>NC_042622.1:247961290-248586290 GCF_901001135.1 Rhinatrema bivittatum | reverse complement strand
ACCGTGACAGTAGGGAATGTTTGTATGGGCCACAATGTGGCCGCAAGTGGCATAGGACTCATGGCATCAATGGTTGATGCCATGAGTCCCATGCGTGGGGAGAGTGGAGTTCAACAATGCTTGTAGTTGTTCCATCAATCTCCTTCTCCTTGTAGGGGGAAGGGTGACTTTGTTCCATTTGCTGTCGAACTGGACTCCCAGGTATTCTAGGGCTTGGGAGGGCTGCAGGTGGCTCTTGGGTGTGTTGACGACCCACCCGAGGTTCTGCAGTAGTTCCATGACTCTGGTGATTTCGCTCCTGATCAGCCAATTGTCCAGGTATGGATGCATGAGGATCCCTTCTTTCCTCTGTCCACCACTACTACCACCATGATCTTGGTGAACATTCGGGGAGCTGTAGCTAGCCCGAACGGTAGGACCTGGAACTGGTAGTGATGGCCCATATCGCGAAGCATAGGAAACACTGATGGAGGCGATGGATAGGTATGTAGAGATAGCCTCTGACAGATACAGGGAGGGTCAGGAATTCTCCCGATTATACCGCCTTTATGACCGAACACAGGGTTTCCATGCGGAGGCGGGGTACATTCAGGTAGCGATTGACTGTCTTGAGGTCCAGTACGGGCCAGAATGTTCCCTCTTTCTTGGGCACAATGAAATAGATGGAATAGTGCCCAGAATTTTGTTGGTGCGTGGGCATCGGTGTTATTGTGTTTAGGGCAAGTAGTTTTAATAGTGTGGTTTCCACTGCCTTCCTCTTGGAGGGGTCGTGGCACAGAGAAGTCACAAACTTGTCCGGGTGGATGCTGTGGAAGTCCAGGTAGTATCCCTCTCGGATGATGGATAGTAGAAAAATTACTTTGATTATTTCGTTTTCCTTAGTGTAGTCAGATGGACTCAGGACCAGTGGGTATAGTGTACTCCTGCTAGCAGTTGGAGATGGATCAGATTTCAATCTGACGTCAGCCCTAGTACATATACCCCTGCAGGAAGTGCAGCTCTTCAGTATTCTCCTCGAAAAGCATTGTGGATATATGTATGACTGAATAATTTGAATAACTTTGATAACTTGATTAATTTATAACTTGGTTACCTTGATTAATTTGAACTGGTTGAATTGGCTATAGCTGGAGACCGCCAGTGCCCTCAACCGAGAAACTTCGATACTCGGTAGGGTGAGTATCCTAGATGAAGGAAAGCATGGCTTACCCGTGAATCACTCGCTCTGGGGATGTCCCCCAAGAATTCCATGAGTAACAGCAACCGTGGGTGGGATGCTGACTCCATCTGTCTACACTACCATTCAAAATTCAAACTACCATATTAACCCTGGCCAAACGTTTGGCACCAATCTCTCTCTCTATACTCCTGCCATGCACTGTGCTCTCAAAGCAAAGCACGACTAGAAATACCATCCCCAATAATCATGGGCCTCATCAATACCAGAAAATAACCTCTACAAGCTCATTCCTAACAATGTAGAATTCCCTACCAAAACACATCTAACTTGCTCCAGATCTCATGGCCTTCAGGAAAGGAATGAAAACATGAGTCTGAAGTAGCTTTCACTCCAAACTAGAGTCGCAAATCTCTTCAGGGTCTCTGTACCCAACTAAGAACTCAATTCCTACACAGACTGTACTCCAGTAAGAGAGCAGATTGCACTATATATGTATATTATCATAAGTACAGAAACCCTCCCAAAGATTTTAGTCCATTATATATTCACATATTGCTCTATGCATTATGTAATAAACCTTATCCTGATAATATTTAACCATTTTACTCTTCCAGCTATCTATCTATATGTAAAGAATGACTATTTTATGGTCCACATTTTTACAACATACCTGGCTCCAGCAAGGCTACTGAACTATTAACTATTTGAATGCCTTATCCTATAGGCATTGCACTAGAAATCTGTATATGATACTATATATTATAACACTTTGAACTCCCTGGCTGGAAAAGTGCATCATATTTTATGTGCATATTTTATGTGAACTCTGCAATCACAAAAGTCCCTTTTTCGGGTATGCGGGTTTTGTGATTTTTCTCTAGATTATAGTTGGATTTCATTGTGTTACTGTTTCTTATATCTTGGAGAGGGACTAGAGTGAGCATCTCTGTTCCACTAAAGTAGCCACTATCCTCAAGATTTTGCATCTTGACTAGACTGAGCGCCAGATCAGGGATTGTCTGTGTGTTTATACAGCGCAGAGAACACTTTGTAGCACTGTATAAACATTTGCTAGTAGTAGCAGTGATAAATCTGATATTTAGAGATACATCACAAACTATATAACAATTTCTCAGTCTCTGGAATTAAGCAATATGGAATGCACTTTCCTATCTGCCAAGTAGGCACTTTCCTATCTGCCAAGTAGGTCTAGGTGACCAGGATTAGCCATTATCAAAAAGACAGGCTGCTGGGCTCAATGGACCATTGTTATAAACCAATCAGGGTCTGATTTAAGATTCTGGTACCCATAGGCAGAGGATCCTGGAGTGGGGTGGGGAGTTTCATTCCTGGAATTCAGACAGCAGTATAAGGAGTTCTTGGTTTGGGTAGGTGCTTTCATAATTTCCACCCTAGGCACTTGGTACTTATGTTCTGTGACCAAGATGGTCACAGAACATAAGTACCACCAAGTTGGAAAAAGAAAGGCCTAGCAGCGATGGGCTAAGAGTCAGGGAAGCCAGGGCTCAAATCTTGCTTCTTCCTCAGACACTCACTGTGACTTGGACAATCATTTTCTCTCTTATGCATGTGGGTACCCATTTAAATTCTACACTTTTTGAAGTAGAGATTTGTTGTACCTAAATACTTATCACATTGCACCATAATGTGTAAGTCCATGAAACTATATAAATAAGTAGTAGTATTTTATTATGGCTAGCTCTAAGTGGGCTATAGATTGATAAAATGTCTACATCCAGCAAGGCTTTGTGTTTTGGGGGTTTTTTTGTTTTTTTTCAGTTGTCCCAAGGCATACTATTTTCTATTCCGTAATACAAATTTCTTGGCGATAGCAGCACTATAGTGGCCCTGGAGAAAAATACGGCAAACTCCTTATGTGACAATCTCTTTCTTCATCACCACAAATTGCCAAAGAATGCAAGTTTTCCCCAGGGGCAATACATGGCTTCCAGAATTTGTAACACGATTCCATAAAATAAGATAAATAACTAATATGGGCTCTCTGTCCAGGAAGACAAAAAACTATGAAATTCTCCATTACAGACACCTGAGGGGGCATTTACTAGTTCTCTTTTAAAGACTTTAGGGGGTGGGGAGGGGATTCACCCTTAGTTTCTGAAGCCATGTTCGAGTTCGCCAAATTTGGCAGAAGTTGGAGATTTATAATGACTCGAACAGAGAAGGTAAAAGTAAAGAAAGCGGAAAATGGCGCCCGGGAGACTCCCGCCGGCCCGGGAACCTCTTACCTTCACCCTCCCGAATATAAGGCAGAAGTCATTGAAATGCGATCCCCTACCCATGGGACTCCGGCTCTACCAAATACAAAGCCGGGGAATCCAAGGCCTCTTTACCCCCCCCCCCCAAGAGCGAAGGCTGACAGCCGGTCCAAAGACACCTCCATTCTCTTTTTCTCGGGCTTTCACCAGGACTCTTACCTCCCGGGCTTTTCTGGGTTGCAATCAGCGCCTCCGTCACTGCAGAAAGCTGCTCCAACCCCGGCATTCTGGCTCCGAGCCCCCCTTCCGCCAGGGCTCCCGCGACGCCCCCACTCCGGGCCTGCCCCGGTTCCAGTCAGACTTCACTCGGCGCGCGCACAGCCACTACCTCTTGTATTTGGCGGGAACTTCGTCACGACCCGCCATCCAGCCTCTCAGTATGTTGAAAGCCTTCCACGTGACCGAAAAAAACAAGCTCAAATTTCTCATCGCGAGATTTTTCTATGACGTATTCACTCTATCAAATGTAAATCCAGCAGGGCGCGAGTCGCGGTGGCAGGAAATGGAAGGCTATGTAGTCTACACACGCCACTGATTTATCTTTGCGCTGGAGTTAATTTTGATTGGTCAAGCAGGATGTCAGTTTATCGAAAAGCAGGCATAATCCTGCTCTAGTGCTCAATGATTGGCTTGCCAGGTTAGAACCCGGCAGGGGTTGAAAGGCAGTAATTCTTTTTTGCTAGTTTTTATTTTTCTTGTGTACTAGAATTTTTTTTTTTTTTGGTATATTGAATTGTATGGGTACTCTTCTACTTCTAAGCATGTCTTTTATGTGGGAAACTGTTAAAACTGATTCCAAACCTGAAATAACAGAAAATGAAATCAACTGAATGGGATAACTGACCCTAATAATTCAGAAATACTGAAGTTGAAACTGGGGCATACAGCCTAACTAATCTAGGATTACCCTGTATAAAAACTGGAAGGAATTTATGCCCAAAATAAACAGCAGTGCATAAGAAAACGAAAATTAGCCTTAATATCTTACGAATTCAAACTTCTGCTAATTCAAACCGTATTTAATACGACTTTTACATTACTTATATTTAATCCAAAAATCTGTCTGGAGTCTAGATAGCACTAGTAAGCCAAAAACAAGAAGTTGGTGACCACATAAAAGACTTCCTTTCTTCACATCTACTAGTTCTATATCTTATTTCGCTAGTTATGGATTACATAAGATATTTGATTTCTCTGTATCTATTATCATTTTACAATTTACAAATAGCCAGGTATCTAACTCTAACCCTAAAACTTAGTAGCAGCGGACAACAGGTATTATACTCCAACATAGTTTCCCCACCACGTGATCCTTCAGCACGAACTCCTCCCTCCATAGTAGTTTGGGGGTGGAGTTAGCTGGATCTTCTCTTCCCCTTAACTTCCTGCTTGGCTGCAGGAAGTGTGTGGTTGCCATGTAATATCCTGAGCGGGGCGAGTACTCGTCTGTGCTTCTGTCAGTTGGTTGTTCTTATATCATTAGTGTGTCCTTAGGCCCAGCTCCGGCTGTTGCTGTCGGGCCTGTCTGTCTGAGCCCCCGGTGCTGTGTGTTAGCGTCTCCCCTATCCCTTATTCCCTCTTGAGGGTTGCACATATTTTATATCCCGGAAAAGATCGACCTTGGCCTTTGTGCGTCCCGGAGACAACATGTCGGTAGCGGGGCTGAAGAAACAGTTCTACAAAGCAAGTCAGGTGAGGAAAAACTAAGGGGGTTGGATTGGGAGAAAGCCTCCGGGAAAACGTGGGAGCAGCTAGAGGACAATGGTGAGGAAATCCCTAGGGGAGATACAGGCTTTCTTATGAGACGGAAGCACCGGGGAGACATGGATAGAATCCCTCAAGGGGGAGGGGGAAACCGGAAGTGAAAATCGCCTAGAGGAATGAATCGGGGGAGGGGACAAAAGAGAGGCTATAATTTGGAAGTGTGTAAAGAACTGTCATAGCAATATTCAAGGAGGAGAAAGGGGGAAAGAGGTCTTTAAGGGAGGTTTTCAAGGTACTAGACCCTAACTTTGCTAAAAGGGAATGTCGACATTCCACATGGGTTCGATAGTCAACGTGTGCCCTTAATGAGACAAGTTATAATCAGGATCCTCGACCGAGTAGAAGGGTTCATTTTGCAAGCTATCTAATCGAGACATTAGGTTTAGAATTAAACTAAATATGACACCAAGTGTGAGACAGTAATTATAGAAGGCTAAGTATTCCACTCTAATTATTTGTTTTAAAACATGGAAAAGTGGTCAAAGTAGATATGGTAAGTGTACTAAACTTAGACCCATCTATTTGGGTTAAATTGGAGGGAGAGTGAGGGAAGCTTATTTAATATTCATAGTCTAGCTGTATCACTTCTTCCTGCCCCCTTTAAAATAGTCCTTTTGCAGGGCCGTTTTACTATCTAGCCGAGAGAGAAAAATCAACTAATTATACTTTGTTCCTGTGCTATGGTATAAGGAGCTACCCTCAAATAACTGCAGGTGAATGTTGATAGTGCCTGGGTAGTTGGTTCTTCACTAAAAAATGTTCCAGGGGACCAGTCCTGACCAGTTAGGGATCAATTAAGACTTTTTTTTTTTTTAATAAATTAAATTTCCTAGTTTAATTTACTTGAAGGAATACTGCCCAGTTTAGAGACCACATCATAACCTTTTATATACATTTATTGTTTTCATCAAGTGTTCTGGATGTACATTGTACACGTTTTTTCAGCATCTGGCAGGGATTATACTTCAGTGACATGTATAATCCTATAATTCTTAGGATTGTTTAAAAAGAGGCATAATAGGTTGTTTTATTATGTGGATTCATTAAAAAAAAAAAGTTTCCAATGGAGAAAAATAATGTATAAAATACATAACTAGATCATTTTTAAAAATCCATAAATAGTAATTTTCTGGGTTGGGGTGTTGGTTTATGTATGGAAAATATGAAAGGAACTCTGCCAGAATGGTAAAGCACCAAAAAGGAATGGCAACAAAGAGCAGATTCCTACAGACAGTCAGACTTAACTAGAGCAACAAAGAGAGGGTCACCTGGGCAGATTAGGTGAACCAGTTGGGCTGTATCTTCTGTCACTTACTATGTTATAGTCTAGTAAGAAAGAAGTTGGTGACTTTAAGAGACCTCTTGATTTTCATCTTCATGGGTATTGTCAAATTACTGCCCACATTAGGATTTTGGCTTCAGAGTAGGAAGGATTTGTACTTACAGAATGTGGGATGGGTTTTGAGGCAGAATTCTGCATAAGACTTTGAACATCAGCAAATCTTTGCAGCTGCAGCAAAATGTCAGGAAATTTGGTCTTCCTGAACAAAAAATTGGCAGCAGGAATGGGAAAGAATTTGGTGGTTTAGGAAGGAGGGGGATGCTGAGATACAGATGTGAGAGAATCAGCCCTCTGGTAGCTTGCGTTGATTCAAGAAGCAGGCCATATTGATGCAAGTAAAATTGGTGTATTGATTATTTCAATGTTTTTAGCCAAAATAAGCTGTTTGAAAGCTCATGTTACTCAGTTGCCTGTTTTATCTCCATAACATTTTGAGTGTTAGCAAGAGATTCTTGATGCTTTCTGAATAGTAGAGAGAGTGATATCAAGTTAAGAAGGCAGCCTTACAGCTAAAAGATTCACTTTCTTTCTTGTGTCAGCTGTTTGTGGTTTACAGAACCACAAGATTCCTTCTGAAGTGCTTGCAAGAGTAGACATACGGGTGGAGTTTGGATTTCTGAAAAATAAACTGCTTCTAAATCTTTACACTGAGGTAAAGGCACTGGTTGGTGTAGGTGAAGTGGACTATTGGAAATTTGTGCTTGTGTTCAAAATATAGTAAGTGAGAATTTGCATGTCATTTAGTTAAATCACTTTGAGTAAGGGATTACTTACAGTATTTGAAAAACTGATTACAGTAAAATCTTTACTATAATTGCATTATCTCTTGGACACAATTCACTGACTGGTTATTATCTGCTTGAGTTATCCTGACAAGATGCCCCACACCAAAAGGAAGGCTATACTCAGGCCTTCAGTTGGAGTGAGTGCTGTGGAATTAGGTCAAAGGACTGTCTGAGTGGTTGGACTCTCCAAGTTATACCCCTGTAGGACAGATCGCTGTGGAAGAGGTTGTTGAGCGGAATCCCCTTCCTTTGATCGAGGAGACATCTTTAAGTCCAGGGGCACCGGTAACAGCACCACCACCTGGTAGTGAAGGGGGAATATCCCCTGTGAAACCAGAATTTGAGCTTGAAGGGGCATCGAGATCTCCAGATTTATTATTTGATGAGAATCAAAAAGAACTTGATACGAATACATCTAAGAACAAAAACTTTTATATCTGAGCATAATTGAGAATGTAGATGTTTCTTTTAGAGGAACTAGTACCCTGATAATAGGGAACAAGATAATGTTCATATAATTAAAACAGATAAGATACCAGAAAAACCTGCCATATAACGTTGGAGAATGTGTGGAATTACCTGGTTAAATTAGACTTATCAATTAAAAAATTGACAAAAGAGGTAATGAAAACCACAAATTCATCTGTTCAGAACTCTGCAAAAGTGGAAGAACAGAGGAAAGAAATAGTAAAGATAGATAACTGGGTCTCTCAAAAAAAAACAAAAAACAATCTTATCAAATAAATACTGAACAGGAATTTAATAAAAGAATAGAAAACATTGAAAACTCGATTAGATCCTTGAATTTAAGGGTTAATAATTTCCCCATTATCAAAAAGGTAGAACCAACTGAGTTATTTAGAAATTATCTAAAACAGGTTTTGAAGATTCCAGATGATTGTTTACCTGTTATTGTTAAGGCTTTTTATTTAGGATCAGGAAATAGGAGAAGTAAACAATATCAATTGGGTAAAGAGGTGAGAGAAGGTGAAAAAGAACAATTGGTTCAAAAAGAACCTCAAGATGATTCACTGGAGTTATTTGACCTTTTGCAGAAGTCTCAAGATGAATTAGTGGTCAAAATACGTGGGACCTTGTTGGTCCAATTTGCATTTATTACAGATAAAGATAATGTGATGAGATCATTCTTTCGCAACCGTTCTGAAATATACTATGGGGATAAATATGGATATTTCCAGATCTTGCTAAAAAAAACTCAGTTAAGGAGAGAGAAATTTTTATCACTTAAAAAAGGGGTAATTGACAAAGGGGGTTATTTTATGCTTAAATACCCATGTAGATGTATCGTAAAATTGGAAGGGAAAAATTATATATTTATGAACTCTGAAGATCTCAAAACCCTTTTAGAGGTATAAATCCGGTAGTAAATATTAAAGTAAGGGTCCTAGATAATGTTTGCTTTGTAAGTTTAACTTTAAAATTAACACTCAAAGAAATATAAAGATTTTACTTTATATTTGCCTAATATCCCCTTTTTACTTTATATTTGCCTAATATAATATTAAAAAGTAAAAAGGTATTTGCCTAATATAATTAGGCAAATACCTTTTTACTTTATATTTGCCTAATATCCCCTTTCACCCGGACGCTGCCGAGGGGAGAAGACGACTTGGAGCGGTGCAGGGCCTGCGCGGTCGGCGCCGGAGACCCGCCGGGGTAAGGCCTACTTAATTCACACTTACCCACGACCGCCTCCGACCCCGACCACGAGGCAGCCCCTGCCTTCCTCCGGGAAGCGCTGACGTCATCGGCCGACCTTCCTCCGCCTCCGAGGGACACGCTGCCGACGCACAGCCAATCAGGGGACAGCCCTGATTGGCCTTTAAACCCGAGAGACGCCCGGACTGAGCCCCTTTCACCCGGACGCTGCCGAGGGGAGAAGACGACTTGGAGCGGTGCAGGGCCTGCGCGGTCGGCGCCGGAGACCCGCCGGGGTAAGGCCTACTTAATTCACACTTACCCACGACCGCCTCCGACCCCGACCACGAGGCAGCCCCTGCCTTCCTCCGGGAAGCGCTGACGTCATCGGCCGACCTTCCTCCGCCTCCGAGGGACACGCTGCCGACGCACAGCCAATCAGGGGACAGCCCTGATTGGCCTTTAAACCCGAGAGACGCCCGGACTGAGCCCCTTTCACCCGGACGCTGCCGAGGGGAGAAGACGACTTGGAGCGGTGCAGGGCCTGCGCGGTCGGCGCCGGAGACCCGCCGGGGTAAGGCCTACTTAATTCACACTTACCCACGACCGCCTCCGACCCCGACCACGAGGCAGCCCCTGCCTTCCTCCGGGAAGCGCTGACGTCATCGGCCGACCTTCCTCCGCCTCCGAGGGACACGCTGCCGACGCACAGCCAATCAGGGGACAGCCCTGATTGGCCTTTAAACCCGAGAGACGCCCGGACTGAGCCCCTTTCACCCGGACGCTGCCGAGGGGAGAAGACGACTTGGAGCGGTGCAGGGCCTGCGCGGTCGGCGCCGGAGACCCGCCGGGGTAAGGCCTACTTAATTCACACTTACCCACGACCGCCTCCGACCCCGACCACGAGGCAGCCCCTGCCTTCCTCCGGGAAGCGCTGACGTCATCGGCCGACCTTCCTCCGCCTCCGAGGGACACGCTGCCGACGCACAGCCAATCAGGGGACAACCCTGATTAACCCTCTAATTATAAATATAGCAGTCTTCCAGGCGCCGCGCACCAAGCGTCGCGCGCCGAAGGAGCACGCCAAAGGAGCCTGCTCCTTTGTGCGCTCCTTCGGCGCGCTCCCTTTGTGTACTCCCGTATGCTCCTCTGTCTTCAATGTTCCTCCCCTACAACCCCCCCCACAGCCCTCAACAACTACCAGCCCCATTATATTCTTCCCAACACTCAACATATGAATCTCTGAAAAGTAATCATCCAACTCCCAAACAACCTAACAACCCCTACCACCATTCACTCCCCACTCAGCAACCAAGCAACAACCTTCTCACACAAAACTCACACAATGGCCTCAGCCCAATACATCCCCAAACTAACCCATCGCCACAACAACCACCACCCTCCTAAATCCACACCCACCACTAGACGTCTCACCAAAATTCACCCCAACCCTAACATACCCTATACCACAATCACACTCATTACTCTACTCCTCATTAATGCACAGTCAATCACCAAAAAAATCCCAATCATCCATGACATACTCACAGATGACCAACCAGACATATTCTGTATAACCGAATCTTGGCTGAAACATTCTGACACAGTCCTACTCAATCAACTGCCCAAAAACACATACAATATTTTCTCCATACCCAGAAACAAAAGAAAGGGAGGTGGCCTACTATTCCTAGCTCACAAAAAACTTAAATTCTCTTCCCACTCCCTAAACTTACCACCCCCTATCGAGACCAACCTATTCAAATCAAAACATCTCCAAATTCTCCTCCTATATGCACCTCCTGGTTGCCTACAGCACAACCTTTCCCCCCTGATTGAATCCATCACAACCCACATAAACTTACAAGAACCAGCTATAATACTAGGAGACTTTAACCTCCACATCGACACCCACCCTCCATCCCCCACAAGCGAACTGCTCCTATCCACCATGTCTGCCATCGGATTCACCCAAATCATCAACTCACCCACCCAAAAATCAGGACACACCCTGGACTTAATATTCATAAACAACAAAATATCTGCAACTGAACCACCATCTACAACCCCCACCCCATGGTCTGATCACAGCCTCATCCAAGCCAAGCTTCAACTCCAATCAATCCCACTACAAACAAACAACCGAATCATCGAATTCACCAAACCATGCTCCAGTGAAGACATCACCAAACTGTTACCTGAGGCACTAAAAACAATCAACTTAAATGACGCCAACACAGCCACAAACTCCTGGATATCTATCAACGCAGACATAGCCAATACATTATGCCCCATGATAAAAAAGGAAATAAAACAATCCACAAAGCAAAGAACACCTTGGTACACCCCAGAACTGAAAACCTCAAAGCGAACACTGAGACAGACTGAGAAACAGTGGAGACGAACCCCCACCTCAAACCTGAAAGACAAATACAGAACACTACTACACAACTATACAACTGACCTTAACACAGCAAAGCGTAATTTCCACACATCAAGAATTCACGATTACCAATTTAACCCAAGGACCCTCTTCGTCTATGTCAAAGACCTTACCAACCCCATCCAAAATGACAATACGCCAAACCCCAGCAACATCTCCAGTGAAAAACTAGCACATTTCTTCAAGGATAAAGTCAACAACATCATTGCCAAGATTCCGCAAACCCACAATGACTTAATTGACACCCCCCCTCCTATCCACTCATGGTCACAATTCACTCCTGTTGCTACCACAGAAATTGAACCTATCATCAGAAAAACCAACCCTGCATCCCATCCCTTAGACCCCATCCCCATCAAAACCCTAAAACTCATCAGAGAGATTATTGTCAAACCAATAACCTACATCATCAACCTATCCCTAGAACAAGGAATCTTCCCAGAAAAACTCAAAAACGCCATCATCAAACCAATCATCAAAAAGCCTCAACTCGACAAATCCGACCCAGCAAACTACAGACCAGTCTCCAACCTCCCATTCCTAGCAAAAATCATCGAAAAAACAGTAAACAATCAACTCACAGACCACCTTGAAACCTTTAATGTTCTTCAGCCTGCACAACATGGTTTCAGAAAACTCTTCAGCACTGAAACCCTCCTCCTCTCCCTCACCGATACCATCCTCAAAGGCCGCGACAAAGGCAAATCGTTCCTCCTGATACTTCTTGATATATCAGCCGCCTTCGACACCATCAATCACAGAACACTCCTCACCAGACTTAAAGAAATTGGTCTCCAAGACACCACAATCAAGTGGTTCAAATCCTACCTCTCAAACAGATCTTACATCGTCAAGATGAACTCATCTGAATCCTCACAAGTGCCCCTCACTCATGGAGTCCCACAAGGTTCTTCCCTATCATCAACCCTCTTCAACATATATCTCATCCCACTATGCAAATACCTATCAGAGGCAAACCTCACCTACTTTGTCTATGCAGACGACATACAAATATTACTCCCCATAAACAACTCCATTCAACTCACTATGGAAAAATGGAACAAACTCAGCTCAAACTTATCCCATTTACTATCTCAATTATCACTATGTCTCAACCAAGCCAAAACAGAAATCATTCACTTCCACGATGACCATCCCTCCTATCCACTCAAGTGCACCCCCTCTGACCACCCAGGAAACTCAATCAACCCGGGAGTGCCACAAATCTCACAAACCTCACTCACGCCGTCCACAAGAAACCTAGGCGTAACAATTGACAGCCAACTCAACTTTAAACGACACATCTCCAATACAATCAAAGATGGATTCTTCAAACTGCAGACATTAAAAAAACTCAAACCCCTTCTCCAAGAGCACGATTTCAGAACAGTCCTCCAATCAATTATCTTGTCAAGACTCGACTACTGCAACTCCCTCCTCCTCGGACTACCAGAAATACACATCAAACCCCTCCAAGTTCTACAGAACGCTGCCGCCAGAATCATCTCTAACAACAAAAAATCCCCTCACATCACACCCACGCTCAAAGAACTCCACTGGCTACCCATTACACAAAGAATCCAGTATAAAACCCTCACCCTCATGCACAAAAAAATAAACAACAACAAAATGGACTGGCTAAACAACGGAATACAACCTTACTCTACTCAAAGAACTCTCAGATCCACCAACACTGGACTCCTAGCCGTCCCCAATCTCAAAGCTGCACACCTCAACGTCACCCGCAAACGAGCCATAACAATAGCGGGCCCCACCTTATGGAACACCCTCCCCACCTGTCTCAGAAACGAACCTTCACTGCAAGTCTTCAAAAAACACCTCAAAACATGGCTATTTTTAAAAGCTTTCCCACCCGACACATAACCCGCCCAATTCGCACCATCCACTCCATGCCCCCTCCACAAGCATCTCGCCCCACACCTTTCCCTCCCTACACAAGCATCTCCCACCACCCTTTCCCTCCCTATCACTACCTTCCTCCCACTCATCCCTTCCTCTCCCCTACCCCCTCTACACTCCCTGCTCTCCTTACCATAATTTATCCTCATCACCAAGCCAGTTATGTATATATGTTATATACTATAGTCTAATGTTCCATGTACTCCTGTTAGTTCTGTTACAACTTGTTATATTTATTACCATGTTATAATGTAAAATATTCTTGTTATATTTATTACCATGTTATAATGTAAAATATTCTTATATCTATTTAATACCATGTTATAATGTAAAATAGGGCTGTTACCACCCTATTCCTTTAGTTATCTGGAAACCGATGTGATATCTCGATCGAATGTCGGTATACAAAAGAAATAAATAAATAAATAAATAAATATAAGTGACTGATTGAGAAAACAGATACTGATATGGGATTGTTTTTCCTTTTTGTATAAAATATCAATCAAAAGCTATGATAAGGTAATTGGCTATATTATTTGTTGTTTGAATGATTTTAAAAGCAATAAATAAAGAATTGAAAAAAAAATACAGTCTAACTTGTTCATTCACTGCCTTTCTGACTATTAAAGGCACAAACACACTAAATAATATTCCCAAATAGTTAACTTTGCCCTGATACTTTTAAAAAAGACAATGTCCCAAGCAAAAACTTACTGATTCCTTTCAGCCACCAGCAGGGTGCTCCTCTCCTCTCAGTGTTCCCACTTCAAACAAAAATTATGATAATCTCAAAAAAAAAAAAAGTGAACCCCTGTTACAATGAAAAACTAAAAGAAACAAAAAAAAGCACTTCAGAAAACTTGAAAAACTTTGGCGAAAAAAAACCTACAGATGAATCTCTAAGACGATACAAATCATGCCTCTCACATTACTGAGCACTAACAAATAAATCCAAAAAAAGACTGTTATACAAAACAAATTCTAGCAGTTATTTTCAGCTCAAAACTTCTGTTTTGAAACAGTTAAGAGTCTAATAAAAGACCCTTCTGCATTTTGAATAAGAACTTCATGAAATGTCTATGCTACAGCAATAACGGAAAAAATACAGAGGTTGAGACAACAAATCCCCTATACCTACTCTATTAACACTTTGGATGATCTTAATACACATATTGGTCATCATATGACACAGTCTCAAAGATGAAGATAAGCAAAATCATAACTAAACCAAAACCAGCTACTCATCCTCTTGACCTGATACCTGCCTCTTCGCTGAAACAAGTAAATCTATGTCATAACCCCTTTAATCTCAACAATAGTAAACCTTGCTCTTGCAGAAGGACATATTCCCAATGGCTTAAAATAGGTACTTATAAAACCAATCTTAAAGAATAAAAAGATCAGAGTAGGACAAGTTACGACCAATCTTAAACTTAACCTTCATCGCAAAAATTCTTGAAAAAAAGTACTTAACCAATTAGAGTCTCATCTAGAAGACAGTAAAACCCTGTATCCCAACCAATTTGGATTTCGAAAAAAACAATCCATGGAAACTCTTCTACAGTCCTTAAGGGACTCTATATTACACACCTTTGACTCTAATGAATCATACTGCCTAGTGCTGATTGATCTCACAGCAGCCTTTGATTCTGTTGACCGCAGTCTACTTTGCCAACAGTTGAGAAACCTAGGGATCGAAGGAAGTGTACTTAAAATGGTTTACCTCATTCCTCGCAAACATATCCTTCCAATTTACTCAACAATCATTTATCCAACATATTCCACTGCTCAACAGGTTTTCTGTAAGGATGAGTGCTTTCTGCAACCCTATTTATTTTATTTTTTTTAATTTTTATTCATTTTCATCTACATTTAAGTAATCACTCTTACTTCCAACAAAAATTAGAGATACATAAGCATATGTTAAAGCACAGTTACAACACAAGAAATCTTCAACAATATCCACAAGCAAATAGCCCAAAAATAATCTTTAAGCATATAATCTATATTAATCATATACTCATGACCCCCACAATAAAGGAAATAAGGAAACAGCTGGGGGGGGTGTAAAGAAATCCTGGGAGTGAATAAAGAAAATATATATAGAAACAGGCTGTGTATCCAACACTATATAACGTGTACTTTCAGGGACTAGATTGTTACTAAGGATTGGGTAGTTATGGTCCTAGCGTTTATAAAGGATTTCAGTTATTCTGGAATAAAGAAAATGAAGGACTCATCATTCACTTTTACGAGACATTTACAAGGATATCTTAATGTAAAGCTATAACCAAGAGCCGTTACTTGGGACTTTAAGACCAAGAATTCACGGCGCCTCTCCTGTGTGACTCGAGTAAGGTCAGGATAAATTCTGACCTGCTGAGTAAAGAAACTGGTTGATAAATTTTTAAAATATCTTTGCATTATTTGACTTATATCAGCCTCATTGAAAAAAGTCACTATCAGGGTTCCCCGTACATATACTTCTTCCACAGAACTTTCCAAGAACTGGGTTAAATTCTCTAGTATCTCAGGCTTATTTTGGTTGTTTCTTACACTAGGAGTTATAGGTACATAAGACAGCTTATTCACTACAGGTACATATTGTTCTTCAAATCTTAACACATCCAGCATAAACCTTTTCAAAGTTATAAGCAAATCTTGGCCTAAAATTCTAGGGAAATTCAGGAAACGTAGATTTAATCTTCTATTGAAATTTTCCAGTTGTTCTAGTCTCCTATTATGATAGTTTATGTCCTTAATTAATTTAACCACACAGTCTGAGTTCTTAGAGGTCAATGATTCTGCTTTTTCAATCTGTTCTTTAAATCCAGAAGTCTGCTCCTCCATTTTCCCTTCCATCACTTCCATCTTTTTCTTTACACGCCTCAATTCTGACCCTTGTTCCTTGTGACACTGGCCTAAAGTGACCATTAAATCCCATAACGCTTCCAGCGTTACAACCTCAGGTTTAGGTGGCATATGAAAAGACTCACCCATTTCTTCCAAGTGGGTTAAGTCACTTTCCTCCCTTGCTGTCCCGGGCATTCCTGTCGCTCCAGCCGGGGTTCCAGGTTCTCTGTCCGGCGTTGAGGTCAGAAAACACGCCCCACCTCCAACGCTATTCAGGTCCTCCGACCGCGACTGTGCTAAGCTCTGCCCGAGTAAGACCGCTCTCGAGCCCCCACCATCCGGAGTCACACGTTCGACGTCATCCAACGGCGCCCCGGGCTTGGGAGAGGAGCCAGACAATCTCGGGACCTGAGGAGGTTGAAGGTACGGAGGGCTCAGAGTCACCTCCCCAGGTGGTTCCCTCGCTCCCTCGAGGTTACTCACAGCGGGGAATTCACCCTCCTTTTCAATGGTTGGAGTGGAACGGTAAGATGTTATCAGTCTCTGTGAAGAGGGCATAGCGGCTTCGGTGGAGTACAAGCGAACTTTGCCCTTTCTTTTATGGGGCATCTTAAGAAGAAACGTAAGCTAACAGAGAGAGCGTTCCTCCGATCCAACTTACACAGCCGCCATCTTGCCCCCCTCCGTCTGCAACCCTATTTAATGTCTACATGCTGCCCTTGTGCAAATTACTAACAGACATAAGAATAAAATTATTTCTATATGCTGACTATCTGCAATTCTGTATCCCACTAACAAAATCATTTGATAATACAGATTCACTTATCTATGGATA
This sequence comes from Rhinatrema bivittatum, assembly GCF_901001135.1. Taxonomy (NCBI): domain Eukaryota; kingdom Metazoa; phylum Chordata; class Amphibia; order Gymnophiona; family Rhinatrematidae; genus Rhinatrema; species Rhinatrema bivittatum. Next base: position 248,569,212 of record NC_042622.1, on the reverse strand, counting down.
TATGGTCACAATAAAAGTAAAACTTGCACAAATGAAACTCTGAATGAACCCCCTAAAAACAGAAATAATTTGGCTGAGCCGAAACCCACCAAAATCTATTCCACCAGGTGTAAATCTTTGAAATTGCCAATTAATCCCAGCAACTTAAGTAAGAGACCTAGGAACTCAAATTGATAAAAACTTAATGAAAACCCACGTTAGCAAACTGGTCAAATCTGGTTTCTAAAAACTGTGAATCCTGAGCAGATTGAAACCTCTACTAAACACAGCAGGTTTTAGATCGGTATTATAATTTCTAATATTCTCAAACCTTGATTACTGTAATTCCCTACTTCTAGGACTTCTAACCAATCATTTAAAACCTCAGCAACTACTGCAAAATGCTCCAGCAAGACTACTGTCTGGTGCAAGGAAACACGATCACATCACCCCAGTTCTGATCGCTGTGCACTGGCTCCTTGTACAATCATGAATAATCTACAGAGTAATTACAATTATATTCAATAACATCTATCCGAACAACAATCTGATGGTAATAACATTTAAACCACATATTCCACCATGAACGCTTAGATCATAAAACAAAGGCCTCCTTGAAATCCCGACCATAAGAAACTCTCACCTAACGCAAACAATAGAGAGCGATTTCAGTTGCTGGCCCAAAACTATGGAACTCATTGCCTGAGGACCTACAAACAATAACAGACATTAAAAAATTTAAAAGTGAGTTAAAAACTTGGCTATTAACAAATGCCTACCTTCTGACAGAAAACTCCAGTTCACCTTCGGTCCAATAACCAGAATTGTCCTGACCAGTTCCCCCTACCCTTGGCCCTTCTATTGCCCAGCTATGTCTTTCCTTAAATGTACCTGTCTTTGATAGACACCCTCCATCGCTAAATGTTTCCCTAGTTTACTACCTGTATATATGCCTACTTCAGTTTTCATTATTTTTGAATGTCAAACCTGTACATCGTTATGAGCTAATGATTTTCATATGGAATGACGGTATATAAAACATAAGTCTGTGGGTTTTTTTTTTAAGTAACTTGAAATTTCAAAGGCAAAAATGCATTTCCTTCTGAATGTTGTCACACCATACTGTAATAAAGTTACTTAAGAAAACTTAATGTTTATGAAAAAATACTTGTAAAGTGAGCTAGGTCATGAACTGCTGGAACAAGTCCTACCAGTTACAAGTAAATGCCTTTTTAAAATCAATTGTAAGTTGCCTTCCGTGAGGCATTCAAAGATATAAAGCACTGCACTGCACTACTGGATAATCCAGCGTCTGCCTCTATCCATAGATGATTGTTTTCTGCGTCCTGCCTCGAACCCTAGTCTGGAAAGCTGCCTTTAAGCCGTCTTCAAAGTTTTACTAGTAATACCTAAAAATCCACCTTTTTAAATCATGAGATGCGTAGCACATGAGGGGATGACTTGCTTTTCATTCTTTTGTGAAAAATCTTTGGAAGGGAAAAGTGGTGGTTTTAGAAACTATATTCTCCCCTGGGATTTTTGCCTCGCTGCAATGTGGTGCTTTCAGTTACTGTAGAACTAGACAAAATGTGTGTGTGTGTGTGTGTGATTATACAGACTGCTAAACTGGGAGATATACATTGTGCTTCTATTTCCTTTCTGATTAAATGCAGATTTAATTATTTACTGCAAACAGATGTTCCTAGAGAATGAGTCACTAGTTAAACTGGTAAAAATTGGCTTTAGAATGGAAAATCTCATTTCTGTAGAATAGTTTGTACTGCCTGGGTGATTGCTTTCATGGCCAGAAAGATGCAGGAGGAAATGGTGGTAGCTCTTGTAAATTCATGTTACATGCTCTCATGAAAGAACTCTGAATGGTCCATCTTAAATTTAGGCAACCAAGGCAAGACTAATGAAACAAACAGGGATCTTCCAAAGAATATAATGCAAATTTTTATGCATCAAAATCTCTATTTTGTAAAATAATCATTTGACTTCCTTCCCCTTGTGGAACAGCAGTAATATGCAATGCCTATCCCAGGTAGAATCTTAAGTGGGAATAAAGTAAGAACATAAGAACATGCCATACTGGATCAGACCAAAGGGTCCATCAAGCCCAGCAAACAGTCTCCAACAGTGGCCAAACCTGGCAAGTACCCAAAAACTGTCTATCCCATGTTACTGATGCTAGTAATAGCAGTGTCTATTTTCTAAGTCAGATTAATTAATAGCAGGTAATGGACTTCTCCTTGAAGAACTTATCCAATCCTTTTTTAAACCCAGCTACACTAACTGCACTAACATCCCTTGGCAACAAATTCCAGAGTTTAATTGTGCGTTGAGTGAAAAAGAACTTTCTCCGATTTGTTTTAAATGTGCCACATGCTAACTTCATGGAGTGCCCCCTAGTCCTTCTATTATCCGAAAGAGTAAATAACAGATTCACATTTACCCGTGTTAGACCTCTCATGATTTTAAAGACCTCTATCATATCCCCCCTCGGTCGTCTCTTCTCAAAGCTGAAAAGTCCTAACCTCTTTAGTCTTTCCTCATAGGGGAGCTGTTCCATCCCCTTTATCATTTTGGTCGCCCTTCCGTGTACTTTCTTTATCGCAACTATATCTTTTTTTGAGATGCGGCGACCAGAATTGTACACCGTATTCAAGGTGCGTTCTCACCATGGAGCAATACAGAGGCATTATGACATTTTCCGTTTTATTCACCATTCCCTTTCTAAAAATTCCTAACATTCTGTTTGCTTTTTTGACTGCTGCAGCACACTGAACCGACGATTTCAATGTGTTATCCACTATGACACCTAGTTCTCTTTCTTGGGTGGTAGCTCCTAATATGGAACCTAACATTGTGTAACTATGGCATGAGTTATTTTTCCCTGTATGCATCACATTAAATTTCATCTGCCATTTTGATGCTCAATTTTCCAGTCTCACAAGGTCTTCCTGCAATTTATTATAATCTGCTTGTGATTTAACTACTCTGAATAATTTTGTATCCTCTGCAAATTTGATTACCTTCCTTGTCTTATTCCTTTCCAGATCATTTATAAATATATTGAAAAGCACGGGTCCCAGTACAGATCCTTGAGGCACTCCACTGCCCACTCCCCTCCACTTAGAAAATTGGCCATTTATTCCTACTCTCTGTTTCCTGTCTTTTAGCCAGTTTGTAATCCACGAAAGGACATCGCCATCTATCCCATGAATTTTTGCTTTTCCTAGAAGCCTCTCATGAGGAACATTTTGTCAAATGCCTTCTGAAAATCCAAATACACTACATCACCTTTATCTACATATTTATTTACTCCTTCTAAAAAGTGAAGCAGATTTGTGAGGCAAGACTTGCCTTGGGTAAAGCCATGCTGACTTTCTATTGTATAATTGTATTGTAACTTAACAGGAAATAAGGTGATAAGGTATTTCACCTGGGGAGTCAGCCCATAGCAGAAGTGAGAAGCAACATGCCAACTAGTATTCACAAAGGAATTCCACAACAGGGCCGAATGCAATAAACCTCCAACCCTGTCACTGAAGTTTACTCCTTGAGTTGTGACTCTCAGAAATGGGATTCTGTTAGATTAGAAACAGAGCCAAGATCTTTAATATTTACTAAACAAGGCAATCACTTTCTATGTTCTAACAGGCCGATACAGTACAGTGCGCTCCAGCAGAGCGCACTGTTAACCCGCGTTTGGACGCGTGTTTTCGATGCGCAAGCTTTACCCCTTTTTCAGTAAGGAGTAATAGCGGGTCGAAAACGCGCGTCCAACCCCTCCGAAACTAGTAGCATCCGCAACATGCAAATGCATGTTGATGGCCTTATTAGTTATTGCCACAAGATTCAGTAAGTAAAATGTGCAGCCAAGCCGCACATTTTACTTTCAGAAATTTAGCGCCTACCCAAAGGTAGGCGTTAATTTCTCTCGGCACCGGGAAAGTGGTCAGAAAAGCAGTAAAAACTGCTTTTCTGTGCACCCTCCGACTTAATATTAAGTCTGAGGTCCCAAAAGTTAAAAATAATTAAAAAAAAAAATAATAATTTTAAATAGGCTCACGGGTTGAAAACCGGACGCTCAGTTTTGCCGGCGTCTGTTCTCAAATCCGCTGATAGCCACGGGTTCGGAAACCGGACGCCGGCAAAATTGAGCGTCGGCTGTCAAACCTGCTGACAGCCACCGCTCCTGTCAAAAAAGAGGCGCTAGGGACGCGCTGGTGTCCCTAGCACCTCTTTTTACCTTGGGCCCTAATTTGAATATTTTTATTTACTGGAGAGTGGCCGCTCTCCCGCGATTTTTACTGTATCTGCCCGTAAGAAAGCTGCCATTTAAGACTAATCAGAGAAAATTCTTTTTCACTCAACACACAATAAAGCTCTGGAATTTGTTGCCAGAGGATGTGGTTAAGTGCAGTTAGTGTAGCTGGATTCAAAAAAGGTTTGGATAAGTTCTTAGAGGAGAAGTTTACTTAGGGTATAGCCACTGCTATTGATTGCATCAGTAGCATGGGATTTTCTTAGTGTTTGGGTAATTGCCAGGTTCTTGTGGCTTGGTTTGGCCTCTGTTGGAAACAGGATGCTGGGCTTGATGGACCCTTGGTCTGACCCAGCATGGCAATTTCTTATGTTCTTATATCAGCAAGTCAAATAGGAACAGATTTCAGGTTTCCCTGTCTGCTATATTTATCTCCTTTCTACTGCTACGTGGCACAAAAAAAGTTAATTTGACTTTTTATTTATAACATTGCAAGTATCTTCCCCACTCAAAGAATGCCCAATCCCCCTCGCTTTTCTCCAGTAAGAAACAGATAAAACAAAATATTTATAACTCCAAATCTGATACTATATTGGAGCAAAAGTGTCCTGTATGATGGACATAAGGTCCCTGAGTAAAATGTGTAAGGATCTCTCTAGCTTTTGTCCACAACTACTTCTTTCTCTCCCCCTGTCAAAAGACTGTCCTCGTCTCATCCATCCTCAGCATTCTAATACAACCCCAAATGTTGATGCTGAGCTGGGATCACCAAGCAGAGGGAACATATTCCCTGCTCTAGTAACAGCATGTTTGTGTGTATGCACACAGGCAAACTGACCAAGCTGATCCTAGTTCATGGAAAAGTACTGATAGAATACGAGAAATTAACTTTATTTATAAAGGGTGAGGTTTCTGCAGCACTCCTTACACAGTTTCCTGTGTACAAGTGTTTATGTGCATTAGACATTCACATGGATTTTCTTACTATTTGCAAACAAGTTCATGCTCACCATGTCTAGTGCAGGAATGCAGAAGGTGGCATAATCTATCTTTAGTTTCTCTATACTTATCTACAATCAACTCTTGGCTCTCCCACAATCGATTAAAACTGAATCCAGCAAAAACTGAGCTCGTATACTTAACTTCCATCTCTGATTCTTCATTAGGTCCACCATCACATCTTACAATCAATAATGTTACTATCCCCATAACACGCTCTGCTATAAGCCTAGGTGTAAACATTAATTCAGATCTTTCTCTAAAACAACACATATCCTCACTTACAAAAAAATCGTTTTTCAAACTACGTCTGTTAAAACATCTTCGTCCTCTACTATTTTACCGAGATTACAGAACCATTCTTCAATCCTTAATCTTCTCTGGCTTAGACTATTGTAATGCTCTCTTCCTAGGATTGTCAGACTCTTCACTATACCCCCTTCAACTGATCCAAAACTCTGCAGCCCGGATACTAACCAGAACATCTTTACGTCATCATATCACCCCTATTCTACAATCATTACACTGGTTACCCATAAAGTTCAGAATAAAATACAAAATTCTCTCTATTATCCATAGTTTAATTCATAACCATAATCATACTTCTACCTGGCTTTGTTCAATACTGCGCATATACAAACCGACGCGACACTTAAGATCACTTAACCAAAATTTACTAGATATCCCTTCTCCTAAACAAGCCAGATTAGACCTCACTAGAAAAAGAGCCTTTTCAATAGCCGGTCCAACACTTTGGAACACTTTACCAAACCATCTTCGCTCGATATCCAACCCTGCACATTTCAAAAAATCTCTCAAAACATATCTTTTTCAACTTGCATTCAACACGTCTTCTAATTAAACTTAATCATCAATACCGAAATTACCCTCTTAAACATAGTTACACCCATTACAATCCCATTTATACTACACATAACTACAACATACCTGCTCATTCACACGTTTCCAACTATCATACCCTTCTCCCTTCTTCCCTTTATCTCATATAATTTTTACGCTCTATTTCTCCCACTTCCCCTTCCTCCTCCCGTTCCCCTTCCCCCCTTTTTCCCCTTTTCCCCCAAAACAATAAGCCCATGGTTCCAAACTTTTTATATTTTTAATAACCTTATATACTAGCATTCTGTCTAGTTATTACCAATTTTTATGTAAAGTTTAAAAATTCCATTTTATTTTGATTATTTTATTTTTGGTTTTAAATCTGTGAACCGTTTTTGATAAAATTTCTTTTTTAAAAAACGGTATATAAATACTTTTTAAATAAATAAATAAATGCCCTATTATTTTCTTCATTTTAAGCCTCTTTTTCCAAGTTCTATTGCAGAGGTTCCCAAATCTGTCCTGGGGGACCTCCAGCCAGTCAGGTTTTCAGGATATCCACAATGAATAAGTATGAGGTCAAATTTTGCATGCTATGGAGGCAGTGCAATCAAATTTAGCTCATGCATATTTATTGTGGATGTCCTGATAACCCAACTGGCCGGGAGTCCGCCAGGACAGATTTGGGATCCACTGTTCTGTTGCCTTAATCATCACTTCTTTTAACTAGTTCTCCCATCCTCTGCCTCCCCTCCCCCCCCCCCCCTATCCAGTCTGCTAAGCTTTTCCAAATAGAGGATAAGCATTTTGAGGCAGGTAATACCCTTACCTATTACATGTTTGCACCATAGGTTAGTCATTCGCTGTAACTCTATAGTGATCCAGGTTTGTTTGATCTTGTTACATGTAGCACTACACAACAAAAATAGGGATCATCTCCTAAATAAATTTGAGAAGGCAACATGAACCAATAATGTGCTGATATATTTTTGTCTATTAAAATATTTAATGATGTCTCCTTGAATTTTTTCCATTTTATTAAAAGAGAATGTTAGTTTTCTCAGATTCCAGATCAGCCTTTCACTTTTCCCCAGATGTAGCTCCTGGGAGTGAAACATAGTGCTTGTATTAAGACTTGTATGGAGCTTCTAGGAAATTATGGATCAGGTTTTCCTATGAAAGTTTGTGTTTGAGGTCCTTTTTTTCCAAATTAAAAAGGAACTTTTGTAGTCCAACACTCCACATGTATTTAAATTTTATTTTCTAGCAAAGCCTTGTATTCTTATATCTAGAGAGCTGTGTACCATGTGATAATAAAATATATTAGGATGTATCTTTTGAAGTTACAGGCTCCCAGGAAGGGAGTTATAAAATGTAGATCTCTTCAAGGTTAGTTAGTTTCTCAGGGCTCTAGGAAATGTTAGAAGTAGCAAATATTTAAACAAATGTTTCTCTGTAACCTCGTGACCCTAAATCAAAGAAGTGCTGTTTTAATTGCTATCCAAGACTGTATTTAAGAATGGCCGTTTCAATCACAAATTAAGTCAGTCCTTTAGACTTACTAAGCTGACTTCCTTATGCGCCTAAGAATAAAGGCTATATTCATGAGAAATACACTGTCTCAATTTTCCTGTTGTCCTTTGCTAAACATTTTTTCAAGAGAGGATTATAAAATGTAGTTTATAACCACTTTGGGTGTGTTTGAGGAATTAGTGGTTCCTGTTGGTCAGGAACAGAATTGGGGGAGTTCTGAAGATATTTTTTCTAAAAATCTTATGTATTCCCTTTATCTGTCTACACATTCTCCTGAACCATTCAACCTACAATATAGGTATTGCTATATACAAATTAGAAAATGTTTCCCCAGAAAATTTATGGATCTAGCCAAAAATAGACTTTAGTATTGAGCTTATGAATCTAGTTTTAGGGAGTCAAGCATGCATACAAATGAACTGCATTCTTTTCTTGTGTGTATTGGCTTTTTTTTCTTAACTATAGTAGAAACGTTTACATGAGCTGTGCCATAACTCAGGTCATAGCATTGCATGCTGTTAAGCAAGGGATTCAGGTTTGAATCACTCATCCATCATGGTCTGGCTTGGGTGTGCCATAGGTGTATGTAGGCCCAGGGAAGAAGGGAAGCTGCTATTTTTGTGATCCCTGTTAGTCAAGCAATGGTATTGAGGCTGTGCCTTGGAGATGCTCCTCATGCATATTTTTGGGGGAGGGGAGAGCTAAAATGTGATTAATGGGAAGAAAAGTTTAAAAACAAATTTCCAGGACTTAGTGGAAAAATAGGGGTTGGAAGACAAGTCGCTGACTGCCTATTTGCAGATCAGGAGAGTGTTGGGTTGGCAGATTGAATTTACAAGCTCCCTTTCGAAAGCTTAATAGAATGGAAATTTATCTGTGTACTTTAAAAGCACAGTCCAAAGGAATAACAAATATGTATTGGGACATTTTGTTGTACAAGTTTGCCCGTCTCATAGATGCTTGGAATGAGGATCTAGGGATGGAACTTGATGCAAAAGCATGGAAAAGGATTTGGGCTATGGCACATCAGATTTCCGTATGTGGCAAAAGGATTGCATTGATGATTAGACTCCTCCACCGGACTACCGAACTCAAGTATGTTATACAAAGACTAGCCGTTAAGCCCGTAACAATGGGCTACATTAAAATTTATTTTTTTTTTGGTCCATTTCCTTACCCCTCATTCTTACTCCCCCTCTCTCAATCGCCTCCCCTCTCAGCTCATTCACAACCCCTTCGGATGGCGTAGACGGAAGATCTCCGGGGGAGGTCCCTCCCTCCCTCGTGCGCACTGCCACTACTGCTACTGCTCTTGCTCCTCGCCGCGCCATTTTTGTTACAGGCAAGTTCTGACAGACGTGCTGCCCGCGCATGCGCAGTAGAATTGCTCTCTACTGCGCATTTGCGGCACGTTGGTCAAGCTTCATTTATCTAGTAGATGTTTCCAACATATACCTGTTGCTGGAGGGGCTGTGGGGAATGGGGCACTTACGTTCATATGTGGTGGCACTCCCCTGGGATATCTTGGTTTTGAGGGGAAGTTGCACAGGAGATGTCTAATATTTGGCTATCCCAGTTAATGTATGTTCAATTCTGGGGCTGTTGAGTGTTTGGCAGGGGTTGCTTATCCCTTGCTCTCTCCGACCATTAGTGAGCCAATTAATTTTGGCCGCTGGATTCACTATTGCCCAGTTCTGGAAGTCACAGCCATCCATGAACCACTGGTGAGAACAAGTGGCAAATATAGAAGCCATAGAAAAGTTGCAGTATGAATTGATGATAAATAAGGGCTTTAAAAACCGTATGTGGGGAAAATATCTTGACTTTATTGCCACACAAAGTTAGATGATAAGGATTGTTGGTTTGCTTGAACTATTCTGGACAATTATTAGGGATGTGCAGAAGGAGAAAACTTGTTTCGATTCGGTTTTTGTTTCGCCGGGACCCAAATTCGTTGCATTAGTTTCATAGAGGGGAAAACCAATTCATTGATTAGTTTTATTCGTTGTCCGTTTTCCCATTAAAGTCAATGGGGGAACTATTTGCAGCCTATTTTTGGCTGCAGAATTGGAGTTTTCTTATCAATTCTGATGAAACTTCTGGGGAGCAATCATCAGAACGAGAAAAGAGCTCCAAGGTACTTAGACTGTGGCAAAGTGGCACCAAAGTGGCATGAATAGCCTAAGCACTTGCAAAGGGGTACCAGGAATGGCAAGAGTGCTTTAACAGAGGTGCAGAGTAGTAGCGAGAGTGTCAAACACACCACAGCTTCAAAAGAGAGCACCGATAACAGATGCATGAACCCTCGAAGGCAGAATGACAGGCAAAGTGGCAAGGCAAGTGGCATCAACATCCTACAGCACAATGAAGGGGGAACATAGCAAGCAGAAAGACTAGCACCAACACACTGAGGAACCATGATAGTGGCAAGAACACCACAAGGAGTTGAGTGAGTCATCTGGTGTATTGCAGCAAGGCAGAGTGGCAGAAAATTGATAGGGGCAAGACAGGCTGGCCCCGGGGAGAGTTCCCTTTCCTTTGCGCAGGAAAGGGCTCCTAGAATGGGTTCGCCCCTAGAGTGAGGTGTTTCCGTTGGCGTCTAGTGAGCTCTCGCTGGTCTTTTAAAATCTGGTGGATGTAGCAGATAAACACATGAGAATATTCAAGGCAGAGGTGGAGGATGTTTCCATGTGAACAGCGGTTCAACATGGGTCAGAGGGTGCTAAGAGAGAGGCTGGCTACACCCGGGGAGAGTTCCCTTTCCTTTGCACAAGAAAGGGCTCCTTGGAATGGGTTGGCCCCTAGAGTGGAGCACGAGCCTTCAAGCATGGCGAGTTGACGTGGAGGAGGTTTCCATGTGAACAGCGGTTCAAAATGAGTCAGAGGGTGCTAAGAGAGAGGCTGGCTGCACCCAGAGAGAGTTACCTTTCCTGTGCTCAGGAAAGTGCTCCCTTGAATGGGTTGGCCCCTATAGAGTGTGGTGGTTCCATTGGCGTCTGGTGAATACTCAGAAGCTATTAACTGTACTTATGCACTTCAGCTTATGACAAAGGAACTTTAAGAGCTCTGAGAAATAAGAAAACTGCTACTCAAGTCCAAATCAACCTATGTTGACTTTGTAGTTTACACAGTGCCTCTGTAAATTATGGTAACACAGAGGATGAACTAGAGTACAACTACCACCAGTTTTCTATAGCACTAGAAACATTAATGTTGGCACCCAAGAAACATCTAGGGAAAATGGCCCCTATTATGAAGGTCATGAAAACTATTGAGCATATGAAATAGCCAAGCTCCAAGCTGGACAGACAGGCACAGCATTAGAGGTCAAGCCCTCATAGGGACGTAAGGCCTGGACGGACAGGCACAGCATTAGAGGATAGAGGTCAGGCCCTCGTAGGGACGTAAGGCCTGGACGGACAGGCACAGCATTAGAGGATAGAGGTCAGGCCCTTATAAATACCCAGAAGCTATTAACTGTACTTGATACTTATGCACTTCAGCTGATGGCAAAGGAACTTGAAGAGCTCTGAGAAATAAGAAAACTGCTACTCAAGTCCAAATCAACCTATGTTGACTTTGTAGTTTACACAGTGCTTCTGTAAATTATGGTAACACAGAGGATGAACTAGAGGGCAACTACTACCAGTTTTCTATAGCACTAGAAACATTAATGTTCGCACCTAAGAAACATCTAGGAAAAATGGGCCATATTATAAACGTCATGAAATCTATTGAGCATATGAAATATGCAATCTCCAAACATCTTAAGTCTGCTTCTTATGTTCTTACATTCCAAATGTTGCAAAACAGGAAACAGAATATTCTGGAAAGAAGTGATGCTCAAATACATGAAACTGAAATTAGAAATACTAGAACTAAACTCGGACAGGCACAGTGTTTGAGGTCAGGCCCTTGTAGGGACATACTGCCTGGACAGTGGACGGACAGGCACAGCGTTTGAGGTCAGGTACATGTGCTGATATTATCTGGAACATAGGAGGCAGTTGGAGCTGCTGCAAGGCTTTCAATTGCTTTTATTCTTCTTGCCATTCACAGGGAAAATTTGGAAACCAAGCAAAAGCATGTTTATTTTCAAAAACACTAGCATTTCTATCAACTCTGGTGCCAGCCTTGAGCGGTGAGGGCTCATGATATCCCCTGTCATTGAAAATACAGGTTCACTGGGCACACTGGTTGGTGGACATGACAGATATCGCTGAGCCACTTTTGGCTAGGTGTGGCCAGACAGTGGACTTGTGTGCCTAATTTGCCAGCGGATCTGTCTGCATGTCCTCTGTGGGCTCTGAGAGATACCGTGTCACTGACATTTGTGCTGGTGTTTCCTTTGCTTGGGTGGGCTGAGAGTCACTCATGCCAGCTGCTTTCTCTCTAGCCCGTAGCAGAACAGATGAATCTTTATGGGCAACATGCCTTTGGCGTACTGAAGTGGAGGAGGAGGAGGAGGTACTAGCTGTCGCTGACAGTGCTGCTCCTGCTTGGGTTTGCACAACTCTCTGAAGTGCCCACTGTTTCCTCCTCTGCTTCATGCCTAATCTGTCTCTGCCTATGGTGCTCCTGTTCACGGACTTTTACTAACAGCAGGTCCTTTACAAAAGAGAGACAATTGGACTGTAGGGCGAGTTTCCCTTTCACACGAGGATCACAGACTGTAGCGAGCATGTATGTCTGGTCTTCTGTTAAAAGCCTTAATCTCTCTTGCACCTGCTTCTTCAAAACATCCAGACAATGCAGCACCTCAACTGTCATTCCCTCTTCCTATTTAAAGCCCTCCAAATTTCCTCCAGAAAATTAACTATAGGGATAATGTCAGCCAAGGTGGTACTTCTGGAACTCAGCTCCTCCATGACATCCTTGAAGGGCTGCAGGATTTTTACCAGCTGACTCATGATTGACCAATCATGATGCCCTAGGGGATTCTGCACACCTATGTCCATTGAACCAGAAAGTTCATGAAGGGGTGTCTGCAGCTCCACTAACCTCTGCAGCATCATAAAGGTGGAATTCTACTGGGTGGCAATGTCTTGAATGAGATGCTTGTGAGGCATCTCCAAATCAGTCTGCTTTTGTCAGAGAACCTGCCCCACCTTCCCACTTCTGTGAAAGTGCGCTGCTGTGTTCCTGAACTTGTGTATTAAAGTATGCAGGTATTCATTCTCTTGGTGATTGGACTCCAACCCCAGAGCTGACTTCACTACCAGGTGCAGAGTGTGTGCAAAACATCGGATGTTCTGAAAGCCCCCATCGCATGTTGCCTTTACCATGTTTGCACCATTGTCTGTGACACAGAACCCTGCCTGTGGATTCCTGTCTCGCTGGTGTAGTTGCCAGCCCGCCAGCATCTGTCTGATGCTTTTGGGTGTCGCCATTTTGTCTGGCATGACTCAGCCTCCCCGTCCCTCACCTCCAAAATTAAAGGGTCAGAAACAGGTGGTGGCGATGCATCATCTTTAAATTTCATTTTTTCCCGGATGGAACTGCCTGCCCCTCCAGAGATTTTAGATTGGAACAGGTCCCTTTTTAACTTTAATGGGGGATTGGCACTGCCTTTTGAAGTGCCTCCTCTGCCAGTCCCAACACTCGACCACGTTTAGGTTTCCCTGACATCATGGATTTAATGTCACTGCCTACTAGGGATTTCAATTAAAATAATTATTTCCAAAAGAGGCCCACTGGGGATTTGGCTTCAGAGAGCACCGCTGTCCCAATATATGTGAGTCTGCAAAACTGCCCAGTGCACTGACTTCTTGGCTTAAAAGAGCACAGAGACAGTCTGAGTTTAATTAAAAAAAAAAACTGCAGTTAAATAAAAAGCATGGCTTACTTGGCACAGTAGCAAAAAAGAAGAAATATCTTTTTAAATGGAAAATTCTATCAAAGTAGCTAGCAATTGAATACAGATTTCAGACACTCAGACTAGCTCTGAGTGCAGCCACCTCCCCAGACCATCCCCGCAAAGAGTGTGCGTGGCACGCCGCGTGCTTAAGGTATAAATACTGCTGCGTCATCAGGAATAGTGTCACAGAGCACTGAGTGAGAGCGACGATTGGCTGCATTAGAAAAATGCTTAGCTCTGATAGGTTGCATTCTGGTCTTCTTGCCAACCTGTCTGACCCACTCTGACAGGGCTGTGAGGTCACTTATGACTCATTGGAAAGGGCTGGTTTTTGCTATCTCCTATTTCGAACAGCCACTAAGAAATCACTGCGAGCCAAAAGAATGAAACTAATATGATATGTTATTAGTGGGGGATCGCGATGCATTTCGCAAACCCACAAATACAACAAATAGGGACTTATGTGTTGCGGATTGCCCATGCGTTGAAAACAAATGCACATCTCTAATAATTACTGCAGTATTTCCAATTACATTACAATATCATTTGCTGAGAATGTACATTTTCATCGCACACATATTTGTGACTTTGGACATTTTGACTTTCTTGAATGCCTGAAAATTGTTAAACTGTTAAATAAAAATAAATAAATACATTTCCAGATGGAGTACTTTGTTTATATTGGGTAAATCTATGTAAAAATTGCTATCTAGTATGAGTTACAATTGCCCACGAACAGTGTTGTTCGCTTCAGTTTTTTCTTGATGTTGCTTACACCTCTGTCTCCCATCCAGAACACCCCTTCTCATCCTTTCATTGATAGTTTCCAGCAGGAACAGGAAATAGATGTCATCTCTGGGCTGGAAAGGCAAACAAGTTGTCCTTGGATAGAGCCCAGCTGGGGCAGGGAGAGTGAGGTTTGTCATTCAGGTCACCGGTACTGTCAGCAGGATTTTGTTTCTACTGTAGTGTAGTGTAACAAGATGTGATTGCACCTTTAGCCATTGAGTTGCTATGGAAATCAGACTGAGAAAATGAACCCTCAACTCAGATCCACTGACTAATCTATTATGCAATCACACTAGCTTAGCAGTCCACCAAAACAGGCCAAGAAAGCAAGCAGCTGGATGTAACAGTTTTGCACCACACACAGACTATGGTGTTACCAAGTTTTGGGATACAGTTGCTTAGAGTGTGTAAACTATCAGGGCAATAAAAGCCTCAGAACCATGTGCTTGGGCACAGGGTGTTGATCATTCCTGTTCCCTATTTAGTAAATCGCAGGTTTCATAGATTAGATATGAGATTGCAGAGGAAGGGTGAAGGCTTTACCTGAAATATATTCTTCTACTCTGATGACAGGGGCTGACTGTGCTGTTCTAGACTCCTTTCTTAAGTATGAAGTTCCATAGGCCCTTGAATCTCCCATTACTCTAGTTTGCAGTGAGCAGTGTTACAGATGCTAACTACCCTTTCACCTTTGTTTTCCTTGCTATCTTTTTATGTGTCTTGATGTTCCTTAGACTTGTGTATGGGATGCAATTCTGAACCAGTGGTTAAATGGTGTCATTAAACACTTCATAACCAAAGGCATAACAGGTTAAGTTACTTTGAATGTTTGTTATGATGTTAGTAATAATATTGCTTGGACACATTTATGCTTCTCTTTCTGTGGGTGGTTTGTTTGTTTTTTTATCCTTCCCAGTATTTTATTTTCTTTTGACTACCCTTTGCTTGTTGCTCTAGGTGCTGTTCCTGCATTATTTGAATGTTTGCGTGATTAGTATGTGGCATGAGTATCTGTAAAGAAATGAGTTTCGATGAATAGTACTCTGACCAATTAATGCCTATGTCCAAGGAGCTACAAATATACCAATTAAAACATTGAAAGGTGTGGGACCACCAAGGAATTAATGGAAAGGGTTTAATAAACTAGATCATGGCTTGGATTTCTGGCAGAACTAGGCAGTTAATGGCTGACCTGATTCACTGTTTTGTGAAAGTATAGTTGTCAGGGTGATTGCTGGCATTGTGTTGTCCTTGGACAGTAAACTCAGTAGACTACTTTTGATATGGCTTGCCTAGGTTAGTCATTTATTTCCTGGATATGAGATGGAGGGGAGAAGTGGGCCTATGTGTTTCACCCATTTCTTTCCTGTAGGAAGACATTCAGGCTGATTAAATACAGGGCGCTCAGCCGAGTGCACTGGTTTAACCCATGGTTGGACATGCGTTTTGGGCACGCATCCACAACCCCTTATGCTATAAGGGGATTAGTGCGTCCAAAACACACACCCAACCACCACCCCCTCCTCCCCCCCCAGCAAAGCTAATAGTGCTCATCACATGTAGATTCATGCTGATGAGGCTATTGGCTATTTTCTCCTGATGCGAAAAAAAAAAAAATGTGCGCCTGATGCATAGATTTTTACCCTCCGAAATTAATGCCTGTCTGGAGCAGGAATTTAATTTTTGGATTGTTCAAAAACTGTGCCGAAAAGCAGAAAATACTGCTTTTCTGTACTTCCTCCAACTTAATATTGTGATGATATTAAGTCAGAGGAACAAAATGGAGCACGTTTAAAAATAAAAAATTTTTAAAAAGTGTGCCAGCAGTCAGGTTAGGGAAAGGGACACTTGTAAAATTGAGCACATGTTTTTCTAACCTGCCGACAGCCACTTCTCCTGGGTGCCCACTGCTTAGGAAGTGCTAGGGGTACACAATTTCCCTAGCGCCTCCTTTTTACCGTGGCAGCCAATTTCAATATTAAATTGGGCACCCCGGAGAGGTCAATTGGTGTGCATTAGGAGAGGAAACGCTCAATCATGAGCACCTGTTTTCCCCGCGTCAATATTGCATCGGCCTGATTGTGAGTGTATATATGTAATTCTATTCACATAATTTTAGTTTCTCTCTCCTTTTTTTGGGGGGGGGGGGAGTTCTGCACAGTGACCTGTTTGCATTTTCAAACCTTATATGTATGATATGCTGATGATGCAAAATAATCCCAGAGAATGAAATTTCAACTTTATAATTATCATGACCTCCGCCCTGCCAGGCACTGAGAACAATTTTGTCACCTGAAGATGTTCAAACCAAATTTATTACATGTATACTTGGGCCAATGTGACAGTTCCGCCCCCCCCCCCCCCCTTAGAAAGATTATATGTATCAGAACGTTTTATCTCTCTTGTTGAGGCTATGCTAGCTGCCTTTGGAACACCACTTGATGTTTCAATTTTTGTTTCTAGTTGTTAAACCTTTTGCTTTGAAACAAAGTGAAATTTTAAAGTGTTAGAATTTATCAATTAGGTGGATAAGAACTGGCAGCTACCAAACAGGAAAGGGACCTAAAAGGAACTAATCTCTGACCTGAAAGTCAGCGTGAGAAAACAGGATGGTACATAAGTATGAGTAGGAAAAGTAATATTGTCTTTGAACAAAACACTGGCAAAATTCTATCTCTAGTTCTGTGCTTCAGTTTGAGGTCACACCTTTGGAAGGTCATTGAGAGGACAGAGGTAGTTCAGGTGATGGGTACTAAAATGATACAGGGTCTACCACAGTATCAACATAAGGCTTAAAGAACTCAAAATGTACTCTGAAGAAGAAGAGGAGCAGAGGATATGATGAACATCGCAGGACTTCCCAGATGCACAACATTCTATAATATATTACCTGACTAGTTAATTTCATTTCATTTAAAAGAATTTATTAAACGCCTAACACAAAAAGGCCTAGGCGATGAACATAATTACATACATAAAATCAAATCATTACAAACACATGGTTTCACAAACCAAAAATCATGAATCATAACAATAATAATACACATCATAATAACATAAGGCCAATTACTGAATCATCAGCTGTCATGTAGCAAAACTTCTCTCCGCAATTTTAGACATTAAACGCACGGGCAAGCAAAAATTCTTTGAAAGATGTTTTAAATTTCTTGACATCTTCAAGAGATCTTAAATCCAAAGGAATAAGATTCCATTGACAGGGTGCCGCTATCGAAAAAGATGTGTCTCTAGTGATAAATAAACGAGCCTGACGGACAGAAGGAACCTCCAGCAAATTCAACTGTGACTATCTCAAGCATCTAGCACAGGGGTGGGCAAGTCCGGTCCTCGAGGGCAGCAAACCAGTCGGGTTTTCAGGATACCCCTAATGAATATGCATGAAATAGATTTGCATACAACTGAGGCAGTGTGTATGCAGGTCTCGTTCATGCATATTCATTAAGGACATCCTGAAAACCCAACTGGTTTGCAGCCCTCGAGGACCGGAATTGCCCACCCCTGATCTAGCAGGCTTATGGATCCTCAAAAGTGCATTAAACCAATAAGGGGAATTGGATGTACGAAGTTTGAAAACTATCATCCCTATTTTGAAAACAATCCGTTCATGAACTGGCAACCAGTTAAGATTACACAAAACTGGTGAAATCCTCTCAAAACGTTTTGAATTGGAAACTAGCCTGGCAGCAGAATTTAATAATAACTGTATGGGCTGAATATAACATTTAGGCAAGCCTATATAGAGACCATTACAGTAATCAATGTGTGGAAATATAAGTGCCCAGACAACCATCAAAAAATCTCTCTCAAATAACAAGTGGCGTAAACCAACCAGTAGACGCAATTTAAAGAACCCAGTTTTAATTAACATTCTAATTTGAGGTCTAAAAGATTGATTCTACTCTATCAGAAATCCTAAACTCTTAATCGGGTTAAGAAGAGAAAAAGACATGTTATCAATGACCAGAGAAATTTGAGTTGGAGTAGATAATGCACGATGAATTAACAGCATAGTAGTCTTATTGGTATTGAGTAACAATTTATTGTGTTTTAACCAACGATTGATGGTGTCTAAACAAAGAGCAAGTGAATCAACTGTTTCTTGCCAAGAACTTTTGACTTTAACATAAAATTGAATATCGTCCGCATATATCTTAAAGCCATCAGTGATAATGGCCAATAACTTCGCAATGGGAGCAAGATAAACATTAAACAACATGGCGGAAAGAGCTGAGCCCTGTGGAACCCCAACTTTAACATACTGAACTTCAGAGCAGAGATTATTAAAACAAATCTTTTGAGAACGTTCTGAAAGATAATTTTCAAACCAACCAAGGACTGTGCCTGTAATCCCGCATTCCCGCAGACGATATAATATCTTATGATCAATGGAATCAAATGCTGATGTAATGTCAAGGAAAACTAAAATGAACTGTTGACCGCTGTCTAGACCCCTTTTTATGGAATCAATTAAGGAAAACAAAAGAAGCTCAGTGCTCAAACCACGACGAAAACCAAATTGATGGGGACTCAAAACATCATGCTTCTCAAGAAAGTTTGTCAATTGTTGAAGAACAATCCCTTCAATAACTTTAATCGGTAAAGGAAGTGATTTATTTATTTAAAATTTTTATATGCCGACATTCATCAATGATATCACATCGGTTCACAGTGTAACGCAAACAAACACCTGGGATAGCGCTTTACATCGAACAAGTATAACATTTTAACAAGAGAGTAATTGAGGGGGAGGGAGATATAAAGGGGAGTATAGCATTAAATCTTATAAACAAGATTTGCAAATATATACATTATGTACATTAATAGGAGATAAAATAGGAAATAAATTTGAACAGATAAAGTAAGATATAAATTTGGGCAGAATTTTAAATGAGGGGGGAGAAAGGGAAGGGGAGAGGGGAGGGAAAGGAGGGGAGGGTAGCGAGGTGGATAACATAAGATAAAAATTTGGGCAGATAACAGATGATATAAAATTTGGGCAGAAATTGAAAAGAGAAGGGGAAGAAGGATGGAGGCGTGGGGAGGGAAAGGAGGGGAGGGTAGCGCGGTGGGAGGGATAGGGAAGTTAGGTGTATGCTTTGGTGAAAAGCCAGGTCTTAAGCTTCCGTTTGAAGGTTTTTAGGCATTCTTCTTGCCGTAGTTCGACTGGCATTGTGTTCCAGAGGGTCGGCCCAGCGATAGAGAGCGCACGGACTCTCGTGGAGGTTAGTTTGTAGAGTTTGGGAGAGGGGATAAGCATGGTGGCGAGATGTGGGTGTCTGGTGGGCTTATTGGATTGGTGGAGACGGAAGGATTCGTTAAACCAGTTCATTTCGGGATTGTATAAGACCTTGTGGACGAGAGAGAGAGCCTTATATTGTATGCGGGATGCTATAGGGAGCCAATGTAGATCTTTTAAAACAGGTGTGATATGGTCATGTCTGCGTGAGTTGGTCAAAATCCGGGCTGTTGTGTTTTGCAATATTTGAATGGGGTGGATGGCGTTGTTCGGTAGGCCGAGGAGAAGGGAATTACAGTAGTCGGTTTTGGCAAAAATGGTAGTTTGTAGTACTGTACGGAAGTCAGGGGGATGTAATAAGGGTTTAAGTTTTTTTAGGGTGTGAAGTTTAAAGAAGCCGTCTTTTAGTATATTACTGATGAATTTCTTCAGCGTGAAGTGACCATCAAGGATGATTCCCAGATCACGGACTTGTTGGGCAAATGGGATATGAGAAAGTGGGGGGGGGGGTTAGGTTGGTTTTGGGGTGAGATGAACATGATTTCAGTTTTGGCGGTGTTTAGAGCTAAATGGATGGAAGATAGGAGAGTGTTTATGGATTGGAGGGTGTCATTCCAGATATCCATGGTTTTCGATAGAGAGTCGGTAATTGGTATGAGCAACTGAACGTCATCAGCGTAAACATAATGGGGGAGATTAAGACTACAAAGGAGGTGACAGAGAGGTAGGATGTAGATATTGAAAAGAGTTGAGGAGAGGGATGAACCTTGTGGGACACTGTGATTGAGGGGGATGGCCTTGGATTCGTGATTTCCTAGTTGGATTTTGAAATTTCTGTTACTAAGGTAGGAGTTGAACCAGTTGTGGGCAACACCTGTAATGCCGATTTCAGTTAAGCGCTGTAGGAGAATAGAATGGCTGATGGTGTCGAATGTGAAGGAGATGTCGAGAAAGGCGAGAATATAGGATTGCCCTTTCTCGAATCCTTTAAGAATATAGTCTGACAGGGAGAGTAAAAGAGTCTCAGTACTATGGGATTTCCGGAAACCGTACTGAGCGGAAGCAAGGATGTGGTTATCCTCGAGGTATTCTGTGAGTTGTTTGTTGACAGTTTTTTCAAGGAGTTTAGAAATGAAAGGAAGATTGGAATTGGGGCGATAATTAGCTAGATCCGAGGGGTCGAGTTTAGGCTTCTTTAGAATAGGTTTGATGATTGCCTGTTTAAGGGGGACAGGTACCTGTCCAGAGTTAATGGACAGGTTAATGATGTTTGTTAAGGGTTTAGCAATAAGGCTAGGTATTGTAAGAAGATGTTTAGTGGGTATTGTGTCAGATGGGTGGGTGGAGGGTTTGGCTTTCTTGATGAGGGTTTCAATTTCTAGTGTTGAGGTGCAGACTAGAGAGGCGAGAGATTTAGTGTTGTTGCTAGTCTTTGTTTGGTTGAGGTCAAGTTCAAGGTGTTAAATGCTGACTCTTTTGTTAGATATTGTGATGAAATAGGTCTGTAGTTTTCTACTTTAGACGCATCTGCAGTAGATTTTTTAAGTAAAGGTTTAACCAATGCAGATTTAAGGACCAAGGGTATGGTCCCACTACTAAGGGAAAAATTTACCAAAGAAGAAATTGACACTTTCATAATTTCAAATATCTCTTTGAATGAAATAGTAGAGATTTTCAAGAGAGGACACATCGTGTTGTTAAGATTGGCAATAACACTAGCAATTTGGGTAGAAGCAACAAGGTCAAATTCAGACCACAAAGAAAGACCACTGACAGGCAAGTCCAGATACCATAAAGGAACATCCTTGAAAGTTGAGAGTAAATTCTCTAACTTAGTAGAAAAATATCTAACAAAAGAGTCGGCATTTAACATAGAATGTTCAGCACACTTCTTAGATTTCTGCTTTTCAGTCAATCTATGGACCAATGAAAATAAAGCTTTAGGGTTATAACCTATTTCATAAATCTTTTTCGAATAATAATCCTTTTTTGCAGCTAAGACGGCAGATTGATACTGTTTTAGTAAAGATCGAAATATACTAGCATTCTCACAAGAAGAATATTTAGACCACTTACGTTCAGATTTACGAAGCTGTCGCCGTAACAAAGTTAGAGCAGGGGAATTCCAGGGACAAGGCTTTTTCTTATTTGAATCAGAGATCAAAAAAGATTTCAAAGGGGCAATTTTATCAATAGAAGACATTAGAGAACCCACTCATTAAAGAAAGCATTGAAATCTACATTCTCAACTTTTTCGGGGATGTTAATAAGAATTTCCTTTAGTTTATCAGTATCAATGAAAGGTTGTTTCTCATAATTTACATCAGAATCATTAATATTGAGGCGTCCAACTAAACCATGCAGGCTAAAACTTAGTATTGAATGATCTGACCAGGGTGATAAAAACAAGATCAAGTATATTTCCTAGACGATGGGTAGGAAAGTCCACAACCTGACGCCACCCTAAAGAATGCAAAATATCGCAACACAGCTGAACCTGAGGATCTACACTTAAATGATTAAAAGGTAAATTAAAATCACCCAGTAGGATCATGTCATTAAAACAAACTGGGGCTAAAAATAATTGTTCAAATAATAAAGAAAGATTAGAATGCAAGACCCTAGGGGGACAGTACACAAGACAAATTGAAAAACAGGAATTATAGACAAGTAATAACTCCTGACTTAATGACCCACTAAGATCTTGTGATTTTAAATTAAGTGAATCTCTACATATTATTAATAAACCGCCACCCCTACCTTTAGCTCTCGGCTGAGAAAAAAAGGTAAAACCTAAAGGACAAATCTGATTTAAAGTAACAAGATCTGAATCAAGCAACCAACTCTCAACAATGCACAAGATGTCAAGATTTTCATCAATAATAAGATCATATATAAGCTGAAACTTACTCCTAACTGACTGGGCATTAATTAATGCAATTTTTAAATCAGTAATAAGTGGAACAGATTTTATTTATTTTTTTTAATTTTATTTTTAATCATTTTAAATTATACAGCAAGTCATCCAACTTACTTACAGAAAATGAGATGCATTAACCATTACAAAAAGAAATACACATTACAAATGTTCCATCACCTTAATATCAGGATAATGCTTTCTCCTATGAAGAAATTATTGGGGGCAAAGAAAATAGGAAGATATACAAATCAATACATAATGCAAGTATTGGCTTTACATAGACAAGTGACCATCTTTTTAATCTGATCCTCATTTTACGGCTTCAAGGCGGGAGTAACAATTACCTGTCTAGCATTTAGAAAAGATTTTAACTGTTCAGGGTAAAAAAAAAATGAAACACTCCTTTGGGGACTTTACTACGCACTTACAAGGATATTTTAGAACATAAGAAAATCCTAAGGCCACTACTTGTGATCTCATTATAAGGAATTCTCTCCTCCTGTCTTGAGTGACAGGAGCAAAATCAGGAAATACTCGGATCAATGATCCCCTGAATTGGAGATCAATATTTCTAAAATATCTTTTCATGATATCAGTAATATCTTTCTCTATTATGAATGATACAAACAACGTAGCACATTCATAATATTCTGATGCAGAATCTTCTAGAAACCTAGTCAAATTACCTTTGCTCATATCCACAACCTGTTGTTGTTGTTGTTCTCTATTTTTCATAGTAACAGGTAAGAAATACAACTTATTTACAGATGGAGTTTCACCTTCTTTGAATTTCAGCACTTCCCTAAAATATTTCATAAGAGTTACATAAGGTAATTCTCCTACCATTTTCGGAAAGTTAAGAAATCTCAAATTCAAATGGTGCGAGTAATTTTCTAAGTATTCTAGTCTTTTAGAAGCTCCATTTAGATCTTTTATAATTTTCCCATTACATTGTTGTACTTTCTCCATTTCAACTTCAACTTTTCCTATTCTTGGCTTGAATTCTTTTAACTGCGAATCAAAAATCTCCAAACTCTGTTCCACTTTATCCAGATTTTCTTGGAAGTCCCCGATAGATTTAACTAAAGCTGCCATTACATCCCAAATAGATTCCAAAGTTATTTTATCCGGCTTGCCAGGCATCTGAAAACGGGGTCTTGAAACTGACTCACCCGTTTTCTGCACTGGTGATATTCCTGCCAGTGAAACTTCCCGTCTGGGTTTCGTCGACACTTCTCCAAGCCCTTCAGGTCCCCTCTCCGAAGTCTGTGTAGACGCCGAAGGATCCGGGGTTATTACCTCTGGTCGCGGTCTCTCTGGGCTCACTGTAGGCTGCAGTAGATCGTCGGCGTCCTCCGCCCTCTGGCCTCCTCCCACGGGGGTCGCATCTATCGCGTCATGAATATGCGCCGCCACTGCCTGGGGGCTCTCGGGAAGTGGAGTAGTTTCGGGTCTGCGAGGAACGGGAGGGGTAAGAGTGACTTCTCCAGGTAGAGCCATTGCTTCCTCAATTGACTCTACAGCAGAGCTAACACCTCCCGCTTCACAGGTCACTCCAGGTACGTACGATGTTATCAAACGTTGAGTAGCCATTACCTCCGAATCCGAAGGAAAAATTCGGAGTTTGCCTTTTCTTTTCGCGGGCATTTTGATGAAATTGTAGCAAGAATCAGAACTCAGCGTGTACGTGACTGGCTACGCCGCCATCTTGCCCCCGACCTCTGATCATTTTAGTCAGTGGAACAGATTTTAAGTCAGACTGTGGAATATTCACTAAATGAGAAGAACGCAGAGAAGATTTTTTTTAAAGAATTATGCTTTTTAACCAAAGAACCATAAACACCATTACCAAAAATAACTGGAATCTGCTGAATGGAAGAAGAGGAATCATCAATTATAGAAACGGCACCCTCATCAACACTCATCGCGCACGAAGGAGCGCACAAAGGAGCTCCTTTGTCGCGCTCCTTCGTCGTCGCGACAAGTCGTGCGACGCTCTGGCGCGGGGCGCCTCTGGCATCCCACGCGAGCTTTTGACCCCACAGAGTGACATCACTGTGGGGGCATGGCTTCCGGGCCCGATCAGCTGGAAACGGGGCCAGATAACACGGGAACAAAGTCCTTAAATCTTCACTCTTTCCTCTCTCAATTTTAGAAGGGCTAAAAGGTGGTAGAAGCCCTTTAAGGCCCAACCCGACTGCCCAGTTGTTATCCTGCTTGTGTTGTCTCCCTCCCTTGCCTTTAATTATCCTTTTGTCCCCAAGTACACCTAAATTGTCAGTTTTGTTTAATGCCATCACATCTGCAATTCTAGGCTAGGCATCTTCCAGCCAATTGGTAATGAGAAATTGTGCACTCCTCCCCCAAGTCCCTCTTCTTCCAACTTCATATTGTGTTCCTTCATATTGCTGCCTTGTATTAAAGAGTGCTGGATATTTAATTTTGGTGCCTCTATTTTTGCTTTTGTTTCTCTCCTTCTTACAGCAGTTAGTTTTGTGAATTGATGATGGAATTTCTGGTTAATCATATTTGATTCTTTACAAAACATATGCAGCAGCCAGTTTGGTATGCTGCTAAAACATATATTAATGGATTGGAATGTTTCATTAGTATCACAGGACATTTTTTCCTCCAGACAGAAAACAATTAAGACATGTTTGTAAATGGTTCTAGATTGTTACTAATTAAAATGAGACCATCAGCAGAAGTAAAATCACCCTCATACCTAGAGGTTTCTGGGAAATGAATGGCTTGATTTGCTGCTGTTACTGCTGCTGCTGTTAATTTGACTTTGGGTCAGTTTAATACTAACATCATTTGTTTCATCAATCCAATAATTTACAAACAGTACTTTGAGAGGAATAGCCTCATTAAGGCCCTACAGTACAAAGCATTGACTGATGCCCGCCCTGTAAGGTGGGAGTCCTCCCAAAATGTTTAGAGAAGACAGGACTTATGGGAACCACCTTTTTTCTGTATGAGGGCTCTGACTGTCAAAATCAAACCCATTGCCAGGATCTATACTGTGCCACAACACACGTTCAATTACTAGCCCTTGGTAAGATCTTTATTCTACTTTTATGTAACTTGGATGGGTCCTTCAAGAATCATGAGTTATGCTTATCTTGGAATCTTTTCTATTAATAATTACATAAGTGACTTTGAACAATATCTTCATATGATAGAGCTTTCTTTGCAAGCCTAATCTTTTGCTAGGGCTGTTACATGGATACTGCTCAGCTTCTGTAGCCATTCTTAGGTATGTTCTAAGACTGTGTTGTATTTTTGATTGTTACCTGGTATTTGAGGTCCTTGCATGTGAACCAGAACAAACAAGCTCATAGTTCTGCTCAATTTTGACTTGAAGTATATATATGTTTTCTTGCTCTTTTACTTCTGCTGAAAGACCATGAATTACCTTAAGTGGTAATCTTAGGCAAATAATAAATATTGCATTAAATCTGAATTTTTCTGTGCTTCATAGGATGGTAGCTCTTCATTAGGCAATATTTTCTGGTAATGCTCAGTGTTTGTGTGTGAAACCTGGTCTTGTAGCAAAAAAACCAGCAGCATAAGAAATGCCATGCTGCGTCAGACCATGGTCCATCAATCCTAGTATCTTGTCTCTGGTGGCCAGCAAGCCCAATAAGTATATCTGTTTTTTGTTACTCCCAGAGATAGCAGTGACTGTCCCTAGTCTCCTTGGCTAATGTGTTTTGAACTTCCTCCAGAAACTTGTCCAAATCTCTTTTTTTTTTTTTTTTTTTTTTAAACCCCCATAATGCTAATTGCTTTGACCACATCCTCTGGTAACAGATTCTATAATATGTACTGAATGAAAAAGTACTTTTTCCATCGATAATGGCTAATTCAGCCTACTTACATGTGGGTGATGTTATCCGGCAGCACCGAATGGACTTGTCTCTCCAAGCTTCTAGAACTTTGAGCTGTACTGAGTATGTTTGGGAGTTCTTGCATGGGTGTTGCCTCGTGAACCTCCTTAGTCATTTTTTGACCGAGCTAAAGCACAAACATGTATGCCATCTCTTTTCTCTTCATTTTTCTTCAAAATTAAAGTTTTTGGTCAAAAAACCTTTCCAGTCGATAGCAGGGCTGAATTAGCCATGCTGTCTGGGAGCAAGAGTTTTCTCAGTTAGTACAGAGTTTTGAACTCTGTACAGCTGCGCGGTGAGCTTCCTGCGCGATTGCCTTGTTACCTCAGTCTTTTCCGCGAGCAAGTCTGCACGCGGTGTTTTTCTCCTTCTCGTCTCTGAAGAGATTTTTTCTCAAATTTTTTTTTTCTTCAATTTTTTTTAGGCAGTGATGGCTCCTAAGCCATCTGGATTTAAGTACTGCCAATGTGGTAAAATTATGTCCATTACAAATGGACATAATTACTGCTATACTTGCCTGGGACCGGAACACGACCAAGTCTCATGCCAGGACTGTGCTCATATGTCTCCCAGAGCCAAAAGGAAGCGCGCAGAAAAAATTGCACGTCTAAAGGTATCGTCAACACAGTCTTCACTGGGACCGTCGAAGAGACCGAAGACTCCATCAAAAAGGTCTGCATCGCTAGAAGGTACCTCGGCCAGGTCAGTCAATCCACCAAGGTCAGTGAAGAGAGTTGAGGCCACAGCTCCTCTTTCACAGAAATCCCCTCATGAGCTGCATGGGTTTCAGTTTACTGAACCCGCTCGATCCCCCTCGGGTCATAAAAAATCAAATCAGCCGAAGCTGGACAGCGCATCTGTGCCAGGATGAGCGCACGGCGCTTAGCCCGGCGCATAACAAGTCGGTGCGTGGCTCCGCGCACAAAGACACATTTAAGCGTACAGCGTCTATACCACACGACGCAGCAGACCATCATGGCTTAAAACGTGCAAAGCTATCGAGTCAACCTCGAATTCCGGCGCACAGAACACCAGCCTTGATGCAGCCTATACTGCTAAGTCAGGAATGTCTTAAAAAGTCACAAAAAATGAAACATTTAACATCTTCAAAACCTAGTGACACAGTTTCTGACCAGCATCTGGAACTAGTCTCTGTCCATGACTCCGACACCTCTAGCGAAGATTCTGATTCTCATAGGTCTTCCCTTAGTAGACCACAATCCCTTCCTCAAGATTCGCTCATAGCAGCAATGCCTTCAGGACCAGCTCCTTTTTCAGGACCTGCACAACCTCTCTCTCATCTAAAGCGATGTTACAGATTTTGCAGGCATTAAATACTTTTCTTCAAGATCTCAACACTGTACATCATCAGCCTTTGCCAACTCTATTCCTTCCCTCTCAGCCGTCAGCACCATCTCCAATTGCTGATCGACCGGACTCTCCAGACTCGCTATGGCCATCGTCCCCTGGTTCATCTTCAGGTTTTCCATCTGACCCTCCAGAAGGTCTCCCGGAACCTTATTCCCCTCCCGAAGACTTGTCCTATGCAAAGTTCGAGAAAGTAGGCTCTCTTTTAAATATAGAGATGGGAAAGATTCCTGATCCTAGGATGGAGGTTCTTGGAATACTGAAAATATTCGAAATGCCTCCAGAGCCAATAGCTCTACCACCACATACAGTACTGGATACAGTCCTTAGTAAAATGTGGGAGAAACCTTTTACCACCATAGCTAATCAAGGAAAACGGACTTCAAGTACCGTATGCGTAATTCAACAATTTACGATGTCACACAATTGCCACACAACTCAATAGTAGTGGAATCTGCACTATCAAAGGCAAAAAGGTCAAAACTTCATGCCAGTTCACCACCAGGGAAGGACCATAAGTCCATGGATGACTTCGGCCGTAAAGTATACCATTCGTCCTTGCTAGCAACAAAAATTCAACACCATCAGTTTTACGTAATCCAGTATTTATTTGAATGTCTTCAGAGATTACGTCCCATATGTTTAGACTCTGATAATACTCTTCCACAACCATTTACAGACATGGAAGAAGGACTTTGTTATCTACTTCGGTCTGTGTATGAGTCGTTTGAGTCTTCCGCAAGATCTTCGGCTACAGCTATAGCAGCAAGACGAATGGCATGGTTGAGAGCGAGCGCTATAAGAGAGGACATCCACGATAAGTTAGCGGACATACCATGTCTAGGAGACAATCTTTTTGGTGAGAAGTTTGCAGAAACAGTTACCCTTCTTAAAGAACAGAGTACCGCAGTACTGTCACTCATTTCTCCTACTAACTCTCCATACCTCGTCCAGAAAATTTTACCCTTCATTCAGGAAGAAATCCTACTCAAGGGCACCCTTTAAACCATATCGAACGCAAAATTATTCCCACCAGACATACCAATCTCACTCATCAATCCCGTGGATGACCTCGTCAACAACGACCACAAAAGCCAGCACCAGCACCCCCTCAAAAACAGACTTCATCTTTTTGAGCTATCCCAAGCCACCTCCACCACCATACATAGGTCGCCTCCGGCTATTCTTTGCCAATTGGGAGGCAATTACCTCAGATTCTTGGGTGCTGAACATCATAAGGGAAGGCTACCAGATAAATTTTGTAACACTCCCATGCCTCCCTCATATTCTCTCCCCCCGGAATACATCAACCCACTCACTGTACCTTCAGGAACAGTTACAAAATCTACAAAGCCAAAACTCCATTCAAAGAATTCCAATATCACAAGAAAATCAGGGATTCTACTCCCATTATTTCCTCATCCCAAAAACGTCCGGAGGTCTTCGACCCATCTTAGACCTACGGAATCTCAACAAACACATTCAGAAAGAAAAATTCAAGATGACGTCTCTAAAGATTATTCTTTCCCTCCTACAATCCAATGACTTGAAGGATGCGTACTCCCATTTACCCGTGCACCCTTCTTCCTGGCAATACCTTTGCTTTCAAGCTCAGAACAGCCACTATTGATACAAAGTTCTACCTTTTTGGCCTATCTTCGGCCCCAAGAGTGTTCACAAAATGTTTAGTGGTGGTGATGGCTCACCTCAGGGAAATACCTGGATTGACAGTTGTCTATCTGGACGACTGGCTTTTAGTAGCCTTGGATCAGGCTACTCTACAGACTCGCACGTTCCAAAAATCAATTGCCTTCAGACATTGGGCTTCATAATAAATCAC
This sequence comes from Rhinatrema bivittatum, assembly GCF_901001135.1. Lineage (NCBI taxonomy): Eukaryota > Metazoa > Chordata > Amphibia > Gymnophiona > Rhinatrematidae > Rhinatrema > Rhinatrema bivittatum. Next base: position 248,539,670 of record NC_042622.1, on the reverse strand, counting down.
GAGAAGTCCAACCTGCAACATACCCAAACACTACAGTTCATTGGAGCGCTCATCGATACAACACAACAGAGAGCGTACCTTCCGCAGGACAGGATTCAAACACTATCTTCACTAGCTCGACGTCTATGCAACTGATCATATACTTCGGCACATCAAGTCCTCCAGTTACTGGGTCACATCGCAGCTATCCATGTAGTTCCGTACACCAGACTACACATGCGCCACCTACAATGGGGACTAAAGAATCAATGGTCTCAATACTTTCAACCCCTCTCAACCAGGATACAACTTATGACTCAAATGCGTATCGACATTTAATGGTGGAAAAACACCAACAACCTGACCTCGGGAGCACCTTTCCGGTTAACTTCCCATCAACTTATGCTCACAACGGATGTATCTTGGAGGGGCTGGGGAGCCCATCTGAGCAATCTAAAGACTCAAGGTCTCTGATCTCCTCAAGAGAGAGCACACAACAGATCTGGAAAGCACTTCAAACCTTCTCCCCTCAAGTTCGGGGGCAAGCATCTCATGGTATACACAGACAACCAAGTCGCCATGTTCTACATAAACAAGGCAGGAGGGTCAGGTTCATGGATCCTCTGTCGGGGAAACACTTTGAATACTGATGTGGGCAATAACAAAGTTTCAATGCAAGCCACTTACCTTCTGGGTTTAGACAATGTCACGGCGGATCGCCTCAGCAGAATATTTCATCCACATAAATGGACTTTGAATCCAGAAGTAGCAACAAGGATTTTTCAACACTGGGGCAACCCAACAATAGATCTCTTTGCCACAGAGAACAACCGTCAAACACAAGCATTTTGCTCCATTTACCCGAGCAAACTTCGTCATGCTCCGGATGCCTTTCTCATCCCATGGACGGAGGGCTTGCTCTATGCTTACCCTCCCATTCCGTTAATATCAAGGACAATTCAGAAATGCATCTGAGACACAGCGGATATGATCCTCATAGCTCCAGCATGGCCAAGACAGCCCTGGTATCCGTATCTCATGCGGCTCTCCATTCACCCACCAATTCCACTGGAGAACCATCCACGTCTGTTAATTCAAGAAGGGGGGTCCCTCCTTCATCCAATGCATCATTCCCTCCACCTGAAAGCTTGGAGGTTGAAAGGCATTTATTAAGTCACCTGGGTCTGCCATCTCAACTTGAAGACATTCTCTTTGCATCCAGGAAACCTTCAACCAGACATAACTATGCAGGAAAGTGGCATCGTTACACGGAATGGTGCAAACCACGACAACTAGATCTGTTCTCATCAACAGCCACACAACTTCTAGAGTATCTCCATACACTCTGTCTTGCTGGTCTAGCGTTGGCTTCCGTTCGTGTGCATGTTAGCGCTATTGCAGCTTTCCACCACTCTCATAATGGACTTCCCATTTCCAACCATCCGCTGATCTCCAGATTCATGCGGGGCATGCTACGTCTACAGCCACCTATACCATGGAATCTCAATATAGTCCTTGAACTGCTAATGCTGCCTCCTTTTGAGCCATTAGATTCATGCCACATTAAATACCTCACATGGAAAATGATATTTCTAGTGGCCTTCACATCAGCACGGAAAGTAAGTGAACTACAAGCCTTGGTTCACTATTCTCTTCGGCCTCATCCTACTTTCCTTCCTAAAGTAGTATCGGCTTTCCACATAAACCAGTCAATTACATTGCCAATCTTCAAACCTAAACCTCATCATAATGACCGAGACAAGCTTCTGCACGCTTTAGACTGTAAAAGAGTGTTAGCTTATTACAAACAAAGGACTCAATCTCAAAGAAGACCATCTCAATTGTTCCTCTTTTAACCCTAATAATCCAAACCAGCTTGTCTCCAAAAGAACCACTGCTAGTTGGCTATCCCAATGCATTGAATTCTGCTACAATAAATGTTCTATTGTTTTGAGCAACAAACCAAAAGCACATCAGATACGAGCAACAGCAGCATCTGTTGCGCATTTAAGAAAAGTTCCGCTGCTGGACATCTGCAAAGCGGCAACTTGGTCTTCTGTTCATACTTTCACATCTCACTACTGTATCGGACAGCAAACATCTTCCGATGTAGCTCTGGGTTCGGCAGTTCTGTCCACCCTAAATACAGAATAAGACTGTCTACCTTTATTGAAGGGTAGTGTCCTCAAATCATAAAAACTTACTATATGGATACAACCCAGGAGCTTGGGACTCCCAGACAGCATGGCTAATTCAGCCCTGCTATAGACGGGGGAAAAAAGCAAGTTTGCTTACCGTAAACGGTGTTTCCATAGATAGGATGAATTAGCTATGCGATCCCTTCCCACCTCCCTAGACAATCTACAGATTCAACCAAAAAACATTTCCACGTACATCTCGCTTGGCTACAAGAGACTGAGGTAACAAGGCAATCGTGCGGGAAGCTCACCACACAGCTGTACAGAGTTCAAAACTGTACTAACTGAGAAAACTCCACCTACTGACCGGTCGCTCGCATGGCTAATTAGCATGGCAAACTCATCCTGCTATGTGTACGGAAACACCGTTTACGGTAAGCAAACTTGGTTTTTTTTTGTCTTGCCTTGCTGCTTCTGCAGCCCTTACAGCAGCACTTCTAAGTACCATATTAAAAAAAAAAAAAAGTGGTTTTAACAACTGTGCTGGCAGCAAGATAATGTCAGCCATGTTTTATGCTGTTGACTCTTCGAACTGTACCATGATCAGAAGAATTGTGAAGCCTGTAGATGGATGTCTCCGTGCTCACAGCATGCCAAGGCCTTTCATATGGAAGAGCTACATTAAATCTCTGGAGTCACAGCAGGTCTTCCTTCCAAAGTGCAGTCATATCCTGGTCTTCTGGTAAGAACTTTGTATAGCAGTTCATCCAAAACTCCCCCATTTGCTCAGGCCAAGACCATAGGGTTGAGTTTGGCCTGCCGCTCTGCATCGAAACAGAAGCAACATTTCCTGTAATTAGTCTTACCGATTACAAAGAAACACAAGTATTAGAGCACCAGACAGTCATTTCCTAGCATGTAGCCAGATGGACTCAGGACAAGTGGGTTATGTGCTCTTCTGCTAGCAGATGGGAGTCAGATTTCAAAGCTGAGGTCACCCTAGAATATACCCCTGCAGTAACCTCAGCTCTTCAGTATCTCTCTGTCTCCTAGCAGATGCAGACACTATCCCACACACTAAAATAGTGTTAAGAATTACAACAAAGAAGAAGTTTTTTACCTTTAAAGAAGATCGAGCCCCGCTCTCCTGCGGTGATACCTAAGGGTCCCTCCCCCAGTTGAGAATTCCTGATGTGATTTCGATATCCCTCAGGGGTGTGCCTTGGTCCGGTAGCTGGTTCCCGGCAAGGACTTTGCCCCCCAGAGTGGCTGAAAGGCAGCGGGTGCACAACCGAGCGCGGCAGTGAAGGTAAAACCCTCTCCCCCCGCAGCTGGAGACCGTCCCGGCACTCGATCGGTAAGCGCCGAGACCAGGTAAGCAGAAACTTTTTTTTTTTTTTTTTTTTTAAAGTTTATTTGTTTTTTATTGAGAAACCAGCTTATACAATACATGTAGACATTGAACAGTGGTATAAGCATCACAATCAGCTCTGCAAACTTGAAACACAACATATGACATTTCCCATTGTAAGAGTGCTCTATAACTAAGCCCTCCTTTCAAGTTATAGAATGGTCTGATACCACCTACAACTATAAACAATCAACTCTGAATACATCTTGCTTAAGCCCACAAAGTGAAACATTGAAGTTTAACCTAATGATTTCCCAACTTCTTCCCCCCCCCCCCCCCCCATCCCCTCCCTCCGCTTAAGTAGGGTTGATATCCAGGATTTAATTACCCGCCTCACAAAGTGAGCACTTATGTATCTCAACCACAGCAAACATTACCACATCAGTGAGCTGAACTGAATAACTTCCGTACCTCTCCCCTGCCCCAACCCCCTCCAGTTAGATATACATCCATGTATTCCAAACTCAAACCAGAAAAAAAAGAAAAACCTTCCAGTCCCAACCCCGTAAGACTGAGAAGAAAACTCCAGTATCCCACCCAAATTGACTACATACAAGAATCCGGCTTCTGGCAACGTGAGGAAGAGACTGAATATATGGATCCCAAACACTAAGAAATTGTTTACTTTGTATTGGGGATTGTCGAATGGACATCTGCTCCATCTGCATCATCGTATAAAAAAAGATTCCTCCATGCCCAGAAAGAAGGGGATTCAGCACTTCTCCAATTCATGAGAATCACTCGTTTCCCAACCACACTAGCTTTCTGCAGTAGTAACCTGGTGCCAGGATCTCGTATTCTCAACGGGGGTATGCACCCGATTAAGATCCACAAGGGCGCAATCAGAATAGAGACACGTAAGATTGTAGCTAAATAATGTGCAATCTGGGTCCAAAAAGCCTGGACCACAGGGCAAGCCCAAAACGCATGAGCCAAGGTAGCTCTCTCCTTTCGGCACCGCAAGCATGAACCCGATATTGCAATATGTTGTTTTTTTGCCATCTGAGGCGAAATATAAGCCCGTCCCAAAAATTTGTACTGCAGTTCTCTATAATAAGTATTATATGAGATCCTGGCAATCCGACCATAACAAGTTCGCAATATGGAGGCAGTGACCACAAACTCCCCATCTGCAGTCCATCTTTCTGCCAATATGGAGTACATCTCCACCCTTTTCAAGCGGTGTAATTGTTGATAATAATATGATAAGGAGGGTGTTTTATTTCTAGAGAGGGACAATAAAGTTTCCAGTTTCTGAAAGGTCGAGATTAGCTTAAATGCCATAGGGATGGTCTGAACATAGTGTTTAATTTGTAAATAAGGGAAGACAGTAACCACTCCCCTCCCATATCTCTCCTGCAGTTCAGAAAATGACATCAGATCCCCCTGTTCTGTGAATAGATGCCCCAGATATTTAATTCCCACCTTTTTCCATTCCTGAAACTGTGGAGAGGTGATCCCTGGCAAGAAATCAGTGTTCCCGTGAACCGGAAGTAAATATGCACTGACTCTAGGTATTTGAAGAGTTTTAGTCAAAATAACCCAGGCCTGTCGTATCGGCAATACCACCTTAGACTGAGTCAGCACGGGGGGGATTTTTGCTGGCTCTACTTGGAGCGCATAGCTAACATGAACCGGGTAAAGAAGGGCACTTTCCGCCATAAAACTAGTATGTGAAGAAGTACCAAGTAACCAATCCCGTATAATACGCATGTTACATGCCACGGCGTACAACGCCAGGTTCGGAACCCCCAGGCCTCTCATCCCCCACTTTTGTTGCAACCAGACCAAAGGGATTCTCGCCTTACCTCCCCTCCACAGAAATTTCCGCACACAACTATCTAATAAAAGCGCATCCCCCATTTTCAAATGGAGAGGGAGGGTTTGAAATAAGTATAACCACTTGGGTAGAATAACCATTTTAAATAAGTTTACCCTACCACACAGAGATAAAGGAAAGTTTTGCCACGCAGCAAGTGTGTCTTGTGTGTATCGGATTAGACTCGGCACATTAGCTTTGTAAACCAGAGAAGGGTCTACCGGCACTCTCACCCCCAGATAGCGAAAGGAATCTATAGCCCATTGTAATGGGAAAGAGCCTCTCCATCTTTCCCTCAACGCGTCTGGAAAGGCCAATGCAGAGGACTTATGTTCGTTCAACCGAAATCCCGAAAAGATTCCAAATGAGCCCATCACAGCGAGCAGGGAGCCCAAAGACCGAACAGGCTCAGTCAAAAATACCAAAAGGTCATCCGCAAAGGCTGCACATTTAAAGACTTCTCTATCAAATCGTACTCCCCGAATATCGGGTGTTCTCTGTATGGTAAGCAACAGAGGTTCTAATTGCAAAAGAAAAAGAAGCGGAGACAAAGGACATCCTTGACGAGTGCCTCTCTTGATAGGGAACAGTTCTGACCTATCTCCATTAACCAAAATAGTTGCCTGTGGATCCTCATACAATAATTGCACTGCCTCATAAAACAGGCCCTCAAAACCCATGTGCCTCAGAATATAAAACAGATAACTCCACTCCACCCTATCAAAGGCCTTTTCGGCGTCAAAACTAATAGCCAAATAGGGAGTATTCATAAAACGACATATTTCCATAGCCACTAAAATCCGTCTAAGATTTGAGAGGGCATATCGCTTTTGAACAAATCCCACCTGATGGGGTCCTACTAAAGAGGGCAAAACCACGGCTAGGCGGTCTGCCAAAATTTTTGCTAACAACTTTTGGTCAAAATTCAGCAAAGATATAGGACGGTACGCATCAGGCTGTAATGGGTCCCTTCCCGGTTTTGGAATAAGAGTGATATGGGCTGCATTCATCTGGGGTGGAAAACTTCCCTGTCGAATTAAAGAGGAAAAAAGCGACGTTAAAGGTCCCGTCACTCTATCAAGCAAGCCCTTATAAAATTCTGCCGAGAGACCATCTGGTCCGGGGTTTTCAAGCGTTTGGACTTATAAATAGCCCTCCGGACTTCCTCCTCTGAAATTGGCATATTTAAAGTCTTTTTTTGTTCCTCTGTAAGAATAGGAATCGGGAGAGACTCACAAAACTGCCTGCATGCCTCTTCCGACCAACCCTCCGTCTCGTATAATTGCTGATAAAAATTTCGAAAGAGGCGCAGTATAGTACGTGTGTTTGTTTCCACATGCCCACTCTCATTCTTTAGTCCCGTAATAAACCGAGTCGCTCTTGAAGATCTAATCAAATGTGTCATTAATTTACCCGCTTTATTGCTATGTTGATAAAGCCGATGTTGATAATATAAAATACTTTTTTTTGCTCTCTGGTGTAGTACTGAGTTTAACGTATTTTGCACAGATAGGTAGTTATCTCTATTTTGTCTCGTATGTGAACGGACCAGACAGATCCGGGCCCTGCGTAATTGCTCGGTTAACAGGAAGACTTGCTTATTCAAACTCTTCCGCCGATGTGCCACATATGCGATAATATCTCCCCGGAGGACCGCTTTAGCGGTATACCAATATAACACTGGCTGCTCAATATGCGTCTGGTTCAAGGATTCATAGTCCACCCACCGTTTGGTTAAATATTCATTAAAATGCTTATCTTCAGCCAGGTATTAGGGATATCTCCACAGTCGAGCCCCTTGTTCAGGACGCCCAGCCTGTACATCTAGCCAGACAGGGGCATGATCTGAGATTAAAATATCATCAATACCCGTCTCTTGTATCATAGGGAACATATGAGAGCTAGTGAGAAAAAAATCTATACGGGAATAGGTGGCATGCGCCCGAGACAGGTGAGTAAAAGTTTTTTCCCCTGGATGCAGAGTACGCCACGGATCCACTAAATGCAGGTTTTTCTCCAAATGAGCAGGTCCCCTGCCCATTCCATACTCCCTGCGACTATTCTGGGAGGCGTCTAGCAGGACGTCCTGAATCGTATTAAAGTCTCCCCCCATAATAATATTATCTGAGATATAAGGAAGGAGGTATTGGTACACCTCCTGAAAAATTTTTTGGCTAAAAGTATTCGGGGCATACAAGTTACATAATATCAAAGGTTTAGCGTATAACTCCCCAATCAATATAAGAAACCTGCCCTCCGGATCTTTAATCTCCTTCTGAATTTGATATGGTAAAAATTTATTAACCAAAATCGCTACCCCTGCCGATCGGGTAGTAGCCGATGCATAGTACAGCCCCCCCACCCAACCTCCAGCTAATTTAGTGTGTTCTATATCAGTAAGGTGAGTCTCCTGTAAAAATCCAATGTCGGTCCCTTTACGCTTTAACGCCTGTAGGATCTTATTTCTCTTAATCGGGGTATGGATGCCGCATACATTCCATGAAACTATGCGAGTGAGTGTGCTAGGCATGGAGCTGAAAAAAGAAACAGCATAGCTTGGCTAAGTTTGCAATCCACACGAAGGCCGTCCCAGCTAAGGCCCTCGTACGTATCTTTCCCTTTTTTTTTTTTTTTTTGCAATAGTATACTGGAACGTTCCCATAAAAAAACAAGGAATACAGTGAATGGAACAGCTTAAGAAGCCATCAGCCAGCTCATTTTTGAACCCCACCTTCTTCTCCCTCCCCTCCCCAGAGATTCCCCACCCCTCCCCCATTACCTCCCCCGCTCCCTCATCTTTCCCCCTGACCCCAGATGGGTCTACCCCTTTCATGAGAACGCAAACCGGGATTTTCCCCACCCGGGTCTGCATTTGAGGGCGTACCACAGACCGGATAGCCACCCCCCCCCCCCTCCCACTCCTCCTATCCTCCACCACGCTTGCTCATAAAGCCATCGAGTATGTGCATAACCCCTTTTTTTTTTTTTTTTGTTTCCATTTCTTGAAATTACTATCATTTTGCTGCACCTCGGTTGATAAACTTGGAACAACTATGCGCTGACACTCCCAGTTAAAGTAATCCTATAACCTCCAACTAGTCTGGACCAGTCCATTTAGTCCTGCATCACTGCCTTTTCCATCATTGATGAAACTCTGGAAGCTGTTTTCCTCTTCGGACGTTCTACTCGCTGCCAATTCGAGGTCGCAGCCCCCCGAAGCTTCGTGACTGTCTCTTCCAAAGTAGACAAAGGGGGTTCCAAACACGCCTGTCGAAAAACCTCGGTGGCTTCCTTTATGGTTTTCAAACGATATGTCGTCCCATCCTTTTGAAAAGACAGGGAAAAAGGAAAATTCCATCTGTATCTTATGTCTGCCGCACGTAGAGCTGCTGTAACACTTTTCAATTCATATCTCTTTTTTAAGGTACTAGCTGCCAAATCCTGATAAACCGATACTGTAGTATTTCTCCAATTCCACTGCTTCTTCTTACGGGCCACCGCCAGAATGTTTTCCTTTTGCAGGTAGCTATTGAAATTTATTATAATATCTCGCGGCTTGTTATCTCTGCGGGCTCCCAATGCCCTGTGCGCTCTTTCTATTGTAAGGGAGTCTTGTGCTGAATCCCTTTCCGTGGACGTCGCTTCCTCCTCTCCCTGGTCAAGAAGAAAGGTGCAAAACGATTTTGCAGTCTCCATGCTGTCTCTAAAGTCTGCCAATTCAGGTATCCCTCTCAGTCGAATGTTCATTCTCCTCGATCGGTTTTCCATATCTTCCAGCTTATCTTGTAGAACAAGCAGTTCAGTATGAGTTTCAGTAGTTTTCTGGGTTAGGGTCTGCAGCGCTGCCTCATGGCTTTCCACCTGAACATCTAAATCATCAACTCTGCGTCCCAACGCCATAAAATCCTCTCTCAATTCAGAAAAGGAGTGTAGCAGTTCCTCTTTATTCTTCTTCATGTCTGCCCGAAGTTCGATAAACCAGTCTCTCATCGAATCCTTCGTTGGTAAATCCGAAAGGGATGGCGCCCCCTCCCGAGATGGTTGTGGGGATAATATTGGCGCCTCAGAATCAGAGCCTCCCCCTCCACTCTCCTCAGGTCCTTCTGTTATGTCCATCCCTGATTGCCGCATCTCTGCTGCCACTTTGGTAAATGAGAACTTTTGTAAATCACTTTTTTTCCTGGCAGCCATCAGCTTAATGGAAGTTAAACCCCCAAAAATTGCCTGTTAGTGAATTGCCTAATCAGATCCGCTATAAATGAGAGGAAGATCACCGCCCAGCCTCTCCACTGGTTAATTTGCTCCCACCTTTTCCTACTCAACACAGTCTGAACTCCCCCAACTGCAGGCAGCCCCACTCTTTTACCGGAGTCAGCAATAAACTGTTGAGGCTGGACTACCACACCGCAAAGGTGCTTCCCCAGTGTGAAGCTGAAGCGGGGCCACAAACCTCCTCCCTCGGATTTCCTCCTCTTCACTGCTAGTGCCACAAAGTCCTCGGGTAGCAGCTCACGCACTGTTTAAGGACTGCACTGGCCCCATTTTTATAAAAACTTAGAGGCAGACCCCAGCACGACGCCACATACTTGAATTAATTGTTGTCTGGGCTAAGCCCTCCTTGAAGCCCACCCTTGCTGCAGCTGCCAAATGGAAGCAATGTACCGAAGTATCCGCTTCTTCCCTCAGCTTCGTGTCCAGTCACGCTGCCCTGTCTCGTTTTTTGTTTTTTTTTCCCCTTCCCCTGTTCCCTCTCGCGGCTCTTACAAGTCGCAGCAGTTAGTGCACCACTTCCTCTCTTTTGCAATTCAGAAGCTCAGCTGTCAGTTGCCGCAGGCCTTGAATGCACTCCACTACTAATAGTAAAATGGCGGGTCAGGTCTCGAGTCTCCAGCGCCCCTCCTCCATCACTCATGCAGTTCGGGTAAGCCGGGTCTTTGCACGCGATTTATTGGTATTTTTAAGTTTGCCCCTACGTTCACATTCATCCACACAGACAAGGCCTCTCCCATTCCCTGACGTGTTCGGCAGAAAGGCCGGTCGAAACGCAGGCTCACCACGTTACCACGTGGCGCTACTGTGCTCTTCTGTTATGTTTACCTCTAGATGTGTCGTCTGGCCAGGGGATGCCTCTCCACGTCCCCGATCGCTGTCTGCACTTTTCAGCAAACTCGTTTATTTTGTGCTTACTCTGCACAGAAACATAGGATCCGGCAGGCTCTGTAGCACCACGGCAGAAATTTCACAGCAAAAAAGAATGTCCAAAATGGCGATCGGGAGAACCTCGGCCCAGCTATACCTGCAAGAGTGGCGCTCCGGTCTCTCAAATAGCTGCTTTTATTTATAATCAAGCGGTATGGATTTGATCAGCATCGCTCAAGCATTCCGATGGAGTTATTAACAGCGCGGTTTGCACATTTTTTAAAAGCATTCTTTAATCTTCAAGGAGGAGCGGGACGGGAGCCCCTTGCTCATGCAGCCATCCAGTCACGTGGCCAACAGCGCCCCCTCTAAGCAGAAACTTTAAATTCAGGTCTCTGGGGCTCGGATTGCCGTACCGATTTCTCTTTTCTTCCGGCGAGGTAAAAAGGGAGCACTGATTGTGTTGAGCAGCCTTGGTTGGGCTAGGCCCCGATCCAGTGCAGGGGTCCAGACACGTGGAGACCCTCGGGGGCACCATCTTACACACGGGGGCATCAGCGCCATCTTCCCTTCTCGACCAGTTGTACGCATGGGGCAGGCCGGACGGCCTATGCGCCCAACTTGTGTGCATCCAATATAGACGCACGCATAACCAGGCACACACTGCGCGCACAACTGAGTGCACACCGCGCACATAACTACATGCACAGCTGCGCTTACAATTACATGTGCACACATTGAATAGAGGCAATGGCACCGGCGTCCAAGAAACCCAGAAGGCACTCTTTGCACAGCCTGCCACATCAGAGCAGCACAGCCTGATCTGTAGTCTTGCATGTGTCATCATTGCGAAGAAGCCCAGGGGGGACCAAAGCCTGGTCCCTCACTGTCTGAGGATGGGTCCAGAACTACTACATTCGATAGCACCCCGGACCTATGCAACTCCGAAATGACTTCCCCCCACAAGAGGGCACCTCAGGGGCCCTACTCCGACTCCACCTGGGATTAACATGGACCCAGGGACCTTCTGGTTAAAATTTTTCCAAGGGCTGCAAGCCTTCGTTCAGGTGCAATCAGCCCCAGCTGTGACCCAGGTTCAACCCCTGCTGGAAGCACAAGATCCTCCCAACCTTGTTCAGATGCCTCGAGACATGCTTCGCCTAACCAAGAATTTCCCTGACAGGGATCCAGATATCTCAGATGATGATGGCGACTCCCTGGAAGAAGGAGAAATCCCACCAGGCCTGGAACCATACCGAACCATGCTTCGCTTCTTTCACAGGGATGAATTACCGGCCCTTGTTTCCCAGACTCTGAAGACTCTTGGTATTCCAGGCACGGACCCTATGGCGGAACCAAATAAGAACCCCATCTTGGTGTCCCTTCGTAAAACCTCATGCTACTTTCCAATGATGGAAGCCATCCAGGAACTCATTGACCTGGAGTGGGATGCCCCAGAGGCCAACTTGTAAGCCTCTGGAACCAGCGACCAAGGAATGCCTACATTTTCCGAAAGTGGATGCCATGGTCTGTGCCGTCTCAAAGCGAACAACCATTCCCGTTGAGGGAGGGGCTGCATTGAAGGATATTCAGGATAGACTATTAGAATCCATCGTTAAGCAGGCCTTCGCAACAGCAATGACACTGCAGATTGCTCCCTGCTGTGCACTGGTGGCATGTTCCTGTTTGCTCCTCTCAAGAGAGGCAAACAAGTCAGGAACATATACCGGTGAAACGATTGAACCGGCAGCAGCCTATCTGATGGCCACAAGCTCAGATCTGGTGCGAACCTCAGCCAGAGGAATAGCCTCAGTAGTGGCGGCCAGAAGATAGTTATGGTTGCGGAATTGGTTTCCGGACGCGACCTCTAAGGCGAATCTCACAAGGATGCCCTGTAAAGGATCTCTTTTATTCGGAAGCAAATTGGAGAAGTTAGCCAGCACTTGATGCATACTTACCTCCATGATGTTCCTGGACACTCTCTCTATTCTTGCTGACTCAAGTCCTTCAGGAACATACTACTACTCATGGTCATCTAAAACATCCAAGTGTTCAGCTCTCTCAGGCAGTTTTGATTCCTCCGTTCCAGTAGGGTTGCCTATACAACAATATACTAGCCATCCAATTTCTGTGGGAGGAGTAAACTTACCCTTATCTCTTCCAATTATCAGAATGCTAATGCTGCCTAGATTTGTAGCAGAGGGACTTTGCCTGGAAACAGCAAAGCTTGTCTGCTCCATAGTAGTGTTCTCATCAAATAGACCATCTGTTGCGATGCAATATATCTTAGTGTCGGAAGAAATAGTACTTCTCCCTACCCCAAGCCAGAGGGCACAACAGTAATTCAACAAAATTGCAGGGTTCATGAGGAGTTTCTTTACCTCTGACTAAGAAGGTGGATGAAATGTTCCAGCCTCTTTGCAACTTTCACTTTGGCAATTCCACAAGCTGGAGTCCTAGGCTCCCGTATGGGTGCACACTCATCAGAACCCCAAATTAGGACCGGTTGACGTAAGGGGGCAGAGCAAGATGGCAGCCCGTTGATCTCTCTTGAGCTAACTCCCGTTTCCTTGCTTTATTTGGAACTTTGGTCCTTTTTTCTATTATGATAAAGCTCAAAGGGGAAATAAAGAACTTACCTGACTGAGCCTTCTGATATTCCTATACAAGGAACTATCGATCACTTCGATGTCCAGGAGAGTCTCCAGCCCGATACCTCCATGAGCTTGCTTTACAGTGGGGTAACCAAGATGGTCTCATGTTCATCCCCTGCGGCACTAGACACCTCACTGAGTCCTGAGGAGAGAAGCGCTTCAGCGTGTCTGACTAGGGGACGGTCTGTGTCCCCAGTCGATGACCTCATTCTGGCCGACGCGCTGAGAAGGACCCTGATGGATTCTGCTGCTGTGGTAATGTCTGGTAGTGCCGAGGGCAGTGCGGTCAGTTTGCTTGAGCCTTCCCGTTCAGATGCCCAAGAATTAAGTTTTCTACAGGAAGGTGCTTCACCTGTTCTCGGTGCGACTGCAGTGTGTGGTTTTTCTCTTCCAAAACCGCAAGTATTTACTTTGGAAACTGTTTGGCTGGCTATTGATGGTTTGGGGAGAATTTTGTCCTCACATATTTCCCAGACTGTTACCAATACAAGACATAAACCTGCATCTTACTGCCCAAGAGAAAGCTTTGGCTGAATATTCTAAGAAAATAGAGGTAGCTGAGCAAAAAGTGGCGCAGTTACAGACACATGCTACTATTTTAATAAAGGATAATACTTCTATTCACAGGAAACTTAAATCTCTTGAACATTACCAAAGCCAAAAATCTTCGTTAGAGTCAATCTTGGGAAAAAATTAATCAATCTCCTAAAGAAATGTTTGGAAAGTATTTGAGATTTTTGAAAATTCCAGTGGAATCTATTCCTCAGATTCCTCATATAGAAATTTCTTCAACACCAGCTTGGGATATAGTTTAATCTACTTCCTTAGATATTGAGAATCTTATGGCTTTCCTTGAGGACATGGGTAAAGTTCAGATCAATGTGGCTACATTGGTTGTTTAGTTTTGGAACCGGACAAGGATTGGATTGAGATTATTCTTCAAACATAGATGAGTTGGGGTTTTTTTGTTGTAAAATCTGTATTTACTCAGATGTTCGTGCTACTCAACTGAGATGTAGGCAATTTCTTTTGTTAAAACTTCAAATATTACAGATTGGTGCAATGTTCTATTTAAAATATCCAGCTAAGTGTTTTGTTAAATATTGCAATGTTAAATGTTTCCTTTAAACCTGCCCAATTGACCGCTTTTCTTTCTGACAAGGCTCCTTCTGTGACTGTGTAAAAATTATTTCTTTTTCTTTCTCTCTTTCTTGGGCATACGTCCGGGTACCTATCTCTAATAATTATGGACTTGTAATTCAATGAGCTGCTCTATTTATTTCTTGTTTTCCTTCGGATTTTCCTTGTTTTTTGACCACCTTCCTCTAAATATTATGTACTTTTTTTGTGATTTTTTTTCTTCCTTTTGTATTATCTATATTGTTTACTTCCTATTCACTTTTCTTAACAAGAAGCTTCTTTTCTTGTTGTTAAATGTATAAATATGATTAAAAAATAAAGTTTAAAAAAAAGAACCCCAAATTAGAAGCTCTTCATTCACACACTCAAATGCAGTGGAGGCTCTAGACCAGGCTGTTCCTCTGAAGCCACAATCTGAGGGACACCTCCCCCCCCCCGATTTGCTCCCTTGATCAATGGAGTCCTAGATTAACAAACCCATACCCTTTGACTCTGATGAGGACTCCATATACATACCTTCAGATTTTACACCAGATTCTTCAGAACACACTTCCAGTCTGGAAGGTCTCACCTATTCAAAATTTGTGGAGAAATTAGGAGTTTATGCCCATAACAATAAAGATCCACTTACCAAACTACTGGAATTCTTAAAATTCTGGCTACTTCGGCTGAACCAGCCGCTCTTAACAGTTCATGATGTTCTCAAAGTGCTACTCATAAAAACTTTCAGAAATTCCAATTTAGGATACACCTACTGCTCGAAAATTAGCCGAAGAAGAATCCAGCAGTCACCAGGCATGGTGCATCTGCCACACCATTTGTTGTGGAATCTGCTATGAAGAAAGCAAAAAAACTCTGTATTCATTCCAATTCCCCTGCAGGTAAAAATTACAAATTTCTGGACAATTCTGACACAATTTTTCATAATGCTATTCTTTTGGTCTGTATTAATATTCATCAGTTCTACATGGTGCAATACCTCCATGATTTTCTTAAAAAGCTAAAACCATACTTACCTTATTCTGACCAGAATGCACTGGGAAGGAGAAATACCCAATCATTCTGCCATTCTTTTACGAAGGTCCTCAGGAATCTCTTAGAATTTGATTAGTTCTTTCCGTCTGTCCATTATTTTGTGGATGATACACGGAGGAGAAGTCCAAAGAAATTGGCAGATATGCTAGAAAAAGACACGCCAGTTCTGGTGTTGAAGGAAGTCCAAGGAGTGGTATAAAATGAGCCACTACAACCCAAATGGAAGTACAGCCATTAGAGAGGAGTAGGTCAGTGATGAGGTCCATGGTTTCTCAGGGGCTGCCAATGGCTGTAACAGTTCTCAAGGGCTAGTGTAGGAGTTCTTGTTAACAGCACAATTGGGACAGGACATCACGTAGTGTCATACATCATGTCTCATTTGAGGCCACCAATAGTGGAAGAGGAGAAGTTCCATGGTTTTAGCTATTCCAGGGTGGCCTGCTAAGCAGGAATTTTGGGCCCACTTAACTATCTTCTCCTGAAGGCATTTGGGGACCATCTCCCCTGGTGATATAGGACCTGCTATGGCTAAGACAATCCTTGCAGGATTGACAATGTGCGAGGTGATTCTGTCATTTCCTCTGTCAAAGAACCACAAAAGGGTGTTGGCCTGCTGATTTTTCTCCGCCAGTTGGTTCCGGAGCTCAGAGTCAAAGTGGTTAAAGAACAGAGACCCATCAGGCTTAGTGTGGGTTTAACCACTGAGTTTAAGTGCTACAAGTTCTTTTGATTGGTAATGATTGTGATTGGATGCCTAGCTCCCTCCAGCAGATGGTGCCACTCTTCCAGGGCCAGTTTCACTGCTAGGATTTCTCAGAGTTCCATAATTAGGGGCGGCAGGTAGTTCTTGCACGTACTGGCACTGAGGCTCCTATAATCAATGCATGGCCTGAGGGAGCCATCCTTCTTGCCAACAAAGAAGAATCTTGCTCCTGCAGGTGATAAGGACGGATAAAAACCAAGCTCCAAGTTTTCCTGGATGTAAGTGAACATGGTCACTGTCTCAGGAGCATATAGTGTATAGACCCTGCCCCTAGGAGACATTTTGACTGGGAGCAGGTCGATCAGGAAGTTGTAAGACCTGTTGGGTGGCAGTTTTTTTAGCATAATTCTTGCTAAAAATGTCACTAAATATTGCATACTGAGAAGGAAGGCCAGGAGGTCTGAGATCTGAGTTCAGGCTAGACGTTCCAGTGGAATAATGGTGATGAGACATCGTTGCTGGTAAGAGGGCCCCCAGCAGCAATCTTGCAGAGCCTGCCAATCTACAGAAGGATTATGGAGGATCAGCCAAGGTAAGCCTAGGGTGATCAATAGACTGCATAGATTGTAGAAGGAGATGCTTTCCTTGTGCAGGAACCCAGTTTAAAGCATGATTGGTAAAGTGATTAAGGACAGCTGGCCAGGAAGGAGTTCACCATAAACAGAGGATATCGTAATCATCTTAACTAAAGTCATTATTTTTGTAAAGACTTGCTTTATTTTTTATCTTGCCATTCTTAATTCTTGTCTGGAGCATGTTGCTTTTTGGCTATTTGACCATCATTTACAAGAAAACCCAGCAAAGTCAGAAGCACTCTGGTTCAGTTTCAGATATTCTTTTCCTTCATTGATTCCTTTTATGGCAGGAACTATTAACTCTTTGAAAAATACCGTGACTACTTTGGGAGTTATTCTTGATCCACAATTCACTATGGTCCATCAAATCTCTTCTATAGTGCAAAAGGCATTTTTTTTTTTTTTAATCGTAGATACAGTCATCATCTACATCCTTTCCTGGGGCCTCATGACTTGAAGACTCTAGTTCATGCATTTATTACTTCAAAAATTGATGATTGTAATTCCTTATTGTTATGTTTACCAAGCTATCAATTGAAAAGATTACAATTGCTTTAGAATACATCAGCTAAACTAATTTACGGCTTTAAGAAATTTGATCATATTACTCCTATTTTGTCACAATTGCATTGCCTTATGATTAATTACCATATACAATTTAAAATCTTAATGTCTTACTTTTCAAGCATTACATACTGGATTTCCTTTATACCTTGCTAGACTTGTAGCCCCTTACACAACTGTATGCTTAATCAGTTCTTCTGAGAGAGGTTTATTATCTCTTCCTCCTCCATCTGTGATTCACTTGGAGTTGACTAGGGATTCTTCCTTTAACTCCTTTGTTCTGGAGTTATTACCATTTGACATTCGCTCAGAAGCAAAATTATAGCAGATACAGATATCACAGTATATGTCTTTATATTTTACGTTCCTTTAACAGTCCCATTTATCACTAGCTAGCTGACAATTCTAACCATTCACATTTATAAAGCTCATTCAATACTGCTATATAGCATGAGTGCTCCCCAGATGTATCTTATTCATAAACAATATATTTATATATATCTTCTCTGATCCAAAATTTTTCATGAAGAGACATTTGTCTGCAGCACATATGTGAGTTTTTTCACCAGGGCAATTTCGTGTACTTGCTGGCACCAACAGGCCATCGTAGGGGCTGACTTCCTCAAAGTAGCTATTGTAAACCTGCCTGCTGATGCTTTGCCATACTTAGTGTGTCGATCACACCACCCCAAGAGACAAAGTGATTGTGACAAGGAAATGTCCACACCCAAAACATGCCGAATCTCTTGCCCAAGCTTTTCCACAATTCTGCTACTAAGATGCAGTCCCAACACACATGCAGATACGTGCCTTCCTGTCCACATTCCCTTCAGCAAAGATTTGAGGCATTTGTCGCAAATTTAGTACAGTAATCTGGGAACCTGCCACTCTGAAAGAGTTTAACCATTAACTCCCCTTGCTTACTACATATCAACATCTTATATGCAGCTTTCCAGTGTTCAGCATTTAGGTCCCACTGCAAGTTCTTGTTCCAATTAACTATAAGGCTTAAGGGAGGATCCCGCTCCATTTGACTGTCTAAAACCGCCGTATAAAGCTTAGATATTTCCCGCTGTGGCACATTTCTTTTACTATAACTCTCGATAGTGTGGAGTCCCCTTTGTTTCCATCCTTTTCCCCTCTTATCTTTCGAGCTCCTCCATTAGCTTGTGATAAAAGGGTTCAGATTCTCTTGGCACATCATATTCCTCTCTCAAATCTTGGAATAATTTCATACTAGCGATCTCCCCTTCATCCCAGGAATTTCAACCTTGGCTTCCTTCAATCAGTTGCCATCGTATAGACATTATTCCCATCAACAACTGTGAGGGAAAGCCCATGATCTTGATTACTGACCTCCAAGCTTTCATAATATGTGATATATATATATATATGGCGTCGCATAGCTAGCACTTCGTGATCATGGGTATTGCTCAGGCTGCAATAACATGGGTAAATCCATTCCCCCAGTCAGATGTGTTTCCAAAGAGTACCATAGTGTCATGTGGTCCCTATGGAGCCACACCATAGCACCCACAAATCCTGATGCCCAGTAATAGCCTTGTAAATAAGGGAGTGTTATTTCCCCTGCTTCCTCTGGCCTCCAAAAGCTCTGTAGCTTAATATGAGCTGCCTTCTTATTCCATATAAATGTAGTCAATGTCCCCTGCTAGGAGGCGAAAAAACCCTAGGTAAGTAACACGCAATATGCTGAAAAATATATATTAATCTGGGAAGAATATTCATCTTCAAGATGTTTATTCTTCCAGCCCAAAAGAGAAACACTCATCCCATTCAGCTTAAGTCTCTTTGGATATGGTCTGCCAACTGCGTACAGGTACGCTTATATAGGTCAGCAGGCTTTTTAGTTACTCAAATTTTCATACTTACTTTCATCTTCCACAATTTTAAAATTAGAGAAACATGAAGAAATATCTCCTACCCTTATGTTACCAATTGAAAATACCTCTGATTTAGAATAGTTTATCTTATATTTGGATAACTTACTATAAGCAGATAGTTGCTAAAAACCTGGGGCCTGCTCTTCTTGGGTTTGTTAAGTAAAATAAAATATCAGTATACAAACAGATAAGATGCTCTGTCCCACCTGCCTTAAATCCTGTGATGGCCAGGCAAGCACACAACCTCCATGCTAGAACATCAATTGCCAAATCAAACAGGAGCTGGGATAAGGGACAACCCTGGCAAGCACTCTGTAATATGGCAAAGGGACCTGAGAAGCACCCATTTGTTAATACTTGAGCTTTAGGGTGAGAATAAAGTGTCCTGACCCTTGAAAAAAATTTCTCTGGAAATCCCACCTTCTCAAGCACCTGAAACAAAGGGCCAACTGAGCCTGTCACAGGTCTTTTTCGCATCTAACACTACCACCAAGCCTTCTCTCTTCTCCTGTCTAGCTAAAGTCAGGATATTCATCAACCGCCTCGTGTTCACTGACACCTGTCTGGTGATTTTCTATTAAATAGTTTCAAGCTGTAGTTGCAGAACTTTGGCTATTTCAATATTTGCATTTAGTAGAGCAATCGGGCGATATGAGTTGGGCTCTAAGCTGACCCTACCGGATTTATGTAGCACTACTATAATGGCATCTGTAACGGTATGTTCCGTTTCCGGATACTTCCTAAAAAGTTCATATGCTTTCTCCGGTACTGGTACCAGTTCCTGGGAAAATCATTTGTATAAATCAATATGGTAATCATTCAGTTCTGGACTCTCCATTTGGGAGTGCCCCTATCGCTTTACATATTTCCTGCACTTTTATTGGTGCTGCAACTTAGCCACTTGCCTCTCCGTCACCTTAGGTAGGACTACCTCCTTCAAATACTTTGCTAAATTCTGGTGTGGTCCCCCCCTCCTAGTCAATATACAGCTCCTCATAATAGACTTTGAAGATGTCATCATTTCCCTCTGATATCATGAGCTATCCTCCTTGATTTTGTGTGGATATTATTTATTCCATGTCTGGGCTTTTTTTTCCCTTATCAATCTAGCCAAGAGCACTCCTGTCTTGTTCATGGAATTTCTGATGGGAGAACTGCATTGCTCTCTCTATTCCCTCTACTTGAAGGTGCCGGAGCTCCTCTTTCACTTTCTACAAGGACTTGTATACTCGCTGAGAGCAACTAGCTTTATGCTGAAATTCCAAGCCCTTTAAGGCAGGGGTCGGGAACCCATGGCTCGCGAGCCAGATATGGCTCTTTTGAGGGCTGCATCTGGCTCGCAGACAAGTGTCGCCATACTTCGCGGTTCCCCGCTGACCCAGCTGCTCCCCGGTCCTCCGCCGCCCGGGCTTAAAATGCTGTCAGCCCGGGCGGAACGCGGCAGGACAGCTGGAGTCAGCGGCACCGGCGTGCTCTCTTCTCCCCCCCCCCCTCCCCCCCCGCGGCCCGGAAGAGGAAGTGGAGAGCATCGGGTGCCTGCGCGGGAAGAGAGCACGGCGTGCTCTCTTCTTCCCGTGGCCCGGAAGTGGAGAGCATCGGGTGCCTGCGCGGGAAGACCCGCGCAGGCACGCTAGTGTCCGACGGGAAGAAGATTGCAGCGCGGCTCGGAGGAAAATGAAAATCTTCAACCGCGGCCGATGGGACTCCGCCTTCGCCTCCGCGAGGGCTGAAAATGAAGGAGGTTAGCGTTGGGAGGTGGCTGCTGCTGCCGCGAGTTCCCGGGGGGCGGGGGGGGGAAGGGGGAGAGAGAGAGATAGTGAATGAGCGAGATGTGTGTTTGAGATCCTGTGTGTGTGAGTGAGAGATTGCATGTATGTGAATGATTGAGAGCCTGTATATGTGAAAGAGAGTATGTCTGTGATTGAGATCCTGCCTGTGAGAGAGAGAGCATGAATTAAGTTTACCATTGGGAACCTGTATGTGTAAGTTTGTAATTGAAAACCTGTTTGTTTGAAAGAGTATGTGTGTATGATTGAGATCCTTTGTGTGTGAGAGAGATCATGTGTATGTATGATTAAGAGCCTGTGTGTATAAGTAAGAGAGAGATCATGTGTGTCTGTGTCTGATTGACAGCTGGTTTAGGTGATGGAGCATGTGAGTATGTGATTGAGAGCCTGTGTTTAAATGAGAGAGAGAGACCATGTGTGTCTGTGTGATTGAGAGCTGATTTAGGTGAGGGAGCATGTGAGTATGTGATTGAGAGCCTGTGTTTAAATGAGAGAGAGAGACCATGTGTGTATGTGTGTGATTGAGAGCTGATTTAGGTGAGGGAGCATGTGAGTATGTGATTGAGAGCCTGTGTGTAAATGAGAGAAAGAGAGGACATGTTTGTAAGCATGTGAATGAGAGTCTGTGTGTGAGAGAAAAAGACAGCATGTATTTATGTGATTGAAAGCCTGTGTGTGTGTAAGCGTGAAAAGATAGACAGCATGTGTGTAAATGTGTAATTAAGAGCCTATATAAGTGAGAGAGAAAAAACATTTGTATATGTGAGTGACTGAGAGCATGTGTGTATAGGTGTGTCATTGAGAGCCAGTGTGAGAGAGAGCGCTGGTATGTGACTGAGAGAGGAGAAAGTTCCAAGCAAACCACCCCACCTCCTGCTAATTCAGAACAATCTCAGGACACCTGGATATCAAACGTTCCCAGGTATGCAGAGCAAAAAAAGTTTTGTATCCTTATTATTTTTCATTACTGGATCTTTGTGTCTGCTATTTTGAAATATTTTGTTGGTATCTGGAAATGTTTTATATGAGTTTTTAATTATTGGATATTCCACTCATCAGCTGTTTCGAAATATGTTCTTTTTGTTAGTACAGTTTTACTGCTGATGATTTTATATTTCTTGATTTGTTTTATAAGGATGTGTGATGTTTCTTTTTTCCTTTGTTACACTGCATACAGAGACTCTGGCTTGTTGCAGTTTCCAATTCAGTTTTTGTCTGCATGCTTCTTGTTATGCGTTTTGGTCTCTTTATTCTATGTTAGGTGAGGGACAGCACGTGATTCAGGTGAGGTTTTCTGCTGGCGTGTAGTTTCTGTGTAGGACTCTATAGCAGCCTGACTTGGTCCGTTTTCCTAATAGGAGATGTATTGGTGTCTTAAGGCCTGGTGTAATATTTTCAGAGACTTATTGTACTTTAAAAGTGTGATCTTACATAAAATGCACACATTTACTTGTATTTAGTTTTAAACATATTGTATGGCTCTCATGGAATTACATTTTAAAATATGTGGCGTTTATGGCTCTCTCAGCCAAAAAGGTTCCTGACCCCTGCTTTAAGGGCTGCTCTAGGGACCTTTCCTTCTGCTGCTTCACTTTTTTCTGGTGGCTTGCAAAACTAATAATTTGTCCCCTGAGCACAGATTTCATAGCCTCCCAAATCACAACAGGTTCTGCTCTTGCCCCATCATGGATCTCTATATTCCTTAATTTCATTTGCTATCATATCACAAAAGCAATCATTCGCTAGTAGCAATGGATTAAAGTGCCTTGATACATTTAAGGGCAGCAGGAACTGGATTATGATCTGAGATTTGACTTGGCAAGATATCCATAGAGCCAGTGAGGTGTTAAAGGGCATTTGCACAAAGGAAGAAATCTATATGGCTATATTACTGATGTCTCTGAGAGAAGCAGGTATAATTCCTGCTTGATGGATATTGAGTTCTCCAAACACCCAATAAGCAAAGTTTATCTGCCAATATTCAGAAACCACCTTCTTGTTGCCTAGCCTGATCAACCCTGAATTATCCCTCTCTGGGTCCAGGCAAGTGTTCGTCTCCCCCAGAATATAAAGCAGGGACGAGAAGCTCTCCAGTACTCCCAATGCCTTTTTATAGTACTCCCTCTGGCCCTCATTAAGGCCATGGCCATAACCAAAGCAATTTTTCTCCATACATTGTGCACTCCAAATCTACATACCGACCCTTAGGGTCTGTGCACTGCTTATTTACCTGCAGGGGCAGAGACCTATGCACCAAGATAAAGACCCCTCTGCTTTTTAAGTTATAGGATGAATAATACACCTGGCCTACCCACTCCCATTACAGTTTAGCATGTTTCATGTCACTTAAAATGAGTCTCCTAAAGGAGTGCTATCTTTGCTCCTCGCGTTTTCAAATAATTCAATATAAGTTTACATTTTATAGGAGTGCTAATACCCCTTACATTAAATGAGATGAGGTTTACCTCAGTACAGAACATAATTGGTTAGGTAGAACTTGACGACAAGCACTGAAATAGCCTGCAACAATTTAGCTTCTTTTACATCAATCTTCTCATTTTGCACCTTAAACTATGTGTACTCCCAAATCTATGGAACTAGCCAACCCTCTCTCCTGAGCTAAGCCATAGTCGCTGGTGGATGTGAGGGGACCCTTCGCTCCATTCCAACCTTAGCCTCTCATCCCCCAGACCACCTCTACCCAGGCCCCACCCTCTTCCCTTCAGACAGCGCATCTAAATCCCAACAATGTGCTCCTCTAGGGAAGATTAATCTTACCCGAACTATCCCCTTTCTTCCCCCACCTCTACCTTGACCCATTTCTCCCCCCAACAACCCCCTCCTATCTTGTCACAGTTATCAGGTCCAAGAACTGTATTTAAGTCCACAGCTATCCACCCCCACAATTCCAGAGGCCTCTCCTCAATTCTCAGGATGCTCTTTCCTGGAACTCTTCCGTATTCTCTCCTGCGTCTCAGTGGCATATTCGGTCCACAACTTTTTTGGATCCTCTGCAGCCCTCACTCTTGTCTGAATACCAGGAGTAGTTACATATAGACGGAAGATCACCTAACCATGGTCAATATGACTCCCAAGACAGCAGTGACAAGGAAAATTCTGAGATATTGCATCCCTCCCTTTTCCTCACTCATCCCTCTCCCTCCCCAACTAGCAATGCTCTTTCTTCTTCCATCTTTTGTCACCATCCCCCAGGACCTAAGCCTTTCAGTATCCCATACACAGACACCTCCTTTCCCCCATCCAACTCTAAACCCCAAGTACCTCTAAGATATAAGATAAAATTAAATTAAAAAAATAAACGAGGGGGAGAAGTCCCATGCATGACACATACAAATGTACATATGCCAAAAGGATATTGCTCAATTACTGGGCAACCTCAGGTACTTTTCTGTTATCTATTTCAGTGATTTTTAGCCTTTATGAGTATCAGCTTCATGCACTGTTTCCTCGAGCAGACCATGGAGAAACAGGGTTGACTCTGGCCTCGCTCACTGCTTGATTGGCGGAGCTCACACACTGCGCCCAGCATTGCTGTCAAGGTTCCTGCACATACTGATAAACTCTGCCACGCATTCTCAGGCTTTTTCTTCTTGGGCTCTCATGGTTATCAACAAAAGTACTTGTTGCTTCCTGCTATCTGGTTCCCTCTTTGCTCTTTACCTGGGCTGCTGTGACCACTCACTCTATTTCAAGATTCTGAACCTGGTGACTTGGCACCATCTTTAGTGTAGGTTGCCTCATGTGGTGTTTCAAACCCTTTCCAAGCTCTATTCACCAGGATTAATAATTTAGCCAGGTAAAGCAGCCAAAACTAACCACCTCATGCAGGAGCTTTTTTACCTGGCCATTTTCTGCCCATTGTTTTTGAGTAATGGTACTATAGTCAGGAAATAAAGCCACGCGATTACCTTGAAACGTCAGCGGGCCTAATTCCCATGTCTTCCTCAGGACCCTCTCCTTTGTTTAGAAACGATCAAATTTCACAATAATAGCTCCTAAGGAGTTAGGGTTAGAGCACCCAAACCCCGCCACCTGGTTGCCTTGGTCAACTTCCAGCCTTGGGTGCCACTCCTCTGGGTGCAATACCATACACAGTAATTTCTCTACGAACTCCTTTACCCGCTACCCCTCCAACTTTGAGGACCCCGACTATTCTTACACTAGTACAGCAGGATCTGTCTTCTAAATCTACCACTTTCTCCTCAAGATATTCCACTTGCTTTCTGAGAGCAGCTAGAGAGTTTGCCGCTGTGGTTTCCCAATCTTCCAAAGCAGACTCTGTTCTCTAACTCTACTTTCAGACATACACTATCCATATGATCCTTAATCTCTGCAATTGCTATTCGCACCAAATCCAGCTCTTTAGTAACCTCCTTATCCCTACTTATCTCCACCCAGTAACCTCCTTATCCCTACTTATCTCCACCCAGTCCTCCCCTTCCCTCTCACTGTCTAACAACCCTAAGCACAAACTTCTATCAAGGCAACCTTTTGTAAAGGACCTCAGAGTACTCATCGACCACCAACTAAGCATGAAGAACTACGTCAACTTAATACTTAAAGCTGGCTTCTTCAAACTTAACGTACTCAAAAAAACTCAGACCCCTCCTACACACTCAAGATTTCCGTACAGTGATCCAGGCCACCATTTCGTCCAAATTTGACTACTGTAATGCTCTCCTCCTAGGGCTCCCACACTCCACTATTAAACCACTACAAATGTTGCAAAATGCCACAGCAAGACTCATTGCAAATTCCCGTAAACATGAACACATTACTCCCATCCTCAGAGACCTTCACTGGTTCCCCATACCCTCCCGCATACACTACAAAACCCTAACCATAATACATAAAACCATTCACACCCACAACTCCAAATGGTTAGACCTTCCCTTCACTGCTCCCCAGTCCACTCAACCTACTAGAATTGCCAACAAAGGCACCCACCTTGTGCCCTCACTTAAAATAGCCCATCTCTCCTCTGCACGCGACCGTGCCCTCTCGATCGCAGGTCCCTCTCTCTGGAATACCCTGCCGCCCAACCTACGCCTGGAACCATGTGCAATCAAATTCAAAAAGAAATTTAAAACTTTCTTATTTAAACAAGCTTACCCAGAATAGACGGCCCACAAACATGTCAAATTATGCATCACCACATGGTGCTTCAGCGTTCCTCATATTGAGGACCCAGTTGTTTAGTTAATCTTTTTTGTTAATCTTTTCTTCTTAGCTGCCTCTTGTTAACCCTCTCTCCCAGTTTGCCTTTCCCTGTTATAACGTAATTTCCAAACTTGATTCATTCTATGTAAAACGGTATGATGTCCACAACTAATACTGGTATATAAAAATGTTTAAATAAATAAACCTCCACTTTTCAAACTCCTTATTTCGCCCAGGATTTGTACCATTGCCTCCTGTTTGGGCACACTAGCTATGCTTTCATTATCACCTATTATTGCCCATTTTCTCCTTGCCTCCCCCACCTGAGCCATCCACCTCTCCAGTCTCATGGTAGTAATCTGTTATAGGCCTCTCCTGCATGCTTGCGAGTGTGTCTACAGCTCAATTTGCCATGATCAACATTTACTCCCAAATCTCAGCAAACAGCTTCATACCCGCGCTTCCTATGCCCTTGTCTCCTTCTGCAGATCAAATGTATGACTTTAGTGGGGGGAAATAGTAACAGCCCCAGGGTGGTTAGAGCCTTAGCAAACTGCATCTACCACCATGAATGCACCAAACACTGATTTTCTGTTCTGGGACTTCGTGATTTTCAGTAAGTTACAGATGCATGAATGCAACCATCCCATTATGCAACTGAACAGTATTCTTAAGATTTTAAATTGTATGCATTCTACGGTATGGAGAGCCAATGTAAAGCACAAAGAACTGGACTGGTGTGCGCAAATCTGTTAGTGCTTCTAAAGTATTCTTGCTCCTGAGTTTTGGATCATCTGTAGAGATTTTATGACATAATACAATAATCCAAGGTAGTTTGTTACAGAAATCAATATTTATGAGCACTAGCACTTGAAGTATGGGATGAAATTCAGGATGAACCAAGTACAGTTTAAGCCTATGAAGTATTTGTGGTATCCAGTATGATTTTTGGACAAATTTTAAAGGATACGGTACTTTATCTGAAATCTGAGGATTTAGTATGACTGAGTACCTGCAATCTATGGCTTAAAACTAATCAGAAAAAATTATTTTTCACTCAACGCACAATTAAGCTCTGGAATTTGTTGCCAGAGTATGTGGTTAGTGCAGTTAGTGTAGCTGGGTTTAAAAAAGGTTTGGTTAAGTTCTTGGGGGAGAAATCCATTAACTGTTAATGTTAATTAACATTAACATTAATTAGAAATCCATTTTCTAATTAATAACTGCTAAGAATGTCAATTGTAAAGCCTGTTGCTAAGTTACTGCGGTATATAAAAAATCCTTAAATAAATAAACTGCTATTAATCAAGTTGACTTAGGAAATAGCCACTGCTATTACTGGTATCAGTAGCATGGGATCTACTTAGTGTTTGGTTACTTGCCAGGTACTTGTAGCCTGGATTGGAAACAGGATGCTGGGCTTGATGGACCCTTGATCTGACCCAGTATGGCAATTTCTTATGTTCTAAGAATTCATCTACCAAGTTCTAACCACATTTTGTTGGGTCATTCACAATCGTTTGACAAATTAAACCAGTGGCTTATCAGTTAAAACTGCCACCTGCTCTAAAGGTTCACAATGTCTCGCTACTCAAACTACTCTTGTCATGGCCTTCATGATCTCCTCTCAAACCAATGGAGGTAACTTCAGAGGAGGATACAGAGTATAAAGTCCAGAAGATGCTTGATTTCAAGTGAATTCAGAATAAACTCCTTCACTAACTTATCTGGTGGAAGAGGTTCGGCTCTGAAGAAAACACTTGAGAACCTGCTTCCAATGTTCAAGCCTCTCGACTCACTAGGGAGTTCTTAAACGCTTTCCTCAGAAGCCTAAGCCAAGAGGCCTGGGGAGGAGGCTTAGAATGGGGGCTACTGTAACATTTGGCCTGCCGCGGGATAATCCCAAGGTCTGTCTCTCTCACCCTAACGCAGACCACTTCTTGCAATAGGGAGGCCACCATACTTCTTTCTTATCCTGGGCGGCTTCAGATGTGCATGCGCTGAAGCTTAAAGGGCCCACAGGGGGAAAAGCTCTATGGCGCCCTATTTGAGCATCACCGAGACTACAAGCCAGAGCCTCAGCAACAGCTCCTCCTGAGTTGCAGCGCGTGTTGTACTTGTCTTTGTGCCTTTTTGCCTTGTCTTGTTTCTGTATTGTCCTGCCTTGTTACCTTGCCTGCCTTCCCTTGTTGTTTCCTTACTGCCTTGCCCTGCCTCTCTGTTATCTTGTCCTGCCTGCCCTTCCTGTGTCTTGTCCTCTGTGCCTTGTCTTGTTTTTTCCATCCATCTCTGCCTGATTCTTGGTTCTGATAATTACGTATGCTGACTACTCTTCTGGATTGTTGCCTTCCCTGGCTCTAGCTTGGACCTCGACTTGCCTGCTCGCTGCCTAGACCTGGATATCATTGCTCGCTGCCAGTCCAAGACTTGACTTTCAGATTGCTTCTTACGGGACTTTCACCTAAGTCCTGTCGGCCCCTGGAACCCAAGGGCTCATCCTATAGGGAACAGGGCTGATATAGGTGATGCTCTAGTCCTAATAAAAGCAAGTCTGCCTGCTGTCTGTGTAGGTCTAATAGGTCTGCCTGCTAGGCTGCATCACTCACACACAACCCAAGGATTCATATCCATGACAGCATGATCCAGACAGATATGCTTTGTATATCTCATACAAATTTCCAGCAGTCTCACCATATGTCTGCGGACAGATTGCATTCACTTAGGGCAAAAGAATGCTGTATCACCCAAACTTTCTCCTTGCCCCAATCTAACAGCTTGTATGCTGAATGCTCAGTAATTGCTCATATCTCTTTGCCTTAGGTGAAGACTTTTTGGTTCCAGCTAGAAAGCCATCCACCAGAAAAATCAAATGGATCAAATATTCCCAATGGTGCCAACACAAAACCTTGGATCCATTTTCTTATGAACCCAAGCACTTGATAGTGTACTTACTCCTCCTTTCTGCCTCAGATCTCGCCACATTGTCAGTGAAAGTACATCTCAGCACCTTATCGCCTTTTCACATTCACATGCATGCTAAACCCATCTCTGTTCATCCACTGTTATTGAGACTTATGAAAGGCTTATGCAGCATTAAGCCCCCAACATGAAAACTTTCATTTTTGTGGGCTTGCATTTTGTCCTTTCTTGTCTCATGAAGCCGCCTTTCGGGCAACTACAGACATTTGTTTTCTTAAGTTCTTGACCTGGACAGTAGCTGTTACTCATTGCAGTTTCCCCAGCAACAAGGGTAAACAAGCTCCAAGATCGTGTCCGCTAGACGCCATTCTGCAATTCTTCCATGATCGGGTAGCCCTTCCCACTCACCTAAAAGTTTCTTTCAACAATTCATCTTCGAACCCTATCCCCCTCGAAACAGGTGTGCCACAGGGATCGGCTCTATCACCCATTTTATTCAACATCTACCTTATTCCTATATGCCATCTCTTATCAAGTCTTGATATAACTTATTACATATATGCTGATGATATACAATTCCTCGTTCCAATCTCCTCTACGATAGAAGATGCCATGTCAATAGCAGCCTCTCACCTGGATGCAATCAGAAACATGCTAATCCACCTCAAATTATGCTTAAATATGAGCAAAACTGAATGTATCCTAATTAACAAAAAAAACCCTGAACAAAAAACAATACCTCCCTTCCACTTTGACAAGACCCTCATCCAACTTAAAGAAAACGTTAAAGACCTGGGCTTTTGGTTAGACATTGATCTAAATTACAAAAAACACATCTCTAATAAAATCAAAGAAGGCTTTCACAAACTACAAATTATCAAACATCTTAAACCTCTACTTCACCCCCATGATTTCAAAACCGTACTACAAGCCCTCATCTTTTCCGGTTTGGATTACTGCAACTCCCTTTTGATTGGCTTACCAAAATCATCTTTGAGACCCTTGCAACTTCTTCAGAATGCTGCTGCCAGAGTTCTAACGGGCAAAAGCAAATATGATCACATTACCCCTGTCCTCAACCAATTACAATGGCTCCCAATAGAAAAAAGAATTGAATTCAAAGTTCTATCAATAATCCACAAAGCAATCTACAAAGCCGACTTCACTGCCTTTGATGACATGATACACATACATCGCTCCCAATGCACAACAAGAACATCTAGTAAACTTCAACTTGTGATTCCCTCACTTCCTAATGCCAAACTTTCCTCCACCAGAAACAGAGCCTTCTCCATCATTGGACCAAAGTTATGGAATTCGCTACCCCACTTCATCACCGCGCAAGAAAACTTAAAATCCTTCAAAAAAGACCTAAAATCCTGGCTTCTCAACCATTCTCTTAAGGACAGCTCTCAATTACTTTATATTATAATCCCATAAACTGCCAACTCCCACTATTCCCCTTGGACAATCTCAACTGTTTCAAGCTATTGATGCTCCCTTTTTATGAAGAACTCAGTTATCTCTGTCTACCTATTCAGTGTACCTATCCTGTGTACTCTATGTACACGAGTACCTCTTCTTTTTTATGCCATTTCCCATAATTGTTAAATTTAAAGTTTAAAAAATCCTTCAATGTAACAAGTTGTTCTTTATGTAAACCGGAGTGAAGGCAACTATGCTATACCTCGGTATATAAAAAAATGCTAAATAAATAAATAAAACTTCTACCAAAGTCTGCTTTCAGGATAGAGAGTCCTTCTTCATACCATAAATTTATAAAAGAGCTGGGGGGGGGGTCATATGGTGTGATGTCTCTTTGCTCTGGGACCCCACTCCCAAACAGCAAAGCAAACAGCAGTTGAGACTGAGCTATTGGGATTTAAAGAATATCTCAAATAGCAGTCGAGCAGGTGATCTGTTTGGGAGGGGGGGGGGAGGGTTCAGCAATGGCCTCAAAACTGGTGTGAAAGAGAGAAAATGAGAGCATCCACGGGCAAGATGGGAGTAGGGTAAGCCATCCTTCCTCACCGGAGTCCCCCGTACAGTCTGCAGAGCAAAACATGCAAGACGTAGAGGCAGCAGTGGTGGAGATATTGGAAGAGAAATTTAATAAAATCTATGCTTAAGTTCAATAAAACTTACACTTTGCTCTCAGACACCAAGAAACAACTGCAGGAAATGGAAGCACACGTGTAAGGGCTGGATAACCACACACAGGCTTTGGAAATGGAGATAGCAAATTTAAGTTTTGAATTCTAAATATGAGGAAAAGTTGAAAGACCTGGGAGGTTTTGAAGGGGTAATCTTAGATTTGTTGGCTTCCCTGAAAATATTTCAGAAAGTGAATTAGCACTTTTGGAGAATTAGTTGATTCAGGCCCTCACTCTGAGCAATTAAGCATGGCATCTTAAAAATAAAATGGGATCATAGACTGGGAGCATGCATACTGTCCCGGAATAAACCAACCTACATAATAGTCAAATTGTTGAATTCAGCTCATAAACAAGGAATTTTGCAGGCATATTGAAAAAAAATAGGAATATACAGAATGAAGGGGTTCAAACCCTGATTTTTCAAGATTACTCCGTAGTGGTATCAAACAAGTGAAATTCATTTATCCCAGTATGCTCCAAACTGGAGGAATGAAAAATCAGATTTTTCTTGCAATTTCCAGCGAAGTTGAAAGTCGAGGACACGCAGGAAATTTTAAAGTCTGCTATGGAGAAGTAACATTATGGAGTACAATTCAGTTCTTTCGGCAGTCTGACTAGCAACATATTTTTCATTAATATACTAACAACTTTTGACTACAGCAAAACATTTTTCTTTTTCTTTCTCTTTTGTAAGAAGAATACTTGTTTGAGTGCACCATGAGAGCATATCTTTAGCAGAGGATTTGAATCTTGAGGGAAGAAGTAATTGGATTATAAATTTACTATTGATTGGAATTCTCTGGGAATTCACTCCTCAACTTTAGATGCAATAGTGTGTGAAGTCAGATGGAAAATTTGCAGCAGAATTAGAGCCATGTTAACAGATGTCAGCGAATACTTGGAGCTGAAAATGGAATTTCAGTCTGTTTGGTCATTCAGTTGTGGAGAAGCTAGCATTTCCTGATATCCTCATCCTTGCATGCCGGGAAATTTTTCCCAGAGTTTTGGACATAAAGATAGGTCCTTTGATCATTTTAGACCATGCCCCAGTATTGGGAGACTTAGACGGATTCCGCCCATCAGACATTAACAAATCTTGGCACTTCCCAAAGTGTCTGTATAAAGATATGGCGGTTCAGGAATTCCTAACTAAGAAATGGGACGTTTTTCTTTATTATAATGTTGCACATCAGGACTCACCGATACTATTCTGGGAAGCTGCTTAAACAGTGCTAAGGGAGGATATTATTTCTTATAGTGTGGCTAAGTAGAAGGCAGCAGCGTCAGTTATATTAACCCGAGAAACAATTACAGTACATTTGGACAAGCGACAATATGAGCGAGATCCATGTAGGCAATGCAAGTTCTTAGCTAATTTAACAAAAAATTGGGTGGGTGTAAAATGTGTAACTAGATACAAGATAAAACAGGGAAATTGGTGACCTCTGGGAAGGGTATTTGTTCAATCTTTAGAGACTATTACAGTTGCTATATATGGCTTCTCTAGGCACACAGCAGAATATTAAGTTATTTACAATAAGGCAAAGGAAAAACAATTGCTGGCATTAAATCAGCCGCTGCAATTTTGCAAGAGGTCCTACAAGGAATAAAAAAGGCTAAATTGTTAAAGGCCCCATGACCTGATGGTTTCTCTGCTGAATATTACTGTTGGCCCATAAAGTAGCTCTCCCAATGACAAAAACATATGAGCAATTGATTGAATTGGGGCATACCTGATACATGGGTCACCTTGATGTGGCACACCACCTACTTCCCCATCATTTTCTCTTCTCTTCACTTCCCTTTTCTCCCACCCTTTGGAATAATCACCTTCTCCCTTCCCTCTTCCCCCAGCATCATAATCTTGTCTCTCCCTGGCATCACCATCTTCTCTTTCCTTTCCCCCACCCCCTGGCATCACCATCTTTCCCACCATTTCTTCCCCTCCCTTGTATTATCACCTTCTCTCCCCTTAACTCCCTTGCATCAACATCACCTTTTCTCTCCACCTCCTCACCCTTGGCATCATCAGTACCACCTTCCCTTTGCTTCTACCCCTCTCCCCCACTCCTTGGCATCATAACCTTCACTCTCCTTCTACCACACTCCTGCACCCTCTGGCATCTTCACCTCCTCATCCCTATCATCATTATCATTACCTTCCCTTTCCCTTTTACCCCTCTCCCCAAAACTCTTCATCTCCGATGTAGTCATTATCACCTTCTCCACTCCTCCCCCCCCCCACTGACATCATCAATCTTCTGTCTCCCCCACCCCCTGGCATCACCTTCCCTCAATCTCTCTCTAGCATCATTATCACCTTTCCTGTCCTTCCACCTTTCCTCCCCACCTCCTTGAATCATCTTCTCTCTCCCTCCACTCTTCTCCCCCATCTCCTAGTATTATCACCTTCCCTTTTCTCTTCCCCCCCCCTCCCCACACCCTGTGGCATGTTCAGGTGTCACTTTCTCCACTTCACCCCTAGTCCTTGAACAGCAAAAGTCTGTAGCAGGCTTACTGAGTGCTGCTTCTTCCTACTTTGCCGGCTTCCCTCTGCAATTTGAACTGCATGGGGCCAGCAGATCTCACAAGCCTACAGAGCCCCAAGCAGTTTCTGTTGCATAGGAGAGCCAGCAGAGAGGAAGCAGGAGCAGCTGCTGATAAGCACTGCTCTCTGATACCCCCTATTGGCAGAAGGACATTCTGCAGGCCAGGTGGGAAACAGGAAATGAGACTGCAGCCGCCGCACACCTGCACTCCAGCTATGGCACACCGGTTGGGAAACGCTGGCATAAAACAAGGTCAGGGCCCACAACAAACAGAATCCAAGAGGCGAACCAGGGTCAGGGCAGGTGGTAAGCAAGCAGTAGATAGGTCCAAAGCCAGAGTCTTGTCGAGGAAGTGGTCAGAGTCCATGGCCAAGCTGAGGTTAAACCAAGAAGTTGATCCAAACAAGCAGGAAGGGCCAGGAGAGGAAACAAGTCAAGAGATGGGGGAAAGGAGTAGACACAGGACAACCAAGGAGTTGGATCACAGGAGCAGGAAGCACAAGGCAGAAATAGCAAGCAACTTGCACTGAGAAGCAGGCTAATCAGGAGACCTGTTGCTGAGATGAGGAATCCAGGTAGGTATAAGTAGCCAGGAGCGTGTGATGTCATCACTGGGCAACTGCCAGGATTTCCTGCCAAAGCATGTACAAATTTGTGTGCCTAGGTGTCAGTCTGCCAGGTCCTAGTTGTGTGTGTACCTGAGCCTTTAATGGTGGCATTCTGCTAAGCAGAGAGCAGAGCATCCTGTGCCGGTGTGTCTGGAGAGGCTCCAGCTGCCTCTCCAAACAGTTTTGATGGGAAAGACACCATGTGAGGGGTATGAAAATATTCTGCAAGGTTGGAAGGTGGAAATTTGAAATGGAGCTAACAGAGGATCAATATGCCCAGGACTTTAAAAGAATAAGGTCTATCACTGGTAATGTTCATTGCAGGAAATGCAATATAAATTTTTAATGCGGTACTATTCTTCTCAAAAGTTAGCTTTTGTTATGAAAATTGCTTTGTCAGATAAATGTGTTAAATACAAATTGAGTTCTGGAAGCATGGGTCATCAATTTTGGGGATGTTCTGTTAAGTTTTTGAAGTCTATTGGAAGCTACGTTCATTGCTCCCATTCCAGGTTACAGTGCTTTTGTTTGATATGTGTGGAGTTGGCATTGGTCAAAAGTTTGAGACTTTGGATACACAAAGCTCTTCTGTTGGCAAAGAAGGCCATTCTTCAGTGTTTGCAGGAAGACCCACAGACAATGACTTGGGGAGGAACCAACTTCACCATATATTTATCTGTGAAAAATATATGGAAAAGACTGATTTGCATAAAAAATCTTTTTACTAATTTGGGACCTTTATTTACAATCCCTACTACATAGAGCTCACAGTCTAGTTCTAAATGACTATTAATGCAATGTATTATTTAAAATGTAAGGATTAGGGTTGGAGGATAAACTAAGGTCAAAACTCCTGGTGTATGAGGGGAAGGTTAGAGAGGGAGAGTTGGGGGTTTATTTGAAGGACAATGTTATTTAGTCATGATATCAGGACACTGGGAAGTGTCGACCAATAGGCCCGCCTGCATTAAATATTTCTATGTTGGATGGACTGTATATGTTGGGAAATTAATTAAAAAAAAAAAAAAAAAAAAAAATTTAAAATAAGAGCCATTGCCTAGTATAAGAAGAGAACTCAACCATATCATCAGGCTTCACATTTATTCATTGTATACGACCCTAATAGACTTGCGGGTAGATTTTAAATAGGCCATGCACGTAAAATCTGGCCTTTACGCTTGTGGCCGGGCCTTGCACGCGCTGAGCCTATTTTCCAAAAGGCCCGGCCATGCGCATAAAGGCCGGTATGCGCATAAATGCCAGTCTTCCTGCGGGGGGGGGGGGTGGGCAGACACCATGGATCCCTGTCCCGGAGCCTCGCATGCTGCCAGTGTGCGCAACTTACTTCAGGTCGAGTCCTCCCTCTCCTCCCCAACCCCTTTGAAGGCCCTTCCTTTTGTATTTTTCTTTATTTCGGAACTTCTTCCAACTTCTGAGCTGGCAAATGGCCACTGTACCGGCAGCCTCCAGCTCAGCTCAGTAAAAGTTCATCTGAGTGCAATCTCAGCATACCATGTCGTCTTGGACAACAAACCGATCTCAATTTACCCACTCACATCTCATTATATGAAAGGGCTCTTACACATCAAAGCCCTGATATAGAAAACACCTGTTCTATGAGATCTCAACATGGTCCTCTCTCAACTGATGAAGCTTCTTGAGCCATTAGTCTGCTTCCTTGAAGATCCTCATTTGGAAGACAATTTTCCTTGTTGCAGTCACCTCTGAGAGAAGATTTAGTGAACTCCAGGCTTTCATCCACTGTCCTCTGTATCTGCAGTATTATAATATTATACCAAAAGTAGTATCAGACAGTTATCCCCTTTATAAGATGGGGCGACAGTACTGTACTGAATACTCGAGGTGTAGTTGCACCATGATCAATAGATTATAATATATTCTCTATATTCTGTGTTCCTTTTTGGATCATTACTAACCTATTTATTTGTATGTTCTTGTATACCGTGACTTCAAATCCCATTGTCCAGTTTAAATTACTGTACATATTAAACATTCATAAATAATACATTTAGAAAATCACATCCAACACCGGTAGATGTTGGATGTGATTCATTTGGATTTCCAGAAGGCGTTTGACAAAGTTCCTCATGAGAGGCTTCTAGGAAAAGTAAAAAGTCATGGGATAGATGGCGATGTCCTTTCGTGGATTACAAACTGGCTAAAAGACAGGAAACAGAGAATAGGATTAAATGGACAATTTTCTTAGTGGAAGGGAGTGGGCAGTGGAATGCCTCAGGGATCTGTATTGGGACCCTTACTTTTCAATATATTTATAAATGATCTGGAAAGAAATACGATGAGTGAGGTAATCAAATTTACATATTTATTTATTTATTTATTTAAGGCTTTTATATACCGACTTTCTTGATACAAATCAAATCAACTCGGTTTACATCGAACAAAGCGGTTAACCGTAACCAAATAACAAGAGACACAGATTGAAGAGGCAAAACGTTACATTGTAACAGGGGCACAAAAACTGGGTGTAGGTGATGATACAAAATTATTCAGAGTAGTTAAATCACAAGCAGATTGTGATAAATTGCAGGAAGACCTTATGAGACTGGAAAATTGGACATTAAAATGGCAGATGAAATTTAATGTGGATAAGTGCAAGGTGATGCATATAGGGAAAAATAACCCATGCTATAGTTACAGTGTTAGGTTCCATATTATGTGCTACCACCCAAGAAAGAGATCTAGGCGTCATAGTGGATAACACATTAAAATCGTCTGTTCAGTGTGCTGCGGCAGTCAAAAAAGCAAACAGAATGTTGGGAATTATTAGAAAGGGAATGGTGAATAAAACGGAAAATGTCATAATGCCTCTGTATCGCTCCATGGTGAGATTGCACCTTGAATACTGTGTACAATTCTGGTTGCCGCATCTCAAAAAAGATATAATTGCGATGGAGAAGGTACAAAGAAGGGCGACCAAAATAAGGGGAATGGAACAGCTCCCCTATGAGGAAAGGCTAAAGATTAGGACTTTTCAGCTTGGAGAAAAGACAGCTGAGGGGGGGGATATGATAGAGGTGTTTAAAATCATGAGAGGTCTAGAACAGGTAGTTGTGAATCTGTTATTTACTCTTTCAGGTAATAGACTAGGGGGCACTCCATGAAGTTAGCATGTGGCACATTTAAAACTAATCGGAGAAAATTCTTTTTCACTCAATGCACAATTAAACTCTGGAATTTGTTGCCAGAGGATGTGGTTAGTGCAGTTAGTGTAGCTGTGTTTAAAAAAGGATTGGATAAGTTATTGGAGGAGAAGCCCATTACCTGGTATTAATTAAGTTGACTTAGAAAATAGCCACTGCTATTCCTAGCAAATGTAACATGGGATAGACTTAGTTTTTGGGTATTTGCCAGGTTCTTATGGCCTGGATTGGCCACTGTTGGAAACAGGATGCTGGGCTTGGTCTGACCCAGAATGGTATGTTCTTATGTTCAAATTTTGCTGCTTTTTTTTTTTTTTTTTTTTACCACCAGCATTAGCTGAGCTGAGTATTTCAGTGTATTGTCTAGAAAGTAATTTGCAGCTGTTTAGGATTTTGTGAATTTTTTATTTATTTATTTTTTTGATAGCTGGTGACAAGTACTTGTCATCGTGCCCATAGATAGAGGCGGAAACAGTATAACAGCTTAAGTGCTAGCCCAAATTTCTTAGAGCCAGGGCAGTTACCCATCCATATAGATGTTTTTGCTTATTTTTCTCTGCTTTTCTGTTCTTACTCATCACTTTTTGTCTTTGCTGTCCCTGTATTTCTATCTACTTTGCCCATTCCCCACCTGGTTCCTGGAATTTTTTCCCTGTGTAATAACTAAATTTGAGCTCTGCTGTTATGAAGGTGATGCTCCCTTTGGCTCTGTATTTACCACCTCTGTATTATTGCTGGATGTTATGGGGAAATGTGTAGAAAGTGGCGCTCATGTAATCCTTTCAGTGCCTGCTCTCCCTTCTTCCCCACCCCCCTAAAAAAATATCTGTTTAGCTTTTCATGGTTTCTGTCTCTGTTTCTCCTTCTTCATTGTTTTGGTTTGGATAGTGATTTTGTTTTATTCTTTGCTGTGTTTTTGTGGGGTTTTTTTGTTTTGTTTTGTTTTTTTAAATAAAATTTGACACTTAAAACTTTGGATTATTTACCATCTCTGCCCATTTAATGCAAACAGTAAAATAAAATCTGGCCTTATTCAAATATTAGCAAAGCACATTGTGCTGGAGCTGGACAGTCATTGAAGTACAGTGATATTGTGGTTATACTAATTTTCTCAGATGTTAGAATTTTTTTCTGCAGAGCCTTAAAAGCAAATAGTCAAGTAGTCTAGCAATGCTTATAAGCACATGATGATATTCATTGCCTCTTGCTGCCTGGTTCCTAAAAAAATTTAGGAAAAATTAATCAGACTATGCAGCATTTCAGAAATTGGATGATCACTACCAGAATGCTCCTGTGGTACAACAGAGTATTTAAAATGAACAGTTCTTGTATTAATTGTCCTAGGTGGCAACAACATGGCACCTGGGCATTAGATCAGATATTAAAAGGAAAAGAGATTTGACCTTCCAAGGGATGTTAATGAAATTCAATATACTAAGTTTTCAAAAATGTAAATGGCCTCAGCTGAGGCCATTCATTGCAAGATGTATCAGATTTTTAAAATGTGATAAGGTGCTGGTATACTCAAACTGGTTTCTATTGGTGTTTGCTGATTGCACTTATTGGGGGTTGCGGGGGGACTTGGAGGCCTCTGTGGAAGCAGCACAATCTGATAATT
Source organism: Rhinatrema bivittatum (assembly GCF_901001135.1). NCBI lineage: Eukaryota > Metazoa > Chordata > Amphibia > Gymnophiona > Rhinatrematidae > Rhinatrema > Rhinatrema bivittatum. The sequence goes on along the minus strand of NC_042622.1, from coordinate 248,500,552 downwards.
TACCATCCTTGGTCTTGAAACTCTTCTTTAGCTGGAAAGATACTTTCTTCCTATAGAAACACATGGTAGAATATAGTGTGACCTGAGATATGAAGCTGCTGCAGCAGCTGGAAAAACTTAAAACTTTTCAGGAAAATCTGATTTTGTATCCTAGCTTCTATAATGTCAACCTTTTTCATGAGATAAAATGTTCATCACAGTGGTAGGATCATCCAGAAAATATTCACTAAATAGAAATTTTATAAAATTCAATTTATTGTGAATTTAATAAACATTGCAAAAAGTCTGATTCTGTAACCTTTTTTTTTTTTTTTTTCCACACAGATATAAAATAGAAGAGCCTTAGCGAATTGAGCCCATAGTGCAGTGCTTCCCAAACCTGTCCTGGGGACCCCACAGCCAGTCGAGTTTTCAGGATATCCACAATGAATATGCATGAGATACATTTCCATACCATGGACTCAGTATATGCAAATTTCTCATGCATATTCATTGTGGATATCCTGAAAAACAGACTGGCTGTGGGGTCCCCAGGACAGGTTTGGGAAGCCCTGCCATAGTGTGAATATAAAAATGAAAAACTGTTCAAGAAATGTAATAACCTTTCTTTTATTGTCATCTTGCTTCTAGCTAATTAAGTACTATATTTAGGTATACATAAATTGTTAGGAGGGCCTGGCATGAAATCTTCCCTCGGGTGTGTCTGGGAGCTGCCAGGCTATTAGGGTAATGATAGTACTGGTTGAGTCACACTGGGTTGGGTAGTCAGTGTCCTCAGTGGGTCTGCTGAGATTTACTTGGTGTCTGGCTAGGATTCTTTATATCTGTTTGTATAAACCATCCACTGAGCACTATCTTGGGGGGAAGGGGGAAACAGAATATAATGCTGAAAATGTGGTATTGCTCTAGGCCTAACAGCATTGATTTGTGGACATGCACACTGTCAGATTTATTGCTTTGGGTAGAGTGGAACATGGGGTTTTTTCAATTTTGGTCCATTTTGGGGTACTTTTCAAAGGGATTTCTGCAGATGAAAATGTTTTATGCGTAGAAGTGGCCTTTTACAAAATTGCCCATCCAACATGCATATGTTTTCCTGGACTGATTGGAGGCATTATTGGGGCAGAATTGGGGAGGGGTTAGGACTTACATAATTTATAACATTCAACCTTCCGCATAGTCCACTAGACTAGTCCAAACAGATGACTTTTTCTTCCCTACCAGCAGATAGAGACAGAGAACAAAAGCTTTACTGAATGCCTGGTATTTAATCTAGTGTGCTGCCCACAGTCACTCAGTAATTCTCTAAACCCAATCAATCTGATCTGGTGGATGTTACTCCCAGGAGTGGGCAGATCCTGGTGGGGCTATCCTCCTAGTCGAGTAGGAATGAGCTTGGGGGTCGGTGACTCTTGGAAAGTTTTAATCCCAGTATTGAGGAGGACCTAATTGCCAGGGAATCTGGCTCCCTCATTCCCATTCTTCTCCACTTTCTCTTCTGGCCACTCCCTTTAGGATTTGTGGTGCCCTATTCAGGAAGGTATATGATTTTCTTATTCCTTATTCCTGGTTTGGCTGCTTTAAGGGTACTTTAAAGTTTAAAAAAAAAAAAAAAAGGCTTAAGCGGTTCCATTCAGAGGAGAAGGGAGTTTGGAGCATTGCTACTGCTTGTGTTTGTCAGCGGCAGATGCTCCATGGTGTGGGGCTGTTTCTCTGGGTTTGGCTCTGGCCATAGGGAGAGTTATGAACATGAAATGCTTCTAACTTAATCCCCCTTCTACTAACTGCACCAGCAGCATGGCCACAATGATTGAGCGTGGGAAAAATGTCCTGCATGAGGAGGCTGCTGCAGGTCTATACAGGCTTCCCAGTTGGGTAGTTCTTGTTCCAGGGGTTGAGAGGGGCATTCAGAAGAATCCTGGGTGCTGACATACAAAAAAAACATGTGACAAGCAGAAACTGGTGCTTCCTGGGGATCCTGAGTCAGCTGTGTAGCTGAGCAGAGGAGCTGCGGTGGCCATTTTGAATACTTCTGATGGCGAGACTTACTCAGAACCGCTGGTTTTGGTGGTGAGAGAAGGCAGTTGGTGCACCGTGAAGGGAGCATGGGGCTGGAAGCTCTGCCTTGCAGGACTAGTTGGAGTAGGCTCCCTGAGGAGCCTTTTTGCCTAGGGTTTGTAATGCTGATGCATAAAGCCTTTTTATTAAGCCTTTTTATTAAAAGAGCACTGGTACTTCTAGATTTGGGGCACTGGGCATTTTTTGTGAGTATCCTCCTCGCACAAAATGTTTGTTTAGAAGAGTTATATTTTGAAGGAGATTGATTGCCTTCAGGGGACAAATCTCTGGAACAGGTTCCTCCAGGAGTTCCAGAGGATTGAGAGCCAGGCAGAGATCTCCTGGAAGAAAAAGAAATTCCTGTCTCAGAAGGTGATAATCAGCAGGGATTCATGTTTGAGAAAGGAGTTGACTATTACAATTACAAGGGCTCTGGCAGAGCTAGATATCAAAGACAAATCAGCTGAGCCTTTGGCAATTGGTGACAATTGATGAAAGTCCCATTTTGGAGCGGCTTAGGGGCCCTGTGGAAGCCTTCTTGTTTCATAGGACAACTAAGGCTTTAGTAATGTTGGAATGAGATACGCTGGAGGCAGGGTCTAAAGGTCGATGGTGCTGTAGTGTGATGTTCCCCATTCCAGAGGATTCATTATCTTTACTAGTGTTGCCTTAGGTGGATGCTTTGTGTTCTCAGTTACTAAGAACACAACAGTCCCTACCAAAGGGTGCAACTCTGAGGGATACTCATAATAGGAGATTGAGGTTTATCTTGAGAGCTTTTGATGTTTCAGCCCTAGCTTTCGGGGCTGCTGTCGAAGTGTCATGGCCCAGCTGTGTTTACCCTAGATGTAGCAGATTCCAGTGGCTGTCTCTGAAGTGGATCAAAATAGGTGTTGCCTTTAGAATTGATTCCTTGTTTGATTTCATTTGTACTTCAGCTACGGGCATTGTCAACTTTGTTGGCAGCTAGACTGTTATGGCTTTATAATTGGGTCATGAATATGTGGTCAATTGACAAAACTGCCATTTAGAGGGAGGCCTCTTTTTGGAATATATTGGGAGAAACTGATTAAACATCTCTGCAAGTCCAATGTTCATAAGTTGTTTGAGGAGAAACCTGAATCCGGGTGTAAGGTATTCCCTGCCAGACTAAAGTTCCACGAGTCTAGGAAGTCTCACCCAAGGAAGAGTTCCCAATCACTGTAGCTGTTTTGGGAGGATGCAAAGTTCAGTGAGGACCAATGTGTCCATTTATTGATTAAGATTGAGAGCTGGTTATTAGAGTCTTATGAAGAGTGGAGCCATGTTCTATGGACCAGTGGGTTCTTTCTGTCATAAGAAATGGTTACACCTTAGGATTTGTTTGCCCTTTATGTGACGTGTTCATGATGTCCCTTGTGCTTCCTGTCTAAAGTATGAAATGATGAAGGGTACTCTGGGCTGCCTTCTCTGGTTGGTGGCAGTAATCCCGTTGCCGGTCAGAGAACAGTGTTAGGGTTGCTGTTCCAAAAGGATGGAAGATTCCATTCTGTTCTGGATTTAAAAGGGTGAGAACATGTTGGAAATTGTCCCCTTTTCACATAGAGACTCTCCTATCGGTGATTCCTGCACTGTGGAAGAGGGAGTTTCTGGCATTTAGATCTTTTCAGAGGCTTTTCTGCACATTCCTATCTGAAGGAATCATCGGCTGCCCCTTCATTTTTGCTGTTCTGGGAAGTCACTTCCAGTTTCAGGCTTTGCCATTTGGTTTGACAACAGCTCCTTATATCTTTACAAGAATCAGAATGATTTGTTGATTTGGGCAAAGGCCATGGAAGATTATCTGAGCGCAATCAATAGGGTGATCAATTTTCATAAAAGCAAGCTTTTCTCCCTGTCAGCTTTTGTAGTATCTTAGTGCTCAGCTCGAAACAGTTTGAGGGAAAGTTTCTTACCATGGTAAGATGATTGAAGCTCCCATCACAAATTTGCAGATTGCTGCTGATGAGGTATCCCAGGGCCTGGTTTTATAGTTTTATTTCCAGGCTCTGGGATCAGTGGTTTCAACATTAGATCTTGTGCCTTAAGCAGCAGGTTCATATGTGCCTGTTGGGAGAGATGCTTCTAACAATATGTTCTGCATGAATGCTGGTATACAAAAACTAACTAACAAATAAATAAATATGGATGCTGCAGTCTCAGGAGTAGGAGGTCCAGTTGCCTCTTTGGGGGAAGGCCAGAGTAAGCCTATACTGTTGGCTCTTGGATCTCAATTTGTCCAAGGGAGTGAGTTAGAGATTCCAGTTTGGATAATTGTAACCACAGATGTCATTTCTGAAGAGATGAGGAGCTCTCTTTCAGGGGAGAATGACTCGGGGGGCCTTTGACATGTAGCAGAGGAGTCCTTGTTCATTAGTTGACTGGAAACAAGCAATCAGAAGGGCTTTGGTGGTCTTTCTGGCCATTGCTAAGGGTCAGACTGTGAGAGTTCTGTCAAAATAACATGATAGAGGTGCCATATGTAAACAGGCAAGAAAGAACCAGGATTTCGATGGTGGCGTTGGAAGTAGGTAATTTGTTCTGATGGACAGAATGCCATTTGAAAGCTGTCATTTTCCCATATTGCCGAGATGGAAAGGTGCAGGCTATCTGAACAGTCGTATGTTGAATCTCGGGGAATGGGAGGTAGCAGAAGAGGTATTTGTTTGTCCACTCCAAGTCAGGAATTTTTCTTGTAGGTCTGATAGTATCAAAGGTGAACGCCACAGTGCTGTGGTTTTTTAGCCACAGGAGAGAACGGTAGAGGAAGAGGGTCTGGATGCCCTCACAACCTTGGCATCCAGATTGCTTTATGTATGTGTTTCCCCTGTGGCCTGTCAGGAGGGAAGGTTCCTTGGTAGATAGAGAGGCATTGGGGAATGGTCATTTTGATAATCCCAGAATGGCCCAGATTTCCTTGGTTCATGGATTTGATCGGACTTCAGATTGTCTGTTTACTGTGGTCTCTCCCAGGTTCAAAATTTTCTTCATCAAAGTCCAATTTGCTTGGAACAAGTGGATTGCTTTTTTTCTCGTAGCCTGGCTCTTGAGAGGAGAAGGTTGAAAAGGAAAACATTTTCAGGGAAGGTTATTTTTTTACTTTGTTGCTGGTTAGGAAATCTGCTTCCTTGGCTTATGTTAATGTGTGGAAGCTGTTTGAGACCTGGGGTCTGAATGCCAAAGCGTCATTCTTTTTTTTCTATTCTTTTCTTTCTGCAGGCTGGGATGCAGAAAGATTTAGCCCTCAATTCTCTTATAGGCCACGTTGCTGCACTCTGTTACAGAGGTATAGTGCAAGGAATGGCTTTGGCATCTCACAAGGATATGGTAAGGTTTTTGAAGATCGGGAAGCTTTCATGTCCTCCCTTTTTAAGAGATTGGTGTCTCCATGGAACTTCAATTTTGTGATAAAGCGTTGTGAATGGCTACTTTTGAACCTATCCACAAGGCATCTGTGAAGGATCTTTCGCTGTAGGCTATTTTTTCTTGTAGCTATTTGTTTTGCAAAACTTGCATATGAGCCTCAGGCATTGTTGTGGGGTTTTTTCTATTTTTTTTTGCCAAATGATTTTCAATCCATACAGTTCTCCTTTTTTTACGTAAGATAGTCCGTGTTCCATCTGGATCAATTGGAGGTGCCTTCCTTTAGGTGGTCCAGCTCCGTGACAGGAGGAACGGACAAGGAGCTTCATGTACTGGAAATACATAGGGTTTAGCTCTGCTATTTAAAGGTGACTGATAGATTCAGGAGGTTAGATCATCTTTTCATCTTGTCTGCTGGATCTAAGAAAGGCAGACAGGCATTCAAAGCTACCATCACTCAATGGATTAAGCAGGTGATTACTTTAGCCTACATTTCTTTGGGCTTGCTGATTCCTGAGAGTCTAAAAGCTCATTCCGCTAGGAGTCAAGTGACTTCATGGGCTAAGGGGCTGATGCAATAAAATTTGTGGAAAGCGGGCGCTGACTTTTCAGCACCCGCTTTCTTAGTACACGCATGGCGCCCGCAAGGGGGGGCACCATGCAATAAACAAATTAGGGGGTTGCGCTAGCAAGGAGGCGCTAGGGTCACTAGCGCGACCTTAGCACCTCCTTGCTAATGCGACCCCCGTGGTTACTGGCGGTCTGCCGTTTTATGAACACCGATGCCACTAACTGTAGTCAGCTGGTTATGAAAAGCGATGCCAACTTTATCGGCGTCTGTTTTCATTACTGCAGCCGGCTGGTTATGAAAACAGACGCCGAGCATATCGGCGTCAAGCAGCCGGCAGAATTTGTTTTTTTTCTTTTTTTTTTTTTTTTAACTTAAAAAAAAAAAAAGTACAGAAAAGCAGTTTTTTCTGCTTTTCTGTGCTTTTCTTTCAGTACGTTCAGCTATTAACGCCTGCTCCAGGCAGGCATTAATAACTGAGCGATAAATGTGCGTCTGAGATGCAAATTTATTTTTTTGCATTTGGAGTGAATGAGTAATAGCCTCATTAACATGTATTTGCATGTGATGAGCACTAACTCATTCACTCCGCGTCAGACGTGCGTTAAATAGGTGCTAATCCCCCTATTGCATTAGGGGGTGGATTAGCGCCTATTTAACCCGCGTCCAACAGAGGGTTAAACAGTGCGCTGGGCCCCTAAGTCAGTTATTGTCACCACAAAACATTAGTAGGGTGGAGTCATGATCTTTGTTACGTACCTTCTCTCATCATTAGATTGGATGTGCATACTTCATATGCTACTGTCTTCAGGGTGGACGTCTTGCAAGCGACTCTCAGGTTCCCTTCCAGTTTAATGGTGCTTGGGTATATCTGATCTGTCTGGATTGGCCTGGTGAATGATGACGAAGAGAAAATGTGGTTCTTACCTGCTAATTTTCTTTCCTTAAGTTCTAGTAGACAAGTCCAGAGTCCCACCCTTTTATGCTTGACTGCTGCTCTGGGTATGTGTATATAGGTGGGTTGTGTTTTCTTTTTTTTTGAAGGAGGGGTGGGGGGTTGCAAATGTTAAGATCATGTATTCTGGGCATTTATACCCTCTCATTGGGATAGTCAAGGCTAACTGGTGATTCAGCAGCAAGATTTGTTGCTTTCCCCCTGCTCATGGGGTTTATTAGCTTGGTTAGAGAGTTACTGAGCAACTAACTATAGCTGACATACTAGATGATGTATCATGTGTACAGTAAAGCTTTTGTTTTCGGTCTCCATCTGCTGATAGGGGAGAAAACCCTGTCTGGACTGGTCTGCTAGGACATGGGGAAAGAAAAATAGCATGTAAGAACCAATTTTTCCCTCTGACAAAGTAGACTTCGTCTACAATCTCAATTCTCAATAAATTGATTAGTCTATATGGTGCCACTCGCCTCTTGTCATTTCTTTCCATATGCGTGTAAACTTTCAGGGAATTTTTGTGTGCACTTAACATCAGGTGCAGCTTGCGCATGTAGTTTTGCAGCATTATTTATATGGGATATTTTAAAATTATCCTCTGTGCTGTGATTCCTCTGGAAGGTGGTGAGAGAACCTCAACTCAGTCCTGACCTGCTGTAAATTGTATCATTCATGTGATCGTTTTAAATTTTATTTTAATCAATTGTTCATCATTCTGCAGCTCGTCAGTGAGAAGGTCGGAGGAGCTGAAGGCACCAAGCTGGATGATGACTTCAAGGAAATGGAGAAGGTGTGCAGAACTGATTCTGGGGAGACTGTTCTAGGAACAGGGAGGCTACAGGCACTTGGATCCTATAGAAAAAGGTTGGGGCTCTGTGGCACAAGTGACAGATGTTACTCTGCTCAGCAGGGTACCAATGCATGGTTGAGGATATGTTTAGTTCCTAGGAAAGGGGGGTTTTGTTTACACACACATAGCTTGGATACCCTTGGGTTGCTATGCAGTGGTACTGACTGACTTATGTTTTTTCCAATGGATTAACTTGGAGGGAACAGTGCAATTGTCCGGGGGAAGATGAGAAAGATGGTAGTTATTTTGTCCTCATTAAAACTAGTGGAAGATGACTACAGTTTTTATCTGGATTTTCCATCAATAAGCAGGCTGAGTTAGCCATGACATATGGGTGACATCATCCGGCAGCACCAAACAGACTTCTCTCCTGACTAATAGAGCTTTGAGCTCAGAGTATGTGCAGGAGTACCCACATTGGCAAAGCCTTGTGAGCATCTTCAGTGATTTTCTGTCTGAGCACAGCACGGATGTGTACTTAGTCTCTCCAGATAATTTTTTCAATATCTTTCAAATTTTTCATTCTTCACTTTTATTCTTCAGTTGCTTTGCTGACTCTGCAGCACAAAACCAGCACTTTTCAGTGCTACAAAAAAAGAGCTTCTTTATTTTTGTCTGTTAGAATGTCAAAAATAAACCTATGATGAGCAGTTTTAAGAACTATATTTGTAGTAAGGTGATATCCCTCCCTGACTGACATGAATTATGCTATCGTCTCCTTGGTCTGGACCTCAGCCAGGCTAACTGTTATGCTTACAGAAGAATGTCCCTTCATATTTGATAGTCCAGAGTGCACAAAATGGAGGAGTTAGTTAAGTCTTAGAAGCCGCAGTTGGTCTTCTTCCTCCAGGGCAGCTTTGTCTGCCTTGCTGGTTTATGAATTAAGCAGGAACTCCTCAAAAACTCCCCCAGAGATGTATGAGGTTGAGTATTTCTGGCTGCCCTGCCTCAACAAAGAAATGGCATTACTTCTGCAAGAGTGGTGCATTGATGCCATCGACACATCGGTGCTGCTTCTCCACAATGCCTGAAGTTCATTGTTGTCCAGTACATCGGTACTGCCGATGCACGACTCATCGATGCTTACCATACAGACCCACAGCACCAGAGTCCTCTCAATACAAGCGACACCAATGCTCTCAACATAAGCTTCATCGACGCACTACCGCTTGGTTCCAACTGTTTTTGATGTATATGAAGCAAATTGGCTCGAAGCAATCTAAGCATGCTTTGTCAAAGTCTTGGAAGCACCCTTCTCATCGATGCATAGTCCAAGACACTGCATCAGTCCACGCATCGTGCCTCGGACCATAGCCATCTTGTAGAATTACCAGCACAACCTTATGCTCATCAACTGAGAATGGGAGCAGAATGAGATATGTTAGTTATGCCTCCTCCCATAACAGAGTACTTTCATCTTTCAAACTTCTGGCACAAGGCTTCCATTTGGAGACTCTGGACCCCATATGTTCTCTGGTACTACTTTCATCCAATCTGCCTCCCATACAGGAACAGGAGACTATGCTTAAGATGTGCCACACCATGCCAAGTCAAAGGATATGGCAATCACTCGACCAAATAATGGAGCTGGTGAAGAGTTTCTTTACCTCAACTAAAAAGTCAGAAGGTACTTTAAATCCTCTCCTTTCCAGTTTTGCTTCAGCAATCCCTCAAAGCGCAGTTCCAGTTTCCTCTGAGATAAATACATCATTAGAACCCTTGCTGTGAGGTTTCTCATCATCCCACTCAATTGCACTCAGAGGTTGTAGACTAGGGATTATCCCCTCAGATAACTGAAAGAGCCCCTTGAATTGCCATCTTCATCATTGGGTCCTGGATTAGTGTTCCTGCATCCTTACGTCCTCTGGAACATGCCAGTCCTCCAGAAGACCTTTATGATTCCAAATTTGTGGGAAAAAATGGGAAAAGCATTCAAAGACCCTGAGCAGAAGTTGTGGATCTCCTTCAGAAAGATCTGCTCTTCCAATTTATGACTTTCAGAATCAATTGCAAACGAGAATGTGGGAAAACACTATATCTTGCATTTCAACAGCAAGGAAGTTCAGAGTACAAAAATCACCTGGTTTTGATATTCAATTATCAGTCAGTTATAGTAGAACCCGTCATAAGGAAGGCAAATAAAATGAGAACTTATTTGAATTCCCCTCCATTGAAAGATTGCAGGCTACTTGACAATTTTGGTAAGAAAGTGTTTGAGTTCAATGCTAATTACTCATATCTTCACCAGATTTATATGGTACAATACCTGCATGACTGCATACAAAAACTGAAGCCTGCCTTCCAGCATAATGAGGGAGGTTATCCTCCAACCATTTCTAAATGCAGAGGCATGTATATGACCTCTTCATTTGGTATGTGAATTGCAGTCTTAGCCAGTATAAAAAAAAATAACAGGCAGAGCAAAAACAAAAAATATCTCAAAATAGACTATAAATGTATGTCTCCATTGCCAATAGACCTCCCTCCCCCAATATAGTCGCATACTGTTCACTTCTATCCTGAAGAGCAAATGAAATACATTCCATTATTGAATATCAGTTACCATGGCTTTCCAGTGGACAAGGTGCAGTGTAGATTTCCAATAATAAGCTCTAGTAATTCGAGCTGCATGTAACAAATATATAATGTTATCGAACCAATCCAGTCAAAACCTGGTCAACTGGCTTACCCAGTAAACATAAGGAAGCTTAAGCTGAACAATAGAATTGGTAATAACCTGTATGATTGTACCTGGTTCCAAAAATCTCTTGACTATTACATAGTCTCATCACATGTGCACATAGGAAGCAGGAATACCACATGCTTTGCAACATTTATTTATTTATTTATTTATTTATTTATTTAACAGTTTTTTATACCGACCCTCATAGTAGATAACCATATCGGATCGGTTTACATTTTAACAAGGGTAAACTGAGGTGACAATTCTGGTAACAATAGATAAACAAAGGAAAAGGAATAAGTCAAAGTTACAATCAACAAGGAATGGAAGAACTTGGAAGCTTAAAACAAGCTGGAAGGAAGATAAAGGCAGGTAGAGTAAATATAACGATACGAATAGTTTAACGAGTTAGAGCTTATTCTTTCTTAATGGACTAATAATAATGGACTAGCTGCACTGAATCAAGCAAAGTACAAAGGATATCAGAATTTCGATGCAACTTTATTACATTTGGACAATTTAAGAGTCTTACTCCATATACCCCTCCAAACGTCCTTGCCCAAAGTTAATGGGAGATCAGTATTCCATTTCTGTATAAGAGAAGGAATTTTTTCAGGTTTTTGAATCCTATCCCGTAGATATTTATATTAGCGAGAAATCAACATGAAATGGAAACTGGATTGCTTTAGAATTGTTTCTAGATCAGTTCATGTTCTAAGAACCTCTGCATCCCCTCTAATTCTAAAGACATTTCTGCACAATTGTAGAAGAACATAATGTGTGTGATTAGAAATACCAAATTCAGTTTTGAGAGCCTCAAAGGTTTTGAATTGATCACTCTGCCAAATTTTGATTCAATAATCTCAAAATATGATCAAACCAGTCCCTCATGTCAATAGACAGAGTGGTTGCAGACAAATGGGAATTATCTTTTAAAGAAGAAATGGGAGAGAGTCTATCCAGGAGAATACGCAACATTTTATTCAAAATTTGCAGATTTTTAAAGTATGTGAAAGAGACAGGCTAGATCTACATATTTGGCATAAAGAGGTAATGCATTGACATAGTCAGCAGAGCAATTAAATCAACTGCTTCTGACTGAGAGTATACCAAAGAAACCCAATTGGGCATATAAATGAAAAAATCAAACTCTTATACCTAACCATTGACAGAAAAATAATATATAAATCAGGGATGTTCAATCCACTACAGTCCCTAGGGAGCATAAAGTAGTCAAGCTAATTAATATGAAAGGGTTCTTCTCTACTAAAGAAAAGAAGATATCACTATTAAGGTCTTTAAAAGCCTTCTGTGGGACATTACAGGGCAAATGTTGAAAGAGATATAAACGACAAGGGAACGTCAACATTTTGACCAAGTACAATCCACGCAATAACAATAATGGAAAATTAGTCCATCTTGCCAAATCCAATTGTAATTTTTAAGAACCTTTTGGGTAGTTCAGTCTGTAAACATCACTAAGATTAAAGGAAACCAAAATTCCTAAGTATTTTATATCTGACTTACAGGCCGATACAGTTTGGATGCGCGTTTTCGACACGCTAGCTTTACCCCTTATTCAGTAAGGGGTAATAGTGCGTCAAAAACGCGCGTCCAACCCCCCCCCCGAAACTAATAGCGCCCCCAACATGCAAATGCATGTTGATGGCTCTATTAGTTATTCCCGCGCGATACAGAAAGTAAAATGTGCAGCCAAGCCGCACATTTTACTTTCAGAAATTAGCGCCTTCTCAAAGGCAGGTGTTAATTTCTCTCGGCACCAGGAAGTGTACAGAAAAGCAGTTTTTACTGCTTTTCTGTACACCCTCTGACTTAATATCATGGCGATATTAAGTCTGAGGTCCCAAAAGTTAAAAATAATCAAAAATTTTAAAAAAAAAAATTTAAATTGGCTCACGGGTTGAAAACCGGACGTTCAATTTTGCCGGCGTCCAGTTTCCGAACCCGTGGCTGTCAGTGAGTTTGAGAACAGACACCGGCAAAATTGAGCATCAGCTGTCAAACCCGCTGACAGCCGCCGCTCCTGTCCAAAAAGAGGCGCTAGGATTTGAATAATTTTTTTTTCTGAATCACGCGCTCTGGAGAGTGGGCGCTTGCCCGCTCTCCCGCGATTTTTACTGTATTGGCCTGTCAGTAAGTGAAAAGTTGTCAACAATTAACTGTCCAAGTAAGGGCCCAATAGGGAGCAGGAGAGATTTAATGTAATTATCTTTCTATCCAGAAAAGATGCCATAACTAAAAGTCGAAATGAAATAGATTTGTCAGGCTAAGTAATAACAAAATATTCACGTACAACGATATTTTATATACCGTAGATTGTACCTTAAAGCGAAAAATATCAATAGGTTCTCTATTCTTCTGTGCCAGGGATTAAAAAGCTAAATTGAATAAAGGAGAAAGGGGACAACCTTGTCTGGTTCCATGCAAAATAGGAAAAGTCAGGAAATAACTCATTATATAATATGCGAGCACAAGGATTCTTGCATAAAACTGCCACCCAGTGCAAAAATTGAGGAGGGAACCCATAAGACTTTCATACTAGAAGCATATATTGCCAAGAGATCCTATCAAATGCCTTGGCATCAAGAGAGAATAACTCCCAGAATCTACAGTCTGTCTTTGCTAGGTGAATAATGTTCACCAATCTTTTAGTGTTGGTAGAAGATCTGTTTTTAACAAAACCTGTCTGATACGAATCAACAAGCAAAGGCAATATATGCTCTAGTTGGAGTTGTAGCACCATAGCCATGATTTTCATGTCCACATTAAGGACATGGGCCTGTACAAATTACAGTCTAGGGGATCTTTACTGGGTTTAGTTATGAGACTAATAATTGTATCTAACAAAGTTCCAGTTTGGGAATTTGAGGTTCCCAAATAATTAAATAATTCCAACAAAAGAGGGGACAATTGCTCTAAAAAATAATGATGATCCAAGGGAAAACAATCCGGTGTATGGCTCTTTCTTAAAGCCAAATATTTAATAGCTCAGATAATTTCCAGTATTGTAAAGGGAGTCATCAAGGAATCCTTGACTTTCAATAGAGACTCTGGGTAATGAAACAGTATTCAAAGATTGTAGTATGTCTATCCTACAAGTAGGTTCTGTATATAACTACTCAGAATGAGTTTTAAATTCACCAAAAATGATTTGTTGAATGTAAAAGTTTGCCAGAATATCTCTTAAAGCGCTAACATTAAAAGAGGAGCCGCTAATATTTATCAAATGAGCCAACAATGTGATAGGATTATTACCTGTTCATAATTGTGATTAGTGAACCTAAGTATCTTTTCATTTTGTAGCGTTTGCAATTATGAAAGCTCATCTCTGGCCAACTGTAAAACTTAATAAGTTTATGTAGAGCAATCACATTTGTTTCAAGTCTCTCAATATCTTGAGGCAGTTCCTGCTGTTTAAGCAAAAACTGCTTTTATGGCTACCAATAGAAACAATTTCTCCCCAAAGAACAGCTTTAAGGATCTTCCACCTCAACCTAGAGTCATAATCCTCAACTGGGTGATGAATTCGGAACTCATGTATAGTCTTTTTAATCCTTTCAGAAAAACCAGGTCTCTTAAGCTGAGATAGATTGATGCCATCTATTACGAGATCCTCGTTCCATCATAAAATCAATAAAAACTGTAATAGTGAAATGAATTGAGAGAATTGTTTTTGACTGTGATGTTTCTGGCATTCTCTAATTAAAAGATTGGCTACATAAAAATAAATCTATTCTACTATACATAAAGTGTCTGGGAGAATAGAAAATAATCATGGCTACTGGAAAATCTCTCTCTCTCTCTCTCTCTCTCTCTCTCTCTCTCTCTCTCTCTATATCTATATCTATATCTATATATTTAAACAGAGGGCAGCTGGGACCTGAATAGAAGCATATTGTAAATGTGACCTATCCAATGAGAATTTAAACAAATGTTCCAGTCACTTCCCATAATAACATTGAGAGGGAAATGATTTAAGTCTATCAAATAAAGAAACTCCTCTGAATAATTATTGGGGCGATAAATATTTACCAGCAATATCTATACCTTCAGTAATGACCATGGATCACGAAAATTTCAGAAAATAGTGAAGGGTAATGTTTTAAGATACAAGTACCCTGGCTCGTAGTATTAAATGAAGACGTTATCACGGTATCTATCCAGGCCCTTGCCATTTTTTCATGCTTATATTTAAATATATGGGTTTCTTGCAGAAACATTAAGTGAACCTTTTTTGTTCAAGATAGTGTAAAATTCTAGTTCATTTAATAGGATTGGAAAGCCCCTGTACATTCAAAGAAATGATCTTCAAACCAAACAGACATCTAATATGTGAAAAAAATAATGCAGGGAATCCCAAATCAAACCAATAAAAAATAAGCACACAGAAACGTGACAGCAAAAAAAGACCATATGGCCCATCCAATCTCCCCATCTGTCCAATTAATCTAGCATGATAAGTCTCATCAATTCCTTAGAGCAGTGGTTCTCAACCTTTTTCCCATCGTGACACACCTGACAGACCATGCTCAAATGTGTGACACACTGCTCATTACAATTCACGGTGGAAATAACAATAAAAATAATACTGGACCTTTTATTTTTGTAAGAATGACACAAGGAAAAGATACATATTCTGTCTGAGCATAAATAGTAAACATCCCACACCAAAACAGCACCAATTTCCAGCACTTAAATAGTAACCACCTTACCTAAGAAAAGGCAACACTGAAAATTATTACACCAGGCCATAAGACACCAATACATCTCCTATTAGGAAAACGGACCAAGTCAGGCTGCTATAGAACCCTACACAGAAACTACATGCCAGTAGAAAACCTCACCTGAATCACATGTGCTGATCCTCACCTAATAAAGAGACCAAAACACATAACTAAAGCATGCAGACAAAAACTGAATTGGAAATTGGAACAAACCAGAGTCTCTGTATGCAGTGTAAACAAAGGAAAAAAAAGAAACATCACCCATCCTTATAAAACAAATCAAGAAATATAAAATCAGCAGCAGTAAAACCATACTAACAAAAAGAACAGATTATTTCAAAACAGCTGATGAATGGAATATCAAATTAAAAACTCATATCAACAATTTCTAGATACCAATAAAATATTTCAAAATAGCAGACACAAAGACCCAGTAATGAAAAATAGTAAGGATACAAAATATTCTTTGCATACCTGGGAACATTTGATATCCAGGTGCCCTGAGATTGTTTTGAATTAGCAGGAGGAGGGATGGTTTGCTTGCAACTTTCTCCTCTCTCTCTTTTTCTCTCACTGGCTCTGTCTCTCACATATACACAAGCTTTTTCTCTCTCACTTATATAGGCTCTTAATTACACATTTACGCACATGCTGTCTATCTTTTCACGCTTACACACACAGGCTTTCAATCACACACATCCATGCTGTCTTTTTTTCTCTCACACAGACTCATTTACATGCTTACAAACATGTTCTCTGTCTCTCATTTACACATAGGCTCTCAATCACATGCTCCCTCACCACAGACACACACAGGACAAGCAGGATGGTAGTCCTCACATATGGGTGACATCATCAGGATGGAGCCCAATCACGGAACACTTTTGTCAAAGTTTCCAGAACTTTGACTTGCACCTACTGGGCATGCCCAGCATAGCACCAACCCTGCAGCCAGCAGGGGTCCCCCTTCAGTCTTCTTTTTTCCGCGCAGCAATAGCCACGCGGGTTAAGGAGCTCTTCAGAGATTCCTGACAGGAATTTTCCTCACGGAACTTTGTTAGAAAAATTTCAAAAAATTCTACCCCACAGGGGTCCCCTTATTGATTTCTTTGCTCCGCAGTTGAACAGTAAGTCTTTTGCCCGTTTGCAGTCGATTCCCGTCGAGTTTTTCTCTCGCGGCCTGCCGGCCATCGACCTCACCGCGACTAAATTTTGTCGAAGCCATGGCGTCGGGTTTCCGTCTGTGCCCCGACTGCATTCTAACAATGTCCATCACTGACCCTCACACGGTCTGCGTGATGTGCTTGGGGTCTGGCCACGATGTTCTTACTTGCACCAAATATGCCCAAATGACACCAAAGGGTCGTAAGGCTCGGCTCAATAAGATGGGTCTTCTCTTTCGGCCAAAAACCCAGACTCCATCGATAGCTTTGACGCCGTCTGTCGCGCCAGCACCGGGAATCTGCTGCTATCTGACCGGCCTCGACGACTCCACGGGTGTCGAACCCCTCTGTTCCTCCTATGGAAAAACACCGGAGTAAACATCGAGAAAAACATCGATACCACCATAGATAACAGTAAACCCTCGAAATAGATGTAGTCTGAGCCTCCGACAAAGAAGCCCCGTACAGAAAAGGCTTCGTCCTCTTCTGTCTCTGGATCACCAAGGCACTCCCCACCTGGACAGGTGCCGGGATCCGCGATTCCACCTTCACCGGTGGACACTTCGGTTACGCCAGTGCTGCCTCCCAATCTGGAACCGGGTATTCATGCCCCAGGTTTCCATGAGGAATTGGATCGGATGATCCAAGAGGCCATCGGCAAAGCACTCCAGGGCTTCCAATTTCGCTGGTGCCGGTTCCTCCTCCGGTCACCGACCCAATACCCATGGCGCTTGCACCGCTATTGGTAAGAATGGACAAGTTAATCGGTGCCCTTCCACCAATGGATCCGAGGGACCTAACCCTTCCTCGTCAATTCCCTTGTAATGACAAGGGAATTGGCGAGGAAGAAGAAACACCACTCTTCATTTCGCCATCGGGTGCACCGCCACCGACACAACCATCGATGTCACCGATTCCATTGGTGCCTCCGTCGATACCCCCTTCGGTGCCCTTGATGCCGCCATCGATGCCTTCGATTCCTCCTTCAGGGCCATTGATGCCCAGGCCAGGGCCTTCAGGAATAACTCCGTTACTTCCTTCTGAAGAACATTTTGGAACTGGTGATGACCCTTATAATCCTTGGACCGACGATTCGTCCCAGGATTCTGATGATCTACCTTAACAGCTCTCCCCTCCTGATGAAAGGAAGCATTCTCCAGAGGACCTGTCCTTTATTAATTTTGTAAAGGAGATGTCTGAAATGATCCCATTCCAGCTTCAGACAGAAGAGGACTCTAGACATCAGATGTTAGAGCTTCTACAATTTCTCGATGCTCCAAAGAAAATTATGTCCATCCCTATTCATGACATCCTTTTGGACCTTTTGAAGAGAAACTGGGAGCATCCTGGCTCGGTGGCACCTGTTAACCGAAAAGCAGATGCCATCTACCTAGTTCAGTCAGCCCCTGGCTTCCAAAGAACTCAGTTGGATCTTCACTCAGTGGTTGTAGAGTCAGCCCAAAAGAGGGCCAGATGCTCCAAACCTCACTCTTCCATTCCCCCAGGGAAAGATCAGAAGTTTCTGGATGCATTTGGAAGGTGGGTATTCCATGGTTCAATGCTCATCCCGCGCATTGCATCCTACCAACTCTACATGACCCAATACAATAGAGCCTTGTTCACGAAGATTCAAGGCTTTGCTGAAGCCTTACCTTTGCAATTCCAGGACCAGTTTCATGCCCTAGCACAAAAGGGCTTAGATGCTGGAAAGCATGAAGTACGATCAGCATAGGACATCTTTGACACCGCTTCCAGGGTGTCGGCAGCCGGTATCAGTGCAAGGAGATGGGCCTGGCTGAAATCTTCAGACCTCAGACCAGAGGTACAAGACAGATTGGCTGACTTGCCCTGTGCGGGGATAGTCTTTTCGGTGAAAAGATTCAAGAAGCAGTGGCGCAGCTCAAGGACCACCAATAGACTCTGCGCCAGCTCTCCTTACTTCCTTCTGATCCCTCTTCTTCTTCCAAAAGATCCTTTAAGAGAGATTCCAAGAGGCAATTCTACCGGCAGAGGAGATACTATCCCCCAGCGTCCAGGGGTCGGCCTTCTAAGCCTTACCAAAAAGGCCAACCTAGGCAGCCTAGAGGGCAGAAGTCGCAGTCAGGCCCTCAACCAAGTCCAGCATCAGGTTTTTGACTCCTTTCTAGAGAGCAGTACCCAGCTTCCACTTCCAACTATTCTGGTCGGCGGCCGGTTGTGCCACTTCTCCAGTGTATGGCACATAGTCACCACAGATCAATGGATACTTGCAATAGTATCCCAAGGTTACCACCTCAACTTTCTCTCTGTCCCACCAGATTCCCCATCTCGGCTGACATGGGGAACATCCGACCATTCACCACTCTTGGAGCAGGAGGTCTCCCTCCTCCTCCAGTCCCGAGCAATAGAACCAGTGCCCCTCTCCCAACAGGGGCAAGGGTTCTATTCCAGGTATTTCCTGATACCAAAAAAGCCAGGTGGTATGCACCCAATATTGGATCTTTGCAGTCTAAACATATACCTACAAAGAGAAAAGTTCAAGATGGTGACCTTGGGTTCTCTACTTCCCCTCCTTCAAAGGGGAGACTGGCTCTGCTCTCTAGACCTTCAGGACGCCTACATGCACATTTCCATCACTCAGTCACATCGCAGATTCCTGCGATTCCTAGTAGGCCCAAAACGCTTCCAATATCGAGTGTTACCTTTCGGCCTAGCATCTGCCCCATGTGTCTTCACCAAGGGCCTCGTGGTGGTAGCGGCCTACCTCAGGAGTCAGAGTGTCCATGTCTACCCCATCTGGACGATTGGTTGATCAGGGCTCCCTCTCGGCAAGGTGCACTGACGTCCCTTCGCCTCACTTTGCATTCCCTGATCTCCCTGGGTTTTCTCATAAACTATCAAAAATCCAGGCTAGTTCCTTCGCAAACTCTATCGTTCATAGGAGTCGACTTGGACACTCTAAAAGTGAAGGCTTTCCCACCTCAAGATCGAGCTCTCACTCTCGCTTCTTTGGCCTTTCGACTGCAGTCTCGGCAACATTCAACTGCACGTCACTTCCTGATATTATTGGGTCATATGGCCTCCACAATGCATGTCAATCCCAAGGCTCGACTTGCCATAACAGTAATACAGTGGACTCTGAGATCACAGTGGACAGTCTTCTCAGCCAGTGTCCTCCACAGTCCGCATCACCAAACAGCTTTGGCTATCGCTAGCTTGGTGGACCAATCAATCCAGTCTGGTGCAGGGCCTTCCATTTCAGATTCCAGAACCTCAAATAACCTTGACAACAGATGTGTCCAACCTCGGCTGGGGAGCATATGTTGGAAAGCTGCGGAGCATACGTTGGAAAGCTGCAAACTCAGGGCATCTGGTCTCCAGAGGAAGCCAAACACCAGATAAATTTCCTGGAGCTTCGTGCAATCAGATATGCTCTCAAAGCTTTTCAGGATCACCTCTCCAACCAGGTCATCCTGATTCAAACCACAACCAGGTGGCCATGTGGTACATCAACAAGCAAGGAGGAACGGGCTCCTACCTCCTGTGTCAGGAAGCTGCACAGATATTGGCGGAAGCCCTTTCCCACTCGATGTACCTCAGGGCCACCTACTTGCCGGGAGTGGACAATGTATTGGTGGCAGGCTGAGTCACACTTTTCAACCACACGAGTGGTCCCTCCACTCACTGTAGCGGACTCAATATTCCAATGTTGGGGTTACCCTCACATAGACCTCTTTGCATCAATTCACAACTGCAAAGTAGGAACTTCTGCTCTCTCACTCGCAGCCAACACTGCCAGCCCAGAGATGCTTTCTCCCTCTCGTGGGCCAGTGGTCTCCTTTATGCATACCCTCCACTTCCACTCATCTCAAAGACTCTCGTGAAGTTGCGAAGGGACAGGGGGTTTGTGGCTCTCTATACCCAGAGTTTTGACCATCCCTGCCCTAGAGGAAAGTTGAGTTAGGGGAGATATGATAGAGATGCTCAAATATCTCATTGGTTTCCATGCACAGGAGGTGAGTCTTTGTCAACAGAAAGAGCCTCTAGAATGAGGGGTCATGCAATGAGGTTGAAAGGGGATAGACTCAGGAGTGATATTAGAAACTATTTCTTTACAGAGAGAATGGTGGATGTGTGGAACAGCCTCCCAGTGGAAGTGGTGGAGACAAAAACAGTATCTGAATTCAAGAAACCATGGGATAAATACAGGGGGATCTCTAAGACAGCGGTTCTCAACCGGTGTGTCGCCAAGAACACGCAGGTGTGTCGCCACACTTCCCGGTTCCCCGCTGACCCAGGTCTGGTTTGCAATTCTCCACGACCTGTCAGTACACCAGCACATTCCTCTGGGGAAGGACCCACTTCTGATCACTCAGAACAACGGTTGCCTTCGTCACCCCATTCTCCAGGCCCTCTCCCTGACTGCCTGGATGTTGCAAGGTTAATACTTCAACCTCTTAACATTTCAGAGCTGGTTTCCTGTGTCCTAGTAGCTTCACTAAAGCCTTCCACAAGGCAGTCTTATCGTTATAAATGGGACAGGTTTATGGGATGGTGTACTTCCATGTCCATCGATCCCTTCACTTGTCCCACACCGAAGTTTCTGGACTATCTCTGGCACCTGAGAGTCAGACCTCAAAACTTCTTCTATCAGGGTACATGTCAGTGCGGTAGCTGTCTTCCATAAGTGTCGGGGATGTACCCATTTCAGCACAGCCCCTTGTCATAGAAACATAGAAGCATAGAAATGACGGCAGAAGAAGACCAATCGGCCCATCCAGTCTGCCCAGCAAGCTTAACACTTCTTTTTTCTCATACTTATCTGTTTCTCTTGGCTCTTAGTAACCTTTGGTTCTATTTCCCTTTCACCCCCACCATTAATGTAGAGAGCAGTGATGGAGCTGCATCCAAGTGAAATATCAAGCTTGATTAGTTAGGGGTAGTAACCGCCGCAATAAGCAAGCTACACCCATACTTATTTGTTTACCCAGACTGTTATTCAGCCCTTCTTGGTTGTTTTTCTTCTCCCCTGCCGTTGAAGCAGAGAGCTATGCTGGATATGCATTGAAAGTGAAGTATGCATTGAAAGCCACATTAACTATCAACAAATATTGAATAAGCCTAATAATTGGTAATACCTATAGCCTTTGAACTCTCCGTTAATTTTACATACTCTTACCCACCCCTGGGTTTTTGGGTTTTTGTTTTTTTTGTTTTTTTTTAATTTGGAGATGGCAGCCCTCCATCCTTCCGCTCCGTGAAGGTGGAACACCAACCACTGGCATCCCGCTCCGTGAATGCCTCTGTGGCTACTGCCGCTCCGTGCAGTGTTTTGCTGCCTCCTCTTTATACACGTCCTCTAGACCTGATGGACCTTATCTGTTACTCTTGGCTCTTAGTAACCTTTAGATTCTATTTCCCTTCTACCCCCACCATTAATGTAGAGAGCAGTGTTGGAACTGCCTCTAAGTGAAATTTATTTATTTATGAACTTTTAATATACCGATATTTGTAGGACACATCATACCGGTTTACAATAAACTCATGGAGAAAAGGAAATATCTAGCTTAATTAGTTAGGGGTAGTTAATTTAGTTAGGGGTAGTAACTGCCACAATAAGCAAGCTATACCCATGTTTATTTGTTTACCAAGACTAAATAATTCAGACCTTGTTGGTTTTATTCTGTATATAGATCTACTTTTCTTCATTCCCCCTGCTGTTGAAGCAGAGAGCTATGCTGGATATGCATTGAACGTGAAATACCAGGCTTATTTGGTTTGGGGTAGTAACCGCCGTAACAAGCAAGCTACTCCCCGCTTTTTTTTGTGAATGCAAATCTTTTTCCACGCATTTTAAGCCCAGGCAGAGGACCTATTTCGCTTGGATAGGGGGAGCAGCTGCGTCAGCGGGGGACTGGGAAGTGTGACGACACACCTGTGTGTTCTTGGCGACACACCGGTTGAGAACCGCTGCCTTAGAGATCCCCCTGTATTTATCCATGGTTTCTTGAATTCAGATACTGTTTTTGTCTCCATCACTTCCACTAGGAGGCTGTTCTACACATCCACCATTCTCTCTGTAAAGAAATATTTTCTAAGATCACTCCTGAGTCTATCCCCTTTCAACCTCATTGCATGACCCCTCATTCTAGAGGCTCTTTCTGTTGACAAAGACTCACCTACTGTGCATGGAAACCAATGAGAGATATTTGAGCATCTCTATCATATCTCCCCTAACGCACCTTTCCTCTAGGGCAGGGATGGTCAACTCTGGGCATTGAGAGCCACAAACAGGCCTGGTTTTCAACATATCCACAATGAATATTCCTGAGATATATTTGCATGCACTGCCTCCACTGTATCAAATCTCTCATGCATATTGCAATAAAAAAGTTTACCAAGGACACAGAGGACAACATAGACAGTGTATTTCTTATGAATAATAGCCTTATTTCTTACTTCTTATTTATTATATATATATATCTCTTATGCATAAGGAAGTCGGGTCTCGTAGGCCTGAGAGCCCGACTTAATTTGTGATCGAATTTGGTCATTCTTAAATATCTTTCTCCCCAGTAATTAAGACAACACTCCTTTGAATTAGTCACGTGATTACAGGAAAACGTTTGTTTAAATATTTTGCTACTTCTAACATTTCACAGAGCCCTAGGAAGCTGAACTAACCTTGAAAAGATCTACATTTTATAGCTCTTTTCCTGGGAGCATGCAACTTCAAAAGATACATCCTTTCTTTTATTTATTTAGAGAAAGAGAGACAGAAAAGCAGAATATTGTAATTTACAAGCCAGCAGTGCCCCCTGGACCTCAGATGGTGCATCTGTATTGAACAGATGGCCCCAATATTTCTTTATCACAGTCCCTCCTTTTTTTGTCCTTTTTTGTCTTAAAATTAGTTACACTTTCACCCATAGTGCATAATCTGCTAAACTCTTCATCCGGAGATGCGTTCTGTGGTACTGTAAGTGTTTTAGAGACCAGTATTTTAGGAACGCTTTTCTTGTATAACATAACAATGCATTGAACAGATACACATAAAATTAGAAGGAACACTAAAATAGTTATAATAATCATCAACATTTTCTTGGCCCCAAAGTCCTAGCATCCTGCCTAAGCCAAACACATCTAGCACCATTATCTAAAACTACTTCCTTAAGAGATTTAATTTCTTGTTGCATTAGTCCCATAATCTTCATTGTCTCATTCATAGTGACTTCCACAGTGGCAGAAAGATTTTCTTTTTAAAGCACTTTCAAGTTCAAAAACACCTAAACCAGGAAAAATAGTCCGCAAAATACGATGAAAGTATCACAGTCCATCTGAAAATCGAGTAGGTGACCTGCGCCTTTTCTTAGGGGCAAATCAGTTCTGTTGAAAGAAGACACTGGTATAATGTATCCAAAGGAAAACTGAGCAGTAGTATTGAAGGAAATAGTCTTTTCCTGGCGTGTAGCCAGATGGACTCAGAACGAATGGGTATAGTATGCTCGTGCTAGCAGTTGGAGACTGATCTGACGTCAGCACGGGTATATATACCCCCACAGGAAGCGCAGCAACTTAGTAATTTCCGTCTCCAAAGCAGTTTGGAGAGCCTGCACGCTCGCTGAGCGTGTTTTCCAAATCTACTTTCTATTTTCTACATTCTACTTTCTTTCAACTAAAACTTCTACAGCATCGAGCCCCGCACTCCTGCGGTGATACCCTAAGGTCCCTCCCCCAGTAGAGTTTCCCGGGGTGATTTCCGTGATCCCCCGGAGGTTTAAGTCCTCGGTCCGGTGGCCAACTCGCGGCAGGGACGTAGCCCTCGGGTGAGGCATACGAGGCGCCTCGGTCCCAGCGTGGACGAGGCAGCGGGTGCATATCCTCAACCGCGGCGGTGAAGGTACTTGCCCTCTCCCCCCGCAGCCGGAGACCGCCCGGGTTCCAGCCGGGAAGCGCCGAGGATCAGGTAAGGCATACATCTCTTATTTCTGGTCTCCAAGGAACAGAGGATCGGCGGCGTGGCACGCCGTGGAGGGCGCCATTTTGTGGGCCTTGTTCAGGTATTGAGCGCCCGTAATAGGCGCCGCTCTATGACTAAGCGCATATTATATTCCTCATTGTGCGTATATTGCCTTATTACTGAGAGCATATTGCATACCATTGAGCGTGTATTGCTAACCGCTTATTGCTGAGAGCATATTGAATGCCATTGAGCGTGTATTGCTAACCGCTTATTGCTGAGAGCATATTGAATGCCATTGAGCGTATATTGTTAGCCGCATATGGCTGAGCACTTGTTGTCTATATTGCTGCCGTATATTATTCTTAAGCGCCTGTTCTATTAAGCGTATATAGCTGCCGCATTTATTATTATTAAGCGCCTGTTGTATTAAGCGCATATTGCTGCCGCATATTATTAAGCGCCTGTTGTGCTAAGCGCATATTGCTGCCGCATATTATTATTGTGCGCCTGTTGTATTGAGCGCATATTGCTGCCGCATATTATTCTTGTGCGCCTGTTCTATTAAGCGTATGTTGTTGCCGCTTTTCATTCAGCGCATACTTTTCAATGGAACAGAACGCCTCAGCGGGAGCGCCGCCTGCCTCCGGCATTAAAGCCCTCGGCCTCTGCTCCGCATGCCAGCTTCGAGCCACGCACAGTGAAGAGCCAGACTCCCTGTGTGCCCAATGTGAGGAGGCCGTGGGACCCTCGGGCCAGGACCAGTCTCAGCCACGATTTGCTGACAGTTCCCCAGGGGCTACCCCGGATTTAGCGGTCAGTCTCAACCAATCGGGAATCCCGGGGGATCTTGTCCCCCGGCGATTAGAAGCTGCTTCAATTTTCTGGGTGGATCTCTTTAAGGGGATTCATGCCTTTGTACAGATGCAAACGGCTTCCCATCCAGGCCCTGCTGTTCCTGCTGTTCCTGTTGTTCCTGTGGTGGCTGCTGCGGCTGCTGCTGCGGTGGCGGCTCCTGCGGATCCTGTTCCTGGACCCTCACGCCCTTATCGTGAGCGGGACCTTCCGCCGCTGGACAGTCCAGATCAGTTGGACCAGGAGGTTTCACCGGATGAGTCCGAACTCCCAGACTAGGGGGAGCTTCCCCCAGGGATTGAGCCATATAGAACCATGAAGGCGGTTCTTCCCCAAGGAGGATCTCTCCGACCTGGTGTCTCAGTGTCTGGCGGAGTTGGATATTACAGGTCCCAGCGCTACAGTACCCTCTGCGCAGAACCCCCTGCTGGAAGGTCTTCGTCCTACAGCCCGCCATTTTCCATTCTTGCAAGCAGCACAACAACTGATAGATTTAGAATGGGCGGCACCAGCGGCTTCCTTCAAAGGGGGCCGGGCCCTGAAGGGCATGTACCCATTGGCACCGGCTATCCAGGACCTGCTGGCGTGCCCTCAGGTGGACGCCTTGATTAGCGCTGTGGTCAAGCGCACTACCATTCCAGTTGAAGGGGGGACGGCCCTCAAGGAGCCTCATGACCGGCGACTGGACGCCATTCTGAAACAGACTTTTGAGGTGGCAGCCCTATCTTTGCGGATCGCAACCTGCTGCACAGTGGTGACGCGTGCCTGTTTGTCACAGGTCAGGAACAACGCTCCAGCAGCAGACATGGAGTCAGCTCTCTCGTTCCTCACGGATGCTGCATCAGACCTAGTCCGAACAACAGCCAAGGGGATCTCATCCTCCATAGCTGCCAGGAGGCAGCTCTGGATCCGGAAATGGTCAGCCGATGCGCCTTTAAAAACACGCCTCACCAGATTGCCCTTTAAGGGCTCTTTCCTGTTTGGCAGCGACCTTGATAAATTGGCCAGCACATGGGGCGCTTCTCCAGTACCTCGACTGCTGGAAGATCGGTTCAGAAGGAACCAGTGCGCCTTTCCAAGGCCCTCCAGGGGTAGAAGCTCCCAGCGCTTCGTTCCCTACAGGAGTCACTATCAGGCACCTCGTCCTCAGGCCCGGAATCAGTCCTTTCGGACCAAGCAGCGCAAGAGGGGAGCAGGCCCGGGCTCAGGTCCTGGCCGCACCTCACAATGAGAATCCGCCGATCCATCTGGGGGACGGAGCCATAGGGGGCAGGTTAACCCTCTTCTACCCCAGATGGGTCGAGATTACGTCAGACCAGTGGGTCCTCTCCATCATCCGAGAGGGGTATTATCTGGACTTTCATCGCCTCCCTCCGGACAAGTTTGTGGAATCTTCCTGTCCCACACACAAGAAGGCAGCATTGGAAGCTACCCTGGCGAGGCTCCTGACCTTGAAAGCCATCATCCCAGTACCTGCCTGGGAAGTGAATTCTGGACACTATTCCATTTATTTCATGGTACCCAAGAAAGGGGGCATCTTTCGGCCCGTATTGGACCTCAAGTCAGTCAATCGATACTTAAGGGTCCCGAGGTTTCGCATGGAAACTCTGCGCTTCGTCAAGACCGCAGTACAGCCAGGAGAATTCCTCACGGCATTAGACTTGTTAGAAGCTTACCTGCATATCCCAAACCATCCGGATCATCAGCGTTACCTACGCTTCAAGGTTCTAGGACGCCACTTCCAATTCCGGGCTCTGCCCTTCGGGTTGGCCACGTCACTGTGGACCTTCACCAAGGTGGTCGTAGTGGTAGCAGCGGCACTCAAACGGAAAGGAATTCTGGTTCATCCCTACCTAGACGACTGGCTGATCAGGGCGAAGTCACGAGAGGAGAGCCATCGGACAACCGACAGAGTGATCGCCCTTCTGGAAAGCTTGGGCTGGGTAATCAACCTCAGCAAGAGTTGCCTACAGCCTTCCCAGTCACTGGAATACCTGGGAGTGCAGTTAGACACCCAGGCAGACACAGTCAGTCTCACTACCAAGAGAAGGTTGAAACTTCAGACGCGTATCCAGTACTTGATGGGAGCCAGTCGGCCCATAGCTTGGGATTATCTGCAGGTTCTCGGTCTCATGGCATCCACCCTGGACGTGGTACCTTGGGCAAGGGCCCATATGAGACCTCTACAACACTCCCTGCTCTCTCGCTGGAGCCCTCGTCTACGGAACTATTCCACGCACCTACCTCTGCCTGCCAGAGTCCGGACACAGTTACGGTGGTGGCTGCAGTCCGATCACATGAGCAAGGGGTCGAGGATGTCCTCTCCCACGTGGACTCTGCTCATCACAGATGCCAGCCTGAGCGGCTGGGGAGCACACTGCGAAGGACTCACCGCACAAGGGCGGTGGCACAGAGAAGAGTCAGCGTGGAACATCAACCGTCTAGAGGCTCGGGCAGTCCGATTGGCATGCCTTCGATTTGCTCACAAACTGAAGAACAAAGCAGTCAGAGTGATGTCCGACAACGCCACCACGGTGGCATACATCAACCGTCAGGGTGGAACCAGAAGCCGACAAGTATCTCTGGAGATCGCCCCACTGATGGCTTGGGCAGAGGCGAATCTTCAGGACATCTCCGCCGTCCACATTGCCGGGAAGGACAACACCACGGCAGACTTCCTCAGCAGAGAAAGCCTAAACCCGGGAGAGTGGCAGCTGTCACCCACAGCCTTCCAGATGATTGTGGATCACTGGGGGATTCCGGACATGGATTTACTGGCGGGACAGATTCAATGCTCAAGTACCCAGATACTTCAGCCACAAGCGCGACCCGTTCTCACACAGAATCGATGCCCTGGTTCAGCCATGGCCTCCAGGGACTCTGCTATACGCCTTTCCTCCGTGGCCTCTGCTGGGCACCATCATCCACAAGATTCAGAAACACCGGGGCCTAGTTCTTCTAGTGGCACCAGACTGGCCAAGAAGACCCTGGTACACGGACATGAGAAGACTACTGGCAGGGAAGCCTCTTCCCCTACCTCCTCTCCGGGACCTTCTACGTCAAGGTCCCATCCTCCACGAGGATCCAGCTCAATTCTCTCTTACGGTCTGGCCATTGAGAGGGCTAGACTGAAGAAAAGAGGTTACTCGGAGCCCGTGATAGATACACTCCTCCGAGCTCGCAAGTTTTCCACATCCCTCACCTACGTAAGGATCTGGAGAGTATTCGAAGCATGGTGCGACACTCATGGCACCAATCCACATGCGACCACAATCCCTATTGTGTTGGATTTCCTGCAAGATGGACTTCAGAAGGGTCTCTCCCTCAGCTCCATCAAGGTTCAGGTGGCTGCGCTGTCTTGCTACGGCCCCAGGAGGGATGGCAAGACCATCGCCAAGCACTCAGATGTTTCTCGCTTCCTGAAAGGAGTCAAGCATATCCGTCCGCCACTGCAGTGGCCTGTGCCCTTATGGAACCTCAACCTTGTTTTGGATTTCCTCGCGGGATCCACCTTCAGACCCCTTCAGGGCCTGTCTCTCCGTTCTCTAACCTTAAAGATGGTGTTCTTGCTAGCTGTATGTTCAGCACGCCGCATCTCAGAGCTACAAGCACTGTCCTGCCGGGATCCATTTCTCAGGATCACTCCTGAGGCTATCCATCTTCGCACAGTTCCCTCCTTTCTACCGAAAGTGGTTTCACAGTTTCATCTTAACCAAACCATATCCTTGCCTACCTCTGCGGGTTTGAAGAAATCTGAAGAAGGGCGTTTATTACGCCATCTCGACATTGGCAGATTGCTGCCCAGATATCTGGAAGTGACACAAGAACTACGAAAGACGGACCATCTGTTCGTCTTGCACAGCAGGAAGAAGCAAGGTGAAGCGGCCTTGCGGCCCACCATCGCCCGCTGGATTAAAGAAGTTATCAGAGCAGCTTACGTGGAGGCTGGGAAGTCTCCGCCTCTACAAGTCAAGGCTCATTCTACCAGAGCACAAGCGGCATCCTGGGCGGAATCCAGGATGCTGTCGCCTGCAGAAATATGTAAAGCGGCGACAAGGTCCTCCCTCCATACCTTCTCCAGATTCTACCGTCTGGATGTCCAGGCCAGGGAGGACTCAGCATTTGTGAGGGCGGTACTACATGGTCCTCAGGCAGCCTCCCGCCCAGGCTGGGAGTAAAGCTTTTGTACATCCCATTCGTTCTGAATCCATCTGGCTACACGCCAGGAAATGTTGAGATTACTTACCTGACTCAGCATCCCGCCCAGCTGCCTGTGTACATGGGTTTCACCGATTCAAGGTAAGCCATGTCATTTGTTTACATAAGAGCGTACACTCTACCAGGTGTCAACGCCTTCCGGTTGTGAATGCTGGCGGTCTCCAGCTACTATCAATCGGTCAGGGGAATCCTATTTCCACTATTTCAATGAGCGTCAGTACACACATCCATAACAGCTTTTGCAAGGAAGATTACTAAGTTGCTGCGCTTCCTGTGGGGGTATATATACCCGTGCTGACGTCAGATCCGTCTCCAACTGCTAGCACGAGCATACTATACCCATTCGTTCTGAGTCCATCTGTCTACACTAAGGAAAAGGAGATTATCAGGTAAGTAATCTCAACATTACTGCTCCCCACAGTGCAAAGAACCATAGTCCTGAAGTACTATAAACTGATAGTCTGCTGTCATTCACTTTTACCTCAGAGGTGGTGAAGTAGATTTTTGATATGTTCCCTTCCAGTTACAACAGGAAGGCCCAGCACAGAGCAGCCTTGCTCTTCAATATAAGCCTTGGCAAACAGAAGCATGGGTAAAGGGGTGTACTCATCATGAATATAGTTCCCAGTACACCTGAAGTTGCATCCATAACCAGTAGGACAGGTCCCTTGAATCCTTTTCTCCGCTTCCATAGGGCACAGCTGGCGTATTGCATAGACTGACTGGCTGCTCTTGCTGTGGTCACAACAAGGTAGAGTCCTGTTAAAGCACGGAGGATGCTTATAGTCCATGCAGTATGAAGGATGCGCCCCGGGAAGAGCCGCCATCTTGTTGTAAACCTTATATAGGTGAGCAGTCATGTTTAGTTCATGGTCAAAACATTCATGCACAAAGTTCCATCGTGCGGACAGACAGACGATATTTCACCACACAATAGTAAACCTTTTGTAGGTGACGGCCATCATATCGGTGCAGTTTGCCCAGAGAAGCAAAAGCAGGGTCATGTCCGTTCCAGTAGCCTCGTCAGAGAGTTCTATGTCCTGGAGCTTCCTGCTGTTGCAGTACTGTCGGTTCTTTTGCAGTGAGAAAGATGTACCCAAGTAGGGTGTCCTTCCAATTTTACTGCGGAATGTGAGGTTAAAAATACCTGATAAGGTCCTCTCCACCTGGGAGCCAAGGAGTTCTTTTGCCGAAAAATCTTCAAAAAACAAAGTCCCCTGGTTTTCACACTCTCAGTGTACACTGGAGGAAAAGATACTCGTACTTTCTGCCAGTTTGAAGTCAAAACTTTCTGCAACATAAACAAATAATGGTTAAGACATACCTCTTGTGAAAATATAAGAGCAGTGGAGGGTTTTAGCATTAGACCAATAGCCATTGGTCGACCAGTGACTATCTCAAATGGGGTAAGCCCTGTCTTGGAATGGGGTGATGCCCACAAAGCCATTAGAGCTAAAGGGAGAGCTTGTAGCCAGGTTAAGTGTGCTGCAGCCATGATAATGCCCAGCTTAGTTTTTAGCCTGCCATTGAAGTTTTCTATAAGGGCAGAGGCTTGAGGGTCTGTAAGGTGTATGAAACCTTAGAGAGATTCCTAATGCATTACTTAATGATACAACGATGTCATTCACAAAGTGTTTCCCCTGAACACTATCAATTGATTCTGGGATTCCATATCTTGGAATAAATTCCCTTAGTAAAATCTTGGCTACAGAGATTGCATCAGCTCTTACTACTGCAAAAGCTTCCTCTTATCCTGAGAAGCTGCAAAACATTGTTAGTACATACTTGTAAGTTTGGCATTGGGGTAATTCAATAAAGTCAACCTGGATCTGCAAGAGAGGGCCCAGGGGGCGGTTTTAGGTGTGCAGGAGTGACAATCAAGCCCTTGGAGGCCTTGCACAAGTTACATTGCATACACTGAGAACATATGGTATTAGCCAGAGTCCTAACTGCTGAAACTAACCTCCACCAGTGGTGAAAGAACTTGCCTATTAGTGCTGTAGGAGCTGCATGAGATGCCTGATGAAGGGAGAGTAGGATATAGGGCAGTATGTGCCGGGGGGCCATTACTTCGCTATTTGGGGCGAACCATATTTGATCTTGTCCCTGATTGTGGATTGTTGCCCCTCCCTTTTTTTTTTTCACAATTTCCTGTCATCTTTATCCTGTGCCTGCCACTGTATCAAATTTTTAATAGTAAAATCTTTGTTTTCCTTATGAGGAGTGGGCGTTAATAAAAGGTATCTTGCAACTCCTACTGTACTGTTGGTCAGGGCTGCATTCTTGGCTGCTTTATCTTGTCAAGTTTATTTTCTTTTACTACTGCCAGCCTGAGAGGCAACAAGATAGCTTCCAGCAAAGGAACACTCCCAATCATTCCCCCATCCGCTGCCAAAACCTCTCTCATCTTCCACAATGCCCCACAAGTGAGACACAATCCCCCTCCCCCAGTGAGAAGTCCAGCCTCCAGCACCCCCCCCCCCCCCCATGGGACACACACACACAGCACATTCAATCTGCAGCGAGCCTGCACTATCATGGAGAGTAAACTGCGTCAGCATTAGAGAGAGGGATATCTTTTAAGCCTTCCGGGGTTGTAATTCACATTCCATTAACATTGCACAATCATGGTCTGGAACATCTAAATCAATTATTTCTGGTAACAAGGTAGCAGGGGTGAGAGCAGAACAGAGATGATATTCCTTGATTGTAAAAGGAGTTCATACTTTATCATGCGTTCCAATGTGATTACCTGAGTCTTTGCATTATGTAAAACTGAATACTGTGAAATAAAACATAATATCTTATCTTAATTGACCCATTTGACGTTTACCTTTTAATACTTTAAGAACTAATGAATGAATGCAGAAAACATTTTTCTACTTCACTATGGCTTATGCAAAACTGGGTGAGACAATACAAAAGAACATTAACAAATTAAGGTATCTTAACCTTCTGGGATAACTGTCAGTGCTATAAACTATAAGTGTTGTAAGTCATGGTTAATTCTGAATCCTTATTTTTGTATGATTGACTCTAATTACAGACACTTCATTACCATGCTATAGTTAATTCTTCTAATGCTACCTTAGTTAGGAGTTTATTAAATCTTCACCTCCTTTACTCTTTTCTATAATGACAAATATTAAGAAACATTTTTAACCTGGTAACAAAGAAAAAGGTGTCTGTAAGTTTGGAACCCACATGCTGGTACATGGGTTGTGCACTACTCGTATAGTGTTTATTAATAGATGAAAATATATGTGTATATATATATATATATATATATATAATGTGAAGCAGTGAAAACTGTCAGGGGAACTAGAGCATCATTCATAAATTCTGCTCCCTGTGCAGACATTTGTGATGGTAATGAGAACTGTTTACCTCTAGCAGCAAAGCAATCCTGGATTTGATTTTGTACAGGATTCATCTATAAATCAAAATTCTCTGCCTATTAGGGGTTAAACAATTAAAAACAATTAAAAATCCTTGGTACATGTTTTTGCAATTAAAAGATAGCTGCTGCATATATCACAATCCTTAATTCATAATTTGAAATCCCAAACTTACCAGAGAAATGTTTTAGTGGTTAAATTGTTATGCTGAGAAGCAGCCGCTGTCCATCCTTGAGACCCATAAATCAATCTTATAACTTAAATCAACAAGAACCAAACTAGGTGCTTTCAATACAAAAATGCAATATACCTCCTATGCCTATTGTAAGGTCTTTTTAAATTTATTGTTTACAAACTCAATAGCTTATTAACTTTTAACCACATGTTAGCCAGCCAGAGAAGGCTGATGAAACCAATCTTTCTGAAAGAATTCTACTAAATTAAAGTACTTACTGTGACCTTTCAAGTGCTGGAATTGCCATAATAATTGTAATGCATTACAGCAAAAATCAGACATAAATAAAAAACCAGATTGGGACTGTTAAATTTTCCTTGTATAGTTTTGTTTTTGGTTTTTTTTTCCCAGTACACATTTATTAACAAATATACAGATAAATACTTCACAATCACTTTTAATAAGTTCTCCTTAAGTAAAAATAGTCTGTAATGGGCATCCCCAAAGTAGATAAAAAGAAATAGTGCATTTGACCAAAAAGAAATCTTTCAAACCAATCTACCATAGCAGAGACTATGAAGTTTGGTTAATAGGCAGCAACACTTGCATAACACTTTTCCTAATAGATATATAGGCAGTTCTTAAAAATAGCCTGCATCATAAGGCACTGTTTCCCTGTATGCAGGAGTTGTAGCTAATGCTAGTGCTCGGTAAAAATGATTTGTAAGGGACCCTTGGTTCTGGTATTACTTTGCTAGGTAAATCTCTCATTTTTTTTCTCAAGTAGCAATCCTTTGTCGGATTACAGACACTCTCCTCTTGTATCACAAATACTCCATGTATGCAAGTGTTCCCAAGAAATCAAAGTTCTTTTTGCTATCCCCTTTTTCCACACTGTTGGTTTGTTTTTTTGTTTTTTTTTCATAAGCAGGGGTGCACTTCCCATACTTATCCTAGCCGTTTCCAAGGCTAAATACCCAGGGAATTCACTACCCTGTATCCCAGTCCTAGACAATCCCAGAGAATTCGTCTCCCTGAATGTGGATTGCCCAGACCATCCCAGCCTATTAACCTTAGGCTGTAAATCTAGGGATTTTACTTCCCTATAGTTCAACAGGATGTTTATCCTGTTGGACTATATACCCCGGACATAAAGCAACCTCACCGCCTCCCGGGTGCTCCTCTCTGTCATTGCGGATATAATTTGTAGCCAGTATAGCACTGTCCCATTGGTTATCCTCCTTCCACCATGTCTCTGAGATGCCAATTAAGTCTATGTCATCATTCACTGCTATACATTCTAATTCTCCCATCTTACTTCTTAGACTTCTGGCATTAGCATACAAACATTTCAAAGTTTGTTTTTTGTTTGTATTTTCATTCTGCTTTTTAATTGATATGGATAAGTTAGAATTTTTTAGCTCAGGTGAGTTTTTAGTTACAGGCACTTGGACTACTTTTCTTATTATTGGAACCTCACTGTCGGGATGCCCTAATTCTAATGCATCATTAGTATCCTTTGAAGATACCTCTCTCCGAACCATGAGCTGCTGAGCGACTGTCGGCTTTCCCCTTTGTTCTAGTTTAAAAGCTGCTCTCTCTCCTTTTTAAAGGTTAGCGCCAGCAGTCTGGTTTCACCCTGGTTAAGATGGAGCCCATCCCTTCGGAAGAGACTCCCCCTTCCCCAAAAGGTTCCCCAGTTCCTAACAAAACTGAATCCCTCTTCCTTGCACCATCGTCTCATCTATGCATTGAGACTCCGGAGCTCTGCCTGCCTCTGGTGACCTGCGCGTGAAACAGGAAGCATTTCAGAGACTGCTACCCTGGAGGTTCTGGATTTAAGCTTTCTACCTAAGAACCTGAATTTGGCTTCCAGAACCTCCCTCCCACATTTTCCTATGTTGTTGGTGCCCACATGTACCACGACAGCCGGCTCCTCCCCAGCACGGTCTAAAATCCTATCTAGGTGACGCGTGAGGTCCGCCACCTTTACACCAGGTAGGCATGTTACCAGGCGATCCTCACGCCCACCAGCCAGCTATCTACATTCCTAATAATTGAATCACCAACTATGACGGCCGACCTAACCCTTCCCTCCTGGGCAGTAGGCCTTGGGGAGATATCCTCAGTGCGAAAGGACAATGCATCACCTGAATCAGACCATGCATCATGCACTGAGGCATATTAGCTATCAGTATCAAATGTCTCGAATACCAGGGATCAGGTGATGCTCTAAGTCTAACAGCTTACTAGTAGAGCTCCTGTACGATCTTTCTCATTTACTGATTTTTATCCTAAATGTGAGCTTTTTCTTATGACATTATGAGCGCCAAAGAGTTGCAGAAATGGTCTTTTGCTAAACTCTGGGCAGACGAGGCTAGGGAATAAAAAACAAAACAAAGCACCCCACATTGTCTGGTAAGACTGGCTCGAATATTGGAGTTCACAGCACAGTGGAAGATTCGTCTCTTGGTGAGGAAGAAAGTGCAGGCTTCGGAGAATACTTTCGAAAAACATTTTGACACATTCTCTGACAAAATGGTTTGGAATATTGATGCTAAACTGTCTATTGTGGTACAGAAAGTTGTAAATTTGGTGGCCTTGGTGTGGGAACAGGAGGAAAAGCTGGAAAACGTCAACTTCCAGATCTGTGATTTACAAGGAATATGGAAAGATAGACAAACTGGAGAAATCTTTTAAAAACTTCTTAGAAAAAAACAAACAAATCTGGAAAAAAGAAAGCAGGCTTACCAGAGTCAGTGGAAGGACGCTATATGGCAGCCTTTTCAAAATGGCTGCTAGATCTGTTGGAGTTGATGCAGGAGGGCCGCCTCAAGATTGATAGGGCTCATAGATCACTGAGTCTGTAGCCTAGATCCAATGGCAGGGCTCATGCATTAGTGATTCATGATCACAATTTTAAAGCCAAACTAAAAAGTTTGAATATGGCCAGACAAATTGTTCTTTCAGGGAAAAAGGATTTTTATTTTCCTGGACTTTTCCATGATGATGCAAAAACAAAGGCAAAATTATGGTGAAATAAAAATATGCACGGTAGGAGAGAGGTCTTCAATATGCCATGTTATAGTCAGCAAAGCTCTGTGTCCTGGACAAAAGTCAACACCCCATGTTTCAATTGCCAGAGGTCGAGGTTTTTCATTAGAATAACAATCTGCTAATACAGCCGGTTGAAGTACATTTATTTGGACAACGGCTCACAAGGCATTGGATTGAGCAAGTTGCTTCTCTTTCTTGAATGGTGTTTGGAAGATTGATGCAATACACAATCATTTTTCTGTTTTTGACTTTCAGTATTTCTTTTTTTCTTTTTTCATTTATTAGTTCAAGGCTGGACTGGGGGCCATCTATTATGTTGGGCCACTGTTCTTTTGACTTATCAGTATGGGGGGTTTCCTCTTTTTTGTTATGACAAAAAAAAAAAAGTTTCAAAATGTTCTTTATAATCAATCATTCTGAAGCTATCTTTTACTGGATTTTGTGTTTTTGGACACTTTCATAGACTGCTCTTTTGGTGTTTTTTTTTTTTGTTATTGCTTCGTAAGAGGCAATATTATTTTGTTTGGCAGCCTGTTCTTTTTATATGGCCAGATTATCATTTGGACTCCAGATACTTTGACTGGACTGTATTTTTATTTATTTATTTTAATTTTTTTGTTGGGACAATACTGCATGGGTTGGGTACCTACTCAGCGCTGCAATCATTTTGGGATGTTACCAGTTGTAAGCAGTTAAGAGGAATATGGGTAGGTTGGGGTGAAGGGAAATAGAGAACTGGGTTGGGTGTTTTTGCTTACCAATGGGTTGGTGAATTTCTATGGGGTGGAAGTTTGCTTTGGCATTATTGATTGCTGTATGTTACTTCTGTTTGAAGCTTGTTTTTTTCTAGCTTGTAAAAAATTGGGAACAGAAAAAGGTAGACATGCTTGCATTTTTTGACATGTATTATTTTGAATGATAGGACAGTGGGAGACTTACCTGTAAAGGATGATTCTGTGGGAGACTAACATTCAACATAGTGTACTTGGATTTCAGCAAGGCCTTTGACAATTCTGCACAGAAGACTTATAATGTAGGAATTATTAGGAAGGGAATGAGTTAATAAAACAGAAAATGTCATAATGCCTCTGTATCCATGGTGAAACTGCCCCTTGAATACTGTGTACAGTTTTTGTCACCGCATCTCAAAGATATAGTTGTGATGGAGAAGGTACAGAGAAGGGTGACCAAAATGATAAAGGGGATGGAACAGCTCCCCTATGAAGAAAGGCTGAAGAGGTTAGGGCTGTTCACCTTGGAGAAGAGACGGCTGAAGGGGGATATGATAGAGGTCTTTAAAATCCATGAGAGGTCTTGAACGAGTAGATGTGAATTGGTTATTTACACTTTCGGAAAATTTCTTTTTCACTCCATGCAGAATTAAGCTCTGGAATTTGTTGCCAGAGGATGTGGTTAGTGCAGTTAGTGTAGCTGGGTTTAAAAATGGTTTGGTTAAGTTCTTGGAGGAGAGGTCAATTAACTGCTATTAATCAATTTGACTTAGGGAATGACTTCTGCTATTACTGGCATCAGTAGCATGGGATCTTCTTAGTGTTTGGGTACTTGCCAGGTTCTTGTGGTTTGGCCTCTGTTGGAAATAGGATGCTGGGCTTGGTCTGACCCAGCATGACACTTTCTTATGTTCTTACACTTTTCCATTAATACCTTTTGATTGCCAGAATAGTGCAGAAAGTGCTATAGGATCAATCTCAACTGATCCTTATAGTTCCAGCATGGCCCAGACAGATCTGGTTTGCATATCTTGTATAGTTTTCTATCAATCCTCCCATCCATCTGGGAACAGACCTGGCCTTGTTTATGCACCCTTCAGTCTCTCAACCTGATGGCTTGGACGTTGAATACTGAGTAATCGCAAATCTTTCTTCACCCAGAGAGAGAGAAGGCATATTAGTTTCCACCAAGAAGCCATCTGCTAGGAAAGTCTGCAGCTTTTAAAAGGAAAAGAAATTCCAGATGGTGTCCTCAAAACACCTTGGACTCGTTTTCTTGTGAGCCAAAATATTTTCTGAAATGCTCTTCCTTTCCAAATCAAGCCTCACCATGTCTTCTATGAGGGTGCATCTCAGTATCCGAGCAGCTTACCATCTAACAGTTGGCAATAGACCCATCTCTTCTCACCTGCTTTTGTTGAGAAGAGTTTGTGGCTTGTTTAACCTCAGGTTCCATAGGTCCTGAATTTATCCTTTCATAACTGATGAAGCTGCCTTTTGAATCATTAGAAACAACTTCCCACAAGTTCCTGATCTGGAAAGTTGTTTTTCTTACTTATTTATTTATTTAACACGTTTATATACCAAAGTTCGTATGTACATCACATTGGTTTACAAAGAATGGATAGGGAGGAGGATGTGGAAAAGAGCAGGTTAGAAGTTACATTAAACAAAATAACTGGTTGAACAAAATGACAATAAATAGAAGGTTGTAATAATAGAAGGTGGTAGTAGTAGTAGTAGTAACTTTTTTCTTGCAGTAGTAACATCAGCCAGAAGAATCAGCAAACTGCAAGCACTCTTTCCTTATCCACATGGTTGTGTTCCACACTCGCCAAAAGTTCCTTCCAGAAGTCATCTCAGTGTTTTCATATCACTCACTCAATCCATTGTATTACCCACCTTCGTTCCAAAGTCATATATGCATGAAGGGGAGAAAGCCCTTCATACTTTGCATTGTGAAAGAGCCTTAGTTTTTTACAAGCAAAAAACGTAAACACATCGTCAAGCTTCATAACTCTTTGTATCCTATGATCCAAATTAACTTGGCATCCCAGTCGCCAAACATACTTTGTCTAACTGGATATAGTGTCTTGCATTCAGCACTGTCATGAATTGCAGGCTTGCAAATCACAAACTCTTGTCAAAGCTCATCGATAGAGCTATGGTATCTTCCATTCCCTGTACGTACCCGGATCAGTCCAGAATTCCTGGGTTAAGAACATAAGAAAATGCCATACTGGGTCAGACCAAGGGTCCATCAAGCCCAGCATCCTGTTTCCAACAGCGGCCAATCCAGGCCACAAGAACCTGGCAAGCACCCAAAAACTAAGTCTATTCCATGTTACCATTGCTAATGGCAGTGGCTATTCTCTAAGTGAACTTAATAGCAGGTAATGGACTCTTCTCCTCCAAGAACTTATCCAATCCTTTTTTAAACACCGCTATACTAACTGCACTAACCACATCCTCTGGCAACAAATTCCAGAGTTTAATTGTGCGTTGAGTAAAAAAT
The DNA here is from genome assembly GCF_901001135.1 of Rhinatrema bivittatum. Classification (NCBI taxonomy): domain Eukaryota; kingdom Metazoa; phylum Chordata; class Amphibia; order Gymnophiona; family Rhinatrematidae; genus Rhinatrema; species Rhinatrema bivittatum. Next base: position 248,461,267 of record NC_042622.1, on the reverse strand, counting down.
AACTTTCTCTGATTAGTTTTAAATGTGCCCCATGCTAACTTCATGGAGTGCCCCCTAGTCTTTCTACTATCCGAAAGAGTAAATAACCGATTCACATCTACCCGTTCTAGACCTCTCATGATTTTAAACACCTCTATCATATCCCCCCTCAGTCATCTCTTCTCCAAGCTGAAAAGTCCTAACCTCTTTAGTCTTTCCTCATAGGGTAGTTGTTCCATTCCCCTTATCATTTTGGTAGCCGTTCTCTGTACCTTCTCCATCGCAATTATATCTTTTTTGAGATGTGGCGGCCAGAATTGTACACAGTATTCAAGGTGCGGTCTCACCATGGAGCGATACAGAGGCATTATGACATTTTCCGTTTTATTCACTATTCCCTTTCTAATAATTCCCAACAATCTGTTTGCTTTTTTGACTGCCACAGCACACTGAACCGACGATTTCAATGTGTTATCCACTATGACACCTAGATCTCTTTCTTGGGTTGTAGCACCTAATACGGAACCCAACATTGTGTAATTATAGCATGGGTTATTTTTCCCTATATGCATCACCTTGCACTTATCCACATTAAATTTCATCTGCCATTTGGATGCCCAATTTTCCAGTCTCACAAGGTCTTCCTGCAATTTATCACAATCCGCTTATGATTTAACTACTCTGAACAATTTTGTGTCATCTGCAAATTTGATTATCTCACTCGTCATATTTCTTTCCAGATCATTTATAAATATATTGAAAAGTAAGGGTCCCAATACAGATCCCTGAGGCACTCCACTGTCCACTCCCTTCCACTGAGAAAACTGTCCATTTAATCCTACTCTCTGTTTCCTGTCTTTTAGCCAGTTTGCAATCCACGAAAGGACATCGCCACCTATCCCATGACATTTTTACTTTTCCTAGAAGCCTCTCATGAGGAACTTTGTCAAACGCCTTCTGTAAATCCAAGTATACTATATCTACCGGTTCACCTTTATCCCCATGTTTATTAACTCCTTCAAAAAAGTGAAGCAGATTTTTGAGCCAAGACTTGCCCTGTGTAAAGCCATGCTGAGTTTGTCCATTAAACCATGTCTTTCTATATGTTCTGTGATTTTGATGTTTAGAACACTTTCCACTATTTTTCCTGGCATTGAAGTCAGGCTAACCGGTCTGTAGTTTCCCGAATCACCCCTGGAGCCCTTTTTAAATATTGGGGTTACATTTGCTATCCTCCAGTCTTCAGGTACAATGGATGATTTTAATGATAAGTTACAAATTTTTACTAATAGGTCTGAAATTTCATTTTTTAGTTCCTTCAGAACTCTGGGGTGTATACCATCCGTTCCAGGTGATTTACTACTCTTCAGTTTGTCAATCAGGCCTACCACATCTTCTCGGTTCACCATGATTTGATTCAGTCCATCTGAATCATTACCCATGAAAACCTTCTCCATTACGGGTACCTCCCCAACATCCTCTTCAGTAAACACCGAAGCAAAGAAATTATTCAATCTTTCCACGATGCCTTATCTTCTCTAAGTGCCCCTTTAACCCCTCAATCATCTAACGGTCCAACTGACTCCCTCACAGGCTTTCTGCTTCGGATATATTTTAAAAAGGTTTTTACTGTGAGTTTTTGCCTCTACAGCCAACTTCTTTTCAAATTCTCTTAGCCTGTCTTATCAATGTCTTACATTTAACTTGCCAATATTTATGCTTTATCCTATTTTCTTCTGTTGGATCCTTCTTCCAATTTTTGAATGAAGATCTTTTGGCTAAAATAGCTTCTTTCACCTCCCCTTTTAACCATGCCGGTAATCGTTTTGCCTTCTTTCCACCTTTCTTAATGTCTGGAATACATCTGGACTGTGCTTCTAGAATGGTATTTTTTAACAATGACCACGCCTCTTGGACATTTTACTTTTGTAGCTGCTCCTTTCAGTTTTTTTCTAACAATTTTTCTCATTTTATCAAAGTTTCCCTTTTGAAAGTTTAGCACGAGAGCCTTGGATTTGCACACTGTTCCTCTTCCAGTCATTAAATCAAATTTGATCATATTATGATCACTATTGCCAAGCGGCCCCACCACCGTTATCTCTCTCACCAAGTCATGTACTCCACTGAGAATTAGATCTAAAATTGCTCCCTCTCTCGTCTGTTCCTGAACCATTTGCTCCATAAAGCTATCATTTATTCCATCCAGGAAAGTTCTCTCTAGCGTGACCCGCTGATACATTTACCCAGTCAATATTGGGGTAATTGAAGTCTCCCATTATTATTGCACTACCAATTTGGTTAGCTTCCCTAATTTCTCTTAGCATTTCACTGTCCGTCTCACCATCTTGACCAGGTGGACGGTAGTATACCCCTATCACTATAGTCTTCCCCGACACACAAGGGATTTCTACCCATAAAGATTCAATTTTGTATTTAGTCTCCTGCAGGATGTTTATCCTGTTGGACTCTATGCCATCCCGGACATAAAGCCGCCACACCTCCTCCCGAGTGCTCCTCGCTGTCATTGCGATATAATTTGTACCCCGGTATAGCACTGTCCCATTGGTTATCCTCTTTCCACCATGTCTCTGAGATGCCAATTAAGTCTATGTCATCATTCACTGCTATACATTCTAATTCTCCCATCTTACTTCTTAGACTTCTGGCATTAGCATACAAACATTTCAAAGTTTGTTTTTTGTTTGTATTTTCATTCTGCTTTTTAATTGATAGGGATAAGTTAGAATTTTTTAGCTCAGGTGAGTTTTTAGTTACAGGCACTTTGACTATTTTTCTAATTATTGGAACCTCACTGTCGGGATGCCCTAATTCTAATGCATCATTAGTATCCTTTAAAGATACCTCTCTCCGAACCATGCACTGCTGAGCGACTGTCGGCTTTCCCCTTTGTTCTAGTTTAAAAGCTGCTCTATCTCCTTTTTAAAGGATAGTGCCAGCAGTCTGGTTCCACCCTGGTTAAGTTGGAACCCATCCCTTCGGAAGGGACTCCCCCCTTCCCCAAAAGGTTCCCCAGTTCCTAACAAAACTGAATCCCTCTTCCTTGCACCATCGTCTCATCCACGCATTGAGACTCCGGAGCTCTGCCTGCCTCTGGTGACCTGCGCGTGGAACAGGGAGCATTTCAGAGAATGCTTCCCTGGAGGTTCTAGATTTAAGCTTTCTACCTAAGAGCCTAAGTTTGGCTTCCAGAACCTCCCTCCCACATTTTCCTATGTCGTTGGTGCCCACATGTACCACGACAGCCGGCTCCTCCCCAGCACTGTCTAAAATCCTATCTAGGTGGTGCGTGAGGTCCGCCACCAGGTAGGCATTTTACCAGGCGATCCTCTCGCCCACCAGCCACCCAGCTATCTACATTCCTAATAATCGAATCACCAACTATGACGGCCGACCTAACCCTTCCCTCCTCGGCAGTAGGCCTTGGGGAGATATCCTCAGTGTGAAAGGACAACGCATCACCTGGAGAGCAGGTCCTTGCTACAGGATCCTTTCCTGCTGCACCTGGTTGGTGCTCTCCCTTCATGAGACCTCCTTCCTCCAAGGCAGCACCAGGGCTGCCAGTCTGAAGTTGGGACTTGACTACTATGTCCCTGAAGGTCTCATCTATATACCTCTCTGTTTGCCTCAGCTCCTTCAGGTCTGCCACTCTAGCCTCCAGACATCGGACTCATTCTCTGAGAGCCAGGAGCTCTTTGCATCGCATGCACATGTACAACTTCTCACCGGTGGGTAAAAAATCATACATATGACACTCGATGCAAAAGACTGGGAAGCCCCCCTCTTGCTGCTGGACTGCTGCCTTCATCTCAATTTTGATCAGTTCCTAGTTAAGTTTTAGGTTGCTATGGGAGTAGGAATGTGTCTAACGTCCTTTAAATGTATAAGTGAATTCACTATGTGTCTCGTTGTGGCCTACCGAGGTCTGATCAAATTCTCAATAAAGTTTTTGTTGATGGTTTGTTTTTTGTTTTTTTTTTGTGAAAGTGGCACTTGCCTATAAATTAAGGGATGAGCTAGGGGTAGGTGGGAAGGTTGGGAAATACAAACAGTCTAACTTCAGTTAGTCAGCCTGAGTGACTCACTGCTCCCTTGATTAACAATGTTGGTCCCTATTCAAACCCATCACACTACCTCAACACCTTTCTAAGGTGAGTAACTGAGCTGAACTATTCAACTTTTTTACTAAGGTATACAAGCTCCTAGCTTATTTCTAGCTTCTGGCTACTTTTTGGGTTGGGTTTTTTTTTTTTCAATACAAGCACTCAGTATTAAATACAAACACTCAGTTCTTTAAAAGTCTGGAGAACACTCAGTTCTGCAGACTTTTAAAAATAAACACACTACCTACTGCTACCTTATTGACTGACTAAAAATACAAACAGTCTAACTTGTTTATTTACTGCCTTTCTGACTATTAAAGGCACAAACACACTAAATAATATTCCCAAATAGTTAACTTTGCCCCAATACTTTTAAAAAAGACAATGTCCCAAGCAAAAACTTACTGATTCCTTTCAGCCACCAGCAAGGTGATCCTTTCCTCTGTGTGCCCACTGGAATGTGGGTTACTGAGCTCTTTCCTTCTAATTTATAATGTCCCTGAAGGTCTCATCTATATACCTCTCTGTCTGCCTCAGCTCCTCCAGGTCTGCCACTCTAGCCTCCAGAGATCGGACTCGTTCTCTGAGAGCCAGGAGCTCTTTGCATCGCATGCACATGTACAACTTCTCACCGGTGGGTGAATTAGTAAATTAGGTAAATTAGTGCAAAGCAATCCCTTAGGAGATTTACACTTCAGTTAGATTTCCTGAGTGATTCACTGCTGTGCTGATTAACAAAGAATAGTACCTATTCCCTTAGGAGATGTACACTTCAGTTAGATTTTCTGAGTGACTCACTGCTGTGCTGATTAACAAAAAATAGTCCCTATTCACATCAAACACACAACCTTCAAACTCAGTTAGTCAGCCTGAGTGACTCACTGCTCCCTTAGTTAACAATGTTGGTCCCTATTCAAACCCAATCACACTACCTCAACACCTTTCCAAGGTGAGTAACTGAGCTGAACTATTCAACTTTTTTACTAAGGTAAACGCTGCTCCTAGCTTATTTCTAGCTTCTGGCTACTTTTTGGGTTGGGGTTTTTTTTTTTGGTGGGTTTTTTTATTTTTCAATACAAGCACTCAGTATTAAATACAAACACTCAGTTCTTCAAAAGTCTGGAGAACACTCAGTTCTGCAGACTTTTAAAAATAAACACACTACCTACTGCTACCTACTCAGTTCTGCAGACTTTTAAAAATAAACACACTACCTACTGCTACCTTATTGACTGACTAAAAAATACAGTCTAACTTGTTTATTCACTGCCTACCTACTGCTACCTTAATTCATCCCTGCCAGCAGATAAAGCCTTGCTGACACTACTTGAAAATCCATGGTGCCACCTGCGGTAGCTCAGTATTTATCTGTCTCCAGCAGATGGCTGGTGCATTAACCTGCAGGGCTTTTTCTTTTACCCTTGCTGTTTTTTCCTTTTAGATTTTTCTTTTTCGGGTGAGCCTTCCTCCCAGGGGATTGGTTCCTTGAGGAACCCTTCTCTGCTCGGTTGAGATGGACCGGTTGAGGTCCAGGTTGTACCGTGGCGTGTAAATCTGGTGGTCCAGATCCCTCCCCTCACGAAGCCAGCCGTGCAGCTTGCAGCCCTTCTTTTGGTCAGAGGTTTCCCTTCCTTGCTAAGCTTACTGTTCCTATGTATACCTTATAGCCTCCTCCCTGTTCAATTTAATTTCCACCTGCTGTTATACTGTAAACCGATATGATGTCGCTACGAATATCGGTATAGAAAAGTTTATAAATAAATTTCAGCAGCTGTTTTGAGCTGGACAGCTCCATTCAGCTCTGGGAGAGAAGCTCTGTTATTTGTTAACTTTAAAAAAAAGTTTAAAAAAAAAAAGTTTGTAACCAGCAGGAAGTCAGCTGACGATAAGGCTCCGGGGTGTCTCCCTCTCTTCCCCCCCCCTTCCCCGATCGGGTTTCTTTTCGGCTCTTTTTTTAATTTTTGATTTTGTGTTTTCTTTCGTATGCTTACCGGCATGGTTCGCAGCTCGGCTTGCCGCATGTGTGGGGCGGTCCCAGCGTGCCTCAGTAGATCGGGCCTCTGTTCGGGTTGTATTTCTAGGGGGGGGGGGAGGCCCTCCCTCCCTCCCTCCTCCCGGGTGGGGGCAAATGCCAGCGCCTCGGTAAAAACGCGGCTGCTGCGTTTGGACAGGTTTTGCAGTCTCCTGCTACCCCCAGGTCTGCTGGCTCCCTCGAGGCGGGAGCAGCAACCATTTTGAATGCGGATTCGCGCCCACCGCCATTATCGGAGGGAGAGGGGATTCTCCTCCGCGGCTTTCACCTGTCCATCCCGGGCCCCCGATACGCAGGGGCTCACTGGAGAAGCAAATTCTTTGGATCCCTTACCTCAGGGACCGGAGGGAGACCATTCTGGTGCAGATTTCATTACCTGGCGCAGCAGGAGGGGATGGGGGGGGCTCCAGGATTTTTGGCCTCTCAGAATCTGGGTCCACAGCCTACCAATTCCGGGACGGGATCCGAGCAGCCGTGAGACTCGGCCATTCCCGTCGAGCCTGGCCCCGTGGGGGAGCCCAGAGGGCTCACAGGTCCCAGCCCCCTCTGGCTGGTGCAGTGTTGAGGTTTTCAGCGCCTGATCTTGTTTTGCTGGATCCGGACCAAGGAGATGACATAGGACTGCCATCGGTGGCAGAAGGGGATGATCCCAAGATTCTTCGGTTGTTCCGGAGAGAAGAGCTGGCACCTCTACTTCCACAGGTCCTTGAGGAGCTGGGGTTAAAACCCCCGCAGGAGGTTCCGGAGGTGGATGGTGCGACCCCGTGCTGGTTAGTCTTCGTGCTCGATAGTCTTCGTGCTCCCCACTTTTGCCTTCCCGTACCATAGGTCGGTCCAGCAATTTATTGAGCACGAATGGGATTCCCCGGACTCCGGTTTGAGGGTAGGTAGGGCTATGGCCAAGCTCTACCCGTTGCCGGAACAAACCTTGGAGCGTTTTGCACTTCCGCAGGTTGATGCTTCAGTTTCCGCGGTCACTAAGAAGACTGATTCCGGTGGAAGGGGCCGCAGCCCTCAAGGATGCCCAGGACCGAAAGTTGGAACTTCATCTTAAGAGGGTTTTTGAGAGTGCAGCCTTAGGGCTCCAGGCTGCCATGTGCTCCGGCTTTATGCAGAGGGCATGTCTGCAATGGGTGCAGAATTTTCAGGATGCACCTCCTGGGACCGATAATTCGGATGCGGATTGCGTGGAGGCGTCGGTCGCGTACGTATTTATTTAAAAAGGGCTCCAGGGGCGATCCGGGAAACTACAGACCAGTTAGCCTGACTTCAGTGCCAGGAAAAATAGTGGAAAGTGTTCTAAACATCAAAATCACAGAACATATAGAAAGACATGGTTTAATGGAACAAAGTCAGCATGGCTTTACCCAAGGCAAGTCTTGCCTCACAAATCTGCTTCACTTTTTTGAAGGAGTTAATAAACTTGTGGATAAAGGTGAACCGGTAGATGTAGTATACTTGGATTTTCAGAAGGCGTTTGACAAAGTTCCTCATGAAAGGCTTCTAGGAAAAGTAAAAAGTCATGGGATAGGTGGCGATGTCCTTTTGTGGATTGCAAATTGACTAAAAGACAGGAAACAGAGAGTAGGATAAAATGGACAATTTTCTCAGTGGAAGGGATCTGTATGGGGATCCTTACTTTTCAATATATTTATAAATGATCTGGAAAGAAATATGATGAGTGAGATAATCAAATTTGCAGATGATACAAAATTGTTCAGAGTAGTTAAATCACAAGCAGATTGTGATAAATTGCAGGAAGACCTTGTGAGACTGGAAAATTGGGCAACAAAATGGCAGATGAAATTTAATGTGGATAAGTGCAAGGTGATGCATAGGGAAAAATAACCCATGCTATAATTACACAATGTTAGGTTCCATATTATGAAATTGCCAGGCATTTCAATCCAGGTCACGCTTCAGGGACACCAGACGGTCTCGTCCTTCCATAGGGGCCCGTAGGGGCGCAGTCCCAAAAGCCTTTTCAGCAACCGCGGGGCTCTGGCCGGGGTCAGTCCTTTCACGGAGGGCAACGACCTTTTAGAGCTCCCGCGACAGGAGGAGCAGCAGCGGTCAAGTCCTCCCAATGAAGCAAGGCCGGTTCACTCCACCATTCCCTATATAGGTGGCCGACTGGCAGATTTTTACGGGGAGTGGACCAAAATCATGCAGGATCAGTGGGTACTCTCAGTCATAAGAGACGGTTAAGCTTTAGAGTTTGCACATTCTGTTCCCGACCTCTTCTTAGTCTCCCCTTGCGGGTTTTCAGCAAAGTGTCCAGTTCGAGAGACGTTGCGAAGGTTGTGCGAGTTGGGAGTGGTGGTTCCGGTACTGCCTTGCACCCGGAGACAGTAGGGTCATCCCCATGTCGATTTGATGACGACTCGGCTCAATGCGAAAGCTCCTCGGTTCTTCAGTCACAGGAGAGGGAGTACGGGGCTGAGGGAGTCGACGCTCTAGTTGTGCCTTGACCTCCGAAAGTCTTGCTGTATGTATTCTCGCCATGGCCGCTGGTGGGCAAAGTATTGCGCAGAATAGAGAAGCACCTAGGGAAGTTGATCCTAGTGGCTCCTGAGTGGCCGCATCGACCGTGGCTCTCAGATCTTGTCAATCTAGTGGTGGATGGTCCATTGCACCTGAGTCACCTCTCAGAACTGCTTTGTCAAGGTCCTGTATTTTCCGACCAGGCAGATCACTTTTGTCCGGCGGCTTGGCTTTTGAGAGGCGTTGCTTGCGATGGAGAGGATATCCAGAACCGGTGATTACTACACTTTTACAGGCTCGGCGGCAATCCACTTCCCTCTCATATGTTCGGGTCTGGAAAGTGTTTGAAACTTGGTGTACCGACTGAGGGGTTCTTGCGGTTCAGGCCTCGATTTCTCATGTCTTGTCTTTCCTACAAGAGGGTTTATCTAAGGGTCTTGCCTTTAATTCCCTTAAAGGTGCAGGTAGCAGCGCTTGCTTGCTTACAAGGAAAGATTGAGGGTTATCCCCTGTCTTCTCACCCGGACGTGCAGCAGTTTCTTCGGGGAGTTAAGAATATGAGGCCGCTGGAGTGGAAAATTTGCCCTTCCTGGAACCTTAATCTGGCTCTGCGAGTTTTGTGTGATGCTCCATTTGAACCTATTCGGAGAGCGACTTTTAAAGATTTGACTCTGAAGGTGGTGTTCTTGGTGGCCATTTGCCCCTCTAGGAGGATTTCAGAATTGCAGGCCTTGTCGTGTAGGGATCCATTTCTCCAAATATCTGATTTCAGGTATTACATTGCATACGGTTTCTTCCTTTGTCCCAAAGGTAGTGTCTGCCTTTCGTGTTAATCAGACCATCGAGCTCCCAGAGTTTCCAGACTTGGATGCTTCTACGCAGCATGCTCGAGAGCTTAAGATGTTAGATGACCACAGAACCTTGCTTTGTTATCTCAAGGTTACTTATGAATTCAGAAGATTGGATCATTTGTTTGTGTTATGGAGCGGGCCAAAGAAGGGTACCAAGGCCTCTAAAACAACGATTGCGAGGTGGTTTAAGGAGGCTATTGGATCAGCGTACATTCTCAAGGGCCGCCAGGTTCCTGACTGTTTGCGAGCTCATTCGACGCGGGCTCAGGCCGCTTCATGGGCGGAGGCTCAGTTGGTGTCTTCGCAGGAAATTTGCAGGGCAGCAACTTGGAAGTCGCTGCATACTTTTGCAAAGCATTACAGGTTGGATTTGGGATTTTCGGATTCCAGGTCTTTTGGTAAAGGTGTCTTGCGAGCAGGACTCTCCAGGTTCCACCCTCTCTAGGAAGCTTTGGTACATCCCAGGAGTTCTGGACTGATCCGGGTACGTACAGGGAAAAGAAAATTGGTTCTTACCTGAATTTTCGTTCCTGTAGTACCAACGGATCAGTCCAGAACCCACCCTGGTTAGAGGGGAGAGTCATCCGCTCAGCTACAACTTTGTCAGCAAACTTACGTTCTTTGTTGTAAACTTATAAAAGTTTTTCAAGTTGTTTAAGACATTTTTAGTCAGTTATTGCACATGGTGTTTTTTCAGCTTGGGTACAGATCAATACTGAGCTACTGCAGGTGGCACCAGGGATTTTCAAGCAGTGTTAGTGAGGCTTTATCTGTCTCCATCTGCTGGCAGGATGAATTAACCCAGGAGTTCTGGACTGATCCATTGGTACTACAGGAATGAAAATTATCAGGTAAGAACCAATTTTCTTTTCCCCACCTCAGAGGTACTTCTTGAAGATATCTGCAAAGCTGCGACATGGTACATACTTTTGCATCCCACTACTGTCTAGATAATCTCTTGGACTGACAAATTTGGACAAGCAGTTTTTCCTAACTTCTCACAGTAGTCTACTGTCCACAGTGGAGCTTAGGTTGCTTACTCAGTAAATGCTCTACTACCCTCAGCTTGAGACTCTCCACATGTCATGACTAATTCAACCTGTTTATCGACGGAAAAAGCAAGTTTGCTTACCATAAAAGGTGTTTTCCGTAGATAACAAGATGAATTAGCCACTTAAAATACCTGCCCATCTCCCTAGACAGTCGACTCCCTAGCTAGGCTTAGCTCTTAGATTGATCGAGGAGGCCCACTCGGGAACTCCTGCACATGCAAAGTAGTGCTCAAAGCTCTTTTAGCTAGGAGAGATGAGTCCATTTGGTGCCACCAAATGATATCATCCATATGTCATGGTTAGTTCATCCTGCTATCTACAAAAAACACTATTTATGGTCAACAAACTTGCTTTATTTTTCTTCTCAGAAAGTGGACGTAACCAGCAAGGCTGTGGCAGAGGTGTTAACCAAAACTATTGAATACCTTCAGCCCAACCCAGGTAAACTCAATTGAGCACCAGTTACTACTGAAGGCCGTGCCTTCCTCCCATGATGTATCCTCTTGTCTTATTTTTACATGGGTATCTAGACCTCAAGTCCTGCCCAGTAAATGTCTGATGGACCTAGAACTAGGGTAAAGGTGTCTGAGCCAGATGACAAGGCAGGCTGTAGGAAGTTCAAAACGTAACACTTTGCCGCTATGATGCGGAAGTAACAAACACTGAATTGTGATGTGACAATTGGGGGGAAATGCAGAAAAATATGAACTTTTACTGCTTAGTTCATTGAAAACCACACACTGTTCAAAAAAATACCTGCAAACTGGTAAAAGCAAAGCTTAAAATAAGAGAACTTGGGGGAGGGAAGAAAAACTGAGAATTTAAAAAATGGATGCTTTTTATTTGACTTGCTGGGAAACCAGTGCTCAAAGTGGGTCTTTGTGAAGAGATGTGACTCATTTCTGTGCAAGTGCCCTACGAGTGGTGTGTCTGGGGTTTTCCTTAGATCTTGTTGGAAGCTTTGCTAAAGGCTGTATAGAGTGAGAGCTCCCTTTCTAATAGGATGCTTCCTAGGGGATATGAAGACAATAGGTTTTCCTGGCAGTTCAAGTAACAGCAAAATCCTGAAATAGTTGAGCTATGTCCCTTCTCTGCAGAGTATTGGCAGCACGAATTCAGCTAAATGAATTTGCATGTTTCAGCTTCCAGGGCCAAGCTGTCTATGCTAAACACCGTATCAAAGATCCGTGGACAAGTGAAGAATCCTGGATACCCCCAGCCAGAAGGACTTTTGGGGGAAAGCATGATCCGCTATGGCAAAGAACTCGGAGATGAATCCAACTTTGGTGAGTTGCAGCTCTTTCCTGACATGTTTACTCACTAACAGCATTAGATTCAGATAATTTTATTGGCATGACAGTTTTACATGAGTTGCCAAAATAATATATACAATGATTATAATAAAAGGGTAGAAAAATTGATTGTGTTCCTGAGCACAAGTTGGAGGGGTTTTTCTCTTGGTGGACGTGTATATTACATTGTGAAATCTGCATTGTGGCTAAGTATATTTTTTGATTATTGCAAGGTTTTTGATTATTGCAAGGTTCTGTGATTATTCCTGTGGGTTTTAATTTTCTTAGTCTGTTTCATTTCTTTATAGTTATTACTATTACTGTAGAAAGTAATTACTATTACTGTAGAAAGGTTCTGTGATTATTCCTGTCTGTTTTTAATTTTCTTTATAGTCTGTGTTTCATTTCTTTATAGTAAGTTATTAATCTAGTAAGTTGATTTGCTGTTTGAATAAAGCTAGAAGGAAAAAAAAAAAACCCAAAAAAAGAAACCTCCAAGCAGACAGCTCTCTAGCTTTTAAAACACCTTTTAAACTCTCCCTTGGAGTTAGTTGGCACAAAAAATCGGTTCAAACTAAAAACTGGGGCATAAAGACTGTTTTTTAAAACAATTGACCAAAAGCAAAGGCAACAGTCCAGAAGTGCCCTACTTTACCCAGCTTGTCCCAGGCTAAACTGTTTGACTCCCTCCCTCGCTACCCCTCTACCCACCCACCCCTGGGGCTTGTTTTCTAATAAAGACTGCCTAACTTCCCATTGGCAGCGAGATAAATTAGTACATTGGTAACAGTCAAGGAAATACAAATCACAAACTACCAAGATGAGGACTATCCAATGTAACTGCTGTAGAGCCTTTATTCTGAGGGAAAGCATCTGGAAACTTAGAGCTTGCCCAATTTGTGCACAACTCTCTTCCTTGAAAATGGAGCTGACGGAGATAAAAGCTCAATTAGCTTCAATTAAAAGTACTACACCCACATTGCATTACACAGATAATAATTCCCCAATATCACGGAAAAACCAGGAGTCAAGAAAAGGAGATCCATTAGGCTCAGGTAGGACCCACAGTCATCCATTCTTGACAGATGAGCAGCCAACAGGTACACCCTCCCACTCAAACAGGTCATTAAGAAATTCTTTACAATCCAGGATTACAGTGGGCTCTGGTAGAATTAGACCTGTGATGAAGAGACACACAATGTACCAAATGCAAAAAGAACAAGCCCTCGCTATATTAAAAACTGAGAAAGTTCTTGAGAAAAACATTGCAGTATTACCAGAAAAGAGAGAAAAAACACAATGCATGCAGTATTTCAAGATCCATACCAAAAGAAAAATCTAATTGAGATGGATAACTCTGTCAACAGTGGCACAACTACAAACAGAAAGAGTAAAGTGAATAACAAATCTCAACTAATATCTCATAAGGAGTCCAGGAAAAGCAATAACCTTAAAGAGAGTACCTGGAAGGCTATGACCACAAATGCTCATAGTTTGGGAAATAAAATCCCAGATCTGCAGGCCCTAATGGCTGAGGCAGAATTGGACATTGTTGCTATCACAGAAACATGGTTCACAGAATCTCATGAATGGGATACAATACCAGGCTACAACTTGTTAAGGAAGGACAGAGAGCATAGAAAAGGGGGAGGTGTGGCTCTTTATGTCAGAAACAACATCCAAGCATCTGAGCTACAAGGAAGTTGGGGTAAAGAAGAAGCTCTATGGGTCGACCTAAAAAAAGATGACGGAGTGTCCATTTATATTGGAGTGGTGTACAGGCCTCCAAACCAAAAGGAAGAGCTGGACAGAGATCTGATTGAAGACATCCATAAGATAGGCAGGAAGGGAGAAGTGGTGATCGTGGGTGACTTTAATATGCCAGATGTAGACTGGAAAATCCCATCTGCAGAAACTAAAAATAGTAGAGCAATAATGGATGCCATGCAAGTATCTTTGTTCAAACAAATGGTGTTGGAACCCACGAGAGAAGGTGCTATACTCGACTTATTGTTCAATAATGCAGATAATGTCTCAGATGTCCAGGTGGGCGCCCACCTCAGCAGCAGTGATCATCGAACGGTATGGTTTAATATCACTAATAGAATAGGGAAAAGAACCACAAAGACCCGAGTTTTACAGTTCAAAAACACAGACTTTGAGGAAATGGGAAAGTACCTGGAGGAAGAACTTAAAGGATGGGAGAACGAGAGAGATGTGGATCAGCAGTGGACCAATCTAAAAGGAGCAATCACCAAGGCAACTGCTCTATATGTTAGAAACATAAAGAAAAGCAAAAGAAAATTGAAACCTATCTGGTTCTCAAAGGAGGTGGCTGACAAAATTAAAGCTAAAAGAACAGCATTCAAGAAATATAAAGGATCCCAAAGGGAGGAGCACAAAGAAGAATATTTGTATCAACTGAGGGAGACGAAGAAAACAATCAAGTTGGCAAAAAATCAAGCAGAAGAGAGGATTGCCAAGGAGATAAAAAATGGTGACAAAACATTTTTCAGATACATCAGCGAAAAGAGAAAGGTCCAAAGTGGTATAGTGAAATTGAAAGGTGGTAATGATCAATGTGTGGAGACAGACGAAGAAATGGCAGAAATATTAAACAAATACTTCAGCTCTGTGTTCACTAAAGAAGACCCTGGAGAAGGACCATCTCTACACAACAAGAAACTGGAGGGAAGTGGAATAGATGAAAATCCTTTTACAGTAGAAAATGTGTGGGAAGAGCTAAAGAACCTGAAAGTGGACAAAGCCATGGGGCCTGATGGGATTCATCCAAGGATATTGAGGGAGCTCAGAGATGTTCTGGCGGGTCCGCTGTGTGACCTGTTCAATAGATCCCTAGAAACGGGAGTGGTGCCGAGAGATTGGAGAAGAGCGGTGGTGGTCCCGCTTCACAAGAGTGGGAACAGGGAGGAGGCTGGCAACTACAGGCCGGTTAGCCTCACTTCGGTGGTGGGAAAAGTAATGGAGTCTCTGCTGAAAGAGAGAATAGTGAACTATCTACAGTCCGGAGAATTGATGGACCAGAGGCAACATGGATTCACCAGGGGAAGATCCTGCAGACAAATCTGATTGACTTTTTTGACTGGGTAACCAAGGAATTGGATCAAGGAAGAGCGCTCGATGTCATATACTTGGATTTCAGCAAAGCTTTTGATACGGTTCCGCACAGGAGACTGGTGAATAAAACGAGAAGCTTGGGAGTGAGTGACAAGGTGGTGACCTGGATTGCAAATTGGTTGACGGACAGAAGACAATGTGTGATGGTAAACGGAACCTTCTCTGAAGAGAGAGCAGTTTTAAGTGGTGTACCGCAAGGATCGGTGTTGGGACCGGTCCTGTTCAATATCTTTGTGAGCGACATTGCGGACGGGATAGAAGGTAAGGTTTGTCTTTTTGCGGATGACACTAAGATCTGCAACAGAGTGGACACGCCGGAAGGAGTGGAGAGAATGAGACTGGATCTAAGGAAACTGGAAGAGTGGTCGAAGATATGGTAGCTGAGATTCAATGCCAAGAAGTGCAAAGTCATGCATATGGGGAGCGGAAATCCGAATGAACTGTATTCGATGGGGGGGGGAAAGGCTGACGTGCACGGAGCAGGAGAGGGACCTTGGGGTGATAGTGTCTAATGATATGAAGTCTGCGAAACAATGCGACAAGGCGATAGCAAAAGCCAGAAGAATGCTGGGCTGCATAGAGAGAGGAATATAGAGTAAGAAAAGGGAAGTGATTATTCCCTTGTACAGGTCCTTGGTGAGGCCTCACCTGGAGTACTGTGTTCAGTTCTGGAGACCGTATCTACAAAAAGACAAAGACAAGATGGAAGCGGTACAGAGAAGGGCAACCAGGAAGGTGGAGGATCTTCATCGCATGACGTACGAGGAGAGATTGAAGAATCTAAATATGTACACCCTGGAGGAAAGGAGGAGCAGAGGTGATATGATACAGACTTTCAGATACTTGAAAGGTTTTAATGATCCAAAGGCAACAACAAACCTTTACCATAAGAAAAAAATCAGCAGAACCAGGGGTCACGATTTGAAGCTCCAGGGAGGAAGATTCAGAACCAATGTCAGGAAGTATTTCTTCACGGAGAGGGTGGTGGATGCCTGGAATGCCCTTCCGGAGGAAGTGGTGAAGACCAGAACTGTGAAGCACTTCAAAGGGGCGTGGGATAAACACTGTGGATCCATCTGGTCTAGAGGACGCGTATAAAGAGTAGGCAGCAAAACACTGCACGGAGCGGCAGTAGCCACAGAGGCATTCACGGAGCGGGATGCCAGTGGCCAGTGGTTGGTGTTCCACCTTCACGGAGCGGAAGGATGGAGGGCTGCCATCTCCCAATTTTAAAAAAAAGAAAAAAAAACAAATAAACAAAACAGGGATGGGTTTATGGGCTATAGGTATTACCAATTATTAGGATTATTCAATTACCAATTATTAGGCTTTTCAATATTTGATGATAGTTAATGTGACTTTCAAGGCATACTTCACTTTCAATGCATATCCAGCATGGCTCCCTGCTTCAGTGGCAGGGGAGAAGAAAAACTAATACTTCACGCATATCCAGCATTGCTCTCTGCTGCCGCTTACCCGACTAATCAAACTTAATATTTCACTTGGAAGCAGATCCATCACTGCTCTCTACATTAATAGTGGGGGTGAAAGGGAAATAGAACCTAAGCTTACTAAGAGCCAAGAGAAACAGATAAGTATGAGAAAAAATAGTGGGGGTGAAAGGGAAATAGAACCTAAGGTTACTAAGAGCCAAGAGAAACAGATAAGTATGAGAAAAAAAGTGTGAAGCTTGCTGGGCAGACTGGATAATCCGATTGGTCTTCTTCTGCCGTCATTTCTATGTTTCTACGTATACGCCCATATTGCGATCTCCCCTCCTCATCGCAAATATCTGCAATTTGTGGTGAGCCGCAGTCACTATCAATGCAAGGTACTACCATTCGGCCTAGCCTCGAGTCTTTACGAAGCCTCGAGTCTTTACGAAGTGCCTATCATGGCTGCGCAGTTACACAGCAGAGGCATATGTTTTTCCATACCTGGACGACTGGCTCATAAAAAGCCAATCAAAACAAGGAGACCTCTACTCTCTCGGTCTCACCACAAGGTTTCTAAACTCGGGATTTCTAATAAATTATCCCAAATCCAAATTAACACGTCTTAACTTAAGAACATAAGAACATGCCATACTGGGTCAGACTAAGGGTCCATCAAGCCCAGCATCATGTTTCCAACAGTGGCCAATCCAGGCCATAAGAACCTGGCAAGTACCCAAAAACTGTCTATTCCATGCTACTGTTGCTAGTAATAGCAGTGGCTATTTTCTAAGTCAACTTAATAAATAGCAGGTAATGGACTTCTCCTCCAATAACTTATCCAATCCTTTTTTAAACACAGGTACACTAACTGCACTAACCACATCCTCTGGCAACAAATTCCAGAGTTTAATTGTGCATTGAGTGAAAAAGAACTTTCTCCGATTAGTTTTAAATGTGCCACATCTTAACTTCATGGAGTGCACCCTAGTCTTTCTATTATCCGAAAGAGTAAATTACTGATTCACATTAACCCGTTCTAGACCTCTCATGATTTTAAACACCTCTGTCATATCCCCCCTCAGCCGTCTCTTCTCCAAGCTGAAAAGTCCTAACCTCTTTAGTCTTTCCTCACAGGGGAGCTGTTCCATTGCCTTTATCATTTTGGTCGCCCTTCTTTGTACCTTCTCCATTGCAACTATATCTTTTTTGAGATGCGGCGACCAGAATTGTACACAGTATTCAAGGTGCGGTCTCACCATGGAGCGATACAGAGGCATTATGACCTTTTCTGTTTTATTCACCATTCCCTTTCTTATAATTCCCAACATTCTGTTTGCTTTTTTTGACTGCTGCAGCACACTGAACCGATGATTTCCATGTGTTTTCCACTATGACACCTAGATCTTTCTTGGGAAGTAGCTCCTAATATAGGACCTAACATTTTGTAACTATAGCATGGGTTATTTTTCCCTATATGCATCACCTTGCACTTATCCACATTAAATTTCATCTGCCATTTGGATGCCCAGTTTTCCAGTCTCACAAGGTCTTCTGCAGTTCATCACGATCTGCTTGTGATTTAACTACTCTGAACAATTTTGTATCATCTGAAAATTTGATTACCTCACTGTCGTATTTCTTTCCAGATAATTTATAAACATATTGAAAAGTACAGGTCCCAATACAGATTCCTGAGGCACTCCACTGCCCACTCCCTTCTACTGAGAAAATTGTTCATTTAATCCAACTCTCTGTTTCCTGTCTTTTAGCCAGTTTGTAATCCATGAAAGGACATCGCCACCTATCCCATGACTTTTTACTTTTCCTAGAAGCCTCTGATGAGGAACTTTGTGAAACACCTTCTGAAATTCTAAATACACTACATCTACTGGTTCACCTTTATCTACATGTTTATTAACTCCTTCAAAAAAATGAAGCAGATTTGTGAGGCAAGACTTGCCTTGGGTAAAGCCATGCTGACTTTATACCATTAAACCATCCCTTTCTGTATATTCTGTGATTTTGATATTTAGAACACTTTCCACAATTTTTCCTGGCACTGAAGTCAGGCTAACTGGTCAGAGTTTCCCGGATTGCCCCTGGAGACCTTTTTAAATATTGGGGTTACATTAGCCACCCTCCAGTCTTCAAGTGCAATGGATGATTTTAATGATAGGTTACAAATTTTTATTCCCTGTACATACCCTCATGAGAGGCTTCTACGAAAACTAAAAAGTCATGGGATAGGAGGCGATGTCCTTTCATGGATTACAAACTGGTTAAAAGACAGGAAACAGAGAGTAGGATTAAATGGTCAATATTCTCAGTGGAAAAGGGTAAACAGTGGAGTACCTCAGGGATCTGTATTGGGACTGGTGCTTTTCAATAGATATATATAAATGATCTGGAAAGGAATACGACGAGTGAGGTTATCAAATTTGCGGATGATACAAAATTATTCAGAGTAGTTAAATCTCAGGCAGACTGTGATACATTACAGGAGGACCTTGCAAGACTGGAAGATTGGGCATCCAAATGGCAGATGGAATTTAATGTGGACAAGTGCAAGGTGTTGCACATAGGGAAAAATAGCCCTTGCTGTAGTTACACGATGTTAGGTTCCATATTAGGAGCTACCACCCAGGAAAAAGATCTAGGCATCATAGTGGATAATACTTTAAAATGGTCAGCTGAGTGTGCTGCAGCAGTCAAAAAAGCAAATAGAATGTTAGGAATTATTAGGAAGGGAATGGTTAATAGAATGGAAAATGTCATAATGCCTCTGTATCGCTCCATGGTGAGACCGCACCTTGAATTCTGTGTACAATTCTGGTCGCCGCATCTCAAAAAAGATATAGTTGCGATGGAGAAGGTACAGAGAAGGGCAACCAAAATGATAAAGGGGATGGAACAGCTCCCCTATGAGGAAAGGCTGAAGAGGCTGAGGGGGGATATGATAGAGGTATTTAAGATCATGAGAGGTCTTGAACGAGTAGATGTGACTCGGTTATTTACACTTTTGAGTAATAGAAGGACTAGGGGCCATTCCATGAAGTTAGCAAGTAACACATTTAAGACTAATCTGAGAAAATTCTTTTTCACTCAACGCACAATAAAGCTCTGAAATTTGTTGCCAGAGAAGGTAGTTAGTGCAGTTAGTGTAGCTGGGTTCAAAAAAGGTTTGGATAAGTTCTTGGAGGAGAAGTCCATTAATGGCTATTAATCAATTATATTTATTTATTTATTTATTTATTTATTTATTTATTTATTTTTAACTTTTATATACCGACATTCTTGCATTAAATGCAAATCATGCCGGTTTACAGTGAAACAGAAAAAGCAGGAAAAAATTCCTTAGTCGAGTACAATGAAACAGCTTAGTTAACAAAGGAAACATAAAAATAAATTTTTACATATACACAAAGGTTTGCACGAAGGGGTGCATAAAGGGGAGAGCCCCTTTGTCGCGCGCCTTTGGCGCGCAACGCCTGGTATTGAGGCTGTCTTAACTGTCCGATGTTAGTGACGTCATGGGGGGGCGGGTCTAACGAACTCAGCACTTACATCGCTGCTTCTTTCCAGTTCCAGGTGAAGATCAAGCTGTTTCCTTCACTTCCCCTCCCATGACTGTGGGGTGAGAAGCGCTGCAGGGTGCCCCTTGATGTTATCTGGCTTCCCACATGCGACGCCTGGTGTTGAGGCTGTCTTAACTGTCCGATGTTATACTTAGGGAATAGCCACTGCTATTAATTGCATCAGTAGTATGTGTTCTTCTTGGTGTTTGGGTAATTGCCAGGTTCTTGTGGCCTGGTTTTTGGCCTCTGTTGGAAACAGGATGCTGGACTTGATGGACCCTTGGTCTGTCCCAGCATGGCAATTTCTTATGTTCTTATCATTCCAGACGGTGGGTTATGTTCCATGTCCAGCAGATGGAATCAGAACACAAAATTCCCAGGTTGGACTTGTGGTCCCCAGCTTGTTAGCTTAGGGCTACCTCCTCAGGGGGATCAAGTTAAAAAAAAAAAAAAAAAATAAAAAAAAATAGGAAGTTTTTAAATTTACAGTTTAGGTCACTTTGCTAAGGCTCCCCTTACAGCAGGGGGAGAGCTCTCCGCTGGTGCTGGCTCATCGCTCTCTAGCCTGGTGACTTGCTGACAGGCTGTTGCCTGTTTTTCTTTCTTTCTTTTCTCATTTTCCTCACTGAGGGCTCAGTTGGGGTAAGTGTATTTTTTGTTTCATCTTCTTTTTCAGCAGAAGACTACAATTTTTTGGACTCCGTTCGGCTCTCTGAGGTGAAAGTCAGTAGCGCAGGCCTCTCCCTCCTGACCCAGGTTTTCCCCCCTCCCTTTTGGGGAGCGACCGACGTCCCGACCTGCGGCCCCGCAAAGCACCATTCCTCGGGGCCGCCTGCTGTCGGGAGGTTAATTCCCAGTCAGTTTTCAGGTCGGTGGGGGACCGCGGCAAGCGTCCGTTGCCGGGTCGGCGCTCATTTTAGGCGCAAGCCACCTGTAGAGCCTCCCCCCCCTCCTCTCTCTCTCCCTGCGGCGATGCAGTCCGCGGCGCCTTGTGAGGGCTCCGGGGCCGGATTATTTTCTGAAGAGGGTCTGTGCTCAGGCGGTTTCCCTGAGGGGGAATGTGCGCCAGCTACTAACAAGGACGTTCGAGCTGCAGACCGCGTGGGAAGGAAGCGCCAGGCCCCGTTTCCTCTCAACGCGGGAACGGCAGCCATTTTGTTGCAAGATTCTGATGCCGTGCTTTCTGAGGAGGACACGGATAATCCGTTCCCCACTTCTTGGCCCGTTTTAGACCCTTGCTCCGAGTCTAATCCTGGTAGGCAGAGGTGGGATCCCCTGGGGGTGACCCCTCAGGATGCCAGGCCTTTTCCCCTGAATTCATAGTCCTGATGCACAGGGCTTTTCTTCAGAGCAGAGACATGACCTTCGGGACCTGGGGACCCTCTCCCTCCAAGATACCATGTCCTACCCCCTCCTGGGTGGGACACTCCCTCAGGCTCGCCCCCCTTTAGTAGGCGGGGGAGCGGGGACATCTCGTGGCCTTACCGGGACACCATCGATAATACAGACTTCGCCGGGGGAAGGACAATCCCAGGACCCTGACGTGGACAACCCCACCTTGGCGGCCCAGGTGGAGGGCGACGACCCTAGGGTCCTCCGCATCTTCCAAGCGGCGGAGTTAGATGACCTCACTCCTATATCCTCCAGGAAATGGATATTGATCCCTCTCCGGAACCGGTGGGGCCTGACCCGGCTCTCAAGAAGGTGGGGACCCCCTCCTAGCAGGACTGCGGCCTCTAGCCAAGTCTTTTCCCACTCATCACAGGATCTTGCAGTTGATCACTCGGGAATGGGATTCCCCGGAGGCCAACCTTAGGGTCGGTAGAGCCATGGAAAAATTGTATCCTCTGCCAGCCGATTTTTTGGAAATTCTCAAAGTTCCCGCCGTAGATTCTGCGGTATCAGCAGTCACAAAACATACCACTATTCCTGTCACTGGAGGGACGGCATTGAAGGATATGCAGGATCGGAAGCTGGAGGTTTACCTCAAGCGTATCTTTGAGGTCTCGGCCTTAGGGATGCGGGCGGCTATCTGCAGTTCCCTCGCACAGCGAGCGGGTCTTCGGTGGGTGCAGCAGCTTCTCACCTCCCAGTCCTTACCAGACGCTGAGGCTCACCAGGCGGACAGAGTGGAAACCGTTGTTGCCTATGGAGCGGATGCTTTATATGGTCTTTTAAGGGTCCTAGCCCGAACCATGATGGCGGCGGTCTCAGCGCGTCGGCTCCTTTGGCTTCGCAATTGGTCGGCTGATGCCTCTTCCAAGACACGTTTGGGGTCCCTTCCTTTTAAGGGTAGGTATCTTTTTGGTGAAGACTTGGATCAGATCATCAAGTCCCCGTTCGTCAAGATCATATAATTACTCCAGAAACCGTTATCGTAACCAGCGGAGAGCGCGTCCTCAGAGGCAACAGCCACCTCAGGCTCCCTCTTCTCGTTCGCACTCCTGGAACCGGCACTTTCGTGGGCGCCGCCAGGGTAAGGAAGCGCAGGGTGCTGGTGCATCCACTAAATCTACCCAATGATGCCAGACGGACCCGCGAGGTGGTCCCTCGACTGGGGGGGTCCCCTTGCTCTCTTCTACGAAGAGTGGGTCCAAATCACGTCGGATCAATGGGTTCTGGATATTCTAAGACGCGGTTATGCTTTGGATTTTGTTTGCGCTCCTCTGGACCAGTTCCTGTTTTCCCCTTGCGGGTCCTTAATCAAACAGGGAGCCGTGCAGCAGACCCTCGATCGTCTCCTTCAATTGGGGGCCATAGTGCCGGTGCCAGCCGCCGAACTGGGCGGGGGGCATTATTCAATCTACTTTGTGGTTCCCAAGAAGGAAGGTACTTTTCGTCCTATCCTGGACCTCAAGCAGGTCAACCAGTCTCTCAGAGTTCCTCGTTTCCACATGGAGACACTCCGTTCAGTGTTAGCGGCAGTTCATCCGGGAGAATTCTTGGCTTCGTTGGATCTCATGGAGGCGTATCTCCACATACCAATTTGTCAAGCTCATCAGCGTTACCTATGCTTCAAAGTTTTGGGTCAACACTTCCAATTTCGCGCTCTTCCCTTTGGCCTGGCCACAGCTCCACGGGTTTTCACGAAGATCATGGTGGTAGTGGCAGCAACCTTGCACAAGGAAGGCATCCTTGTGCATCCTTACCTAGACGATTGGCTCATCCGTGCAAAGTCATGAGCGCAGTGTATCCTCGCAGTCGACAGAGTGGTACAACTTCTCCAATCTCTGGGATGGATTGTCAACTTCGCCAAGAGCAGCCTGGTCCCGTCCCAGTCGTTGGATTTTCTGGGAGCTCACTTCGACACCAAGAATGCCAGGGTTTTTCTGCATCCGGACAGAGCTCATTCTCTGCGTCAGCAGATTCAAGGATTTATGGCGCTCGAGACACCCACTGCCTGGGACTACCTGCAGGTACTGGGGACCATGGCCTCGACCATCGATCTGGTTCCTTGGGCATTTGCGCATCTGAGGCCTCTGCAGAGATCCCTACTCTCCTGTTGGCAGCCAGTGTCAAGAGATTTTCAGGCAATCCTTCCGATTCCGAGAGGAACCTTCATCAGTCTCCATTGGTGGCTGGAACCGCGGCACCTAGCTCAGGGGGTGTCGCTGGAGGACCCGGATTGGGTGATTATCACCACGGACGCCAGCCTCACAGGCTGGGGAGCGGTCTGTCGGGACAGCTCAATCCAGGGTTGATGGACAGAGGAACAGTCGAAGTGGCCCATCAACCGCTTGGAGACCAGGGCGGTCCGTCTGGCGTTACAGGGTTTCTTCCCCATAGTATGCCTTCAAGCAGTCAGGGTGCTATCGGACAATGCGACTACAGTGGCGTACATCAATCGCCAGGGAGGCACGAGAAGTCGGTTGGTCTCTCTGGAAACCGACAAATTGATGGAGCAGGCAGAGCTTCACCTCCAACGACTAGCGGCCTCGCATATAGCGGGAGTGGACAATGTACAGGCAGACTTTCTCAGCCGACAAAACTTGGATCCCGGAGAGTGGGAGCTCTCGCAGCAGGCAATGCGGATAATAGTACGGCGATGGGGGACACCGCACGTAGACCTAATGGCAACCGCCGGAAATGCAAAGGCCGCCCACTTCTTCAGCCGCAGGCGGGAGCGCGGAGCCGAGGGCGTGGACGCGCTGGTCCTACCCTGGCCGCGCCACTGTCTCCTATATGTTTTCCCACCGTGGCCTCTCATGGGCAAGGTCACCCGCAGGATAGAGGGACACCAAGGGCCGGTGATCCTTCTGGCGCCAGAGTGGCCCCGACGACCGTGGTTCGCGGATCTGCGCAATTTGACGGTGGAGGGTCCCTTTAGTCTCGGTCAGCTGCCATGTCTTCTACGCCAGGGACCAATATTTTTCAAGGAGGCAAATCGCTTCTGTCTTGCAGCCTGGCTTTTGAGAGGCGTCAGTTGAGAAGGCGTGGTTATCCGGAGCCGGTTATTTCAACGCTACTGAAAGCACGTAAGATGTCCACCTCTGTTACCTATGTTCGAGTCTGGAAGGTCTTTGAGGGTTGGTGTGGAGCGAATGACATTCTTCCCATGCAGGCCTCAGTGCCACAAGTCCTTTCCTTCTTGCAGGCAGGTTTGGATTTGGGTCTTGCTTACAATTCTCTTCGGGTTCAGGTGGCGGCCTTGGGGGCTTTTCTTCGCAGTGGAAATAAGGAGTTTCTGTCCTCTCATCCGGACATCTCCCGTTTCCTTAAAGGAGTTAAACACTTGAAGCCTCCGATTCGCCCACCTTGTCCGTCGTGGAATCTGAATCTGGTTCTCCGAGTCCTCTGTGGTTCGCCGTTCGAACCTCTAAGCTCGGCTACCATCAAGGACGTCACTCTCAAGACCATTTTTCTCGTGGCAATCAGTTCAGCAAGATGTATTTCCGAGCTGCAGGCCCTATCCTGTCGTGAACCATACCTTCGTTTCACGCCTGAAGGGGTTTCGCTGAGGACGGTTCCTTCTTTTCTCCCTAAAGTGGTTTCGGCATTCCACCTCAACCAGTCGGTGGAATTACCATCTTTTGCCTCTTCTGAGTCTGGAGACCTGCGTAGACTGGATGTACGGCGGTCTCTGATACGCTATCTGGAGGTGACTAATGATTTTCGGCTCTCCGATCATCTCTTTATCCTCTGGTCCGGACCCCGGAAGGGTTGCATGGCCTCCAAACAATCTATAGCGCGGTGGTTGAAGGGAGCGATCATAGCGGCGTACCTTGGTGTAGGTAAGTCCCCTCCGCTGGTTGTCAAGGCTCATTCTCTTCGAGCCCAGGCGACATCTTGGGCGGAGAGCTCCTCAGTCTCCACTCAGGAGATTTGTAGGGTGGCCACCTGGAAGTCGATCCATACTTTTGCGAGACATTATCGCCTGGATGTCGGTGCTCCATCGGGCGGTCAGCATGGAGACAAGGTAATACGAGCAGGGCTGTCTGCGGCCCACCCGTGATGGGAAAGCTTTGGTACATCCCACCGTCTGGAATGATCCTGGTATGTACAGGGAAAAGAAAATTATTCCTTACCTGCTAATTTTCGTTCCTGTAATACCATGGATCATTCCAGACGGGGTCCCTTGGTTTGGGGGTTTTGCTTGTGGGACATCCCTGCCTACCTGTCTTAACAATCTTTTACTCTGTATTTCGAATATTGCGTGTCCTTTTTGTTCACTCACTGCTGTTTGCAAGTTCACTGTTCAGAATTTAGTTGCTGTTTATTTGGACAGCGGTTATTTCAATTCCTTCTTTGATTACTTGATCCCTCTGTTTTTAGTCTCTCTCTTTTGGGCTTTGTTAGTCTAGTTACTGAGAGCTGTTACAGGGGAGGCGTGGTTATGTGGTTCCTCCCCTGGGAATTTTGTGTTCTGACTCCTTCTGCTGGACATGGAACATAACCCACCGTCTGGAATGATCCATGGTATTACAGGAACGAAAATTAACAGGTAAGGAATTATTCCCTCAGGCCTCAGATTAGAACCCTGCCTCTTAACGTTCAGAAAAAAACTCAAAACGTGGCTATTTCATCAAGCCTTTGCTGACCCCCCAGACAATCTCTAGTCACCATTATTCTCTCCTGGACGAATTTATCCCCTCCCAGACGAATGGTTTGCTATCCTCTCGAAAGATGGACTCAGGCACTTCCAGGTTAAAGCACCTTAAGCTTTAACACACATCCTTTACTATTATGTTAGTACAGTATCTGTGGCTAAAACACACAGATACTGTACTCATAAATCAACTGCCCATACAATCTTACGACTTATTCTCCGTCCCAAGACCCAAAAAAAGAGGTGGAGGTCTCCTTCTTGCAACAAAAAAAGGTCTTAATATTACCTTACAACTTACCAATTCCTCCAACAAACTAGAATTCTCCCTCTTTAAATCTGAACAAATCCAAATAGCTTTAGTCTACGCACCACCAGGAACCTTAGAATTGGATCCCTCTCTACTGATAGAACTTATAGCCAAACACATAAACGCCGACAAACCTGCTATAATCCTCGGAGACTTTAATTTACACGTAGATGCATCTCCACAATCCATCAACTGCCAAACAGTTCTTTCCTCTCTCAACCATTTGGGCTTTACTCAAATTATCAACAGTTCTACCCACAAGGCAGGCCACACTCTGGACCTCATCTTTATTAACGAACCCTTTAACATTCATACTAACCCAACTTGCTCACCAGTTCCATGGTCAGACCACAAAGTTATCCACACAACCCTCAATATCAACAACCCACCACCTCAAACCACTAACAAAACCACCATCCACTTCAGGAAACCATGCTCTCCAGACATACTCAGTGAAAAGATGTCTGATGCATTAAAGCAACTAGATCTCACAGACGCAACAACTGCAACTACCTCTTGGATCAATATTAACAATAAAATTGCAGATCAAATCTGCCCAACTACAACCAAAACCATACAACCTACACTAGACAATAGGAAACCTTGGTTTACACCCGAACTTAAATCCCTTAAACAATCTCTTAGAAAAAAAGAACAAAGCTGGAGAAAAAACCCAACCACTTCAACACATGCCATCTACAAATCCCTCCTCAACAACTATAGGAATACAATACTTAGAACAAAGAAAGATTTCTACGGAAAAAAAATACACCACTTTATATTCGACTCAAAGGCTCTTTTCT
This sequence comes from Rhinatrema bivittatum, assembly GCF_901001135.1. NCBI lineage: Eukaryota > Metazoa > Chordata > Amphibia > Gymnophiona > Rhinatrematidae > Rhinatrema > Rhinatrema bivittatum. The sequence goes on along the minus strand of NC_042622.1, from coordinate 248,434,151 downwards.
CCTACGTCTCCTCTTTAACCAAACCATCTCCTCCTACTATCCCAGACCACCAAGCTCTCAACAAAGCAAACGAACTAGCCAACTACTTCAAAACAAAAATCACCAACCTTACCCAATCAATCACATCCAACAGCCTTACCCTAACACACCATCTCACATCTTTGCCACAACAAACCACAAGCCTGGATTCATTCGAGCTCACTTCTTCACTGGAGATTGAAAACACACTCAAAAAATTCAAACCTTCCTCCCACCCATCTGACCCAATACCAACAAATCTCCTCATTGCCATACCAAACACCATCTCAAAACCAATTGCAGAAATTATCAACACATCCCTTTCTCAAGGTTTAGTTCCTAACCAGTTAAAATTGGCAATACTGAAACCATTACTAAAGAAACCAAACGCTTGCCCATCAGACCCAGCTAATTTTAGACCCATCGCAAACTTACCACTTATCGCCAAACTGATGGAAAAAATTGTCAACAAGCAACTGTCAGATTATTTGGAAGATCATAATATTCTATCCCCAGCTCAATATGGATTCCGAAAACGCCTAAACACCGAATCGCTCTTACTATCTCTCACTGACACAATCCTCGTTAATCTGGAGAATAAACAATCTTACCTGCTCATTCTTCTGGATCTTTCCGCTGCATTTGATACGGTAAAACACTCTACTCTAATAGACCAACTAGCCAACATAGGGATCAAAGGCACAGCCCTTAGATGGTTCCATTCCTTCTTAAGCAACAGATTCTACAAAGTAAGGATAAACAACAAAGAATCGCATCCAATCCTGACAGAGCAAGGAGTCCCACAAGGATCATCACTTTCACCCACCCTCTTCAATATCTACCTCCTCCCTCTCTGCCATCTACTCTCAAACCTTAAGCTTACCCATTACCTCTATGCAGACGACATACAAATCCTCCTTCCGATCACAGAATCCCTTCAAAAAACCATCACGTACTGGAACGAATGCCTACAGCCCATCAAAAACCTACTCTCAAGCCTCAACTTAGTATTGAATGCTAATAAAACCGAAATGCTCATTGTCTCCCAGGATCCACGCACAATCTCTTCCAGCCTTTCTCTACCAAACACAAACAACTCGTTCTCATCGGACGTCAGAGACCTTGGAGCATGGCTTGATAATCATCTAAACCTAAAAAAGTTCGTAAACAATACCACAAAGGACTGCTTTTACAAACTGAAAGTCCTCAAAAAACTTAAACCCCTCCTTCACTTCTCCGACTTCAGGCTAGTACTACAATCCATCATTCTTTCCAAGCTAGACTACTGCAACTCCCTGCTACTAGGTATTCCCGCCAACACTATCAAACCATTACAGATGGTTCAGAATTCAGCGGCTAGAATTCTAACTAACAAAAAAGATCATATCACCCCAATCCTTCGGAACTTACATTGGCTCCCCATTAAACAAAGGATACTCTATAAGGTACTCACTATCATCCACAAAGCGACAAACAAACTAGCCCCCATCACATTAAGCTCTCAACTCCAACCGCACACTTCCTCCAGACCAATCAGAAGCGCATACAGAGGAACACTGCATGCTCTGCAAATAAAATCATCATTGAGCAAACGAGCGCTATCTTCAGCAGGCCCACACCAGTGGAACACGCTTCCCCCAGATCTTAGACTAGAACCCAGTCATCAAGAATTCAAAAAAAGACTGAAGACTTTTCTCTTCCAACAAGCTTTCCCAGACGCTTAATCTTACTGTGACTGACAGACTTCCTAATTACCAGGTATCCCTTAACTATGGACACTGTATCAAGTACTACTTTTAAGAATCTGCAACTGGACAATTATCTTTGAGCTCAAAAATTCACTTTATTTCATATATATATTTGGCATTGCTTATATTTATATTTATTGCTACATTAAATAGTTATACTTCTTATATAAAATATTATATTTCTTTATTTATTACCAGTTAAAATATTATTACTTTATTTAGCACTATGTTAAATTGTCAACCAGTTATACTGTTCCATATGTTATACGGTTCCATGTAAAGCTCCGCTCTCTGTTGAGCAGTTCTTCGTTTTATGTAAACCGGAGTGATTTGTAGTCCCTACAAGAACTTCGGTATATAAAAATTAAAAATTAAATAAATAAATAAAATAAATAAATAACAATACTTCCTGCCTTTATTTTTTCCAGCTATTTTTAGCTTCCAAGTTTCTACACCTTGTTAAATGTAACTTTACCTTTTTCTCCTCTATTGTTAATCACTTTATTTATTGCTTCAATTATCCTTGTTCTATGTAAACCGATCCGATATGGTTATCACTATGAAGGGCGGTATAAAAAAGTGTTAAATAAATAAATAAATAAATTTTCTTCTAATAGGGCTGAAATTTCATTTTTTAGTTCCTTCAGAACCCTGGGGTGAATACCATCCGGTCCAGGTGATTTACTACTCTTCAGTTTGTCAATCAGGACTACCACATCTTCTGGGTTCACCGTGACTTGGTTCAGTCCATCTGAATCATTACCCATGAAAACCTTCTCTGATATGGGTAGCTCCCCAACATCCTCTTCAGTAAACACTGAAGCAAAAAAAATCATTTAATCTTTCCGCGATGGCCTTCTCTTCTCTAAGTGCCACTTTAACCCCTCGATCATCTAACGGTCCAACTGACTCCCTCACAGGCTTTCTTCTTCAGATATATTTTTTAAAGTTTTTACTGTGAGTTTTTGCCTCTACGGCCAACTTCTTTTCAAATTCTCTCTTAGCCTGTCTTATCAGTGTCTTACATTTAACTTGCCAACGCTTATGCATTATCCTATTTTCTTCTGTTGGATCCTTCTTCCAATTTTTGAATGATCTTTTGGCTAAAATAGCTTCTTTCACCTCCCCTTTTAACCATGCCGGTGATTGTTTTGCCACCTTTCCACCTTTCTTAATCTTCTCTCCTTTATAGGAGCAGACCTAGACATGACATTATCCAGAGCATTCTTACCCAACGACCGTGCGATTACACTGTCCAACCTTGCCAGCTTTATGTGCCATCGAAAAAGAGCCTCAGCTGGCAGCTACTAAGGTTGCTTGGTTACATGGCATCAAAAGTCCATGTCACCCCTATGGCGGCACGTCTTGCCATGAGTGTGACCCAATGGACTCTGAAATCTCAGTGGTGACAAGCTACTCAGCCGCTGTCGTCCATGATACACATAACCAGCCATCTTTGTCTGTCCCTTGCCTGGTGGACACACAAAGCCAACTTACAAATGGGTCTTCCTTTCCAGCAACCGTCTTCTCAGGTGACCTTAACTATGGACGCCTCCAACCTAGGTTGGGGAGCCCACGTCCAAGGCCTTCAAACTCAAGGGACTTGGACAAAAGCCGAAGCGATCCATCATATCAACTTTCTGGAGCTTCGAGCGATGTGGTACACCCTTTATGCATTTCAAAATTACCTCTCCAACAAAGTTGTCCTGATTCAAACAGACAACCAAGTTGCAATGTGGTACCTGAACAAACAGGGGGGCACGGGCTCTTATCTGCTTTACCAGGAGGCGGCGCAGGTTTGGGCCTGGGCCCTGTTGCATTCCATTCTGCGAGCCACTTATCTAGCGAGCACACAAAATGCACTGGCTTACCGCCTCAGCCGACATTTCCAGCCCCACGAATGGTCTCTGGATCCCTCAGTTGTGAGCAGAAGTTCCTCCGGTGGGTTCATCCGACCATCGACCTCTTTGCGTCCAGTCAGAACCACAAAGTGGGAAAACGTCTGCTCCCTGCACAGGGATCGGCATGCACCAGCCAGGGATGCCTTCACCCGTCCCTGGAACAAAGGCCTGCTTTATGCGTATCCTCCGATTCCACTAATAAGCAAGACTCTCATGAAGCTACAACAGGACCGGGGCTTAATGATTCTCATAGCCCCGTACTGGCCACGCCAAATTTGGTTTCCCATACTTTGCGACCTTTCTGTCCAGGTCCCCATTCGCCTAGGCACGTCGCCCAACCTCATAACACAGAATCACGGCAAGTTACGCCACCCGAACCTCCAGGCCCTCTCTCTGACGACCTGGATGTTGAAAGGCTGATACTACAACCACTCAACTTTTCAAGTGACATATCTCAAGTCCTAGTAGCGTCACGGAAGGCTTCCACGCGGAAATCTTACCGCCTCAAATGGAAGAGATTTTCCTTGTGGTGCACACAAATGAGCTTGGAACCCTTTTCTTGCCCCACATCGAATCTATTAGATTATCTCTGGCACCTCTCGGAATCTGGTCTCCAGACATCATCTATCCGAGTGCACCTTAGTGCCATCTCTGCTTACTATCAAGAAATAGGGGATGCCCTGATAACGGCTCAACCCCTGATGAGTCACTTCATGAGAGGCTTAGTACAGCTTAAGCCTCCTCTAAGGCCACTGGTCATGGCATGGGACCTCAGTGTCATACTTGCATGGCTCATGCACACTCCTTTTGAGCCCATGCACTCCTGCGAACTCAGGAACATGAAAGTACTTTTCCTTGTAGCCACCACGTCTGCTCGCAGGGCAAGTGAGTTATAGGCCCTTGTGACCTACTCACCCTACACAAGGTTCCTCCATGACCGGGTGGTTCTTCGCACTCACCCTAAATTCCTTCTTAAGGTAATAACTGATTTCCATTTAAATCAGTCCATAGTCTTGCCCACTTTCTTTCCAAGACCTCACGCTCACCTAGGTGAGCGAGCTCTCCACACCTTGGATTGTAAGTGTGCTCTTGCATTTTACTTGGACCGCACTACAGCCCACAGGAAGTCCACACAACTCTTTTTGTCTCTTTTGATAAGAACAAACTTGGGAATCAGGTGGGCAAGCAAACACTGTCAAACTGGTTGGCAGACTGCATCGCATTCTGTTACCAGCAAGCAGGCCTTCCACTACAGGGATGAGTGAAGGCACACAGAGCAATGGCAACGTCAGTAACACACTACCGTTCAGTACCGATTGCTGACATCTGCAGAGCTGCGACATGGAGCTCTCTTCACTCCTTTGCAGCTCACTACTGCCTGGACAAGGCTGGGAGTCAGGATTCCATCTTTGGCCAGTCTGTCCTAAGGAACTTATTCCCAGTGTAGGAACCCAACTCGTCCTACCTCGACCCGCTGTGAATTTCAGGCTGCCTTATCCTTGCGAACAGCACCCCAGTTGTACCTGTTGCACATGTTGGGTGCTGCTTGGCCTCATGCGTACGACTCAGCCTGTAGCTTGCTATTCACCCATATGTGAGGATTACCATCCTGCTTGTCCTGGGAGAAAGCAGAGTTGCTTACCCGTAACAGGTGTTCTCCCAGGACAGCAGGATGTTAGTCCTCATGAAACCCGCCCGCCACCCCGCAGAGTTGGGTTTGCTTAAGTTTTATTATTTTATTTTTCGCTCGTACTTTTGCTACAAATGAGACTGAAGTGGGACCCCTGGTAGCTGCAGGGTTAGTGGCATGCTGGGCATGCTCAGTGTGCCAGTCAAAGTTCTAGAAACTTTGACAAAAGTGTTCCGTGACAGGGCTCCATCTGATGATGTCACCCATATGTGAGGACTAACATCCTGCTGTCCTGGGAGAACACCTGTTGCAGGTAAGCAACTCTGCTTTCCTCGCTTTCGGGCCGATACAGTAAAATACGCAGGAGAGCCGGCGCTCCGACGCGAGAGGCCACTCTCCTGGGCGTGCGATCCAGTATTTAAATGAGAGCCCGCGGTAAAAAGTGGCACTAGGGACACTAGTGCGTCCTTAGTGCCTCCTTTTTGACAGGGGCGGCGGCTGTCAGCGGGTTTGACAGCAGACGCTCAATTTTAAGTGCACAGAAAAGCAGTTTTTTCTGCTTTTCTGTGCACTTTCCCGGTGCCGGCAGACATTAACACCAGCCTTTGGGCAGGCGTTATTTTCTGAAAGTAAAATGTGCGGCTTGGCTGCACATTTTCCTTTCTGTATCGCACGGGAATAACTAATAGGGCCATCAACATGCATTTGCATGTTGCGGGCGCTATTAGTTTCGGGGGGATTGGCAGCGCGTTTGACGCGCTATTACCCCTTACTGTAAAAATAGCACGTCAAAAACGCGCGGCCAAACTGTACTGTATCGGCCTGTTTGCTTGCTGTATCTGTAAATACGTTTTTGTAATCCAGGGGAGAACTCTTTATTGCCTACGATGGGTAAATATGGAGAAGCTTTATAGCACGCTTGAAAGTTAAGCAAAGTTGCTTACCTGTAACAGGTGTTCTCTGTGGACAGCAGGACAAACACCCATACAACTGGGTGATGTCATATGACAGTTCCAAGTCAGGTGCAGGACTTGCTAGAGTTTTTCTGAGCATGTGCCATTGTCATCGTGCCAACAATGCCACTCAAGCCATCTCTGTCTGATTCCTAGCTTATCTGAACTTTTCTGGGAGGAGGGCAGGTTTGTGTGGCTATTTATCCTGTTATCCACAGAGAACAACTTTGCTTTCTCCATGGACAAGCTGGACAATACATCCACACAGGTGGGACCTAAGTAAGGTTGTAGTGTAACTTTTTTTTTTTTTTTTTATTATACTACAACCTGTGACTTTTGCAGAAAGTTATTACTTTTTTTGTATTATTACTTTAAAATATTTCCTAACACTGCTAGCTTTACCCCTTATACAGTAAGGGGTAATAGCATGTCGAAAACACGCGGCCAACCCCCCCCCCCCCCCCCCCCCCCCGAAACTAATAGCGCCTGCCTATTAGACATTCCCGCACGATACAGAAAGCAAAATGTGCAGCTAAGCCGCACATTTTACTTTCAGAAATTAACGCCTTCCAAAGGCAGGTGCTAATTTCGGCCTGCACCAGGGAAGTGTACAGAAAAGAATAGCGATATTAAGTCGGAGGCCCCAAAAATAAAAAAAATGAAAACATTTTTTTTTTAAATGTAAAATGTGCCCGCGGGTCGGAAAACGGACGCTCAGTTATGCCGGCGTCCGTGTTCCGAACCCGTGGCTGTCGGCGGGTTTGAGAACCGATGCAGGAAAAATTGAGCATCGGCTGTCAAACCCACTGACAGCCGCCACTCCTGTCAAAAAGGAGGCGCTAGGGACGCGGTAGTGTCCCTAGCGCCTCTTTTTACCGCGGACCTCATTTGCATCTTCTTCCCCCCTGAATCACGCGCACATCTCCCGCGACTTTTACTGAATCGGCCTGAAAGTGAACGATTCTTCCATGAATTATACTGTAAGGACTCGCTTATAATGTTCATGCTTTTATTCTCGTACTGTTACACTACAGAGTGTGTACTCTATCTCCATTGTTCCTGTAGGTTGATTTTGGTCCAATCGTTTGTAGCAGTGTTAGCCATTTTGACAGTTTGTTTCTAAACTGGAACTTTTTTTTTTATGACATGAAAGAGAAAAAATTGAAATTTTCCATATGATTTAGTTCTTTCTAAATATAGTATAATTCTCTTCTACAGTCGAATGGTTTTCTTCTGAATTGGTATGTTTCAGGAAGGATGGTAGAACAATGGTTAAGATAATAGGAAATTGAGATACTACTTTAGGAAGGAATTTTGGGTGCATTCTAAAAAAAAACTATTAACTTCAAATATTTGAGTGTAAGGAGTGTAAACCAAAGCTACTGATTCTGCTAACAGAACAATACTTTCGAAGACACAAATTTTATGTTTATAGTGGTTCAAATGGGAGTTGCATTAACTGGTTTAATACTACATTTAAAACCCATTGTGCCGGTGGAGTCTTTTTTGGGGGCTTAAGATTAAATATGCCTTTCATAAATCTTGCTACTACAGCATTCTGAGAAACAGGTTTCGCATAGATTAGCTGATGTGCTGCAATTGTGATGAAGTGAACTCTTTCGGTTTGTTTTTAATCCTGCCTCTGAAATATGTAAAAGGTAACACAATGCTTTCAGTGGAACACTGGAATGGGTTTTCATTGTGGTTTGTACACCAGATTGAAAATCTTTTCCATTTACTATTATGGGACACTTTTTATGTTAGAAGGGATATGCATTCTCACAGGACAAGAAGGGATGGTAGTCCTCATATGGGTGACGTCACAGGATGGAGCCCAATCACGGAACACTTTTTTGTCAGAGTTTCTAGAACTTTGACTGGCACCTACTGGGCATGCCCAGGATGGCACTAACCCTGCAACCAGCAGGGGTCCCCCTTCAGTCTTCTTTTTTTCCGCGCAGCAGTAGCCACGTGGTTAAGGAGCTCTTGGATATTCCTGACAGGAATTTTTCCTCACGGAGTTACTTCAAACTTTCATACCCCACAGGGGTCCCCCTCTTGAATTTTTAGTTCCGCAGTACTCCGGTAAGTTTTTACCCAGTTCCGGTCGATTCCCATCTGGTTTGGCCCTTGCGGCCTACTGGCCATCGACCACACTGCGGCTCAATTTTTTTTTTTCAAAGGCCATGGCGTCGGGGTTCCGTCTGTGCCCTGACTTCACTCACACCATGTCCATCACAGACCCGCATAAAGTCTGTGTAATGTGCCTAGGGGTGTGAGCATGATGTCCTGACTTGCAACAAATGTGCCTTAATGACAGCAAAAGGTCGCAAAGCCAGACTGGAGAAAATGGGACTTCTCTTTTGGTCTCAAACTCCAATGCCATCCATAGCTTCGACGTCGTCTGAACCGGCACCATCCACGTCAAGCCAGCATCGGGCACCGGCCGGTGACCATCCAGCATCAATGACTTCCTGGCCATCGAATACCTCTTTTCCCCCTCAGGACTGAGGGGATAGAAGAGAAAAACATGGACATCGGCACCAAAAACCTCAGACCATCGATGAAGGCAAATCATCGACTGAGCCATCGTCCGAGCCACCATCGAAGAAGCCCCGTCCAGAAAAGGCATCGAACCTTTCTGAGACAGAGGCAACCCTCACCTGGACGGGTAATGGGAGCCGCGACTCTGCCTTTAACAGTGGTCCCTCCGGCTACGCCTCTGCCTCCTTTTCCCCTTCCGGAGCCGGGGCTGCTTGCTCCAGGTCTCCGTGAACAGCTGGACCGGATGGTTCAGGAGGCCATCGACAAAGCGATGCACAGATTCCAGGTTCCTCAAATGCCAAACCCGGTGCCGAGTGTGGAACCAATCACCAACCCCATTCCAGCAGCGATGGCACAGCTGCTTTCGAGACTGGAAGCGCTTATAGCCGCTTTTCCACCGATGGATCCGGCGCCCTCTCCACTTCCGCTGTCATCGGGAGGAGAAACACTGTTCCATCTGCCTCCATCGGGAGTCCTGCCGTTGTCTAAACCATCAATGTCTTCGATGCCGCTACTGCCGTCAGTGCCGCCGACTTGTCCATCAATGCCCTTGACGCCGACATCTGTGCCCCCGGTAACTCCCTCGATGCCTTTGGAGCCTAGACCGGGACCTTCGGGGAATACCCTCGTCCCGTCCCTCTTAGGTTCCTAAAGGGACAGTAGCTGATCCTTATGAAACCTGGACCGACGATTCGTCACCAGACACTGATGATTTACCATCACCACCCTCTCCTACTGAAAGCAGGAAGCGTTCTTCTCCGGAGGACTTATCCTTCATCAATTCTGTGAAGGAAATGTCGAAGTTGGTTCCTTTCCAACTACAGACTGAGCAAACTGATAGACATCAGATGATGGAGCTGTTACAATTTCTGGATGCTCCCAAAGAAGTCACCTCCATCCCTATCCATCAAGTTCTTTTGGATCTTCTCAAAAAGAATTGGGAACACCCTGGTTCGGTAGCACCAGTCAACCGGAAAGCAGACACCACATATTTGGTCCAGTCAGCTCCAGGGTTCCAAAAACCTCAATTGGATCACCAGTCCGTAGTTCAAAGCCCCATTCTTCCTTCCCTCCAGGCAAGGAGCAGAAATTCCTGGATGCCATTGGTCGGCGTGTCTTCCAGGGATCAATGCTTATCTCTCGGATCACCTATTACCAACTTTATATGACCCAGTACAACAGGGTCCTCTTCAAACAAATACAAGAATTTGCAGAGTCCCTGCCTCAGCAATTCCAGAAACAGCTACAAACCCTGGTTCACAAAGGTTTTGAAGCAGGGAAACATGAAATAAGGTCCTCTTATGACATCTTTGACACGGCTTCCATGGTTTCGGCAGCTGCTATTTCTGCAAGAAGATGCGCCTGGCTTAAGTCTTCAGACTTAAATCCAGGACAGATTATCCGATCTGCCTTGCATTGGAGACAATCTGTTTGGGGAACAGATCCAACAAACAGTGGCGCAGCTCAAGGATCATCATGAGACTCTTCGCCAACTCTCTCTGATGCCTTCTGAATACCCAGCCAAACAACCATTCAGGAAGAACTCCAAAAAGTCATTCTATCATCAAAAGAAGTCCTGTCCACCACAGTCTAGAGGTCGCTCCACAAAGCCTTTCCAAAAGGCTCAGTCTCGTCAACCTCGTAAACAAAAACTGCAAGCAGCTCCTCAGTGGGGCCTGCTTCTGGTTTTTGACGCCTGCATAGAGAGCAGCAGCCAGCTTCCACGGCTGCATGTACCAGTGGGAGGTCAATTTGTGCCACTTCAACAACATGTGGCACACAATCACCTCAGACCAGTGGGTCCTTGCCATAATTTCTCAAGGTTATCACCTGAACTTTTTCTCCATCCCACTGGATTCCCCACCTCGGCTGAAGTGGGGAACATCAGACCATTCACTACTCCTGGGCCAGGAAGTCTCTCTCCTCCTTCAATCCACAGCAATCGAACCAGTGCCCAACTCCCAACAGGGCCTCGGATTTTATTCCCGGTACTTCCTAATCCCCAAAACGTCAGCCGGCGTTCGTCCAATTCTGGACCTACATGCCCTCAACAAGTACCTCCAACGAGAAAAGTTCAAAATGATAACCTTGGGTTCCCTCCTTACTCTTCTGCAAAGAGGGGACTGGCTCTTCTCTCTAGACCTCCAGGACGCTTACATGCACATAGCCATCACTCAGTCTCATCGCAGATTTCTGAGATTCCTGGTAGGCCCAAAGCACTATCAGTACCGAGTGCTCCCATTTGGCCTAGCATCTGCTCCACGAGTCTTCACCAAGTGCCTCGTAGTGGTAGCAGCCTTCCTAAGGACCCAAGGTCTTCACGTCTACCCCATCTCGACAATTGGTTAATCAGAGCTCCCATTCAGCAGGCTGCTCAGTCGTCCCTACGTCTTACTTTACACACTCTGATCTCTCTAGGATTTCTCATCAATTACACGAAATCTTGCTTAGTCCCATCTCAAACTTTGTCATTCATAGGGGCAGGCTTGGACACCTTCAAAGCAAAGGCATTTCTGCCTCAACAGCGAGTTCTCACTCTCGCACACCAGCTACAGTCTCAACAATGCTCAGCTGCACGCCATTTCATCATCCTGCTGGGGCACATGACGTCCTCGGTGCATGTTACCCCAATGGCCGGCTTGGCCATGAGTCATGCAGTGGACTCTACGGTCACAATGGACTCAATCCATTCAACCACTGTTAACCATTGTCCACATCACCGACCCACTTCGACAGCTCTGGCTTGGTGGAAAAATCAGACCAATCTCCTCCAAGGCCTACCTTTCCAGACTCAAAATCCTCAAATAACCCTTACCACCGATGCTTCCAACCTCGGCTGGGGAGCACATGTGGCAAAGTTCTACCTCTTGTTAAACTTCTATCTTCCTCTTCTTTTACTCCCAGTTAGAATCATCCCTGTTTTATTGTAACTTCTTCTTCTGAGCACTTGTTATAATTTGTTATAATTTATTATAAGTTGTAATGTATACATGAAGATCTGGAACTCTGTGCTATCTGAGATAAATAAATTGCTCTCCGATAACTTCCTAGCACTCAATACTAACAAAACAGAGCTACTCCTTCTCTCCCCTCCTAACAACCCCTCACGCTATCTCTCCCCCACATCCCAACTACCTGATCGCCCTCCTACACTACAAGTCCGCAACCTTGGCATTATAATAGATGACCAATTTAACCTTAAAAAATTCATTTCAGCCACTATAAAAAGCGGATTCTTCAAACTCCACACACTGAAGAGAATCAAACCTCTTCTTCATACCTCCGACTTCCGCACAGTTCTGCAAGCTATGATCCTGTCCAAACTTGATTATTGTAACGCTATCCTCCTTGGCTTACCAAAAAGTACCCTACAACCTCTACAGTTATTACAAAATGCTGCGGCACGCATCCTTACCAACACACACCGTCATGACCACATCACACCAGTCCTTCAATCTTTACATTGGCTCCCCGTAACCTCCAGGATAATATATAAAGTACTCACGCTAATACACAAAGCAATTCATAATCAGGACATGCAATGGTTCCCAGAACATCTCCTGCTTCACACTCCGACAAGACCCACAAGAACACATCACCTAGCCAAACTCCAAATACCCTCTCCTAAGTGCTTGAAACATATCACCTTTAGAGAGCGATCCTTTATCATATCAGGAACCTCCCACTGGAATAAAATGCCTTCCCAACTACGCCAGGAACCTTGCCACAAAACATTTAAGCACAATCTTAAAACATGGCTGTTCAAACTAGCGTATCCTGACTAATAAACTGACTCCCCACATAGATTCGACATGACCGTCCATTTGACCACCAACCGACCGCTCATTTGACCCTCTCACCTTCTTTTTTCTCTCCCTACCCCATCTGACCCTCTCCCCACCCTTCTGACCCTCGCCCATTCTACACCCCCCACCCTCTCCTTCCCCCCCTTCTTTACCCTAGGTTCCCTCCTCTTCTTCCCCCCCAATCATCCTTATTGCTTATTTAACCCACTTGTTAATATCAACTTGTACATTTGTATATATTTCTCGTATTATTCTCCTCTGCCCTTGTTAATTCCTACCTGTTAATGTTATTATTGTAAAGCCTGTTGCTAATTTATGTTACATTGTGAACCGAGGTGATGTTTTGCAAACGTGCCTCGGTATATAAGAAACCTCTAAATAAATAAATAAATAAATAAATACATTCAAGTTATAGTTTTGTATTGCTCACCCCTTGTTTTATGTAAACCGACATGATACGAACTCCGTGAATGCCGGTATAGAAAAATCACAAATAAATAAAATAAATAATAAATTTGCAAACTCAAGGGACTTAGCTCCAGGAAATTTGATGTTTGGCTTCCTCTGGAGACCAAGAGCAATCAGATATGCTCTCAGGGTGTTTCAGGATCGCCTTTCCAACCAGGTCATCCTGATCCAGATGGACAGCCAAGTGGCCATGTGGTACATCAACAAACAGGGAGGGACGGGCTCCTACCTCCTGTGTCAGGAAGCTGCATATGGGCGGAAGCCCTCTCCCACTCGATGTACCTCAGGGCCACCTACTTGCCGGGAGTGGACAATGTGTTGGCAGACAAGCTGAGTCGCACCTTTCAGCACCACGAGTGGTCCCTCTACCCCACAGTAGCAGACTCAATATTCCAACGTTGGGGTTACCCTCACATAGGCCTCTTTGCGTCACCTCAAAACCGCAAAGTAGAGAATTTTTGCTTTTTCACTCACAGCCAACACTCACTACCAAGAGATATGTTCTCCCTTTCATGGGCAACAGGTTTACGGGATGGTGTACGTCCATCGATCCCTTCACTTGTCCCACACCAAAGTTTCTGGACTATCTCTGGCACCTGTCAGTCAGGCCTCAAAACTTCTTCTATCAGGGTACATGTCAGTGCGGTAGCCGCCTTCCATAAAGGTGTCGGGGATGTACCCATTTCAATACAGCCCCTTGTCACATGCTTTTTGAAGGGCTTGCTCCATCCTGTGATGTCACCCATATGTGAGGACTAACATACTGCTGTCCTGTGAGAACACCTGTTACAGGTAAGCAACATTTGCTATTTATTGATTTTTTTTCCTTCAACATCCATGCTGTCAGTACTAGGGCTTTGAGGTTTTGAAGGCTTAGTATTCCTCGATGTTGCATTAGGAAGTTAGGAAATTTCAGAAGTCGAATGGGAGCCTTTGACAGCCTTAGTAGCTATGGAAACCAAATCTGTCTTGGCCAATACAGGTCTATTAGAATCATTGAAACTTCATGTTTTTTGGCCTTGAATAGTCCTCAAAATTGAAGGGAAACCCATACATCAGATTTCTGTTTCACAGAATTACAAATGCGTCTGTAGCTATATCTTTCTTGGAAGGTCTCTTGGAGCAGAACTACTACAGTTTGATTGTTCTGAGATACAAACAGATCTACATCTGGTATTCCCCATGTGTTGAGGATTTTCTGAATTTTCTTTTGATCTAGAGACCATTTGTGAGGCTGTAATTTTCTGTTCAATGTGTCTGACCTTGTTGTCCCTGCCTAGAAAACAGATCACAGATATTTGAATGTTTTTGCTGACTGCCCATATAGCTGTTGCTTTCTTGCACAGAGTATAGGAACCTATTCCCTCTTACTTGTTATATAAAACATTGCTACATGATTGTCTGCCTGTATTTGGAGTACTTTGCCTGTTATCTAAGTCTTGAATACTGTCCTGGCTTTGTACATTGTTCTCAATTATAAAAGATAGGTATGATTCCTGCTCTCTTGTGCATTCCAAAGACCTTGTGTGTACATCTGGTTGAGATTGGCTTCTCGGTCTGTGAGGTGATACATCTGTAATGAGGGTAACTTGGATTTTCTTAGCATACTGATAGGTGGATCCAAACCAGTGGATTATGCAACTCTACCAGCAGATGGAGACTGAGCAAAGCTGACGTCATGGTATATATAACCCTGCACTCCCTGAGAATGGGGAAATTCCTCTGGGATTGGAGCTGTATAGAACTATGTTGCGGTTCTTTCATAGAGAGGAGTTACCGGCCCTGATTTCCCAGACATTGAGGTTGTTGAGAGTACTGGAGGCTGAATCCATGTCTGAACCAAAGAAAGATCCTATTTTGATTTCTTTGTGAGGCCTCATGTTTCTTCTGTATTATGGAGTCCATTCAATAATTGACCGATCTTGAGTGGGGTTCCTGGAAGCTAATTTTAAAGGGGAACCAGCCTTGGAAGAACTGTACCCCCCTAGATCCAGCTGCGAGATAGCAATTGCATTTCCCAAAAGTGGATGCGCTTGTGTGTACCGTTACCAAGCAGACTATCCCCATAGAAGGGGGAGCAGCCTTGATGGATGCATAGGGTAGGAGAATTGAGGCCATCTTTAAGTATGCTTTTGAAGCAATGGCAATGAATTTGCAGATAGCTTCTTGTTCTCTCGTGGTTCACTCGTGTTTACTTCTCTCTCAGGAGGTCTATTTTAATCTGGTGTGAATTCCAGGGCAGTGATGGAACCAGCAGCCACCTTTTTGGCATATGCAGGCTGCAATTTATTCCACACTTTGGCTAGAGGGATTGGCTTCTGTAATAGCGGCCAGGCGTCGGTTATGGCTGAGAAATTGGTCATCTGATACAACCTCGAGTCTAACCTTATGAAATTGCCCTTTAAAAGCTCGCTTTTGTTTGGGAGTGAGCTGGAGAAAATGGCCAGTAAGTGGCGTGAGTCCCAGGTTCCTCACTTGCCAGAAGATAAAAAACAAATGCTGCACTCCTTTAGCACGAGAGGTCGTACTAGGGGATTCAAACGTTTGCAACCCTACAGAGGGAGTGGCTTTCAGAGGGCTCGACCTTTGGGTAGGTCTGTCCTTTTCATCCCAGGCAATCCAGACGGGGTGCAGGCTTGGTTAGTGGCGCCCCCTGAGCCTCTCAATGAAGGTGTGCTGACCCACCCCCGGGAACAGGAGATAGGGGTTCACTTCTCTTTTATTGGAGGTGAGTCGAGATCATGTCAGACCAGTGGGTTCTGGAGATAAGAGATGGTTGTGCGCTGGAGTTTCACAGTGTTCCTTGTGATGTTTTCATGGTGTCTCCCTGCAACTCTTCACAGAAGAGATAGGCAGTGGAGTGTATGTTGTCGAGACTCCTCAGCCTGCGGGCTGTGGTTCCATTACCCACGTCTCAAGAAAATACGAGCCAATATTCCATCTATTATGTTGTACCCAAGAAGGAGGGCTCTTTTCGCCCCATCCTAGATCTCAAGGGGGTCAACCATCATTTGTGGGTGACTTTTTTTGCATAGAAACCTTGCGCTTAGTAATAATGGCAGTACAGTTGGAGTATCTGATGTCTCTGGACTTGTCCGAGGCATACCTGCATATTAGCATCCAACTACAGCATCAACGATTTCTGCATTTTGCGGTTTTGTGGCTTCATTATCAGTTTCAAGCACTGCCTTTTGGTTTGGCCACTGTGCCCCAAACTTTTGTGGTGGCAGCGAAGTTGAGACAGGTTGGGATTCTGGTACACCATACTTAGTCAACTGACTGGTACACCATACTTAGTCAACTGACTGATTCAGGCCAAGAGTCTGGAAGAGAGTCTTCAGGTCTCACTTAAGGCGATCTCCTTGTTGCAGGAGCTAGGCTGGGTGGTGAACCTGGCCAAGAGCAATCTTCAGCTACCAAGGTCATTGGAGTATCTGGGTGTTCGGTTCAACCTGAAGCAGAACAGGGTGTTCCTGCTGAAGGGCTGTATTCAAAAGCTGATGGTGCAGGTGCATCTATTGACGAACATAATTCATCTGACAGTGTGGTCTTATCTATAGGTACTCGGATTGATGGCGGTGACACTGGAGGTGGTGCTGTGGGCAAGGGCGCATATGTGTCCTCTTCAGTTCACTCTGCTGTCTCGTTGGATCTCAGTCTCAGGACTATTCAATTCGGCTTCACCTACCAATGGAGGTCTACATACAAGCAGCAAATCTAAGAAAGGGGGTTTCCCTAAGTTCACCGGACTGACTAGTACACATGACAGACGAGAGCCTCCAGGTTTGGGGAGCTCACTGTTAGGAGCTGGCAGCACAAGGGCACTGGAGTACAGAAGAGTCTCTCTGGGGCTTCCAGCTGACTGATGCTTGTGCGATTCGGCAACCGATTGCAGGGTTGAGCAGTCCGGATAATGTTGGACAATGTAACGACAGTGGCTTACATCAGTCAGCAGGGAGGAACCAAGAACCAGCAAGTGTTGCAGGAAATAGCCCAATTATGAAATGGGTGGAAGTGCATCGTCAGGAGATCTCAGCCTCGCACATTGCAGGAAAAGACAATGTAAGAGCAGACTTTCTCAGCAGACAGTGTCTGGATCCAGGAGAATGGGAATTGTCAAATGAGGCGTTCCAGCTCATAGTGGATCGCTGGGGCCTTCCCTTTCTGGACCTGCTAGCGTCCTCTCACAATGCGAAGGTTCCTCACTTCTTCAGTTATAGGAGAGATCAAAAGTACTTGGGCATCAATGCCCTCATCAAGAGTGACTGGAGGGCAAGCTACTATATGCCTTTCCCCCATTGCCCATGTTGTGCAGAATGATTCGGAGGTGGCACCGGATTGGCCCAGAAGACCGTGCTATACAGATTTGTAAAGTCTCCTGGTGGACTCTCCCCTCCAGTTTCTGTTTCACAGGATCTGCTACATCAGGGGCCTGTTCTTCACGAAGATCCAACTCTGTTTTGTCTTGGCTCTCGAGAGGGCTAGGTTGCTGAAGCATGAATATTCTACTGCAGTGATTGCCACCTTGCTCTGAGTGAGAAAGTTCTCCACTTCTTTAGCCTATGTGCAAGTTTGGCGAGTGTTTGAAGCTTGCTATTAACATCAAGGGATTCCTCCTCACTCAGTTAATTCTTCTCATTTTGGAACTTTTGCAGGATGAAGTGAATAAAGGGTTGGCCCTTAATTCATTAAAGGTACAGGTGGCGGCTCTTGCCTGTCTTCTTGGTCAGATGAATGGTGGTCACTCGTCAGCTCATCTAGACTTGGCTCGTTTCTTAAAAGGAGTGAAGCATCTTCGTCCTCCCTTGCGCTTACTGGTGCCTTTGTGGAGCCTTAATATAGTTTGATTTTTTTGGCAGGCCCTTTTCGACTGATGCTTAGTCTTTCCTTGAGGTTACTGACCTTGAAAACTCTGTTTCTTGTGGCAATTTGTTCTACGCCTAGAGTATCCGAACTACAGACCTTTTCTTGCCAGGAGCCATTTTTACGGGTAACTCTGGGGGCGATACAGCTGTGTATTGTTCCTGCCTTCCTTTTTTGCCAAAAATGGTCTTGGATTTTCACTTAAATCAATTTCCCTGCCATCTCTGGACAGGGAAAGAGATACAGAGGAATATCGCCTGTTACAGCCCTTGGATGTCAAGAGGCATATTTTGAGGAGTAAACAGGGCAAGCCAGTGTCATGGGCTATGTTAGCCTGCTTGATTAAGGAGGTAGTCACAGCCATGTATGTGGATGCTGAGCAGCTGTTGCCTAGTCAAGTTAAGGCTTATTCCAAGAGTGCTCAGGCAGTGTCATGGACGGAGGTTAGATTGTTGTCTCCTGTCGACATTTGTCGAGCTGTGACATGGTCCTCCTTACACACCTTTTCCAGGTATTACCACTTGGATGTGCAGGCCCGGGAGGTCACAACTTTTGCTCGTGCTGTGTTGATCGGTCTGCAGGCAGCCTCCTGCCCTGTTTAGGAATAGCTTTGGTACAACCCACTGGTTTTGAATCCACCTGTCCATATGCTAAGAAAAGAGAAATTACTACTTGCCTGATTTCCTTTTCTTTAGTAAGTACAGGTGGATCCACTTTCCCACCATTGGCTCCTGGATGGTTGTGCTATTGTCGTCCTGTGTGGCTGCATGTTCCAGGGGTTACTGGTAAGTGTTTCTCCAATCCCTAGACTAGTGTTATTACACTTTTTTTTTTTCTGAGCTCAGTGTTTTCCTGTTGGCTAAGTGCTGGAATGGTTATCTGTTAATAGTCAAGTTTTGTTAGTTTATCCATAGTTGGCTTTTGGAGAGAATACTGGCGGGCTGATGTCAGTACAGGGGTATATTACCATGACATCGGCTTTGCTCCGTCTACATCTGGTTTTGGATCCACTTGTCCTTATTAAAGACAAGGAAATGATCAGGTAAGTAGTAATTTCTCCATCTAGCATATGAATGTTCTGACCAGCAAGGATGTTTCATTCATCCACTATTTTAGAGAATGGGAAATAATTCTGGGTGATCAGAATTCTGTGCAATAGCAATTGTGCAATTTCTGCACAAGTTTATTTATTTATTTATTTATTTAGAGATTTTTTTTTTTTATACACTGCGGCACGTGCAGCACATCACCTCGGTTTACAGCAAACAGCAATGCAGCAACAGGCTTTACAATCAAATATTAAACGGAGCAAAAATAATAAAAGAAAAAAAGTACAAACAGCAAGTTTAACAGTTAACTAAGCAAATAAATATCATTGATGTAAGAGTAACAGGGATTACCGAGAATTTGATCTACATATAGCATTATACAGTAGCGAGCGTTTCTAGGGAACAAGTGCAGGTAGGATGGGAGGGGGAATCAGGATGGAGGTTAAAGAGCGACATATGCGGCCTATATAGGGCCCAGTCAGTTATGGGTATGCTTTTTTGAACAGCCAGGTTTATAGGTTTTGTTTAAATTTTCTGTTGCATGGTTCCTGGCGTAGTTCAGAGGGCATACTGTTCCATATTGTGGATCCTGCTATGATGAGAGAGCGTTCTTTTGTAGATGCATGTTTGGTAAGTTTAGGGGAGGGGATCGGCAGTCTGGCCTGATGCAGCGATCTTGTTGGTCGGTTTGTCTTCTTGAAATACAGGTGTTCGGAAAACCATTGCATGTTTCTGTTATGAATAGCCTTGTGTATTAGTGTAATGGATTTGTATATAATCCTGGATGCAACGGGTAGCCAGTGCAGAGACTGAAGAGTAG
The DNA here is from genome assembly GCF_901001135.1 of Rhinatrema bivittatum. Classification (NCBI taxonomy): domain Eukaryota; kingdom Metazoa; phylum Chordata; class Amphibia; order Gymnophiona; family Rhinatrematidae; genus Rhinatrema; species Rhinatrema bivittatum. Next base: position 248,414,351 of record NC_042622.1, on the reverse strand, counting down.
GAGTGATGTGATCGTTGCAGTGTGTGTTGGTGAGTATGCGGGCAGCTGCATTTTGTAGCATTTGTAATGGTTGTAACGTGTTTTTTGGTAAGCCTAACAGTAATGCGTTGCAGTAGTCAAGCTTTGACAAGATTGTAGCTTGTAGCACTGTGCGGAAGTCGTATGGGTGTAAGAGAGGTTTGATATGCTTTAGTGTATGGAGCTTGAAGAATCCATTTTTAACAGTGGCAGTGATGAATTTTTTAAAGGTGAGATTGTTGTCAATGATGATTCCAAGGCTGCGGACTTGTTGTGCTGTGGGTGGGCAGACTTGGGATAAGGAAGTTGTGTTCAGAGTGGAGTTGTTTGGAGGTGAGATGACGAGCAGCTCAGTTTTGTTGGTGTTAATGGCCAAGTAGTTGTCAGTAAGTAGTTTTTTTATTTCCGTGAGTGCTGCATTCCATGTGTTCAGGGCATTAGTGAGAGAGCTGTTTATAGGTATGAGGATCTGCACATCATCTGCGTAAATGAAGTGTTGGAAACCCAGTTTTGAGAGTAGTCGACAGAGGTGTGAGATAAATGTTAAACAGAGTTGAAGAAAGTGAGGATCCTTGGGGTACTCCTTGTGCGAGGCTTCTTGGCTTGGATTCACATCGTCCACTTTTAACACTGTAGGTCCTATTGTTCAGGTATGATTGGAACCAGCGTAGAGCTGTGCCGGTAGTACCTATTTCAGTGAGGCGGGTGATGAGGGTGTTGTGATTGACAGTGTCAAAGGCAGCAGATATATCTAGAAGGGCAAGAATGTATGAGTGGCCAGAGTCTAGGGCTTTTAGGATAGACTCTGATAGGGATAGTAGAAGCATTTCCGTGCTGTGGTACTTTCTAAATCCATATTGGGACGGGAAGAGTAATTGATGCTCGTCGAGGTATTCGGTGAGTTGTTTATTGATGATTCTCTCCATTATTTTGGATAGGAATGGGAGGTTCGAAACTGGACGATAGTTCGCTGGATCAGCAGTATCTAGGTTTGTTTTTTTAAGGGTAGGTTTTATGATGGCATGTTTGAGCTGAGAAGGAACAGTGCCCAATAAAATCGATTTGTTGAGGATCTTTGCAATGGGTTTTGCTATAGTAGTGGGGTTTGAAAGTAGAGTTTAGTAGGCATTACGTCTGCGGGGTGCAGTGCTGGTTTAATTTCTTTCAGTATAGTCTCGACTTCTGTAGAAGAAGTAGTCTCAAGGTTTGTAAGCTTCATTTCTATGTTTGTATGAGTGGCTGTAATGATTGGTTGATGGAGGTTGTGAGTGTAGTGAGAGGGTGTTTGTTGTTGTGAGCGTTGCTGGAGTTAAAGATGGGTTGGGCAAGATTTGTGAATTGAAGCGTGTCAGAATAGCTTCTATTTTGTTGTGGAAGTAAGTAGCTAGTTTCTCACAATTTGATTCATCATCATTGTTTGAGTTTGAGTTGACTGGTGCAGTGACGAGGCTGTTGACGTATTGGAAGAGGGCACGGGGGTTGAATTGGAATTGGTGGATTTTCGCTGCATAAAAGTCTTTCTTTGCTTTGTCCGTGGCTTGGCGGTAGTTGTGGAGTAATGACTTGAATTTTAATAAAAATGTTGGATTTTGGTTTCTGCGCCACTTCTTTTCCGATTTGCGTAGTTCAGCTTTCATTGATTTTAGTTCAGGTGTAAACCATGGTTTTTTGTTCATCTTCTCTGTGTTGATTTCTTTGGTTCGCAAAGGGCAGAGTTTGTCTGCTATGTTGCTAGTAATTTGGAACCAAGATGAGGAGGCTGTGTCTGCGTTTGTGAGGTCTAATTTTTTGAAATCTTCTGATAGAGCATTAATGATATCTTCCATTTGACACTGTTTTCGAAAGTATATCGTTTTTTTTGCAGTGGGAAGTAGGTGGGGGGTGCTTAATTGTACAACACATATCGATCCGGTAGTGGTCTGACCAGGGGATAGGAGTGCAGCGGGGTAGGTCTGTTTGGACGAGTGAGTTGGTAAATATTACATCGAGGGTATGTCCAGCCTTGTGTGTGGGGCTAGCCACAGTTTGTTGAAAACCTAGAGCGTTCAGTGAGGTCATTAATGCTTCGCAGGCTGGGGATTGTGGGAGGCGGTCAACGTGAACGTTCAAGTCCCCCAGTATAATGGCTGGGGAGTTGATTTCAATGTGTTTGGCGATGAATTCTGGGAGTAGTGATGGGTTGTTTTCGAGAATGCCTGGGGGAGCGTAGATTAGGCAGATTTGAAGTGTCTTGGATTTAAATAGGCCAATCTCTCAAATGCTATTTTGCTCAACTCGTGTTTAATGTGCTAGGGATATTACATGCACTGTAGATGCTATGTGGTCTAACAAGTGGAGGAAACTTCTGGGAGCTTCCCACATTCTCTTGTGGATAATATGTATTATGCCTTTTAGAATGAGTGTCCTTTTGGTTCAGACAATTACAAAACCTAAATGCTGCATAGTTTGCACTTCTTGAGCTAGATCGTTCATTCTTCAAATGATGCTCTCAATATTAACCAGTTGAAGCACAGAAACGCTAGCAGGCTGCTACTACTGCAAAACACTTGGTGAAAATTCTGGGAGCTGTTTCTAGACCAAATGGCAGTACTTTATATTGAAAATGTTGGTTTTGGAATGTGAATGTCAAGAAGTTTCTGTTTTCACATGTATGGGTATGTATGTCCTTGATCTATGGATGTTAGCCATATGGATGTATGGATGTCCTTGATCTATGGATGTTAGCCAGTAGTGGAAAAATCATGCTTAACAAGTTCATTTTGAATTTCTCTCTTTAGAAATTCAATTATCTTAGGTTTTAGTATTGGACAAAAGTCCCCTGTTTTCTTTGGAATTGGAATGTTTTTTGGAGTAGAATTTTTTCCCTCTTTGATCTGGAGGGACAGGTTCTACTGCTCTGATTTATAGCAGGTGTTCCAACTCGTTCTTGACGACTTCCATTTGTCTTGACTGTTTTTGTTGATGAATAAGAGTGTCTGGATTTTAGGGAGGACATGTCGTCACGAGCTGAGATGGCAGCTTGATTCCTAAGCTCCCACCTCTCCTGGTAAATCTGACAGCATCTGCGCCCTCTCAGCTATAAAACTTCTCTGTTATTTTGGGAAAGCAGCTAAGTACTTCGCCATGGCGGCGAAAAAGAAAAAGTTAGACTTTCAATGCTTTCCCTTTACTAAAGACTGCAGACGTACTACGGAACGCCTAGCCGACGGTGAGATAGAGGCCCAAGATGACGCCGACTCGCGCTCTCAAAGCCCAGAAACACATAGGATATGCTCCAAGCAATCGAGCATGTTAGATTCTGATCACCCCACTTGTGCCGCATTCCGGGACTGGTTCGCCAGTCTCCAGGCAGACATTAAAACGTATCAGCAGGAGGAGATGCGGGAAGAACTTACATCCATGGGGCATCACGTTGATGAATGGATGCGCGTCTCGATGGGCAAGTGGAGCTAACCAATTCCAACAAAATAGTCTGTGAATCACTGCGATCGGAAGCTATCAATTAGTATCGAAAATCGCAGACATTGAGAACCGGAAAAGCCAGAGCAATCTCTGCTTTCGAGGATTCCCCGAGGCAGCGGCCCCAGCGAATTGCCAGGATCTCATTAAAAAATGTAGTCACCATTTGCTGACAGAGGCAAACAATTCAGAAGGCTATGCTCCTCCAGAAATAAAATTGGACTGGGCGCACAGAGCTCTTAAAGCCCCATAGCCAAATCGCACCAGAGACATTATTGTTTGTTTTAATGATTTCTCTATTAAAGAACAAATCACAGCAGCAGCCAGGGCTCGCAGTGCGTGGCCCTGGAAAGGGCATGATATCACCATCTTTCCTGATTCATCCTGCAAAACCGGCAACCCTTAAGAGAAATCACCACTTTTCTTCGCAGCAAAAATATAAAATATAGGTGGATGCATCCGTTTGGGCTCCCTTTTGTTATGGAAGGCATTACCCACAAAATCCTGGCCCCCACAGAAGCACTACCAATATTATCACCATGCAGGTTCACTAGCTCGCAAGCTCCGATGAAGGCTCCCAGCGCGACAGCCTCCCACTTACCATATCCAGCTTGGCAGTGAGTAGGCAAACGCAACAGCAGGTTGCGCCGCCATTCCAGAGGCTCTGCTACCAGCCAAGGTCCCACCTGAGCAATTTGCTTAACCTTATACTGCTGTATAGGGCAACTACCTAAACAAAAAAGGAGACAGTAGACAGACTTTCTAGCTTTCTGGTATAACTTAATCTTTCACCTTACTTGGTCCGGTTGTCCTTGTTTCATGTTTTTGGACACAGGTGCTGTTTACATGTTTTGTTGTATCTTTCCATAATATGCTATAACTGGTATGGGAGACGGTGGAGAGCCACCCCTCTCGTGAGTGATGTGTATTCTCCCCCAGATAGGGGATGGAGCAAGCCTGCTTGGAGGTTTATGCAGGCATACTTAGGGGACATATATAGTCCTCAAGGGATTCATGCTACTTCTGTTGTCTATACTACTTTCATGCCTATTCTTCCTTATGTTTTGTTCTTAGCACGGATGAGACTAAACTTTTATAATGTCTCTTTGATGTTTATACTAATTCCTTTCTTAAGCCTTCTATTTCAGGTATTGAATGCCTCTCTAACTGGTACCACCGGTAGTCTCACTGCTTTGGACTCGAGAAATGAGTGTCTTGCTTCTCTAACACTCCTACAATTAATAAACATGCAATGGCAGATTTAAAACTCCTTTCTGTAAATGCCAAGGGACTAAACTCCCCACAAAAGCGCTTTCTTTTATAGAGAATTGGCTGTTTCTTACCTAGACATAGTATTTGTGCAGGAGACTCATCTCTCCAGTCGACATGAATCTCTCATGAAGTCATCCAAATGTAATCACCAATACTAGTCTGCCAATAACAAAACTGCTAAATATGTGGGGGTTGGTATTCTCTTTGCATCTATCCTGGTATTTGAATGTAAACGCTGTACTAAGGACCCCCAAGGGCCACTATTTGTTGCTATGTATTAAGATTCATGATTCGGATTTCACTCTTCTCAATCATTAAAAGCCTTCATAAAAAGCCAGGTTTTAATCTCTTTCTTAAATATCTTTAAATTTGTTGTAGGCGTGTTTCTGTGGGGAGTGAGTTCCAAATCTTTGGACTAGCAAGGGATTTTGCATGTTCTCTTACTTAGGTAAGCTGTGCTGAGTATACTGATGGAATAGATAAAAGGCCTTTATTAGCAGAGCATAAGTTCCTTTTGAGGTACATGTATTTTAATTGCCGTGTTAAGCCAGTCTGTTTGTTCTCTGTACATGATTTTATGGATAATTGTTAGGATTTTATATTCTATTCTAAATTTTATTGGTAGCCAGTGCAGGGATATCAGAACCAGTGTAACATGCGTTTCTTGGTACCAGTTAAGATTCTGGCTGCTGAGTTCTGTAATATCTGAAGTGGTCATATTGTAGATAAAGGTAATCCAAGTAAGAGAGAATTGCAGTAGTCTATATTGGTAAAAATGAGAAGTTGCAATTCTGTTCTAAAATCATCGGGGTTAAGAAAAGGCTTTAGCCTCCTCAAAGTTAATAGTTTGTAATAACCCTCTTTGATTTTTGTTGCAATGTGTGTCTTAAAATTCAGCTCACTATCATTATTCCCAGATAGCGAGCATATGGTACGGGATAAATTTTAGTTTTAAGGTCTTCCGTCGTCTTTGTGTGTTGTAGAATGGTTTCCTTTGGTAGCTGCTTTATTTATAAAATCCAGTCTGGGAGGAATGGACAAAGACAGGATAGCTGTGTTTTTGTCTTTCAAGTGCTCCACTGCCTCTTTAACCTGGTTTACAAACAAGTTTTTTGCCATTACACAGTGTCTTCAAGCTTTTCATGGATGTCTTTTCTGGCTTGGCTCAAATTGTCAAGACTTAATGTTCTTATTGATATTCCTCAAGCAGATGCTCTAGAAGCTGTCTCATCATATGTGGATCTTGTCATATGTTTTGTGTAGTCTCTGGCTTCTGTTACTATCTGAGTTAGTTTGATAGTCTGGGTTCATATGCTGAGTAAGGTCTTCTAGATTTTGAGTAGTGTTATAGATAAACCTAGCCATCTGTATCTAATGAACAGCTATTCTTGAAATCAATGTCACATGACAGGAAAAAAAGTTTCAATCTCGCATCCCTTTCCAGTGAGGGTGAATGAGTGTGTACTTTTCAGTCTTTTTAAGGCTGTTTTTACGACTATTGATTCATGGGGTATTTGAGCTTTTACATGCCCTGGACATCTTTGAATTTTGTATTTCATATCTACACTTTTTTCCACTGGTGATGTTGAAAAATGTATTTTCCTTATTTATTTATTTAACAGTTTTTCTATACCGACATTTGTAGGTACATCATGTCGGTTTACATTAAAACTTCAGATGGAAAAATACAAAGAAGAGGGACAACAAGTGGAACTTAAGCAACAACAGTGTTGCAGTTAGCGTAGGCTATATATGAGAACCTGAGAGAATCAACTAGATAGGTAACATGTTAACATAATAACATAACATTTGTGATTGTAGTTCTAATAGCAGTACTTTACATTGCTTCAGAGGTTGTATAAATTGGTATATATCATCATTCTGCGTCTTCTTCCAGCAGATTCAATTTATTTAGCACAGGCACTTCCTGAAGAAATGCTGGATATGTAGTATCTTCCGGCTGGGTTGTTCTACCAGTAGGTCCAGGTGATGAACCTGAAGATATATGTGCAGTTAAAGGTGCTTCAGAATATTCTGATGAATAAATTGAGTCTAAAGAAATCTCTGATTGGGTTTCTACTTCTAGCAATTGGTCAGGGCCTGCCGAAGACTTTGTGTCTTTTTTTTTTTGTTGATATCAGTTTCTCCTTTTTGAGATAATTCTCCCTGAGCATTGTGACTTGATATCTTAGGTTTTAAAGGTTCTTTATATCCATATAATTTGCTGCAAATTTCGACCATAATATATCTTCAAAAAAGTAGCCTCTTGGATGCAGTGGAATTTGCTTTTTATCTTCTGGGGCATGTCTGGCTGGTTCTAAGCATGTTGGAGAGTCTGTATGTAATACTGCACTCTAAACTATCATGATACCTTCTGACATGTTTAAGTCGTGGAGACAAATTTTTTCAATATTCTCTATTTTGCTTTTATGCTTTTTAGGTGGCAGCTACTCTGTAAGCATGTGATCATTGACAAAGCACTTGTTGCATCCGTCTGTCGCAGACGTCTGTGACTGCTCTGCCTTACCTCTTTTCTTCCCTTTTCCTCCTCCTTGGGCAAGATGGCTGCTTCCGTGCCGAGGGCCTCAGCGTCTCCAGCTCAGCATGGGTGTCCCAGTCCGCCTTGCTCATTCCCATGGCCTCCTAGGGCGCGCGCACGCACATCTCCTACACTCAAATACACATCATGGTGGGAACCTCGGGGGCGTCCCCACTGCATGATGTCAATACCTCCGGGTATTTAAAGCCTCCGCTACGCTTCCACCTTTGAGTTAGCAAAGACTTCGGTTTAACTACTCTGACCGCTCTAAGCTGCTCTACACTTCAGGGCCTCGCTCCGTTTAGAAGCTCTAGGCACCTGCTCCTCGGGGGTCTCTCGCTACCATCCACCCTTTGGGGCCTCAACTAACTAGACAACCGCTCCTCGGGGGTCTGTCTCTCTCCAGACTATCAGGTACTCGCTCCTCGAGGGCCTACCAGTCTATGTATCCTGCACCAGGGACCTGCAGTCCCACCATCTCATTACCAGAAAGACGCCTGCACTCCTTTGAGTACCTCTATGATCCGGTGATCCAACTCCATCCACCAGGCTTGGCGTTACCCGCACTGCGGGCTCCCACCTATCTTGAACATCAGGGTGAGATTCTTCATCTGAGACTGAACGCATTGGCACCTCGCGGACCTCTGTGCCTTATCTTCCTGCTTCATACCAACTATCTACAGCAGTACAATAAAGCCTTCCATTCATTCCGTGTCTGCTATTTGAGTTTAGCCTATCACTGTGGTTTCCCATAGGGCCCCTCCCCATGGGAGGAGTCATCTCCATAGCGACCAAGGGTCCACAATGCCACAAACACAACAGCACTTTAGCACTTGACTTGACAACAGTGATACTGTGCCATACATCAGCGTTTATTTTTCACACTATACACCATATGTCAACACCAACTCTGAGCTCTCACAGTTCCTTGGGCTATGAAATACACCTATGCATCAGTTGCTTTGGGTGCTTCTGAAGACTTATCAGTGCCCTTTTTGAACTATGGGACTTTTGATGTTTGTGAGATCTTTCTGGAGAAGATGGTATTTTTCCTTTTTCTATTCTCAGACCCATTTTGACAATTTTTAGCAAGTTATCTTTTATTTTTAGAGCTCTAAGACTGGGCACAGAGAGATGTGCTCCTAGGTGCAACAAGTCTTGTATCATGGTCTGTTCCTAAACATTTTAAGCACAGTTTGTGCTGGTCATGACTGTCCATCTTTTTTAATAGCATTTCTCACAATTTTAATGGTCTTCTACCTTTCCTCAATAACCTTTCATCCTGAGGTTTTTTTTGTTTGTTTTTTTTTAAACTGCAAGGAAATAGACCTAAGCTAAATCTAAAGCTAAACTGATAAAGCTAAAGAATCTAAAGGTGTTAAAGAATGTATTCTTTTAATGCAGCAAAGTTAGGAAAGACTTGTGATCCAACTGTTTGCAAAGCGGGACAAAATGAGACCGAGGTGGCTCGAGCAGCAACATTGGCATGCTGACAATCGTACATGCTCATGAAAATTCTAGTAAGACCTGAGCTAGGAGAGACTAGCTACCTGACTTGGTGCTGTTTGACGTCACCCATTGCAAAACCAACACTTTCAATAAGCTTAGGAGTGAGTGCCAAGGTGGTGGCCTGGATTGCAATTTGGTTGATGGACAGAGGGCAATGTGTGATGGTAAATGGAACTTACTCTGAAGAGAGAGCGGTGTTAAGCAGAGTGCCACAAGGATCTGTGGTGGGACCGGTTCTGTTCAGTATCTTCATGAGCGACATTGCGGACGGGATCTGCAACAGAGTGGACACACCGGAAGGAGTAGAGAGAATAAGATGGGATATAAGGAAGCTGGAAGAGTAGTCAAAGATATGACTGCTGAGATTCAATGCCAAGAAGTGCAGAGTCATGCATATGGGGTGTGGAAATCCGAAAGAACTGTATTTGATGGGATGGGGGGGGGGGGGGGGGGGCGGGGGAAGGGCTGATGTGCACGGAGCAGGAGAGAGACCTTGGGGTGATAGTGTCTAACGATCTGAAGTCGGCGAAACAATGTGACAAGGAGATAGCTAAAGCCAGAAGAATGCTGGGCTGCATAGAGAGGAATATCTAGTAAGAGAAAGGAAGTGATGATCCCCTTGTACAGGGCTTTGGTGAGGCCTCACCTGGAGTACTGTGTTCAGTTCTGGAGACTGTTTCTCCAAAGGGACAGAGACGGGATGGAGGTGGTCCAGAGAAGGGCGACCAAAAAGGTAGATGGTCTTCAACAAATGACTTATGAGGAGAGATTGAAGAACCTAAATATGTATACCCTGGAGGAGAGGAGGAGCAGGGGTGATATGATACAGACTTTCAGATACTTGAAAGGTTTTAATGATCCATGGTCAACAACATACCTTTTACGTTGGAAAAAAATCACGATTTGAAGCTCCAGGGAGGAAGAATCAGAACCAAGGTCAGGAAGAATTTCTTCACAGAGAGGGTGGAGGATACCTGGAATGCCCTTCTGGAGGAAGGGGTGAAGACTAAAACTGTGAAGGATTTCAAAGAGGCATGGGATAAACACTGTGGATCTATAAAGGCTAGAGGATGGGAATGAAGAGAAGAGCCATGGGGGTGGATTACTGGAGTGGAGGCTACTACCTGGTGATTACTACTCTTACTCAATAAGCCTTCGCACTGTTAATGCAACTCCAACATTGCTCTCTGCTTCAACGGCAGGAGGAAATGTGGAAAAGAGGATTTGCATTCAGACAACAACCAACAAGGACTGAACTTCACAATCTGGGTAAACATATAAGCATGGGAGTAGCTTGCTTTTACGGCGGTTACTACCCTAACCCAATTAAGCCTCATACATCAGACTTAAAATGCATATACAGCGTTGATCTCTGCTTCAACGGCAGGGGGAAATGTGGAAAAGAGGATTTGCATTCAGACAATAGCCAACAAGGACTGAACTTCACAATCTGGGTAAACAAATAAGCGTGGGAGTAGCTTGCTTTTACGGCGGTTACTACCTAAACCAATTAAGCCTGATACATCACTTTGAATGCATATACAGCGTTGCTCTCTTCTTCAGTGGCAGGGGAAGATGTGGAAAACAGGATTTACATTCAGACAACATCCAATAAGGCATTGATCTGTGCAGTCTGGGTAAACAAGCATCGGGGTAACTTGCTTGATGCGGCAGTTACCATTTACCATTAAGCCTTATGCTACCTTTGATGCTACTCCAACATTACTCTCTGCATCAATGGCAGGGGATGGCAGGAAATTTGAATCAAACAGTTACAAACAAGGGCCCTGAACTTGGTGGTTGGTGAAACAGGTAAGTATGAGAAAATAAGTGAGGGAGCTAGCTAGGCAGACTGGATGGGCCGATTGGTCTTTTTCTGCTGTCATTTCTATGTTTCTATATAATACAAAGTACTGCCATTTGGTCTAGAAACAGCTGAACATAGCCATCTCCAAGTTTTTACTACCCATTGAATCAAACCAGTTAATCTAAGGCTAGGTGGGATCTTAGAAGGCAATGTATCTAGGTCAAATTAAAAAAATCTGAACAATATTTATTTATTTATTTGAACATTTTTATATACAGATACTAGTAGGGGAACATCATATCGGTTTACATAAACTAAAGTATAGCAAACAGGCTTTACAGAGAACTATGAACTGGATTATGAACAGCTTAGAACAGGCTAATGGATGAGTAAAGGAAGATGGGTTGCCAAGAAGAACAAGGGGAAATATCAACCACTTATAGCAACAGCTTAAACTTAAGTTAGAACAGAAGAACAGGGAATATAAACAATATTTGTTCCACCTCCACAGACGTATAATAGGTGTTATACACCTGAGGAATTAGACCTAATTCATCTTGTTCAATTGGCATCATTAATATGTGTAAAGCAATTCTTGCATTTACCCCTCAAAAATTCCCTTAACTTTACTAATCAAAGCTGCTACATTTTTTAGTCAAATACTTGAGTAGTGGTTGAAAAACATATAGCCATTTAGGAAATATCATATGCAGTAGATGAATCCTAACAATTAAAAGAATCTGGAAACCTAGCCCAGGGCTTCTCAACCCATTCGTCAGGGTACACCTAACCAGTCAGGTTTTCAGAGTATCCACAATGAATATGTATGAGAGAGATTTGCATGCACTGCTTCCATTGTATGCAAATCTATTGCATGCATATTCGTTGTGGATATCCTGAAAACCTGACTGGCTAGGTGTGCCCCAAGGACTGGGTTGAAAAATATTGACCTAGCTTGGTAGTATAGAGCAAATGGGGAAACTTCTTAGACCAGGGGTGGGCAATTCCAGTCCTCGAGGGCCACAAACCTGTCGAGGTTTTAGGATATCCTAATGAATATGCATGACATAGATTTGCATACAACTGAGGCAGAGTGCATGCAGATCTCTCTCATGCATATTCATTAGGGATATCCTGAAAACCAGACGGGTTTGTGGCCCTCGAGGACCGGAAGTGCCCACCCCTGCCTTAGACTGTAAGGTCATGACATCTCTGGGCAAAAAGATTCCCAAATACTTAAAAGTCCCCTGCCCATTTTAAAGGGAATTGAGATCTCCATAGGTCTTTCACCTCATCCAGCATGGCCAAGGCATCAGATTTGGTTGTTTTTTCAACCCAGCAGTTTCCCCATTTTCTTAAGAATTCCTGTAAAATGCACTGTAAAGATTCAAATAGGTCAAAAACATGCAGCATTTTCTGATTACATTTTGATAACAATTTTAAACTCTGAGAAGACCCATCCTGACTCCAGAAATTATCCATTCTTGTCTAGTACATTGAAGAAGAGGCTCAAGACAAACAAAAGTGGTGAGAGTGGACATCCTTGTCTAGATCTCTTTCGTAATACAATTTCCATGGAGGAAGTACCATTGATCATTACCTCTTTAGAAGCTCTATGATATAGAGCTTGAATAACCTGGACAAACATGAAGGCCCACCTAACTCTGTCAGATGTCTTGCTGAGCTCTATCTAACTTTGATTCCTATCACGCTCTCTTCTCTCCCACCCCACCCAAAAAGGTGATGCCCTTCTGGATGCCGGAGAATCCATGAAACGATTGGCTGAAGTGAAGGACTCTCTAGATATTGAAGTCAAACAAAACTTTATTGACCCCCTACAGAACCTGTGTGACAAAGACTTGAAAGAGATTCAGGTAGTCTGATTTCAAAGGGTGTTTGTGACTTTTTTATTTTTTCATTTAAACCTCCTGTTTCCTGTTATTTGCTTCTAGGAACCATTTCATTCTGGATACAAGAACTGCAGAAAAAAACAGAAAGATTAAATTAATGTTCCCTAGTGCAGGAAGATTTTTAGTCCATGGGAGGGCTGGACAACCATAGATAAAATATTGTTAGTGTAGGTGCTTAAACCCTGCTTTTGCAGCAGGACTCGGACAGTCTGTCAGTGTAGAGTTTCCACTATGGATGACGGTATTTTTATACTCCAGTCTCTTATATCTGCAGCTCTACTGGCTTGTTTAGCATGGCTGTAAACACTGGTGATAACCTTGGATATGATGATCCATTTCTCAGTGGGTTTACATGCCATCCAGTTGAAAATAACACATGGAGAAAGAGATGGGTTTGAAGCAGAACTTGTGTATAAGAGGGTTATGGAGATGTTACACTACTGCTCAAGTGCAAAACACTGGCTCATTGCCAGTCTGTCTACCTGCATTCAAGCTCACATCACTGCTTCAGCTACTGGGCATAAGATGAATGCATCCAGGTGCAGAGGCTCATGTTGAGATCTTTCATGGCTTGTAGGTCTTCTATCACTACTCTGACATGTAGGAAGGGGATAAAGAGAAAACACCCTGGTAGGCCATTCTGTTCTTTCTTAGGATTGAGGAATCCAGACTTTGTTAAACATAGAAAATATGAAATCTGTTTAAAAAAAAAAAAAAATTCTGCTTTTTGCATTATTCCTAGTTCTAACTGGTTTCTGCCAGCACATGAGCACAGACTGTTTCAGGTACTTATCTGCAGTTTTATTAATCTGGCAGTGTGTGCCTAGGCTGCTGTTGCTTTACATGTGACTTCACATGCTTCCTCAGGTTCTGAAGATGCAAAATAAAAAGCTTTCTTGAGTGGGTGTGACAGATGGCACCATTGCCTTTGATCTTTGTACCCACTCCTGTTCCTCTTGCAGCATCACTTGAAGAAGCTGGAAGGCCGGCGCCTCGACTTTGACTACAAGAAGAAACGACAAGGGAAGATTCCAGATGAGGAACTGCGTCAGGCCATGGAAAAATTTGAGGAATCCAAGGAGGTGGCAGAGACCAGCATGCATAACCTGCTGGAGACAGACGTAAGGGGCCCTGGGCACATCATATGCAGCATGGGGTTTGCATACCTCCCTGTGAGGATGCTGAATTCATATCATTGTTTGTGGCCAAGTCTATTTAATCTTGGCCTGCAGCAGCCCTTACTCTCAGTGCTCCATTACCAACACAAACCCAACATCTCATTGATTCTGTCAAATGCTACAGCATGTGAATATCTGGTATCAATCTGTTGCCTTTCCTTGGCTATATGATTAAAATCCCTGGATACATTTTCCAGCTGCTGTATCTGTTTATATTTCTCCAACCCAAATAATGAAAAGTTTAAGGATGCCCTACCCTGTTGAGGACTAATGTTAATGACTGCAGTTACCCCTCCTGTGCAAGGATGTGCTGTGTTTAATGGCAGATGGACATGTACATCTTTCTTGCAGATTGAGCAAGTGAGCCAGCTCTCAGCCCTAGTGGATGCTCAGCTAGACTATCACAAGCAAGCTGTGCAAATCCTAGAGGAGCTGACTGATAAACTCAAGGACAGGTAAGAAGAGGCTGCTGTGTGTAACAAAAACTGATTCCGCAGCTACACAGTTATCCAACTCTGGAAAGAGAAAAAGCAACTTTTTTTTTTTTTTCACATTTCTGCTCTTCTGTGATTTATCTACTTTTACAGGTTCTATTAAAGCTTCTTGAGTCTGTGTTTTGGGTTCAGACCGCACACAGTGGAATTATACCCAAGAGGCTTACATATACATGCTAGTCAGGTCAAAGGAGAGAACTACCCAAGGGATTAACCTGTATACCAACAGGAATGTGCCTCAGGAGCTTAAACAGTAAACATACTGGCCAACTCTAGGGTTATAACCAGGGGCTAGAACCCAGGATCTTAACACACACACATACACACACACTTGATACATTTATTTGAGCAATAAGATGATAGAACAGAGAATAAATAAAATCAGATAATACAGAAGACTTGTTTGCAGTTAACAATTACTAAAGAGAATGCCTAAATATGTGTATGTATATATCATAAAGCTTACATTTTTTATGTCAAACCCAAGGAATCAGTCTGCTCTGCCACTTCCAGAAGTATGAAGTATGTATGATTTAATCTCTATTTTCCTGTCGTGTAGCCAGATGGACTCAGAACAAGTGGGTATAGTGTGCTTGTGCTAGCAGTTGGAGACGGATCTGACGTCAGCACGGGTACATATACCCCCACAGGAAGTGAAGCTCTTCAGTAATTTCCGTCTCCAAAGCAGTTTGGAGAGCCTGCACGCTCGCTGAGCGTGTTTCCAATCTACTTTCTATTTTCTACTTTCTACTTACCAAATTTCTACAGGAACATCGAGCCCCGCACTCCTGCGGTGATACCATTCGGTCCCTCCCCTAGTTGAGTTTCCCGAGGTGATTTCTGTGGTCCCTCGGAGGTTAGGCCTCTGTCCGGTGGCCGAATTGCGGCAGGGACCAAGCCCCCGAGCAGGAAGGCTTGGGTCGGGCTAAGAGGCGCCTCGGTCCCGGCGTGGACTTGGGAAGCAGCGGGTGCATTCCTCAAGCGCGGCGGTGAAGGTATTTCCCCTCTCCCCCCGCAGCCAGAGACCGCCCGGGTTTCAGCCGGGAAGCGCCGAGGATCAGGTAAGGCGCAAAACCTTTACTTTTGGTCTCCGAAGTTCGAGGATCATCGGCGTTGCCTGTATGTGGCACGCCACGGAGGTCGCCATTTTGTTGGCCCTGTTCAGGTATTGAGCGCCCATGATAGGCGCCTGTATCGTATTGAGCGCATATTGTGTTTAGCGTATATTGCTGACCGCATATTATTGAGCGCATATTGTATTTAGCGTATATTGCTGACCGCATATTATTGAGCGCATATTGTGTTTAGCGTATATTGCTGACCGCATATTATTGAGCGCATATTGTATTAAGCGTATATAGCTGTCGCGTATTGTTGAGCGCGTATTGTTGAGCGCATATTGCTGCCGCATATTAATCAGCGCGCAATGGAACAATTGAATGCCCCGGTGTCCCCGGCGGCGGCGCCTCCTGATTCCGGCGTGAAAGCTCTCGGCCTCTGCTCAGCATGCCAGCTCAGAGCCACGCACAGCGAGGAGCCAGACTCCTTTTGTGCCCAATGTGAGGAGGCAGTGGGAGCCTCGGGCCAGGACCAGTCTCAACCGAGGTTTGTTGACAGTTCCCCAGGGACCACCCTGGATCTCGCAGGCAGTCTCGAACAACCTGGGATCCCGGTGGACCTGGTACCCCGACCACTTGAGACCACCTCCATTTCCTGGGTGGATCTCTTTAAGGGGATCCATGCCTTTGTACAGATGCAATCAACTTCCCATCCAGGCCCTGCTGCTGCTGCTCCTATTGCTGCGGCTCCGGTTGCTGCTCCAGCGGATCCTGCCCCCTGGACCTTCACGCCCTTATCGTGGGCAAGTACACCCGCCTCCGGGCAGTCCGGTTCAGGCGGACCCTGATGTCTCGGAGACTGAATCAGAACCCTCCGAGGAGGAGGAACTTCCCTCGGGGATGGAGCCATATCGAACCATGAGGCGGTTCTTTCCCAAGGAAGATCTCTCCGACCTAGTATCTCAGTGCCTGGCGGAGTTGGATATTTCAGGCCCCAGCACTACGGTGCCGTCTACACAGAACCCTCTGCTGGAAGGTCTTCAGCCTACAGCCTGCCACTTTCCCTTCTTGCAAGCCGCACAGCAACTGATAGTTCTGGAATGGACTGCACCAGCGGCCTCATTCAAAGGGGGTCGGGGCCTGATAGGCATGTACCCCCTGGATCCGGCAATCAAGGAGATGCTGGCATGCCCTCAGGTGGACACCTTGGCTAGCGCGGTGGTCAAGCGCACTACCATTCCAGTTGAGGGGGGGGCGGCCCTCAAGGAGGCTCACGACCGGCGACTGGACGCCATCTTGAAACAGACATTTGAGGTGGCAGCTCTGTCTTTGCGAATCGCAACCTGCTGCACAGTGGTGACGCGTTCCTGTTTGTCACAGGTCAGGAACAATGCTCCGGCAGCGGACATGGAGTCCGCTCTTTCATTCCTCACGGATGCTGCATCTGACCTTGTCCGTACAACAGCCAAGGGGATCTCATCTTCTGTGGCTGCCAGGAGGCAGCGCTGGATACGGAATTGGTCAGCGGATGCTCCTTCGAAGACACGCCTCACCAGAATGCCTTTAGGGGTTCTTTCCTGTTCGGCAGCGACCTTGATAAACTAGCCAGCACATGGGGTGCCTCTCAAATACCTCGACTGCCGGAGGATAGGTTCAAAAGGAACCAGCGCGCCTTTCCAAGGCCTTCCAGAGGCAGAAGCTCTCAACGCTTCATTCCCTATAGGGGTCGCTACCAGGCACCTCGTCCTCAGGCCAGGAACCAGTCCTTTCAGCCCAAGCAACAGAAGAGGGGAGCCGGCTCGGGTGCAGGCCCCGGCCGCGCCTCCCAATGACATTCAGCCGATCCATCTGGGGGACGGGGCCATAGGGGGCAGGTTAACCCTCTTCTACCCCAGATGGGTCGAGATTACGTCGGACCAGTGGGTCCTCGCCATCATCCGAGAGGGTTATTTTCTGGACTTCCATCATCTTCCTCCGGACAGGTTTGTGGAATCTTCGTGTCCAATCCACAAGAAGGCAGCATTGGAAGCTACCCTGGCGAGGCTCCTGTCCTTGAGAGCCATAATCCCGGTACCTGCACGGGAAATGAATTCTGGGCATTATTCCATTTATTTCATGGTACCCAAGAAAGAGGGCACCTTCCGGCCCGTACTGGACCTCAAGTCAGTCAACCGATACTTACGCATGGAAACCGATACTTACGCATGGAAACTCTGCGCTCAGTCAAGAACGCAGTGCAGCCAGGAGAATTCCTCACGGCCTTAGATTTATCAGAAGCCTACCTGCATATCCCGATTCACCAGGATCATCAGCACTACCTACGCTTCAAGGTACTGGGACGTCATTTCCAGTTCTGGGCTTTGCCCTTCGGGCTGGCCACGTCACCGTGGACCTTCACCAAGGTGATCGTAGTAGTAGCAGCGGCGCTCAGACGGGAAGGAATCCTCGTCCATCCCTACCTAGACGATTGGTTAATCAGGGCGAAATCACGAGAGGAGAGCCATCGGGCAACCAGCAGAGTGATCGCCCTTCTGGAACGCCTGGGATGGGTAGTCAACCTAAACAAGAGTTGCCTACAGCCTTACCAATCTCTGGAATATCTGGGAGTCCAGTTCGACACCCAGGCAGACACGGTCAGTCTCACCACCAAGAGAAGATTAAAACTTCAGACGCGTCTTCGGTCCTTGATGGGAGCCCGTCGGCCCACAGCTTGGGATTACCTGCAGGTTCTCGGTCTCATGGCATCCACCCTGGAAGTGGTACCCTGGGCAAGGGCCCATATGAGACCTCTACAAAGCTCCCTGCTCTCTCGCTGGAGTCCCCGCTTCTGGCATTACTCCATGCATCTACCTCTACCAGCCAGAGTGCGGACTCAGCTACGGTGGTGGTTGCAGTCCAACCACACGAGCAGGGGGTCAAAGATGTCCTCCCCCACGTGGACTCTGCTCACCACAGATGCCAGCCTGAGCGGATGGGGAGCACACTGCGAAGAACTCACCGCCCAAGGACGGTGGAGCAGGGGAGAGTCAGGGTGGAACATCAACCGACTAGAGGCACGGGCAGTCCGGTTAGCCTGCCTGCGATTTGCTCACAGACTGAGGAACAGAGCAGTCGGAGTGATGTCGGACAACGCCACCACGGTGGCATACATCAACCGACAGGGCGGAACCAGAAGCCAACAGGTGTCCCTCGAGATAGCCCCGCTGATGGCTTGGGCAGAGGCGAATCTTCAGGACATCTCCGCCGTCCACATTGCCGGAAGGGACAACACCACGGCAGACTTCCTCAGCAGAGAAAGCCTAAATCCGGGGGAATGGCAGCTGTCGCCCACAGCCTTCCAGATGATTGTGGATCACTGGGGGATTCCAGACATGGACCTACTAGCGGACAGGTCCAATGCTCAAGTACCCAGATGCTTCAGCCGCAAGCGAGATCCGTTCTCTCAAGGGATCGACGCCCTGGTTCAGCCATGGCCCCCAGGGGCCCTGCTATACGCCTTTCCTCCGTAGCCCCTGCTGGGCACCCTTATCCACAAGATTCGGAAGTACCGGGGCCTAGTTCTTCTAGTGGCACTAGACTGACCAAGAAGACCCTGGTACGCGGACATGAGAAGACTACTGGCAGGGGAGCCACTTCCCCTGCCTCCGCTCCGGGACCTGCTACGTCAAGGTCCCATCCTTCACGAGGATCCGGCTCAATTCTCTCTTACGGTCTGGCCATTGAGAGGGCTAGACTGAAGAAAAGAGGTTACTCGGAGCCAGTGATAGATACACTCCTCCGAGCGCGCAAGTTCTCCACATCCCTCACCTACGTCAGGATTTGGAGAGTGTTTGAAGCCTGGTGCGACACTCATGGCACCAATCCACATGCGACTGCTATCCCTATTGTTCTGGATTTCCTGCAGGATGGGCTTCAGAAGGGTCTATCCCTAAACTCCATCAAGGTTCAGGTGGCTGCGCTGTCTTGCTATGGTCCCAGGAGGGATGGCAAGACCATTGCCACGCATCCAGATGTTTCTCGCTTCCTGAAAGGAGTTAAGCACATTCGTCTGCCTCTGAAGTGGCCAGTGCCTTTGTGGAACCTCAACATAGTTTTGGATTTCCTCGCAGGATCCACCTTCAGACCCCTTTGGGGCCTGTCTCTCCGTTCTCTCACTTTGAAGATGGTGTTCTTGCTGGCTGTATGTTCAGCACGCCGCATCTCAGAGCTACAAGCACTGTGTCTTGCTGTGATCCCTTTCTCAGAATCACTACTGAGGCTATCCATCTTCGCACGGTTCCATCCTTCTTGCCTAAGGTAGTCTCACAATTTCACCTCAACCAGACCATATCCCTGCCTACCACGGCGGGTTTGAAGAAATCAGAAGAAGGGCGTTTGCTTCGCCATCTTGACATCAGCAGATTGCTGCCCAGATATCTGGAAATGACAGAAACAGTACGAAAGACTGACCATCTGTTCGTCCTTCACAGCGGGAAGAAACAAGGAGAAGTGGCCTCTCGGCCCACAATCGCCCGCTGGATTAAAGAAGTCAACAGAGCGGCCTACGTAGAGGCCGGGAAGTCACCGCCTCTACAAGTCAAGGCCCATTCTACCAGAGCCCAAGCAGCATCTTGGGCTGAATCTAGGATGCTGTCGCCTGCAGAAATATGTAAAGCGGCGACATGGTCCTCCCTCCATACCTTCTCCGGGTTCTACCGTCTGGATGTCCAGGCCAAGGAGGACACAGCATTTGCGAGGGCAGTCTTGCGCGGTCCTCAGGCAGCCTCCCGCCCTTGTCCGGGAGTAAAGCTTTTGTACATCCCACTTGTTCTGAGTCCATCTGGCTACACGACAGGAAATGGTGAGATTACTTACCTGATAATCTCGTTTTCCTTAGTGTAGACAGATGGACTCAGCATCCCGCCCAGCTGCCTGTAGTCATTGGTTTCACCGATGCAAGGTAAGCCTTATCACTTCTTACATGAGTGCGTCCACTCTGCCAGGTGTCGACGCCTTCCGGTTGGGAATGCTGGCGGTCTCCAGCTACTATCAATCGGTCAGGGGAATCCTGTTTTCACTATTTCATTGAGCGTCAGTACACATATATCCATAACAGCTTTTGCAAGGAAGATTACTGAAGAGCTTCACTTCCTGTGGGGGTATATGTACCCGTGCTGACGTCAGATCCGTCTCCAACTGCTAGCACGAGCACACTATACCCACTTGTTCTGAGTCCATCTGTCTACACTAAGTAAAACGAGATTATCAGGTAAGTAATCGCACCATTTTATACTAGAAAAAAGCAGTTGCGTGAGACTGGAATTTGTAACTGCTCAAAGCAGAAGTGATGTCCCCTCCCTCTCAATATTATCCATTCAGACTCTTGGACTAGTATATCTGTATATACCTTTGTACCTGGGAACTGCCTTGGCACTAACTCCAGTTTCCAGATTCTTTCCTGAGAATTCACATAAGCATGTTAGCCTAACATTTCTACATGGTTCTCAAAGCAGTTCTCAGAAGCATTTTATTATAAGCAGCATAACAGTTCCCTTTTCTATATCCATAACACTTTCTGAGTCAGGCTGAGTGTGGCCATCACCCAGACAAACTCAAAAAGACCACATTGCACTCAGTTATCCAACTCTGTGTTCCATATGAGCTGTGGAGCCTGGAAGAATTGGTTAGATATACAAAAGAGTTTTAAAGTTGCAGCTTTGTACAAGCCACAGACCTGTAGAACACAGGTTCTAGTCTTTCCTATGCCACTTCTGCAAAACATAAGTTTTTTTTTTATCTCCCTGTGTTCACATCAGGATCGGCAGGGGTTTCTTTACCATATAATTCTCCCCAAAGTGGTGTATATCAACAGCTGTAGATGAGAAAGTTATGCCAAGAGTTGTTATAAAGGAGAAGTTGACAATTTGTCATCTTGTCTCTTTTGTAAGGTTGTTTTTTGGGTTTTTTTTTGCATGATAAAGCTTTTGCTATCTTCCTCCCTATAATTTTATGGGTCTTGATCCCAAGACGTGTAACCTTTTAGGATTATATACTGATGTTTAATTGGTTTATAGTTGACAGGATCCTTGAGCAAGGTCTGCATTTCCATATTAATTTGTGTGATGTCTCCAGCATGCTGTATGTAATTTTCATGTTAAGGATATGTTCTGTTCTGTTGAAGGATAAGAGAAGCATCTTCCCGACCTAAGCGAGAATACAAACCAAAGCTGAGAGAGAACTACGACTTTGGAGAAGCCAGCCAGTCCAATGGAGGGTTTTCCTGTAATGCATCTGTCCGAGTGCCGGGTAGAGAGGTCCCAGGTGCGTGGTAGATACTTACATGACAAAACAACTTGAAGGTAGATCAGTGTCAGCTGGAGGCAGATCACATATGAATAGGTAGCTGAATTACATCACATGTGTACACATTCTTTAAAAAAAAAAAAAAAAAAAAAAAAAAGTTTGCATGCATGGGCAATTGAGCTTGAGGTAGAAAACACCTGAAAAGAGTGGGTAGAGATCTGTGGAAGTTAGTACAAATTTCCTAAATGAATTTGAGTGGAAGATCCAAATTTGGATTATTTCAAAACTCAATGGCAAGACATGGGAGGAGGCCCAGGTATAGGATTTAAGTATGAAACTCGTAAGAGCCATTGAAGATGATAGGACCTGGAATAGCCTACTGGCAGAGGTGGTGCAAACCAACAATTTAACAGAATTTAAGTATGTTTAGGAAAGATATGGAGGGCAGTTATAGATACAGGATTGAGAGCTCTGGTAAGACATGGGTGTGGGCAGTTGGCTTTGATTTAAGTATAGGCATTTTATATGCTTATCCAATGTGTTAAAAAAAACCCCAAAAAAAACCAACTGAGTGAACTAAATGGGCTTGACTGGTCATCTACTGTGTTACTACGTTTTGGCTTTTGTTTTCAGACACCCCCCCATCCCAATTTAAATAGTCCAGGAAGGGCCAACTGATGGAGGAGTTATGGCAATTGAGGGACACGTTTGCGTGTTTTCTTGTCTTACCTAGTGATTTTTTTTCTGGAGAAAAAATAACACAAAGTAGCCACTCATGTAAACATATTATTGGATGCAGTATAACGTTTGGAATTAAGACTACACTTGACAGATTAGGAGAAATAATTCTTGGAAGCTTTAGTGGCTAAAAAGTGTATAACAAGATAGCTTGACCTCAGAAGTGGGTAGAATGGGGTAAACCATGATACAGGATTGTGGAGGAAGCCTAGGTGCCTGGCTCCTGGCCTCAGGCCCTTTGCTGCAGTGACCAGACTAGGAATAGTGGAAGGAAGGAGCTGTTAAAATAGAGGGAAAAATCCCAGGGTTATTGAAAATGAAGGCTCATGTTGACTCATCAGAGCATTGATTCTGAGTGTGTTGGAAGGAGGAAAAAGGAAGAGCTACTAGACAAAACGGGTGGGAGTGGGAAGCATCCTGTACCCCTCAAAATCAATGCCTTATTGAAGTAGATGTCTGCAAGTCTACTTTCATAGAGATTCCATACCAATTTCAAAACCGCGCAGCAGATGGCCAAGCCAGTTGCATACAGCATAGTCCAGCTGTTCCAAAGCGCATGGCTTATTTTAGGATTCATTTTATGAAGTAAGAATTGTAAACAAAGAAACTTGGCATCTATTTTAAAATGGCTGATTATCTTATGCATGGTTTACTGTTAAAGTTAGTTTAAAAAAAAAAAAAAGATGGATATGAATATGCCCAAGCTGGCGCTGTATACAGTGCTCCCAGGATAACAGAATAAATTAAAAGTTCAGAATAAAGAAAACTCCAGATTTAGATGGCTTGAAGGCTGTCCTTGGGGTGATAGTTGCAAAATAGGGATTGTTCCCACTCCAGAGAAAATAGCATGGAAAGTAAAAGCCATCGTCTCTGGCATAAGAACATGCTATACTGGGTCAGACCAAGGGTCCATCAAGCCCAGCATCCTGTTTCCAACAGTGGCCAATCCAGGCCATAAGAACCTGGCAAGTACCCAAAAACTAAGTCTATTCCATGTTGCCGTTGCTAGTAATAGCAGTGGCTTTTTGTTGCTTTTTTGGATGGTTGCTATTCATCTAGCTTCCGACTGATCCTCCTCTGAGCCTGCTAAGCTGCCACTGCCTGAATATGCAACTGGGGAAGGAACAGAAAACACTAGTTCCCTGTACGTACCAGGATCAGTCCAGGACACCTGGGTTGTGACTCCGCACCAGTAGATGGAGACAGACTAAAACTTGTGGGCGGAGCCATATAGGACCCTGTGCCAGTCACAGCCCCTCAGTCTTTCTCTGTCTCCAGTAGATGGTGCAGGTGCAGTCACAGCCCCTGCCTGGCATGATTCTGTTAGTCGGTCAGGTCCGGTTATTTTTTTAAGTAATTTTGTGTTTTTGAGGTAAGCTTAGGTGCGCTTTTCAAAGTAGGTGTTTTCTCTTGGTGAGTAAAGTCTGTCCGCCCTGCCTCCCAGGGGGGTTGAGAGGTCCTGAGGGGACTACCCTCCCCTGGTCGAGGCCGCTGCTAGGGTCGAGGACCCGGCTTGCCTAGTAGCAACGTCAGGGGTGACACCGGGGAGCCCGGTTCACTCACCCCTGCAGGAAAAGGGCTCCAGAACCAAGGACAGCTGCAAGCTTTGTAAAAAAAAAAAAAAAAAAAAAAAGGGTTTTTGTTTTCGTTGTGCCGGCTCTCCGTTTCCTCGCGTCTTCGCTCCGTTTTTTAGGGGGGGGGGCGCCGGTAGCAGAAGGGAGGTCGCCGATTTTGATTTTTAAGTTTAGTTTGAATTTCGCCGCCCGTTTTTTCGCCGCGCTCGCCGGCATGCCACGAGGGTCGGCCTGCCCGGCCTGCGGCTCGGCTCGCGCGCGCTTTTCGCAGCAAGGCCTCTGCAGCTCCGGTCGCACGGGCGGAGAAGGAGTGTCCGGAGCGCCTCGGGGGGCCCAGTCCAGAACCGCGCGATCGCCGCCGCGCGGGGGGGGGGGCTCGGCTGCTAGGCCCCAAGATGTGCGAGCGCGGCAGCCATTTTAAATTCCGGCCGCGAAATCGCTCGGTTCACAACAGGGGATACAGCCCTGCCCCCCGCGCTTTCCCTGCAGCGGGGTCCGGCGGGGGGGGTCCCCACGGAGGGGCCTCGTTCCCCGGTGGCTCCCGCGGATTATTCTTCAGATGTTATCTGATTTTGCGCTCCTGTTGCTCGGGGTTTTCAAATATAAGTGTATTTAGCGCAGCCGGAGGGGCGTCGCGGGGGGGGGCCACCCGCAGGTCTGCTCCAAAGAAAAGAAGACTATGGATGTTGCGGGGGGCTCTCGGGAGCCCTCGCGGGGGAAGCATCCGCCGCGTGGCGTACCTCAGGAGTCTGCGATGGAATCTTCATCGGCAGTTGACTCAGAGTCTCCAGTGGAGTCCCTGATGGGGGCAGAGGAGGCGGCTGCGGACGGTCCCGTCCCTGATGGGGGCCGAGGAGGCGGCTGCGGATGGTCCCGTCCAGCCCAGCGCGGGCAAAGGGGCACTAGCCGTGGAGGGGGATGACCCCAAGGTGGTACGGCTATTTCGCAGGGAGGAACTGTCCCCGCTAACTCCAGCAATTCTTCAGGAACTGGCAATGGAGGCTCTGCCGGGGGGGGGGGGCCCGTCGAGAGGCAAACATGGATCCACCGAGAGGCAATCATGGATCCGGTGCTCTTAGGTCTCACGGGGCCGACATTAGTATTTCCTTTTCAATTTTCATTTCCTGTTCAGTGAATGGGACACGCCGGAGTTACGATTGAAGGTCAGTAAGGCCATGGACAAGCTTTACCCGCTACCGGAGGATGTGCTGGCGCTCCTTCGCCTGCCGAAGGTGGATTCCGCTGTCTCTGCGGTGACTAAGAGCTCGACTATTCCGGTTACGGGAGCCATGGCTCTCCGGGATATACAGGATAGGAAGCTGGACGTGTAACTCAAGAAGATTTTGAGGTGTCTGCCCTGGGTGTGCGGGCTACCTTCTGTACCAACTTCGCTATGTGAGCGAGTCTGCGCTGGGCCCAAGTTCTTCAGGCGAACGCAGGTCTGTCGGCGGAAGAGGCATCACAGGCAGATAGGTTGGAGGCAGCAATAGCGTATGGGGCAGATACTCTCCAAGATTTGCTGCGTACATCCGCTAGGTCCGGGGTGGCGGCTGTATCGGCGCGTCGCCTGCTGTTGCTGCGCAACTGGGCTGCAGATGGTTCGTCCAAAGCAGCTGCCCGAGGACAGATTCAGGGCGCGCTCCTTCTGTTTGGCCAGATCCCGGTTCCAAGGGCCCAGGAATTCGCGTCCTCGAAGGTCTACCGGTCCTTCTTATAGGTCAGCTTCCTCCTGTAACCATCAATGGCAGCAGTCCTTTCAGGGTACACGCTTCGGTAGACAGGGTGGAGCCCCGTCGGCGAAGGGGCCAGGATAACATCGGGCCAGTGGGTCCTCAACGTGATAACGCACGGCTACGCATTAGATTTTGTTCGTTCCCCAGCACACTAATTCCTGGGCTCGCCGTGCAAGGCTCCCAAAACGAAGGCAACAGTGCTAGACACCATCCGGCGCTTGGAACATTTGGGAGCCATTTCCTCCGCTCCGGTCAGTCAGCACAGTAAAGGACGTTACTCCATTTGCTTCATTGTTCCAAAGAAAGACGGCACTTCAAGACCAATCCTGGATCTAAAAGGGGTGAACAGATGCCTGTGTGTGCCTCACTTCCAAATGGAGACTATTCGGTCGGTGATCGCCTCGGTGCGTTCAGGAGAGTTCCTGGCCTCACTAGGTTCCACGGAGGCGTACCTTCACGTAGGTATTCCACTGTCTCTTCGGCGATGCCTAAGGTTCTGCATCCTAGGTCGGCATTATCAATTCAAGGCTCTCCCGTTTGGGCTCGCAACGGCGCCTCGTACTTTCACGAAGGTGATGGTCGGGGTGGCGGCGCAACTTCGCCGGGAGGGTTTCTGGTTCATCTTTACCTGGGCGATTGGTTGATTCGGGCGAAGTCCGAGGATCAGTGTCGGCTGTCAGTGGCCAGGGGCCTACACCTCTTGCAGTCGCTAGGCTGGGTAGTCGATTTCAACATGAGTCCATTGGTACTCACGCCGGTACCCACGCAGACCCTGGAATGCCTTGGAGCCGTATTCGACGAAACGGGGCAGGGTGTTCTTATCGCAGGAACGAAGGTGCAAACTGCAGTCTCCAGTGAGGCGCTTGCTGTCGCTCCGCCTACCACGGGTCGGCGATTACTTCATGGTCCTGGGTACTATGGCCTCCACTCTCGCGTTGGTCCACTGGGCGTTGGCTCATCTACGGCCGTTGCAGTCGTCCTTACCATCCCGCTGGCAGCCGGTCTCCGGAAGCGTTCTACCGTCCACTTCCACTCGTAGGCCGGGCGAGATCCGGCCGGTCCTGGTGGCTCGATTCCAGTCATTTGACCTCTGCAGTGTCACTCCTAGTGCCCAACTGGACAGTGGTGACTACGGATGCCAGTCTCTCCGGATGGGGAGCAGTCTGCCTAGGGAAGTCGGTTCAAGGCCTACGGTCAGCGTCTCAAGCCCGATGGGCTACCAACCGACTGGAGACCACAGCGGTCCATCTGGCGCTGCAATCGTTCCTACCTCTGCTGAGGGGACGGGCAGTCTGTGTTTTGTCGGACAACGCAACCGTGGTGGCCTACATCAATCGCCAAGGAGGGACGAGAAGTCCACAGGTGGCGGACGAGGCGCGGCTCTTGATGGCTTGGTCGGAGCTAAATCTAGACAACATTGCAGCCTCTCACATCCATTGCAGCTTCACATACATTGCAGCCTCTCACATCGTTGGGGTCGACAACGTCCAGGCGGATTTTTTCTGCCGTCATCATCTGGATCCCGGGGCATGGGAGCTGGCGGACGAAGCTTTTCGCCTCATCTGCAAGACGTGGGGTATTCCCCACATGGACTGGATGGCCACAGGCCACAATGCGAAGGCTCCGCAATTCTTCAGTCGGCGTCAAGGATGGGGAGCAGGAGTCGACGCCTTGGTGCTTCCCTGGCCGACGGATGTCCTGCTGTACGTCTTTCCTCCGTGGCCGATGTTCGGCACGATTCTGCGCCGCATAGATTTGCACCCGTTCAACGTGTTCAACGTGATCCTGGTGGCTCCGGCATGGTCTCGCCGTCCGTGGTTCGCGGACCTTGTTCAGTTTGTCGGTGGCGGCTCCCATGCGTCCCATGCGTCTCCAGGGATTCGCGGGGCTCTTCTGTCAGGGCCCCGTCTGTTTGGAGGATGCGGATCCCTTCTGTCTCGCGGCCTGGCGTTTGAGAGGCATCGGCTAACAGGGGAAGGTTACTCTGACGCGCTGGTGGCTATGCTGCTGAGGTTCCAGGAAGCAGTCTACGTCCTTGGCGTACGTCCGGTTCTGGGTAGTCTTTGCGGTATGGTGCGTGCAGCGGGGTGTGGATTCCACTGCCGTTTCTGTTTCTGATATTCTGGCTTCTCCAGGCTGGTCTGGCCAAAGGATTGGCATGCAGTTCCCGGCGGGTCCGCGCTTGGTTGCTTGCGGGTCCGGATGTTTCCTGTTTCTCCGGGGGGCTAAGCATCTCCGTCCGCCATTGCGTTTCCCCTGCCCGTCCTGGACCCTTAATTCGGTTCTTTCCACCTGGTGCTCGGCACCGTTTGAACCCTTGAAGCGTACAACTCTTAAGGTTCTCTCTTTAAAGACTGTATTCTTGGTGACGATTGCCTCGGCGCGGCGCTTTTCTGAGTTGCAGGCTCTCTCCTGTAGAGAACCGTTTTGTGTATTTCCGATTCGGGGGTATTCTGGCGGCCGATCCCTTCCTTTCTACCTCAGGTCGTTTCGTCTTTTCATCAGAATCTGTCAGTGGAGCTGCCCGCTTTGCGGACGGGAGCTCCTCTGATCCTCAAGCGAGGGACTTAAAGAGACTTGAGGTGCGAAGTTCCCTTCTACACTACCTGGCGGTCGCTAATTCCTTTCGGATAACAGATCATTTGTTTTCCTTTTCGGGTCCAAAGAAAGGGGCCACAGCATCCCGCAAGACGATTGCCCGTTGGCTAAACGAAACCATTGGTTCGGCATACTTTGTGCGGGGGGGAAACCGATTCCTGGGGCCTCAGGGCTCACTCGACACGGTCTCAAGCGGCGTCTTGGGGCGGAATTTTCGCAGGTGTCGCCTCAAGAGATTTGCAGGGCTGCTACCTGGAATTCGTTCCATACCTTCATTAGACATTACCGATTGGATGTTCAGGCTACTGATTTCGGGGGGTTTTTTGGAGAGAGGGTACTCCGAGCGGGACTCTCTGCTTCCCACCCTCGGTAATTTAGCTCTGGTACATCCCAGGTGTCCTGGACTGATCCTGGTACGTACAGGGAAAGGAAAATTAGTTTCTTACCTGATAATTTTTGTTCCTGTAGTACCAAGGATCAGTCCAGGATCCTGCCCGCAGCGCTGCTTTGAAGTAACGGAGAGTCCGCTCCGAGTTCTTCTTAGCTAACCTGGTCGCTTGTTTTCGCTCTCCTGGTTGGGGAGTCCAGTTTCGACAGGGGTTTGACATTCTGTTCGGTTTAATTACAGATAGTTGATAGCTAGTTCTAGTTGCGTTTCTACTTTGACATTACGTAAGACTGAGGGGCTGTGACTGGCACAGGGTCCTATATGGCTCCGCCCACAAGTTTTAGTCTGTCTCCATCTACTGGTGCGGAGTCACAACCCAGGTGTCCTGGACTGATCCTTGGTACTACAGGAACGAAAATTATCAGGTAAGAAACTAATTTTCCTATTTCAGAGAATGCTGTTGGGGCACATATGATTGTGTTTAGTGCAATAAACCCATGGCTAACTTATCTGCATAATGGGCTTTAAGTGAAGTAGATTAAAGTGTTTGTGTTAAAAATAAATAAATAAATAAATAAATTAAAATTAAAATTAAAAAAAAAATACCCAGCACTGTGGCACAAGGATCTGGGTTTCTTTGTCTGTCATTGCACAATGACACCTAGTGGCCAGACTTGGTATGCACACATACTGGATTTATGCTGTGGTCAATAGACTAGATGTGGTGGGGGCTGTGAGAGCTTGCAGGAGGAGCATAAAACCCAAACCATTGAATTAGACAGCTAACCAAAACACTTGTTTCTTTATAGGCTGTAGTGTGCAATCTGGTTATCTGGCCATGTTTCTTGATCCAGAACACATTTGGGGCATGCACTTGCAATACTCATAGGCTTTGATAGTTAAATAGGCATTTGAGAAAGTATCTGGATCTTATTGCACCATGCTGTGTCTTCAAACATCCATGTTTCTTTTTTTTGTTTGTTTCGTGTGCATTTATTTTACTTTTTAATGTAAGCAGCCTCATCCTCTTTCCGATTTGACAAGCCCACCCGGACTCCAAGCACCAGGAGCACGCGTGAGTCTTCCCCTGATTCTATCTCCTGTCCTGCATGGAGTAGGATGTTCTCCCAGCCTTCCAGCCTTTCCTTCTTTCTTTCTCCACACTTGTCGCATGAGACTGCACAGCGCATTAAAACTTTTGCCTTGATCTGATAGAAAACATTAATTCTGGAATATGCCAAAAAGGCTTTTTTTTTTTTTTTTTGGTAGTGGATGGAAAGGATTTTCTCTAGCTCTACATTTTTGACTGGATGGTTGTGACAAAACAGTTGCCTAATCGAACAGTATGGTTAGATCAATTGTCACTATTTTTTTTTTGTCCTATGAAATAAACATATTGGTATTCATGACTTTAAATGTTTTCCACAAGAATTGTACCAAACAATTCACTTCCCTCTTCCTGCCCTAGGAAAATCAAATGAAATCCTACAGGGAGAACATGCTTATATCTTTAAACATGTGTCATGGTGAATTCTTTACTTTTTGCACTTGGTAGACTGCCAAGCAGTCTGGAAAGAAAAGTAGGACCTGTCTGCATTGTGTGTTTCATAAGCACCCATGGCAGGTGCTGATTCTCAGCCTGGGTCTGGTACAGACTTTCCTGCTAAATGCATAGTTCTGAAGTTCTTTCAAGCAGCAACACTGCAATTTTTTCCTAAGAACCCTGGGGACTGCCATATTGGAAATAGTCAAAAATTAACATTTGTGTTGGCTACAATGTTAATTTGAGTCAGTGAGCATGAGGTAATTTCTATCCCTCACTAATGTGACTGCTCCCAGGAATGAGAATTGCAAGCCAGTTGCTTAACAAATCTGTATTTATGTTTATCAAGAGCATTTTCCATGAATACAGAGTTTGTGTTTGTGATACAAAGGGGATGATCATCTTTGCTGTGTACTGAAGCAACTAGAACATATAGCAGTTATCTTTTGTAGTGGAATGCAGGCTTTTCTGGAAAGAATCGTGTTTTGGAAAATGTTCACCGTATGAGAAGACTTTTTACCTTTTTATAGGGTTGCACTATATATATATATGTGTGTGTGTATATATATATGTGTGTGTGTATATATATATATATATACATATATGTATGTATGTATATATGTATATGTATGTTTTGAAATGGCAAAGGCATCAAAAAAACCTGCTTACAAAACAAAAACTGTCCTGTGAATGAAGCGGTTATTGCTACACCCCAGCCCCTTAACTGCATCTCCATTGGCTGGCTTGTGCTTGCTGTAGAAGCAGGTGATGCCTCTGTCATGAGCTCCATTTCACAATGCATTATGGACCATCCAAATTGCATGTGGTGAGAATTATGGAGAATTCCACACTACTGCTGAAGTAAGCATTTGACATCTGCTCATCTTTGATCTTCTTCCCCACACCCGGACTTCAAGCTATCATCAATGCTTCTGCTGCTGGATGTATTCAAGAGCTTAGTCTTTGATGGTATTCAACCAGTATAGACTCTTGTCTGTCTGGGTTTCCAAGAACGGAACATTTTTCCTTCAAATTTTGTGGTGCTTTGGTGGCAGTGGAGTCAGATTATCTGCTGGATGATCATGGCTGGGTCATTAATACTGTAAAATTGAGGCCATTACCACCTATAGATATATAGTGCTGAAAAAGTTTGTGAACTCCCGAGAATGATCTATTTTTAGCACAATTTATACTCAAAACATGATTGCCTGATTAGAAATAAAACCCCTTTGAATAAATAAGACAGATACTTTTTCACACAGATACTTATTTTGAACAATCAAATTGTATGAACCCTTCATTCACTAATTGGCACCAACTTATGCAGCAATAACTTCAACGAAATGTTTCTCATAAGTGTCAATTGGCCAAAATCTCTTTCATACAGAACTGTCTGCTCTGACATTTGATGGCTTCCTTGCATGAACTTCTCATTTCAGGTCTTACCACAGCATTTCAGTAGGGGTTAGGTCAGGATTTGTAGATGGCAAATCCAAAACATGAAATTTCTTCAGTCATTCTGTAGTAGAATGTAATTGAATGTTGAGTTGTTTCCAATTAGTTGGGATAAAGAAACTAGAAGTTAATGTAATATTTCCCACACACTAATTTTGAATTAGTCTTATTCTTACTTTGTACATTATTGTATCTAAAACGTGGAACTGTTTTTAGTTTATACCCTTTTTATTTCAGAAGTCTAGTTTCAATTAAGGCTATCATGATAAGAAGGAAAAAAGCTTCTTACCTGCTAATTTTCCTTGTAATACCAAACCGATCCAGATGAATGGGTTTTTTCCCCCCCCCCTACCAACAGATGGAGACAGAATAAAAGCTTCACTGTATCAACTATTTAATGCACTGTGCCACCTGCAGTTTCTCAGTATTCTTGTAACAAAGCTAAAACCCCATACACCCCCCACCTCACCCCCTCAAGCAGAGGTATACAGTGTTATTCAGTGAACCATAAAACAGATTTTTGTAATGTTTTACTGATCATAGGGTCATCCTGCAACCAGTAGCACTCAGCCCATAATGCAGACTGCATCCAATGCAGCAAGGACACTGCCATGACGCCACCAGCACTCCTGCTTCCCAAGCGCCTCCGGCAGCACTCTCTCCAGGATGCCAACTTCCCCTGAAGCAGTGAGGATGCTACCATGATGCCACCAGCACCCCTGCTCTTCGAGTTTCCCTAGGCTTGCGCAGTATGGTGCCTTTATAGTTCCCGTGGCGGGAAACAGCCTGGCTAGCGCCCCTTGAAGATATTATGCAGCTGGGTATAAAGGTCCCAACCACACTCCCTTCCTTGCCTCAACAACAGGCCTTCCTGCTTGTTATCAGTACATGTTCTCCTGTGTTCCTGAACCTGCCTTGCCTTGTCCAACCTACCCTGTCTCCAGACTGACTTCAATATTGACCTCTGCTATGGATACAGACTACTCGCCTGCCTGCCACCTACCACTGACTTTATCTTTGGACTTTGCCTATGTCTTGCTTGCCGCCTACTCAATCTCCATTTTGCTACTTGTTGTTCTCTGAGCATGCTTGTTCTGACTTTGATCCAGTCCCAGACTCTTACCCTTTATGCCTGTGGGGACCCTTCACTAAGTCCTGCTGGCCCCTGGAACCCAAAGGCTCAACCTGTGGGGAATGGGGCTGGTATAGGTGAAGCTCAAGTCTTGTTCCATGTTCGCCAAATGTCGACGTGGGCCTAGTAAGTTTGCCTACTAGGCTGTGTCAACTATGCAACAGCACAAGGGTCCACTATTCTTACAACTTGACTCCCTTCAACTGAAAGAAGCTGAAAAAAACACTGAAAACCAAAAGCAAATAATGGCTCTACATAGTATATACAAACATGTGAGAGCAGTCTGCAGTCCAACCAGGTGGGACTCTGGACTGATCTGGTAGGACTCAAGGAAAGAAAATTAGCAGACAAGGACCAGTTTTTCCTTCCTTATCTACCAGCCCAGTCCAGATGAATGGGATCTACCCAAGCCATTCTTACACTGGGAAGGACCCTGCAAAAATTGATCTCAATATTCCTGCTCCAAAAGACCTCCACTTCTGAAGCCTTCTGGTCCAATCTGTAATGCTTGGAAAAAGTATGCAAAGACCAAGTTGTTGCCTTGCAGATTTCTTGTGGTAAAACCAGCTGATGCTAACCCCAAGAAGCCGCCTGCCCCCTAGTTGAGTGAGCTCGTAAAACCTCTGCCACAATATGACCTTGGCAAATATATGCTGAAGCAATAGTCTCTTTAATGTGACAAAGTGATAGCTAAAGCCAGAAGAATGCTAGGCTGCATAGAGAGGAATATCTAGTAAGAGAAAGGAAGTGATGATCCCCTTGTACAGGGCCTTGGTGAGGCCTCACCTGGAGTTCTGTGTTCAGTTCTGGAGACCGTATTTCCAAAGGGACAGACAGGATGGAGGCGGTTCAGAGAAGGGAGACCAAAAACGTCTGCATAAAATGACTTACGAGTAGAGAGTCAAGAACCTAAATATGTATACCCTGGAGGAGAGGAGGAGCAGGGGTGATATGATACAGACTTTCAGATACTTGAAAGGTTTTAATGATCCATGGTCAACAACAAACCTTTTCTGTTGGGGAAAACTATCAGTAGAACTGGGGGTCATGATTTGAAACTCCAGAGAGGAAGACTCAGAACCAATGTCAGGAAGTATTTCTTCACGGAGAGGGTGGTGGATGCCTGCAATGCCCTTCCGGAGGAAGTGGTGAAGACTAAAACTGTGAAGGATTTCAAAGGGGCATGGGATAAACACTGTGGATCCATAAAGGCTAGAGGATGGAAATGAAGAGTAGAGCCATGGGAGTGGCTTGCTGGAATGGTGGTTCCCTGTTCGTACCTGCATCAGTCCAGACTCCTGGTTTTTGCCCCCCTCTCTAGCAGATGGAGACACAAGTTTAGCAACAAACTCTGCCTTATCTAGGATGGTGCCACCTACAGTCTGGCAGTATTTTTCTGTCTCCAGCAGGTGGAGGAGGTGCAAAACCTACAGTCCTGAGTTAGGGCCTAGCTGAGTTAGTGTTAGGCAAAAGTTTAAAAAATATTTCTTGTCAGGAGACCGACTGCAGTGTGTTCCTGCAGGTCGGGGTCTCCTGCCTCCTAGGGGGTTGTGAGGTCCTGAGGGGACCATCATCCCTGGTTCCAGAGGCTGTAAGTGTTGTGGGTTGAGGACCCATCGATCAACACTTTCTACTACTGGGGGTGATACCGGGGAGCCTGGCTCATTCCCCCCCAGTATGTTCAGGACCCAGAGGCGCCGGACAGGTACTTTAAAAAAAAAAAAAAAATCTGATGTTTATTTTTAGCGCAGCTTATCTCCGGGGCTGCCCCGATTGCGGGGGGGGGGAGGGTGTTTATACGCCGTTTTGTCGCGTTTTCAGGGAGCGGGGGGGGTCGTTCCTTCAACCTCCATGCCGCGTCGGGCTGCGTGTCGAGCCTGTGGCGCGCTCGCGGCTGTCCAGAGACAGCCTGTGCGCCGCGTGTGTTTCCGGGGGCGAGGGTGCCTGTGCGGCCCCGAAGAGAGTCGTTCTCCGGGTCCAGACCGTGATGGGCACGTTTGGTGAGCTGCCGGGGGCGATCTCTGATCCGTTCCCGGGCAGCGTGGGAACGGACGCCATTTTAGGTTCCCCGAGGTCGGAGGCTCCGGTGGGCGCCATTTTGCCTCCCTTCACAGCAATGAGTCCAGCAGTGCAGGCAGCGCCAGGAGAGGAGGAGCTTCCTCCCACTTTGTCCCCGCAGCGTGGAGTCCCTAAGGGGGAAAGGACCGCGGAGGGGAGCAGGTCTCATGCTTCAGATACAGATGACACTTCCTCGGAGTCTTCATTTTCCTCAGATTTTGTTCTCCTCATGCATAAGGCCCGCAAGGCGGGTAAAAAGAGGCCTCTGCTCCTGGACTCTCAACCCTGGCCTCCGAAGCGGGCTAGGGCTCCTCAGGATGCGAGTTTTTTGCTTGGCCAGCAACCGAAGCCCTTAAGAACCACGGTGGCTGACTCCGATTCGTCCTCAGAATCAGAGGACCAAGACGACCGAAAGTTGCCTTCTCAGTCCCCAAGGGGGGGTGGAGGGGAGACATCGAGAGACAACAGGGAGGACTGCGGGGAGTCCATGGGACGGACGGAGATGATCCACAGGTGGTCCAGCTTTTTCGCAGAGATGAACTAGGACCTCTTATACCTGCTATCCTGGGGGAGCTAGGCATTTAGCTTCCTCAGGAGGAGTCTCGGCTTGGGGCTACGGACCCTGTGATGTTGGGACTCCAGGAGCCTCCTTTGTCCTTCCCTTTCCAGTTTTCAGCCACGGACTTACTTTTTAAGGAGTGGGACACTCCGGACTGAAGGTGGCGAAGGCCATGGATAAGCTCTATCCTTTACCTGAGGAGGCCTTGGAACTATTGAGGGTCCCTAAGGTGGATGCAGCGGTGGCGGTAGTCACAAAGACCACCACTATTCCGGTCACGGGAGGGGAACATCCCTGAAGAACCTACAGGATCGTAAGCTGGAAGTTCAGCTTAAAAAGATATTTGAAGTCTCTGCCCTGAGGATTCGGGCAGCGATGTGTAGTAATTTTTCATTGAGAGCAGGTCTGCGTTGGGTCCAGCAGCTCCTTGCCAACGAGTCGTAATCCTAGGAAGAAGCCCTACAGGCAGGTCGTCTGGAGGCTGTCATTGCCTACAGTGCGGATGCCTTTTAGGATTTGATTTGCACATCAGCTAGGACCATGGTGTCGGCGGTGTCCACACAACGTCTTTTGTGGCTCTGTAACTGGGCTGTGGACGTGTCTTCGGAGGCTCAACTAGGTTCCCTGCCATTCAAAGGTAAGCTGCTTTTCGGCAAGGAACTGGAGGATCTAATCCAGTCCTTAGGCGAGAATAAGGTGCATCACCTGCCGGAGGATAAGCCGATCAAGAGGAGCTCTGTTCCCTCCAGGTTTCGTTTTCGCAGAGGTCGGAGGACCGAGACTTCTTGAGGTTTGGTTTCTTCCTTTCATCACAACACCAGTAGGCAGCAGTCCTACACTCTGTCCTTTCGGGGGCAGCGTTTCGGTAGGCCTGGCTCCGGCCAGAGCGCGCTGGGTGGAAAGACCTCGCAATGATGGGCAGCCGGCTCATTCCTCGGTCCCAGTAGTGGGCGGCAGACTGACTCTGTTTTATGAGGAGTGGGCCAAAATAATGTCTGATCAGTGAGTCCTTTCTGTGATAAGACACGCTTACGCGTTAGATTTTGCACGTATGCCCCACCAGCGGTTCCTGGTCTCTCCCTGCAGCCAGGCACCAAAGCGCAGAAAGGTATAAGAAGCGCTTCAATGGCTGCTCAAACTCAGTGCTGTCTGAGGAGCTTCGAAAGGGCCAGTACTCCATTTATTTCGTGGTGCCAAAAAAAAGAAGGAACCTTTCGACCCATTCTAGATCTCAAGCAGGTGAACAGATGCCTGTGGATTCCTCTATTCCGGATGGAAACACTAAGATTCGTCATTGCATCAGTGAGTCGGGGGGAGTTTCTGGTGTCTCTGGATCTCACCGAAGCCTATCTGCATATCGGCATCCGAGCAGATCATCAACGTTTTCTACAATTCTCCATCCTGGGGCATCACTGTCAGTTCTAGGCACTTCCATTCGGACTAGCCACGGCACCCAGAACATTCACCAAGATTATGGGAGTGGTGGCGGCGCAGCTCCGCAAGGAAGGATATCTAGTCCATCCATACTTGGACGATTGGCTGATCCGAGCAAAGTCGGAATTGCATTATCAGGAAGCAGTCCATAAGGTATTGCAGTTGCTAGGGAACCTTGGTTGGGTGGTCAACCTGACCAAGAGTCGACTGACTCCCTCCCAGTCCTTGGTGTTTTTGGGGGCTTTGTTAGACACTTGTCCTGGCATGGTATCTCAACGGAAGAGCGTGTGACCAAGCTTCAAGGTCAGGTTCGGGCCTTGCTAGCCAAGTCTTCTCCAATAGTTTGGGATTATTTACAGGTGCTAGATTCCATGACATCAACTCTGGAATTGGTTCCTTGGTCTTTCGCTCATATGAGGCCTTTGCAATCCGCGTTACTCTCCCGCTGGAACCCGATCTCAGAACAGTTTCATCTTCCTTTGTCTCTGATGGAATGCGCTTGTTCAACCCGGACAACTTAAAGCGGGGAGTGCCTTTGGTAATTCTGCATTGGACGGTGGTCACGACAGATGCCAGCCTTTATGGCTGGGGAGCGGTTTGTCAGTGGAAGTCTGTGCAGGGCAGGTGGTCCATCAATCGCCTGGAGACCAGAGCGGTGAGGTTGGCATTTCTTCCAATTCTCCGAGGCAAGTCTTTGCGGGTTCTGTCTGACAATGCGACCACGGTGGCTTATATCAACCGTCAGGGAGGAACAAGGAGTCATCCAGTAGCATTGGAAGCTCATCTGCTGATCACTTGAGCAGAATGGAACTTGTTCACCATAGCGGCCTCCCACATTGCCAGAGTCGAAAACATTCGCTGACGAAGCTTTTCATCGCATTTGTGCCCATTGGGGAACACCCTGTATGGATCTCATGGCGACATTCAGAAACATCAAGGTGCCAAGCTTCTTTGCCCACAGCGGGGAACCATGCACAGAGGGCAAAGAAGCTTGGTGGTGTATGTCCTACTTTGTGTTTCCTCCTTGGCCACTCATCGGTCGAATTCTTCGCAGAATAAAATTGAAATCCAGAACCTCCAGGGTGGCATTCTCTGAAATGCTTCCTGTTCCACGTTCAGGTCCCCAGAGGCAGGCAGAGCTCCAGAGTTTCAATGCGTGGATGAGACGATGGAGCAGAGAAGAGGGATTCAGCTTTGTAAGGAACTTGGGAAACTTTTGGGGAAAGGGGAGACTTTTCCGAAAGGATGGGCTCCACCTTAACCAGAGTGGAACCAAGCTGCTGCACTAACCTTCAAAAAGGAGATAGAGCAGCTTTTAAACTAAAACAAGGGGGAAAGCCAACAGTCACTCAGCAGTGCATGGTTCGGAGAAATGTATCCTTGAAGGATACTAATGAAACAGGAGAGTTAGGGCATCCCAACAGTGAGGTTTCATTAAAAGCAAACATAGTCCATATGCCTATATGTAAAAAAGCATCGAAGCTAATGATTTCTGAATTATCCCTAACAACTGAAAAGCAGGTTGTTAATACAAACAAAAAACACGTTTTGAAATGTCTGTATGCCAATGCCAGACGTCTAAGAAGTAAGATGGGAGAGTTAGAGTGTATAGCAGCAAATGATGATATTGACATAATTGGCATCACAGAGACTTGCTGGAAAGAGGATAACCAATGGGACAGTGCTATAGAAACATAGAAATGAAACATAGAAATGACGGCAGAAGAAGACGAAACGGCCCATCCAGTCTGCCCAGCAAGCTTCGCACTTTTTTTTTCTCTCATACTTATGTTACTCTTGGCTTTTAGTAACCTTTTGGTTTTATTTCCCTTCCACCCCCATCATTAATGTAGAGAGCGGTGTTGGAACTGCATCTAAGTTAAATATCTAGCTTAATTAGTTAGGGGTAGTAACCACTGCAATAAGCAAGCCACACCCATGCTTATTTGTTTACCCAGTCTATATAATTCAGTCCTTGTTGGTTGTTGTCTGTATATAGATCCACTTTTCTTCATTCCCCCTGCCATTGAAGCAGAGAGCTATGCTGGATATGCATTGAAAGTGAAGTATCAGGCTTATTTGGTTTGGGGTAGTAACTGCCGTAACAAGTAAGCTACTCCCTGCTTTTTTGTGAATGCAAATCCTTTTTTCCACATTTCCTCTTGCCGTTGAAGCTTAGAGCAGTGTTGGAGTCACATTAACCGTGTGTATGTTTATTGAATAAGGGTATTATCTCCAGGTGGTAGCCATCATTCCCGCGAGCCACCCACTCTTCATTCACGTCCTCTAGATTTTATGGATCTACAGTGTTTATCCCACGTCCCTTTGAAGTCCTTCACGTTCTGGTCTTCACCACTTCCTCCGGAAGGGCATTCCAGGCATCCACCACCCTCTCCGTGAAGAAATACTTCCTGACATTGGTTCTGATTCTTCCTCCCTGGAGCTTCAAATCGTGACCCCTAGTTCTGTTGATTTTTTTCCGAGGAAAAGGTTTGTCATTGTCTTTGGATCATTAAAACCTTTCAAGTATCTGAAAGTCTATATCATATCACCTCTGCTCCTCCTTTCTTCCAGGGTGTACATATTTAGATTCTTCAATCTCTCCTCATAAGTCATTCGATGAAGACCCTCCACTTTTTTGATCGCCCTTCTTTGGACCGCCTCCATCTTTTCTCTGTCTCTTTGGAGATAGTCTCCAGAACTGAATAGAGTACTCCAGGTGAGGCCTCACCAAGGACCTATACAAGTGGATAATCACTTCCCTTTTCTTACTCAATATTCCTCTCTCTATGCAGCCCAGAATTCTTCTGGCTTTAGCTATCGCCTTGTCACATTGTTTCGCCGACTTCAGATCACTAGACACTTTCTCCCCCCATCGAATACAGTTCATTCGATTTTCCATTCCCCGTATGCATGACTCTGCACTTCTTGGCATTGAATCTCAGCTGCCATATCTTTGACCACTCTTCCAGCTTCCTTAAATCCAGTCTTATTCTCTCCACTCCTTCCGGCGTGTCCACTCTATTGCAGATCTTAGTGTCATCTGCAAAATGACAAACCTTATCTTCTATCCCGTCTGCAATGTCGCTCACAAAGGTATTGAACAGGACTGGTCCCAACACCGATCCTTGCGGTACACCACTTAAAACCTCTCTCTCTTCAGAGAGAGTTCCATTTACCATCACACATTGTCTTCTGTCCGTCAACTAGTTTGCAATCCAGGCCACCACCTCGGCACTCACTCCTAAGCTTCTCATTTTATTCATCAGTCTCCTGTGCTGAAATCCAAGTAGATGACATTGAGTGCTCTTCCTTGATCCAATTCCTTGGTTACCCAGTCAAAAAAGTCAATCAGATTTGTCTGACAGGATCTTCCCCTGGTGAATCCATGCTGCCTCTGGTCCAGCAATTCTCCCGACTGTAGATAGTTCACTAGTTTCTCTTTCAACAGTGACTCCATTACTTTTCCCACCACCGAAGTGAGGCTAACTGGTCTGTAGTTACCAGCCTTTTCTCTGTTCCCACTCTTGTGAAGCGGGACCACCACCGCTCTTCTCCAATCACTCAGCACCACTCCCGTTTCTAGGGATCTATTGAACAGGTCACACAGTGGACCCGCCAGCACATCTCTGAGCTCCCTCATTTATCCTGGGATGAACTTCATCAGGCCCCATGGCTTTGTCCACTTTCAGTTTCCCCAGCTCTTCCCATACATTATTTACTGTAAATGGAGTTACATCTACTCCACTCCCCTCCAGTTTCTTGTTAACTAGTGACGGTCCTTCTCCAGGGTCCTCTTTTTAGTGAACACAGAACTGAAATATTTGTTTAATATTTCTGCCATTTCTTCGTATCTCTCCACACATTGATCCTTTCCACCTTTCAATTTCACTATACCACTTTGAACTTTTCTCTATTTCAGTGATGTATCTGAAAAATGTTTTGTCACCTCTCTTTACCTCCTTGGCAATCTTTTCTTCCGCTTGACTTTTTGCCGTCTTGATTAATATCTTCGTGTTCCTCAGTTCTACCAGATATTCTTCTTTGTGCTCCTCCCTTTGGGATCTTTTATATTTCTTGAACGCTGTTCGTTTAGCCTTTATTTTGTCAGCCACCTCCTTTGAGAACCAGATAGGTTTCATTTTTCTTTTGCTTTATTTATTTATTTTTTTTAAGAGTTTTTATATACTGTCATTAAGTTATTCACCATCATAACGGTTTACAATAGGGCACCAATATAAAAAATATGGGTCGTACATTACATAGGTGGTGCCATTAGTATTCGGTAACAATAAGGTGTTTATTTGGGTATTGAGTGTTGCATAGCAATGTGTCCTGAAGGTTGCCTACAGTTAAAAAGGTTGAAATAATTCAGTAAGGATCGTTAAATTAGGTATTTGGTGCTTTATGCCGCATATCTTTGCTTGG
Source organism: Rhinatrema bivittatum (assembly GCF_901001135.1). Classification (NCBI taxonomy): domain Eukaryota; kingdom Metazoa; phylum Chordata; class Amphibia; order Gymnophiona; family Rhinatrematidae; genus Rhinatrema; species Rhinatrema bivittatum. Next base: position 248,373,185 of record NC_042622.1, on the reverse strand, counting down.
TTTCCTGCATCATTTTTCTTTCTTGAAGGCTTGTATGTAAAGCCAGGTTTTGAGCTGCGTATATCAGGATACAAACTATATAGCAATGATAGGGAGGATCAACTTGGTGGGGGTGTGGCACTTTATGTCCGGGAGGGTATAGAGTCCAACATGATAAAGATCATACTAGAGACTAAATGCTCAGTAGAATCTATATGGGTAGAAATCCCATGTGTGTTGGGTAAGAGTATAGTGATAGTATACTACCATCCACCTGGACAGAATGGTCAGACAGATGATGAAATGCTAAGAGAAATCAGGGAAGCTAACAAATTTGGCAGTGCAATAATAATGGGAGAATTCAATTACCCCAATATTGACTGGGTAAATGTAACATCAGGACTTGCTAGAGACATAAAGTTCCTGGATGTAATAAATGACTGCTTCATGGAGCAATTGGTTCAGGAACCAACAAGAGAGGGAGCTATTTTAGATTTAATTCTTAGTGGAACGCAGGATTTGGTGAGACAGGTAACTGTGGTGGGGCCACTTGGCAACAGTGATCATAACATGATCAAATTTAAACTAATAACTGGAAGGGGGACAATAAGTAAATCTGCAGCTCTAACACTAAATTTTAAAAAGGGAAACTTTGATAAAATGAGGAAAATAGTTAGAAAAAAACTGAAAGGTGCAGCTGCAAAGGTTAGAAGTGTTCAACAGGTTTGGACATTGTTTAAAAATACAATCCTAGAGGCACAGTCAATATGTATTCCACACATTAAGAAAGGTGGAAGGAAGGCAAAACAATTACCATCATGGTTAAAAGGTGAGGTGAAAGAGGCTATTTTAGCCAAAAAAACCCTTCAAAAATTGGAAGAAATCTGAAGAAAATGGGATAAACATAAACATTGTCAAATTAAGTGTAAAGCATTGATAAGACAGGCGAAGAGAGAATTTGAAATGAAGTTGGCCATAGAGGCAAAAACTCATAATAAAAACTTTTAAATATATCCGAAGCAAGAAACCTGTGAGGGAGTCGGTTGGACTATTAGATGACCGAGGGGATAAAGGGGCTCTTAGGGAAGATAAGGCCATTGCAGAAAGACTAAATGAATTCTTTGCTTCCATGTTTACTAATGAGGATGTTGGGGAGATACCAGTTCCGGAGATGGTTTTCAGGGGTGATAAGTCAGACAAACTGAACGAAATCACTGTGAACCTGGAAGATGAGGTAGGCCAGATTGACAAACTAAAGAGTAGCAAATCTCCTGGACCGGATGGTATGCATCCTAGAGTACTGAAGGAACTAAAAAATGAAATTTCTGATCTATTACAAGATTTGTAACCTATTATTAAAATCATCCATTGTACCTGAAGATTGGAGGGTAGCCAATGTAACGCCAATATTTAAAAAAGGCTCCAGGGACGATCCGGGTAACTACAGACCAGTGAGCCTGACTTCAGTGCCGGGAAAAATAGTGGAAACTATTCTCAAGATCAAAATCGTAGAGCATATAGAAAGACATGGTTTAATGGAACACAGTCAACATGGATTTACCCAAGGGAAGTCTTGCCTAACACATCTGCTTCATTTTTTTTTGAAGGGGTTAATAAACAGCACACAGCACTATTCTCAGAATGTGCATTAAAATAGTCTAACAACTCTATTTCACATCAAACGAAATTGTAAAACACAAAGATTATGTATTTTATCTGTGAATAGTACCTTACAGGCACACCTGGTCATGACCATTTTCACTAAACAATCGATTGTATTATTTAATATATTGTAACTGAACCTATTGTGGCACCTGTTAGAATGTACTATGGTACACATCTCACCTACTTTAATTTATGTGCCTACATGTAAACCGTTGCAATGGTATATAACTTAGCGATGGTATAGAAAAGATTTAAAAAAAATAAATGTGGATAAAGGTGAACCGGTAGATGTAGTGTATTTGGATTTTCAGAAGGCATTTGACAAAGTCCCTCATGAGAGGCTTCTAAGAAAACTAAAAAGTCATGGGATAGGAGGCAATGTCCTTTCGTGGATTACAAACTGGTTAAAAGACAGGAAACAGAGTAGGATTAAATGGTCAGTTTTCTCCGTGGAAAAAGGTAAACAGTGGAGTGCCTCAGGGATCTGTACTTGGACCGGTGCTTTTCTATATATATATATGATAGATATATATAAATATATGATAGATATATATAAATATATATGTATATATATATATACATATATATATGTATATATATATATAATATATATATACATATATATATATATAAATATATATATATATAAATATATATATGTAAAAGAGAGCATATCACACCCATCTTAGTAGACCTACATTGGCTGCCCATCCAGTTCCGCTCCCAATACAAAACCCTTACTATTCTTCACAACACCCTCTACAATAACAACTCCCCCTGGCTTAAAGAAATGCCCCACTTCCACCTCTCCACCCGCCAGACTAGATCCACCTCCACAGGCACCCTCCACACTCCCCCCCTCAAAACTGCCCGCCTATCCACCACCAGAGAAAGAGCCTTTACCATCGCAGGCCCCGCCCTCTGGAATTCCCTCCCCACATACCTCCGTCTTGAACCCTCCCTAACCATCTTCAAAAAAGGCATTAAGACCTGGCTCTTCCGACAGGCTTACCACTGCTCCAGCCCCTCGTAGTCCACCCCCCTAAATCTGCCCCGGCCCCCTATAGTCTACCCCCCTGAAACCCCCCCAATCGCTCCCCCCTGTCTCTCCCCTGCCTCACCACCCTGAATCCACCCGAGCCTCACCCGTCAACCCACCCATACCCCCACCCTCCCTCCCCTTACCCTTTCCCTATACCCCCGCCACCCTCCCATCGTGCTCCACTGTAACCCAGTTAAAACTTACAACCTATATGTCGAAATCAAGACTCCGTTATTACCTGCTGTAACTGCTGTAAATAAGCTAATACTTTATATATATGTTTAATTGTTTAATTGTTTAATAAGTTATATATATGTTTAAGTGTTTAATTGTTTAATAAGTTATCTATATAATCCACCATAACTGCTGTAATTAAGCTTTAATATATATCATTATATAATCTATTTATTCCTCATTAACCGCTGTAAAAAATCAACCTTGTTCTAACCTCATTAAGCAACCTATCCTGTAAATACTGATATGTTCCTTATACCTTTCTCAGCTGCTGTCTTTCCTCCTTTACCTCTCTCCCCCCTCTTCCCCCCCCCTCTTTTCGCTCTTGCTCCACTCCCCCACTCCCTGTTTTTTGTAATTTCCTCCTTTCTCAAGTTTATTGTAAACCGGCGTGATGTGCTTGCACGAACACCGGTATATTAAAAGCTGTTAAATAAATAAATAAATATATATATATATATATAATCTAGAGATATATATATATATATATATATATATATATATATATATATATATATATATGACGAGTGAGATTATCAAATTTGCGGATGATACAAAATTATTCAGAGTAGTTAAATCACAAGCGGATTGTGATACATTACAGGAGGACCTTGCAAGACAGGAAGACTGGACATCCAAATGGCATGTGAAATTTCATGTGGACAAGTGCAAGGTGTTGCACATAGGGAAAAATAACCCTTGCTGTAGTTACACGATGTTAGGTTCCATATTAGGAGCTACCACCCAGGAAAAAGATCTAGACATCATAGTGGATAATACTTTAAAATCGTCGGCTCAGTGTGCTGCAGCAGTCAAAAAAAGCAAACAGAATGTTAGGAATTATTAGGAAGGGAATGGTTAATAAAACGGAAACTATCATAATGCCTCTATATCGCTCCATGGTGAGACCACACCTTGAATACTGTGTACAGTTCTGGTTGCCGCATCTCAAAAAAGATATAGTTGCGATGGAGAAAGTACAGAGAAGGGCAACCTAAATGATAAAGGGGATGGAACAGCTCCCCTATGAGGAAAGACTGAATATGTTAGGGATGTTCAGCTTGGAAAAGAGATGGCTGAAGGGGGATATGATAGAGGTATTTAAGATCATGAGAGGTCTTGAACGAGTAGATGTGAATCGGTTATTTACACTTTCGAATAATAGAAGGACTAGGGGCATTCCATAAAGTTAGCAAGTAGCACATTTAAGACTAATCGGAGAAAATTCTTTTTCACTCAACGCACAATAAAGCTCTGGAATCTGTCGCCAGGGATGTGGTTAGTGCAGTTAGTATAGCTGGATTCAGAAAAGGTTTGGATAAGTTCTTGGAGGAGAAGTCCATTAACAGCTATTAATCAAGTTTACTTAGGGAATAGCCACTGCTATTAATTGCATCTATAGCATGGGATCTTCTTAGTGTTTGGGTAATTGCCAGGTTCTTGTGGCCTGGTTTGGCCTCTGTTGGAAACAGGATGCTGGGCTTGATGGACCCTTGGTCTGACCCAGGATGGCAAGTTCTTATAGAATTGCATCCGGCGAGGTGATTCTCTTAGCTCCCGAGTGGCCACAGTGCCCATGGTTTGCGGATTTGATCAATCTGGCCATTGACGGTCCTCTGAGATTTCAGGAGCTGCCGGACCTCCTCCATCAGGGTCCGGTTTATTTTGATCAGGTCGAACACTTTTGTCTAGCAGCATGGCTTTTGAGAGGAAACGTTTGAAATCCTAGGGGTATTCGGATGCTGTAATAACTACATTGTTGCAGTCCTGTAAGTTCTCCACTTCTTTATCTTATGTCCGGGTCTGGAAGGTTTTTGATGCATGGTGTCTCGCCACGAGTGTTGTGTCTACCCGGGCGGTAGCCGCGGTTGTCTTGAGCTTTCTTCAGGATGGCTTGTCGAAGGGCTTGTCCTGGAGTTCCTTGCGGGTGAAGGTTGCGGCGCTCAGTTGTTTGCATGGTAATATTCAAGGGATGGGCCTAGCGGCGCATCCTGATGTCTCTTGATTTTTGAGGGGTGTGAAGCATTTGAGACCGCCAGTACGGTCTCAAATGCTGTCTTAGAATTTGAATTTGGTTCTTAAAGCCTTGTGTGCGGCACCCTTTGAACCTTTGCGTAGTGTGACCTTGAAGAATCTCACCTTGAAGGTGGTATTTTTTGTGGCGATTGCCTCGGCACGCCGACTGTCGGAGATTCAAGCGTTGTCATGTAGGGAACCCTTTTTGAGGATTTCTGATTCGGGTATTTCCCTATGTACAGTTCCATCCTTTCTTCCCAAGGTGGTGTCTTGTTTCCATTTGAATCAGTCTGTGGAGCTTCTGGCTTTCTCTGATCAAGAACTGTCGGACCCAGATTATAAGGATTTGAGGAAGTTAGATGTTCTTCGAGTGTTGCTGCGCTACCTGGAAATTACCAATGAGTTCAGGGTGTCAGACCATCTCTTTGTACTCTGGAGTGGACCTTGTCGGGGTAATATGGCTTCTAAGACTACGATAGCTCGTTGGTTAAGAGGCCATAAATTCTGCTTATTTATTGAGCGGTCAGCCATTGCCCATGGGGCTTCGAGCTCACTCTACTCGATCTCAAGCCGCTTCCTGGATGGAAAGTCATCAGGTATCCCCGGAGGAGATTTGTAGAGCGGCTACGTGGAAGTCGCTCCACACCTTTGCTAGACATTATCGTTTGGATGTTCAAGCGTCAGGGACAGGGGCATTCAGAGCAGGGGTACTGCGTGCGGACCTCTCCGGATCCCATCCCAAGAAAGTGAAGCTCTGGTACATCCCAGGAGTCTGGACTGATTCAGGTACGTACAAGGAAAGGAAAATTAGTTTCTTACTTGATGATTTTCGTTGCTGTAGTACCACGAATCAGTCCAGAGTCCCACCCTGTTTTGGGTCTTAACAGAATTTGGAGAGTCCGTGCTATTGCTTTCATGAGTTGTTCTTTCTCTTGCAGATCAGTTGTGTTTTTTCTGAATACCTTGGGTGCTGATCCCATTTGGGGGTTTACAATTGTTAGGTTACTGTATATAGTTAGTTTGGGGGTTTTGGAATCCATTCTGCTTTGATATTAAGTATAACTGCCAGACTGTAGGTGGCACCATCCTAGATAAGGCGGAGTTTGCTGCTAAACTTCTGTCTCCATCTGCTGGAGGAGGGGGGGGGGGGGCGGCAAAACCCAGGAGTTTGGACTGATCCGTGGTACTACAGGAACGAAAATTATCAGGTAAAACTAATTTTCCTAGCATGTAGCAGATGGACTCAAAACAAGTGGGTATAGTGTGCTCGTGCTAGCAGTTGGAGACGGATCTGATGTCAGCACGGGGTACATATACCCCCTCAGGAAGTGCAGCAACTTAGTAATTTCCGTCTCCAAAGCAGTTTGGAGCTACCTCACGCTCGCTGAGCGTTTTCTTTCCAAATTCTAACGACTAAATTCATAGAAGAATCCTACCTGAAGACGAGCCCCGCACTCCTGCAGTAATACCATTTGGTCCCTCCCCCAGTTGAGTTTCCCGAGGTGATTTCCGTGGTCCCTCGGAGGTAAGAGCCTCGGTCCGGTGGCTGATTCACGGCAGGGACCTAGCCCCCGAGTGAGAAGGGCTCGGGCGCGGCACAGAGCCAGCCTCGGTCCCGGTGCGGACTTGGCCCCCGAGCGAGACGAGTTCGGGCGCAGCCTAGAGGCAGCGGGTGCACTTCCTCGAGCGCAGCGGTGACTGTAATTACCCTCTCCCCCTGCAGCCGGAGACCGCCCGGGTCGCAGCCAGGAAGCGCCGAAGTCAAGGTAAGGCATACATCTTTACTTGTGGGTCTCCGAGGAAGCGAGGTTTGGCAGGGTCTGCCTACGTGGCAGCACGCCAAAGAGGTCGCCATTTTTCTTGCCTGCTCGCCGTCACCATCTCCCTGGTTCATCGCCTCGCTCTAGCGCTCCGGCCAGACTGAGCGCACAAGCGACGGGTGCATAAGTTGGGCGCCCGAAAATAATTGGGCACATATTTGATACACGGCGCACATCGAAGACACCTTGATAGCCACACGTTGATGGGCACACGCTGTTCAGCCCACGCCGCTAGCCGCCCGTTGCTAGGTAAGCGCACGTTCATAGGCGCACAGCGCACGTAGACAATGCGCATACTCCGGCTGGGAGCACACCACATAGAGATAACAGTCAAGATGGAGCGTAGGAGAGCCCATGCGTCCGCAGAGCCGGCTCCTCCAGAATCAGGCATAAGAGCTCTAGGCCTCTGTTCAGCATGCAACCTCAGAGCCACACAGAGCGAGGAAGCAGACTCCCTATGTGCCCAATGTAAGGAGGCCCTGGGAGTTCCAGGCCAGGACCGGTCCCAGGCCAGCGTACTTGCCAGTTCCTCAGGGAACACCCCGGACCTAGCAGGCAACAGTGAGCAGCCAGGGAACCCGAGAGACCTGGTGCCCCTAAGGCTAGAACCTGCTTCGCTCTCCTGTGTGGAATTCTTCAAGGGAATTCATGCCTTTGTCAAGATGCAGTCTGATCCCCGAACACACCCATACGTACCGGAGGACCCCGCCCCTGGACCTTCAAGACCCAGGCTCGGCCGCTCGCCACCCGGAAGCCCCACGTATAGGGATTCAGATTGCTCCGAGGAAGAAGGCGAGCCCCCCGAGGAGGGAGAGCTTCCCTCGGGGATAGAGCCGTATCGAACCATGAGACGTTTCTTTCTTAAAGAGGATCTCCCAGACCTGGTCTCTCAATGTCTGTCGGAGCTGGCTATCCCGGGCCAAGGCACCCCAGGGGAACCTAGAATGAACCCTCTGCTAAGAGGGCCTGCGCCAAACGGCTAACCATTTTCCCCTCCTACAAGCAGCACAACAACTAATCGATCTGGAATGGAATGCGCCGGAGGCCTCATTCAAAGGGGGTCGGGCCTTATCTGGCATGTACCCCCTAGACCCGGCAACCAAGGAGCTGCTGGCGTGCCCTACGGTAGACGCCATAGTTTGCGCGATTGTGAAGCGCACCACTATTCTGGTGGAGTGGGGGCGGCGGCCCTCAAGGATGCACATGACCGGCGCATGGACGCCATTCTGAAACAAGCCTTTGAGGTGGCAGCTATGTCCCTACGAATTGCGACCTGCTGCACCGTGGTGACGCGTTCCTGTTTTATCTCAAGCTAGGAACAACACCCCGGGAGAAGAAATGGAATCAGCTCTCTCGTTCCTCACTGATGCAGCCTCCGACCTAGTCCGTACGGCAGCCAAGGGAGTGTCCTCCTCAGTAGCAGCCAGGAGACAGCTCTGGCTACGAAATTGGTCGGCCGACTCCTCCTCCAAGACTCTCCTCACAAGAATGCCCTTTAAGGGATCCCTCCTGTTCGGCAGCGATCTCGAGAAACTGGCTGATAAATGGGGCACCTCTCCATTACCCCGTCTACCAGAAGACAGGTCAAGGAGGAGCCAGCGCCATTTTTCTAGGCCATCCAGAGGTAGAAGCTCTCAGCACTTCCACCCTTACAGGGCTCGCTACCAAGCACCTCGCTCTCAGACCAGGAACCAGTCCTTTCGGACCAAGCACAACAAGCGGAGAACCGGCTCAGGTTCGGGTCCCGGCTGCACACCACAATGAGATTCAGCCGACCCATCTGGGGGAAGAAGCCATAGGGGGCAGGCTAACCCTATTCTACCGCAGGTGGGTCGAGATTACCTCAGACCAGTGGGTCCTCGCCATCATCCGAGAAGGGTATTAGCTGGACTTTCTTCGGCTCCCTCCGGACAAGTTTGTGGAATCTCCTTGTCCACCCCTCAAGAGGGCGGCGCTGGAAGCTACCTTGCGGAGGCTCCTGTCCCTAAACGCCATAATCCCAGTGCCTGCATGGGAGATGAATTCTGGGCATTATTCCATTTATTTTATAGTTCCCAAGAAAGAGGGCACTTTCAGGCCCGTCCTGGACCTCAAGTCAGTCAACCGACACCTACGGGTCCCCAGCTTTCGCATGGAAACTTTGCGGTCAGTCAAAGGTGCAATACAGCCAGGGGAGTTTCTCACATCCCTGGACCTGTCAGAAGCTTACCTGCATATCCCAATCCATCGGGATCACCAGCGCTACTTACGTTTCAAAATCCTGAGCCAACACTTCCAGTTCTGAGCTTTACCCTTCGGGTTAGCCACCGTGCCGCGGACCTTTACCAAGGTCATAGTAGTAGTGGCGGCATCACTCCGGAAGGAAGGAATTCTCGTTCATCCCTACCTGGACGATTGGCTGATCAGGGCAAAATCACCGGAGGAGAGCCGCCAGGCAACCAAGAGAGTTATATCTCTTCTGGAACGCCTAGGATGGGTAATCAATACAAACAAGAGTTCCCTACAGCCTTCGCAGTCGCGGGAATACCTCAGAGTCCGATTCGACACCCAGGGAGACAGTCAGCCTGATCTCCAAGAGGAAATTAAAACGCCGAAATTGTTTGCAGGCTTTGCTGAGCGCCACCCAGCCCACAGCTGGGGATTACCTACAAGTCCTCGGCCTAATGGCCTCCACTCTGGAAGTGGTACCGTGGGCGCGGGCTCATATGAGACCGTTACAACGCGCCCTTCTATCTCGGTGGAGCCCACGATTACGGAACTACACCGTGCATCTACCTCTACTGGCCAGAGTACGGCATCAGTTACGGTGGTGGCTGCGGCCCTGCCACATGAGCCAGGGGTCAAAAATGTCCTCTCCAACCAGGACCCTGCTCACTACAGATGCCAGCCTGAGCGGCTGGGGAGCACACTGCGAAGAACTCACCGCCCAAGGGCGATGGAACAGAGAAGAGTCGGGGTGGAACATCAACCGACTAGAGGCACGGGCAGTCAGGCTAGCAGGCCTGCGATTTGCCCACAGACTTCGAAACAGAGCGGTCAGAGTGATGTCGGACAACGCCACCACAGTGGCATACATCATCCGACAGGGCGGAACCAGAAGCCGACAGGTATCCCTAGAAATAACTCCCCTGATGACTTGGGCGGAAGCAAATCTCCAGGACATCTCCGCCGTCCACATCGCCGGGAAGGACAACACCACGGCAGACTTCCTCAGCAGAGAAAGCCTAAACCCGGGGGAGTGGCAGCTGTCGCACACAGCTTTCCAGATAATTGTGGATCAGTGGGGGACGCCGGGCATGGACCTACTAGCGGACAGGTCCAACGCTCAAGTACCCAGATATTTCAGTCGCAGGCGGGATCCTCTATCCCAGGGGATCGATGCCCTGGTACAGCCATGGCCTCAGGGGATCCTGCTATATGCCTTTCTTCCATGGCCCCTGCTGGGCGCCATTATACACAAGATTCAGCGGCACAGAGGCCTAGTTCTTCTAGTGGCCCCGGACTGGCCAAGAAGACCCTGGTATGCAGACATGAGAAGACTACTGGCAGGGAATCCTCTACGCCTGCCTCCGCACAGGGACTTGCTGCGGCAAGGTCCCATCCTCCACGAGGATCCAGCTCAATTCTTTCTTACGGTCTGGCCATTGAGAGGGCTAGACTGAAGAAAAGAGGATTCTCGAGGCCGGTAATAGATACACTCCGAGCACGCAAGTTCTCCACATCACTAACATATATAAGGATCTGGAGAGTATTTGAAGCCTGGTGCGACACTCGCAGCACCAATCCACATGCCGCTAAAATCCCTATCGTTTTGGATTTCCTGCAAGATGGACTTCAGAAGGGTCTGTCCCTCAATTCAATCAAGGTTCAGGTGGCAGCGCTGTCCTGCTATGGTCCCCGGAGTGACGGCAACAGCGTTGCCACACACCCAGATGTTTCACGTTTCCTGAAAGGAGTCAAACACATTCGCCCGCCACTGAAGTGGCCAGTGCCCCTGTGGAACCTCAACCTAGTTTTGGAATTTCTAGCGGGACCCGCCTTCAGACCCCTTCGAGGCCTGTCCCTCCGTTTGTTAACCTTGAAGATGGTGTTCCTGCTGGCCGTATGCTCAGCACGCCGCATCTCAGAGCTACAAGCGCTGTCCTACCGTGATCCGTTTCTCAGAATCACTCCAGAGGCTATCCATCTTCGCACGGTCCCTTCCTTCTTACCCAAAGTAGTCTCACAATTCCACCTCAACCAAACCATATCCTTGCCAACCACGGAAGGTTTGCAGAAGTCGGAAGAAGGTCGAATACTGCGCCATCTCGACATCGGCAGACTGCTGTCCAGATATCTGGAAATGTCGGAAGCAGTACGAAAGACGGACCACCTGTTCGTCCTTCACAGTGGGAAGAAGCAAGGGGAAGCGGCCTCGCGGGCAACCATCGCCCGTTGGATCAAAGAAGTTATCAAGGCGGCCTACGTAGAAGCGGGAAAACCACCACCTCTACGGGTCAAGGCTCACTCTACCAGAGCGCAAGCAGCCTCTTGGGCAGAAACTAGGATGCTGTCGCCTGCAGAGATATGTAAAGCGGCGACGTGGTCCTCCCTCCATACCTTCTCCAGATTCTACCATCTGGACGTCCAGGCCAGGGAGGACACAGTATTTGCGAGGGCAATCCTAAACGGACCTCGGGCAGCCTCCCGCCCAGTCCGGGAGTAGCTTTTGTACATCCCACTTGTTTTGAGTCCATCTGCTACACGCTAGGAAATGTAGAGATTACTTACCTGATAATCTCCTTTTCCTTAGTGTATGCAGATGGACTCAGCATCCCGCCCGGCTGCCGGTATACATGGGGATTCACCGACTCACGGTAAGCCATGTTTTCTTATATAGGGCATCCACCCTGCTGGGTGTCGATGCCTTCCGGTTGAGAACACTGGCGGTCTCCAGCTACTATCAATCGGTCAGGGTAATCCTGTTCATTTAATCGATCGGTCAGTCACACATATATCCATAAAGCTTTTGCAAGGAAGATTACTGAATTGCTGCACTTCCTGTGGGGGTATATGTACCCGTGCTGACGTCAGATCCGTCTCCAACTGCTAGCACGAGCACACTATACCCACTTGTTTTGAGTCCATCTGCATACACTAAGGAAAACGAGATTATCAGGTAAGTAATCTCTACAATCTGGACTCCCCTGCTATAATCCTAGGAGACTTCAACCTTCATGTTGACATCACCACACTCACAACCAATTGTGAGGCCTTTCTCACCACCCTCTCTGCTATGGGCTTCAATCAGGTCATCAATAAGCTGGCCACACTCTGGACCTTATCTTCATAAACTCTGTCATCAAGCACTCATCCCCATCTATCTGCACACAGGTTGCCTGGTCGGATCACGCATTAATCTCCGCTTCCTTCACTATGACAGAAACCCGTAACACTCACCCCATTCAATCCTCGTTTCTTTATAGAAAATCTTGCTCTTCCGATGACCTCAGCAACCACCTGGCTAATGAAAACCCTCACATTGACCTTTCTGATCCTAACTCAGCTCTTCGATCCTGGAGCAACATCACAGAGATAGTAGCAAATTATGTCCACTATCGACAAAAAAACTCAACCCTAATTCCCCAAAAAGACAACCATGGTTCACCAACGAACTTCGAAAACTCAAAGCCTTAGACAGAGAGAAAATGGTGCAAAGCCCCTTGCCCCAGCACACTATCCGCCTACAAACTCGCTCTCCACAACTACAGGACTCTACCTTAAGATCAAAAAGGAATTTCTACGCGCACAAGATTCATGACCTTATCTTTGACGCTAAAGCACTATTCTCTTACGTATCCGAATTTACACAAACTAACACACTAGCTATCCCTAATGACCAAGCACAATCCAAAGCTGACGAACTGGCTCTTTTCTTCCAAAGTAAAATCTCCAACCTCCTAATGCAGTTGCCCCCTAGCCCCACATCTACTACTAGATCATATCATCCCCTAAACAAAAGAATCGTTCTTGAAACATTTGAAACCACTACTGCTTTGGAGATCCAATTGCTACTAAAGAAAATGAAGCCGTCCTCCCATCCCTTCGACCAAATCCCAACTAACCTTCTCCTGCTAGTACCAGACACCATTTCCAAACTCCTGGCTGATATCATAAACTGCTCACTATCTCAGGGAATCTTTCCAGATGCCCTAAAACTGACCTCACTTAAACCTCTCCTAAAGAAACCGAATTTGGATCCTAAAGACCCCAACAATTTCTGCCCTATTTCCAATCTTCCTTTTATAGCTAAGATCATGGAGAAATTTGTCAATTCCCAACTCTCCAATTACAGTGAAGATCACAAAATACTGTACCCCACCCAATACGGGTTCCGCAAGGCACGGAGCACCGAAACCCTACTCATATCTCTGACAGACCACCTCATCATGGGCCTGGACAAAGGACAATCCTTCTTACTGATCCTCCTTGACCTCTCGGCAGCTTTCGATACTGTAAACCATTCCATCCTCCTCAATCAGTTGTCAGACATTGGAATAACAGGAACTGCATTTACATGGTTCAAAATGTTCCTCAGTAACAGAGGTTACAAAGTCAGAATCAATAATAAAGAATCCACCCGCTGCAACTCCTCACTGGGAGTCCCTCAAGGTTCCTCCCTATCCCCTACTCTCTTCAACATATACCTTCTTCCACTTTGCCAGATGTTAACCAAACTTAATCTAAAACACTTCCTATACGCCGACGATGTGCAAATCTTGATCCCCATTAAAGAATCTATCACAAAAACACTCGAGTACTGGGAAAAATGCCTCCATGAGATTAACCTCCTCCTTGCTAGTTTAAACTTGATACTAAATTCAGCTAAAACTGAACTCCTCCTTATCGCTCTGGAAAACAGTAATATCACCCAAAGTGCACCCTGTAATATATTCGTTACCCAAGCAAGAGACCTAGGAGCAGTAATTGATAACCACCTTAATTTAAAAACATTCATCAACCGTACAATTAAGGACGGCTTTTATAAACTGCAGGTTCTAAAATAAATTAAACCTCTCCTTCACTTTAAGGACTTCAGAACAGTCCTCCAAGCTATAATCTTCTATAAGATAGACTATTGTAACTCTATCTTGCTAGGTCTCCCTTCATCCACCATCAAACCTCTCCAGATGCTCCAAAATGCAGCAGCCTGAATCTTGACAAACACCAGAAGAAGAGGCCACATCTCTCCCATTCTCAAAAATCTACACTGGCTGCCAATACATTTCAGAATACTTCACAAGTCCACCACCATCATCCATAAATTCATCCACAACCAAGTCCCTCTTAACCTTCAAATCCCGCTCAGACTACACACCTCATCCAGACCTACTCTTAAGAACCAAGGCCAAAAGCTCAAAAGCCCTCTTGAGATGCATCTCAATTTTCCTGTCTTTGGCATCCTGTCGTCAGCATCCTGCATTCCTCTCAACAAGGATTGTTGTCATCTTTGTGACTATGGACACTGAAGCATTCATCTTAGACATTATTTTCACCTGTTCCAAGGCTACCCCAGGAAGGGGATTCAACTAAGCCATGGCCCTGCTCACTTTCAGATCAGCTTCGAGTGTCCCATTCCTTAGAGACTAGGGCTTTAGCTGTCCTGTGAAAAGGAAATGCTTTAGCATGGTCCCTAAGACCCTTTAATATAGGATCTTCCCCTTATTACTCTGTTTTGTTTTGGTTTTTTTTGTTTGTTTTTTATTTTAATACCAAACTCAGCTGGAATACACTAGGATTATCTCCCTCCTCCAAGTCTTTATCCAGTTTGCTGTCCACAAAAATTCCCTTTGGAGGCTCTCTTATGGGAGAGCATGTTGTTTTCAAGCCCAGGCTGCTTAGGAGATGGGACAACTGGGGCTCCCAAAGAAATATCACCTGAAGCCTCAGACTTCTTAATTAAAAAATGCCTTGTGCATTAACAAAAAATTAGGAGAAAAGGCTCCTTAGAATACAATCCCAAATCCTCCAGAAGAGCAGAACTCCTTTCTACCTTACTCTATGGCACAAACAGTTCAGAACCTTCTCCCTCCCAATGGGAGAAGGACTGATAATGGCCTGTTTGCCACTCTACTCAGATCTCTCCCACTAAATCTAGGCAGATAAACTTCTGTCTGCTTATTACTCATGGCTCATCTGCCATCTGATATAGGGGAGGGGGAAGGAAGTTTCTTCCAAATGGCCCTCCCTACCTCTGGAACAAGATCAACACAACCCAGAGGCCAGGATGGAGCCCCACCAACTTCCACATGTGAGAGACAACTTCTCATTCTCAGTGGAAGCAGCCATGATGATGCTGCACTGCTGCGAGTTAAAAATGAAATAACCCTGCCAGTTACTCTTTACCCCCCCCCCCCCCACTACCACCACCACTGCTAACACTGTCACAGACCTGCACCATCTGAAAGGCTGCCACTTCACTGCCCTGCCCCAGCCAACGAGTGATTCAGATTCCCTCTTTTTCTCTCTTAAATTTTAACAAAACCTACTGAAAAAAAAAAGAATACTTCCCTGACAGCTGTCTTCAGGAGCCAGAGCAGGAGAGAGAGGAACGATGGAACAAGCACCACTGGTTTTCAGGTGTCTCTTGATTAAAGAGCAGCAGCATATCAAAGGCCATACATTTATTTCCCTTTCTCCTGTCCCCCCCCCCCCCCCCTACTGAACCAGGAGGATAGCCTTTGCAGACTTTCCACTTCTCAGAGCAGTTTGTTCCACAGATCATCTGACCTCAGGACCAGTACCTCTGCCATCTGCTGGAGATAGAGAAATACTGAGGAACTGCAGTACATTTAGTTGAAACAGTGAAGCTTTTATTTTGTTTCTACCTGCCGATACGGGAGGAAAAACCCATTTGTCTGGATGATAACAAACATGAATTCTCATTATACTTGGCGTTCATAAGTTTTTCTCAGTATAGTATATAAACCTTGTCGCTTGCTAACTCTATTTTTTTTCAACTAAAATTCTGTTTTTCACCTCTTCGTGAATTAACAATCTTTTTATTTATTGAAAGTAAATGAGAACTTCTTTTGCATTTACATCTGTACCAGTCACCATGTTTCAAAAGCTTTTCACTTGTCCTGATGTGTATGTGTGCTGCAGTAACTTTTTATTCCATTATAATAAATGGAAAAAAAAAAAGACCAGTTTTCCCTGTGAAAGATAAAGGAGTTCTCTGAGGGACAAGCAGGATGGTAATCCTCACACATAGCTGACATCATCGGATGGAGCCCCGATCCAGAACTTTGATCTCAAAGATTCTAGAACTTTCAAAAATGCCCTACTATATCAGTCATATGCTCTCAATCGCTGAAGCCTGATCCAGCATTATATTTACTGGGACGATGGTCTAACCAGTCAAGCGTGCAAGGTTTTCAGAGACTGGTAGGACACCTTCTACACGCGGCATGCCTAACAATGGCTCAGATAAGAACATACAAAATAGAAAGAACCAAAAAGCCACAGTCTTATCAATCAAAGCAAAAACAACAAAAGGACACTGTAAATTATTTCTCCATGCTGTGACAACCAACTATAATGTGAAAATTAATAAGATTAATGAGATGAAACCGCATCAGCAAGCCAGACAACGGCAGTGTTTCAACTTGCCGTCCGGACCACTCGTCATTTGCGGTGTGATCTTTTCAAAGTCCGAACGACTTAAGTCATATAAGAATGTTCATTCAAAAAATCATATATCAATCATCTGTTCCCCAAAGTAAAGTTGAAGAATTAAGCCCGACAACGGCCGGTGTTTCACGATATCACAATCGCTTCTTCAGGAGTAAATTTTTAGAAGTATATTTTCAGGACAGATGCTATTAATTCAAAAAGAATAGAAGTCAAATGTATTAATTCCACAAAATAAGATAAATACTTAACTCAAGATGTCACAGCGGCACCAACCTTCATCCTGGACGCAAACGTCTCCAACGCGATTCTGATATGAACGGGACAGAGAACGACCTGAACTACTTACCCTTTAAAAAAGCCCGCGCTTTTTGATAGTGATGACATATAGCGTACCTACGTGCTGACGTGTCGTTGCTATGGTAGCATGTAAACATTTGTGCATTTATAAGAACACTTGTAATTCTAATGTCAAATTCAAACCTGCAGGTTCCACGGTCCCGAGCCGATGAATCCAGCGTTGTTCTGCACGCCATAAATGAGTGTTTAAGTCCCCTCCTCTCCAATTAGGGGATAGTTGTTTTGAGAACACAAACTTTTAAATCATCAAAAGTGTGCTGAAATTGAACGCAGTGAGATGTCAATGAAGCTGTAAGCCGGCCCATGGAAATGCAGGACCGATGTTCAATGAGTCGAGTTTTAAGTTCCCGTTGAGTCTTTCCTATGTACCAAAGGTTACAAGGGCACTGTATGAGATAGATTAACCCTGTTGAACGACAATCTGTGAAATTTCTTAGAACAAAAGTAAAATCAATTCTTGCAAAATGTAAGGAGGACGTATCAATCATTACGTGGCAGACTGTACATGCACCACAAGATGTATGTGCTCCTATATTAGTAGAAGACTGAGTCACCGAAGAGTCGGAGTGTACCAAAAGATCTTTAAAATTGGAACTCCGTGTGAATGCAAACCTTGGAAAATCTTGAAATTCATTGTGGATCTGTAACATATGCCAATTGTGATGAATAATACGCTTCATAGTCTGAGTCATAGATGAGAGAGGCAAAACACAAGTCAAAATGTCCATTGTATCCATAGAGCGTGGCAAAAATAACTAATCTCTATTGGTGAATTTTGCTCGAGTGAAAGCATGTTTGACACACCGCAAGGGATAAACCTCTCTTAATGAACCAGTCTGTCAATGAAACTGCTTGATGATTGAATTCTTCTGTCGATGTGCACAGTCTTCTTAACCTAAAAAATTGGCTCACTGGAAGATTTTCTTTTAGAGAACGTGGATGTGCACTAGTGAAATGCAAAAAGGTATTAGATGAAACTGCTTTTCTATAAATCGTAGTGTCAAAACCATGGGATTTTTTGAAAATCTTAATATCCAAAAAATGAATATGTGTAGTGCTGGTATCAGAGGTGAAATGAAGATGGGAATTCCGACCATTCAGCCAACTTAAAAAATCTTGAAAATGGGAGATGGGACCATTCCAGAATAATAGTATGTCATCTATATATCTTTTCCATGCTTTTATATATTGATTAAAAGGATTGCTGTTATATATCCAGTTGTCTTCAAAAACAGCCATATATAGATTAGCCAAATCTGGTGCCATAGTGGCACCCATGGCAGTGCCACAAATTTGTTGATAAACTCCTTCAAATGCAAAGAAATATTTTGTCAAAGCAATATCTAATAATGCAGACAAAAAAGTAGAGGGGATCCTATGCGGACGTGGTCTGTCTTCAAAAACATTTTCTGCGATTTGTAACATCTCATCCTGAGGAATACAGGTATACAGTGCTTCAACGTCAAGAGTCACTAACAATAGCTGAGAAGTGTCCTCATGAAAGGTTTCCAGGAATTGAATAATCTGTTGAGAGTCTCTAATATATGATTGTTGTGTGGGGACAAAAGGAGCTAGAAAAAAATCAATAAATCTAGACAATGGCTCCAATAACAGCACAAGTAAAAGAGTCTGAAATTAAGACAGAAATTCAATCGTTACAAGAGCAATTGTCCAGCTCCTCTGAATTGGACCTATATACGGAAAAACTCAAAAATACAAATGATTCTTTGGACAAATTTAAGGAAGATTTGAAAAAAATGAAATTTTGAAAAATTACAAAGAGACGAAAGGGACTACACTCAAGGCTATGTCTATCCTTGGATGGATGAAAAAGCAAAAAAGAAGCCCAATAGGGTCACTTTCGACTCAGGCAGTGATAATTCATCAGGTGATGAGTTGGTCCCAAGTTCTAATACAGCACCGCAAAGAGAGCCTTCGACTGAGAATCGTTTTTTAGGCCATGGTCGGGGCTTCCGACGCCCCCCACAATCTTGAGGGGGCCGTTGGACAGAAGGGCCCAATTACACCAGACAGACCCGGTCACAGACTCAACAGAATCGTTGGTTTTTTGACAGCTCATGAAATTGCCTTCTTATTAAACAAACATCCAGTTGTTCCAGTATTTTATCATTTACCAAAATTCACAAAAATATCTCAAATCCACCAGGAAGACCAATAGTTTCCAGTAAAGGATCGTCATTGGAGCCATTGTCTAGATTTATTGATTTTTTTCTAGCTCCTTTTGTCACCACACAACAATCATATATTAGAGACTCTCAACAGATTATTCAATTCCTGGAAACCTTTCATGAGGACACTTCTCAGCTATTGTTAGTGACTATTGACGTTGAAGCACTGTATACCTGTATTCCTCAGGATGAGATGTTACAAATCGCAGAAAACGTTTTTTGAAGACAGACCACGTCCGCATAGGATCCCCTCTACTTTTTTGTCTGCATTATTAGATATTGCTTTGACAAAAAATTTCTTTGTGTTTGAAAGAGTTTTTTATCAACAAATTTGTGGCACTGCCATGGGTGCCACTATGGCACCAGATTTGGCTAATCTATATATGGCTGTTTTTGAAGACAACTGGATATATAACAACAATCCTTTTAATCAATATATAAAAGCATGGAAAAGATATATAGATAAAAAATATTAATAGTCTGGCTGGAAATGGATTGTATATGTTTGAACTGGGGAAACCTCATAAAGTGCCTAAATTGGGCTATATGGATATGCCCAATGGCTACTAACGAGACTCTAGCTCCAACTTAGTGGTTGTTAGAGAAAAGTTATTTATAATCATTGGAAAACCCCAGAATGTACAAGTTGCTCAATCTATTATTCTGATGGCTAACTTGATAGTCCAGTGTGAGTCAGCTGTGGTGGTATACAAAAATTAAATGTTATACCATAAAAGACTCACAGTTATGACGCCAAGATATTGTATACATAACTTCATGCAATAAGTATTGTAATCCCGACAGTGCAGTGTTTCGAGTAAATCCTCTTCATCAGGGAGTGACTCTTAAGCATGGAATATACCTTTATGACTCAGCTGTGAAAATGTGCTCTTTAGGTGATGGCAAAATTTGCTCCTTCACATTGAGTGCTGTGCTGATGCTGAAAATGTCGCAGTGATTATATCTTCTTGGTCAGAGTGCTTTTTCTCTCTTAGAATGCGCAATGTATTCATACCGCTGCTTTGGCACTGACAGTGCCAAAGCGGCACTGACAGTGCTGACAGTGCACTGACAGTGCCAAAGCGGCACTGACAGTGCTGACAGTGCACTGACAGTGCCAAAGCAGCACTGACAGTGCTGACAGTGCACTGACAGTGCCAAAGCAGCACTGACAGTGCACTGACAGTGCCAAAGCAGCGGTATGAATACATCGCGCATTCTAAGAGAGAAAAAGCACTCTGACCAAGAAGATATAATCACTGTGACATTTTCAGCGTCAGCACAGCACTCAATGTGAAGGAGCAAATTTTGCCATCACCTAAAGAGCACATTTTCACAGCTGAGTCATAGAGGTATATTCCATGCTTAAGAGTCACTCCCTGATGAAGAGGATTTACTCGAAACACTGCACTGTCGGGATTACAATACTTATTGCATGAAGTTATGTATACAATATCTTGGCGTCATAAATGTGAGTCTTTTATGGTATAACATTTAATTTTTGTATACCACCACAGCTGACTCACACTGGACTATCAAGTTAGCCATCAGAATAATAGATTGAGCAACTTGTACATTCTGGGGTTTTCCAATGATTATAAATAACTTTTCTCTAACAACCACTAAGTTGGAGCTAGAGTCTCGTTAGTAGCCATTGGGCATATCCATATAGCCCAATTTAGGCACTTTATGAGGTTTCCCCAGTTCAAACATATACAATCCATTTCCAGCCAGACTATTCATATTTTTTGTTGAGTACACAAGTGTCTGGTATAATCTGGATCATTATTTTGAGTAAAGATATATAGATGACATACTATTGTTCTGGAATGGTCCCATCTCCCATTTTCAAGATTTTTTAAGTTGGCTGAATGGTCGGAATTCCCATCTTCATTTCACCTCTGATACCAGCACTACACATATTCATTTTTTGGATATTAAGATTTTCAAAAAATCCCATGGTTTTGACACTATGATTTATAGAAAAGCAGTTTCATCTAATACCTTTTTGCATTTCACTAGTGCACATCCATGTTCTCTGAAAGAAAATCTTCCAGTGAGCCAATTTTTTAGGTTAAGAAGACTGTGCACATCGACAGAAGAATTCCGTCATCAAGCAGTTTCATTGACAGACCGGTTCATTAAGAGAGGTTACCCCTTGCGGTGTGTCAAACGTGCTTTCACTCGAGCAAAATTCACCAATAGAGATTGGTTATTTTTGCCATGCTCTATGGACATTTTGACTTGTGTTTTGCCTTTCTCATCTATGACTCAGACTATGAAGCGTATTATTCATCACAATTGGCATATGTTACAGATCCACAATGAATTTCAAGATTTTCCAAGGTTTGCATTCACATGGAGTTCCAATTTTAAAGATTTTTTGGTACACTCTGACTCTTCGGTGACTCAGTCTTCTACTAATATAGGAGCACATACATCTTGTGGTGCATGTACAGTCTGCCATGTAATGATTGATATGTCCTCCTTACATTTTGCAAGAATTGATTTTACTTTTGTTCTAAGAAATTTCACAGATTGTCGTTCAACAGGGTTAATCTATCTCATACAGTGCCCTTGTAACTTTTGGTACATAGGAAAGACTCAACGGGCACTTAAAACTCGACTCATTGAACATCGGTCCTGCATTTCCACGGGCCGGCTTACAGCCCCATTGACATCTCACTGCGTGGAATTTCAACACACTTTTGATGATTTAAAAGTTTGTGTTCTCGAACAACTATCCCATAATTGGAGAGGAGGGGACTTTAACACTCGTTTATTGCATGCAGAACAACGCTGGATTCATCGGCTCGGGACCGTGCAACCTGCAGGTTTGAATTTGACATTAGAATTACAAGTGTTCTTATAAATGCACAAATGTTTACATGCTAACATAGCAACGACACGTCAGCACGTAGGTACGCTATACGTCATCACTTTCAAAAGTAGTTCAGGTCGTTCTCTGTCCCGTTCATATCAGAATCGCGTTTGAGACGTTTGCGTCCAGGATGAAGGTTGGTGCCGCTGTGACATCTTGAGTTAAGTATTTATCTTATCTTGTGGAATCAATACATTTGACTTCTATTCTTTTTGAATTAATAGCATCTGTCCTGAAAATATACTTCTAGAAATTTACTCCTGAAGGAGCGATTGTGATATCGCGAAACACCGGCCGTTGTCGGGTTTAATTCTTCAACTTTACTTCGGGGAACAGATGATTGATATATGATTTTTTGAATGAACATTCTTATGACTTAAGTCGCTCGGACTTTGAAAAGATCACACTGCAAATGACGAGTGGTCCAGACGGCAAGTTGAAACACTGCCGTTGTCTGGCTTGCTGATGCGGTTTCATCTCATTAATCTTATTAATTTTCACATTATAGTTGGTTGTCCACAGCATGGAGAAATAATTTACAGTGTCTTTTTGTTTTTGCTTAGATAAGAACATGCCATACTGGGTCAGACCAAGGGTCCATCAAGCCCAGCATCCTGTTTCCAACAGTTTCCAATCCAGGCCATAAGAACCTGGCAAGTACCCAAAAACTAAGTCTATTCCATGTTCTCACAGGACAAGCAGGATGGTTGTCTTCACAAATGGGTGACATCGAGGATGGAGCCCCAACAACGGAAAACTTCTGTCAAAGTTTCAGGAACTTTGACTGGCCCCTACTGGGCATGCCCAGCACGGCACCAACCCTGCAGCCAGCAGGGGTCTCCTTTCAGTCTTCTTTTTTCCGCGCAGCAGTAGGCACGCGGTAGAAGAGCTCTTAACCACGTTCCTGACAGGAATTTTGAATAATTCTGAAGAAAAATTTGCCCCTCAGGGGTCTCCCTTCAACAAATTTTTCGGTCCGCGGAACTTCGGTAAGTTTTTGCCGTCGTTTGGTCGACTTCCGTCGAGTTTGGCCCTTGAGGCCCGTTGGCATTCGACAGTCCCGCGGCTAAATTTTTGGCCTTTCGCCATGGCGTCGGGGTTCCGTCGGTGTCCGGACTGTACCCGAACTATGTCAATCACAGACCCTCATGGAGTCTGTGTTTTGTGTTTAGGGAGTGAGCATGATGTTCTGACTTGCACCAAATGTGCCCTAATGACACCAAAGGGTCGCAAAGCCAGAATGGAGAAGATGGGGCTCCTCTTCCAAGCTCGTACCCCAACGCCATCGATTGCATCGACGTCATCGGAACCGGCACCGTCGAGGTCTCATCATCGACAACCCTTCGGTGACCGTCCGCCATCGATGACTTCGCGGCCATCGACTCCCGTTCCTTCCCCTGATGATCGAGGGGATCGGAAAGAAAAACATCGCCATTGACGTCATAAGTCTCGGCCTGTCGAGGAATCGACGTCATCGACCTCAGCACCGACCGAGCCACCACCAAAAAAGTCTCGATCAGAAGTGGCACCGTCCACTACTGTTTCGCAGGCACCGAGGCAACCCTCACCTCCTCGGGGTTTGGGAGCCGCGATCCCACCGGTGACGGTGGTCCCTCCGGCTCAGCCTCAGCCTCCGTCTCCCGTCGAGCCGGGTCTTGTTACCCCTGGTCTCCGGGCAGAACTGGACCGGCTGGTCCAGGAGGCCATCGACAAGGCGATGCTACGGTTCCAGACTCCTCCGGCACCGAGAGTGGAACCGGTCACCGAGCCGATTGCAGCAGCACTGGCACCGCTGCTACACCGGATGGAGGCGCTCATGACAGCCCTTCCACCGGTGATACCTGAGTCACCGACACCGGTAAGACCGCTGTCACCGACAGGTTTATCATCAGGTGGAGAAACACCGTATCGAATTCCCCCTTTGGGAATTGTTCAATCGATGCCAGGTCGTCCCTCGCCACAGATTTCTTCTTCGGGGGCGATACGCACCTCTGCTCCACCGAGGTTTCCGATGCCGACACCGATTCCATCGAGACCGACACCGGTTCTCTCGATGCCTACACCGGCACCGATTCCATTGAGGATTTTCTCAATGCCCCCGGTGATTCCAACCAATATTTCGGAACCTCAACCTGGGCCTTCAGGTGTTCAGCCCCCTCGAGGTCCTGCAGGTCATCATCCAGATCCCTATGATACTTGGGGTGATGATACCTCTACTGACACCGATGATTTGCCTTCACCGCCCTCTCCTGCGGAGAGTAGAAAGCGTTCTCCTCCTGAGGACCTCTCTTTCATAAATTTTGTGAAGGAAATGTCAGAGTTGGTCCCATTCCAACTTCAATCTGAACAAGATGACAGGCACCAGATGATGGAATTGCTCCAATTTTTGGATGCCCCGAAAGTCATCACTTCTATTCCCATTCATCAGGTTTTTCTAGACCTTCTTAAAAAGAATTGGGAATCTCCCGGATCTGTTTCCCCAGTCAACAAAAAAGCTGACTCTACATATCTTGTACAGTCAGCACCTGGTTTTCAAAAACCTCAGTTAGACCATCATTCTGTAGTCGTAGAATCAGCTCAAAAGAAAGCTAAGCGACTAAAGCCACACTCTTCCATACCTCCTACTAAGGAAAACAAATTCCTAGATAGTATAGGTAGGAAGGTATATCATGGAGCTATGCTGATTTCCAGAATAGCTTCTTATCAACTTTATATGACTCAATATAATAGGGTCATCCTGAAACAGATGCAGGAATACACTGATGCCTTGCCTGAACAGTTCCAGGCACAGCTTCAATCCCTTCTAAATAAAGGGTTTGAAGCTGGGAAGTATGAAATACGAACAGCCTATGACATCTTTGATGCTTCCACTAGAATTTCTGCCACGGCCATCTCTG
Organism: Rhinatrema bivittatum; assembly: GCF_901001135.1. NCBI lineage: Eukaryota > Metazoa > Chordata > Amphibia > Gymnophiona > Rhinatrematidae > Rhinatrema > Rhinatrema bivittatum. Next base: position 248,348,430 of record NC_042622.1, on the reverse strand, counting down.
CCAGATGTTGGGCTTGGCTTAAATCATCTGACCTTCGTCCAGAAGCTCAGGACAGGCTCTTTGATTTACCCTGCCTAGGGGATAATTTGTTTGGTGAGCAAATTCAACAAATTGTTGCTGAATTGAAGGATCATCATGAGACACTTAAACAGCTCTCATCCATTCCTCCTGACTTGCCTTCTAAACAGCCCTTTAGAAAGGACTCCAAGAAGTCTTTCTTTAGGCCACGAAAGTATTATCCCCCATCAACCAAGCCTAGGCCTGCACGGTCTTACCATAAGACTCAGCCTCGCCAGACTCGTAAGCAAAAGCCTGCAGCAGCTCCACAACCGGGCCCTGCGGCGGGTTTTTGACTTTCACTTAGAGAGCAGTTGCCAAACCCCTCTTCCAGCTATACCGGTAGGAGGACGGCTGTGCCACTTCCTAGAAAAGTGGCATCAAATCACCACAGATCAATGGGTGATAGCAATCATTGCACAGGGTTACCACCTCAACTTCCTATCCCTTCCTGCCGACTCCCCACCTTTGCAGGCGTGGAGACTCACCGATCACTCTGTTCTTTTAGAGCAGGAAGTTTCTCTTCTCCTACAGTCAAACGCTATAGAACCCGTTCCTCCCTTACAACAAGGACTCGGGTTCTATTCCAGGTACTTCCTGATACCAAAAAAGTCAGGAGGACTTCGTCCAATCCTAGACCTATGGGCCCTCAACAAGTACTTTTCCAAGGAGAAGTTCAAGATGGTAACCCTGGGCTCGCTGCTCCCTCTACTGCAAAGAGGGGATTGGCTATGCTCTCTAGACCTGAAAGACGCATATACCCACATTGCGATCACAGAATCTCATCACAAATACCTGCGTTTTCTAGTAGGCCGAAACCACTACCAATACAGAGTACTACCTTTCTGCCTGGCGTCCGCACCACGAGTCTTTACCAAATGCCTCGTGGTGGTAGCAGCATTCCTCAGGAAGGAAGGTGTCCACGTCTACCCCTACCTGGACGATTGGTTAATCAGGGCCCCAACCCAGCAAATAGCTTGGTCCTCCCTGACACTAACAATTCATACTTTGCTCTCTCTAGGATTTCTTATCAATTACGAGAAATCCTACTTGGTCCCATCTCAGACCTTATCTTTCATTGGGGCAGACTTGGACACCTTACAAACAAAAGCCTTCCTCCCTCATCAACGGGCCAAGACTCTGGTGTCCCTAGCTCGCCAGCTGCGGTCTCAACACACAGCCACAGCTCGCCAATTCCTCATTCTACTAGGACATATGGCCTCCTCAGTTCAAGTAACTCCCATGGCCCGTCTGGCCATGAGAGTCACACAATGGACTCTACGACTACAATGGACTCAAACTCTTCAGCCTCTGTCCTCCATTGTTACAATCACCGATGCACTCCATCTGTCTCTTGCCTGGTGGACAAATCAATGCAACCTCCTACAGGGCTTGTCCTTTCTTCCACCAGATCCCCAGATAATCCTCACCACCGACGCTTCCAACATTGGGTGGGGAGCCCATCTACACAATCTGCAAACTCAAGGATACTGGTCACTAGAGGAAGCCAAACACCAGATAAATTTCCTGGAGCTGCGAGCAATCCGCTATGCTCTCAGGACCTTTCAAGATTGCCTATCGAACCACGCAATCTTAATTCAAACAGACAACCAGGTGGCCATGTGGTACATAAACAAGCAGGGAGGCACAGGCTCCTTCCTTCTGTGTCAGGAAGCTGCGCAGATTTGGGCGGAAGCCCTCTCCCGCTCCATGTACCTCAGAGCCACCTACCTCCCGGGAGTGGACAATGTATTGGCAGACCAGCTGAGCCGTGTCTTCCAACCACACGAGTGGTCACTCAATCCCTTGGTGGCGACCTCTCTATTTCACAAGTGGGGTTATCCCCACATAGACCTCTTTGCGTCCCCTCAGAACCACAAAGTGGACAATTACTGCTCTCTCATTCGGAGCCAGCACTCTCGGCCGAGGGATGCGTTCTCCCTCACGTGGACAACCGGTCTGCTTTATGCATTCCCTCCATTTCCTCTTCTGTCGACGACTCTCGTGAAGCTGCGTCAGGACAGAGGAACTATGATCCTGATAGCACCGCACTGGCCACGCCAAGTGTGGTTTCCCATACTACAGGATCTCTCCATCCGCAGACACATTCCTCTGGGAACGGACCCGCATCTGCTCACTCAAAACGACGGATGCCTCCTCCATCCCAACCTCCAAGCCTTGTCACTGACGGCATGGATGTTGAAAGGTTAGTCCTTCAGCCATTTAACCTTTCGGATTCAGTTTCTCGTGTCCTGATCGCTTCACGAAAGCCTTCCACAAGAAAATCTTACTCATACAAATGGAAACGGTACACATCATGGTGCACTTCTCAGTCCCTTGATCCCCTTTCCTGTCCAATCTCTAAATTCTTGGACTATTTATGGCATCTATCAGAATCAGGTCTAAAAACCTCTTCCATTAGAATGCATGTTAGTGCGGTAGCCGCCTTTCATAAAGGTATCGGGGATGTCCCTATCTCAGTACAACCCCTGGTAACCCGTTTTCTTAAAGCTTGCTCCATTTGAAGCCACCTTTACGCCCTCCGGCCCCATCTTGGGACCTTAATCTGGTTCTTGGTCGCCTAATGAAACCACCTTTCGAACCTCTGCACTCCTGTGACCTAAAATATCTCACATGGAAAGTGTTATTCCTTTTGGCTATCACTTCAGCTCGCAGGGTTAGTGAATTACAGGCCCTAGTTACCTATCCGCCTTACACTAAACTCCTGCAGGACCGGGCGGTACTCCGCACTCACCCTAATTTTTTACCTAAGGTAGTTTCGGAGTTTCATATCAATCAATCCATCATACTACCTATCTTCTTTCCCAGGCCCCACTCCAACTCAGGGGAACAGACTCTGATTACCCTAGACTGTAAACGAGCTCTAGCTTTTTATCTAGACCATACAGTTTCTCACAGGAAGAGCACTCAAGTATTCGTCTCTTTCCATCCTAACAAGTTAGGACAACCTGTGGGTAAGCAAGCTCTTTCCTCCTGGTTGGCGGACTGCATTTCCTTCTGCTATCAGCAAGCTGGCATTCCTTTCCAAGACCGTGTTAAGGCACACTCTGTGAGGGCCATGGCGACTTCAGTAGCACACCTTCGATCGGTGCCGCTTCCTGACATCTGCAAAGCTGCAACCTGGAGTTCCCTCCATACCTTTGCAGCCCACTATTGTTTGGATAAAGCTGGAAGACAAGATTCCATCTTCGGCCAATCTGTCTTGCGTAACCTTTTTCCAACTTGATGTACCAACACCCTTACGAAATTCCTCCCCAGTTGTTGTGCCTGTTGCACGCCGTTGGGTACATTTGGTGCAAGTCAGGACATCCTCAGCTCGGTACTCACCCATTTGTGAGGACAACCATCCTGCTTGTCCTGTGAGAAAGCAAATGTTGCTTACCTGATGTAACAGGTGTTCTCACAGGACAGCAGGATGTTAGTCCTCACGAAACCCGCCCGCCACCCCTGCGGTGTTGGGTTTGTTTTTATTTTATCTTTTCGGCACTGCCTGTAGCTTTGAAAACAAGACTGAAGGGAGACCCCTGCTGGCTGCAGGGTTGGTGCCGTGCTGGGCATGCCCAGTAGGGGCCAGTCAAAGTTCCTGAAACTTTGACAGAAGTTTTCCGTGGTTGGGGCTCCATCCTCGATGTCGCCCATTTGTGAGGACTAACATCCTGCTGTCCTGTGAGAACACCTGTTACATCAGGTAAGCAACATTTGCTATCCAAACAAACCAGATAACGTAGTGGGTAAACATACTCTATCTAACTGGTTAGCAGATTGCATACAGTTTTGCTATGAAAAAGCAGGCCTTCCTCTCCAAGGGCAAGTAAAGGCACATTCAGTAAGAGCAATGTCAACCTCAGTAGCACACTATCGTTCAGTGCCAGTTCTTGACATATGTAAAGCTGTAACATGGAGCTCTCTTCACACTTTTGCAGCTCATTACTGTTTGGACAAAGAAGGACGACAAGATTCAGCCTATGGACAATCTGTCTTAAAGAACTTGTTTCCAGTTTAATCCCAACTCCTTCTACATCCAACCTGCTGTGATTTTGGCTGTCTCATTTTCAACAAAAATACTTCAATGTTGCTTCACTACAAAATGACTCAGCCTCTAGCTTGCTAATCGCCCATATGTGAGGACTAGCATCCTGCTTGTCCTGGGATAAAGCAAAATTGCTTACCTTGTAATAGGTGTTATCCCAGGACAGCAGGATGTAGTCCTCACGAAACCCACCCGCCATCCCGTGGAGTTGGGTATGTTACCTTTTATTAATTTATTTTTGCTAAAGCTTATTGCTACATACGAGACTGAAGAGAGACCCCTGTGGCAGAGAATATCATGGCATGCTGGGCATGCTCAGTGGCCTCACAGTGCCAGTCAAACGTTTCTAGAAACTTTGACAGAAAGTTTTCCCGCAGTAGGGCTCCGTCAGTGACATCACCCATATGTGAGGAGTACATCCTGCTGTCCTGGGAAAACACCTATTACAAGGTAAGCAATTTTGCTTTCTCCGATTAGTCTTAAATGTGCTACTTGCTAACTTCATGGAATGCCCCCTAGTCCTTCTATTATCCAAAAGTGTAAATAACCGATTCACATCTACTCATTCAAGACCTCTCATGATCTTAAAGACCTCTATCATATCCCCCCCCCTCAGCCATCTCTTCTCTAAGCTGAACAGCCCTAACCTCTTCAACCTTTACTCATATGGGAGCTTTTCCATCCCATTTATCATTTTGGTTGCCCTTCTCTGTACCTTCTCCATCGCAACTATATCTTTTTTGTGATGCAGCGACCAGAATTGTACATAGTATTCAAGGTGGGGTCTCACCATGGAGCGATACAGAGGCATTGACATTTTCTGTTTTATTCACCATTCCGTTCCTAATAATTCCTAACATTCTGTTTGCTGTTTTGACTGCCTCAGCACACTGAGCCGACTATTTCAAAGTATTATCCACTAGGATGCCTAGATCTTTTTCCTGGGTGGTAGCTCCTAATATGGAACCTAACATTGTGTAACTACAGCAAGGGTTACACTTGTCCACATTAAATTTCATCTGCCATTTGGATGCCCAATCTTCCAGTCTTGCAAGGTCCTCCTGTAATGTATCACAATCCGCTTGTGACTTAACTACTCTGAATAATTTTGTATCATCCGCAAATTTGATAACCTCACTTTCCTAGCGTGTAGCAGATGGACTCAGGACCAATGGGTATAGTGTACTCGTCATAGCAGTTGGAGACGGATCAGGTTTCAATCTGACGTCAGCCCCTAGTACATATACCCCTGCAGGAAGTGCAGCTCTTCAGTATTTTCCGTCTCTATAGCAGTTAGGGACTATCTGCACGCTCTCACAGCATTAGATCAAAATTTAACGGAGAAAACCCAAATTTGGAAGAAAACTTACTCGAAGACGAGCCCCGCTCTCCTGCAGTGATACCCTCGGGTCCCTCCCCCAGTTGAGAATTCCCGAGGTGATTTCCATGGTCCCTCGGAGGTGAGCCTCGGTCCGGCGGCCAAATCGCGGCGAGGACCTAGCCCCCAATCTCGGGCATGGCTGAGAGGCAGCGGGTGCACCCTCGAGCGCGGCGGTGAACGTATTTGCCCTCTCCCTCCGCAGCCGGAGACTGCCCGGGACGAAACCGGGAAGCGCCGAAGACAAGGTAAGGTAGAAATCTTCAGCATAGACTCCGGTCTCAGAGGTTTGAGGAGTCGCACAGATCGCCGGCCGGGACCTGTGCCACCGGGTTGATCTGCCCTAGCAGGGCCAGGCTCCGGTTAGTTTCAAGGGTCATCCCACGTGGAGATCCTCCGAAGTGGTCCCCATATTGCCCACGTGGTCGCCGTCGACATATTGACCCTATTCGCCGCTCTGTCTGCCGTCTCGATCCGGGCGCACAAAATACATGTGCGCACAAGGTACATGTGCACATAAAATACACGCACAAGGGCCGCGCGCATAAGTTATACGCGCCTCGCGCGCCTATTGGCCTGAGCGCATATATACGACTTAGACGCACAACCCGCACACACATCTTAGACGCGCCGGAGCGCATAAAAAGAGGGGTTTAGCGCCTACAGCCATAGCACCACTGGGAACAGAGCTCAAGGCCTTTGCCCAGCATGCCATATTGGAGCCGCACAAAGCGAAGAGGCCAACGCCCTGTGCGCCCAGTGCGACGAGGTCCTGGGAGATCCAGGCCAGGGCCAGTCCCACCCAGGACCAAGTACTAGCTCCTCAGTGAGTACCCCGGACCTAGCAAATTCCAGCGGGATACCCCCTCAGATGGGGACCCCCAGGGACTCAATGCCCCTTAGCTTTGACCCATCTCATGGGTGGAATTCTTCAAAGGTCTATACACCTTTGTCCATATGCAGATGGAGCCTCTGGCTAGACAGCCACAGTCTCCACCAGAAGACCCTTATGCCACAGGGCTCTCTAGGCCTAGACAAATGTTTCCACCGCCCAGACATCCCACCTATGGGGACACGGACAACTCTGAAGAAGAAACAGAACTCCTAGAGGAAGGGGAACTCCCCCCGGGGACAGAACCTCACCGAACCATGAGACACTTCTTCACCAAGGACGAGCTCCCAGACCTGGTCACCCACAGTCTGAAGGAGCTCGCTATCCCGGACGCAGGCGCTTCGGGGAAGCCTAAGGCGAACCCACTTCCCTCTCTTACAAGCTGCCCAGCAGCTAATAGACCTGGAATGGAGTGCTCCAGAGTCCACATTCAAAGGGGGACGAGCTATGACAGCCATGTACCCCCTGGACCCGGCGGCCAAGGACCTTCTGACATGCCCAAAAGTGGATGCTATGGTCTGCGCGATCTCGACGCGCACTACTATCCCAGTGGAGGGAGGAGCAGCGCTCAAGGATGCTCAGGACCGGCGTCTGGAATCCATCCTTAAACAGTCCTTTGACGTCGCTGCTATGTCTCTAGAAACAGCGGCCTGCTGCACCATAGTGACACGTACCTGCCTATCTCAGACCAGGAACAACACCCCTGGGGAGGCCATGGAACCAGCAGTGTCATTCCTTGCGGACGCTGCTTCCGACCTTGTGCGCACAGCAGCCAGAGGAGTGTTATCAGCTGTGGCTGCCAGGAGAAAACTCTGGCTCCAAAACTGGTCTGCCGACGCATCTTCCAAAACGCGTCTCACAAGGATGCCCTTCAAAGATCCCTACTGTTCGGCAGCGAACTAGAGAAACTGGCTAACAAGTGGGGCGAGTCCCCATTACCGCGACTACCGGAGGACATGAATAAGAAAAACCAGTGACCTTTCCCCCGATCGTCCAGGGACAGAAGTTCACAGCGCTTCAATCCATATAGAAGCAACTACCAAGTGCCCCGCCCTACGGGCAGAAACCAGTCCTTTCCGGAACAAGTACAGCAAGAGGGGAACCAGCTCGGGTCCAGGCCCCAGCCGCACCCCACAATGAGATTCAGCCGACCCATCCAAGGGAAGAAGCCATAGGGGGCAGACTAGCCCTATTCTACCACAGATGGGTTGAGATAACTTCGGACAAGTGGGTCCTATCAATCATTCGAGAGGGATACTACCTGTATTTCCTACGACACCCCCTCCCCCAGACAAGTTCGTGGAATCCCCCTGCCATGACCCCTCCAAGAGGGTGGCAGTGGAAACTACTGACCCTGGAGGCCATAACCCCAGTGCCTCCACAAGAAATAAATACTGGGCACTATTCCATTTATTCTATCATCCCCAAGAAAGAGGGGATGTTCAGGCCCATCCTGGACCTCAAGTCGGTCAACCGCCACCTGAGGATCCCCCGCTTTCGCATGGAAACCCTACGCTCCGTAATAAGGGCGATACAACCGGGAGAGTTCCTCACATCCCTGGATCTGTCGGAGGCCTACCTCCACATCCCGATTCATCAAGAACATCAGTGCTTCCTACGCTTCAAAATCCTGGACCGTCACTACCCGTTCTAGGCACTACCCTTCGAGTTAGCCACAGCACCCCGGACGTTCACCAAGATCATAGTGGTGGTGGCGGCAACACTGAGGAAGGAAGGAATCCTCGTACACCCTTAACTAGACGATTGGCTGATCAGGGTGAAATCGCCAGAGGAATGTCACCAAGCAACCAACAGAGTCAAATCTCTACTGGAGAGCCTCGGATGGGTGGTCAACACAAACAAGAGTTGTTTGCAACCCACACAGTCGCTAGAATACCTAGGAGTCTGATTCAACACCAAAGAGGACAAGTTCAGCCTGACCTCCACAAGGAGATCAAAACTGAGGAACCGGTTACAAGCCCTGCTTGGCGGTTCCCAAGCTGTGGGGCGGTTCGCCCCACAGCTTGGGATTACCTACAAGTCCTCAGTCTGATGGCATCCACCTTGTAAGTAGTGCCATGGGCACGAGCTCACATGAGACCCCTACAGCGCTCACTTCTGACACGATGGAATCCGGAACTACGCCGTCCGTCTATCACTCCCATGCAGAGTTCGGACCCAGTTACGGTGGTGGCTGCAAGGCAGCCACCTGAACTAGGGGACGAGGCTATCTTCACCAACCTGGACCCTGCTCACCACAGACTCCAGCCTACGCGGATGGGGAGCACACTGCGAGGAGTTAACCGCCCAAGGGCAGTGGAATGCAGAAGAGTCGGGATGGAACAACAACCACCTAGAAGCGTGGGTGGTCAGACTTGCCTGCCTAAGATGCGCTCACAGGCTCCGAGGCAAAGCGGTCAGAGTAATGTCGGACAACGCCACGACAGTGGCCTACATCAACCGTCAGGGGGGAACCAGAAGCCAACAGGTGTCTCTGGAAATCGACCCCCTAATGTCGTGGGCGGAAGTAAACCTCCAGGATATCTCAGCCACCCACATCGCCGGGAAAGACAACATCACGGCGGACTACCTCAACAGAGAAAGTCTAGACCCAGGAGAATGGAAGCTGTCGCTCGCGGCGTTCCAAATGATAGTGAACCGGTGGGGGACACCAGACATGGACCTCCTGGCAAGCCGGTCCAACACCCAAGTACTTCAGCTGCAGGCGGGAACCTCAGTCCCAGGGGATCGATGTCCTGGTGCAGACCTGTCCACAGGGGACCCTATTATATGCCTTCCCGCCGTGGCCCCTATTGGGCGCAATCATTCACAAGATACAGCTTCACAGGGGACTAGTACTTCTGGTGGCCCTGGACTGGCCAAGAAGACCGTGGTACGCAGACATGAGAAGACTATTAGCAGGGAACCCTCTGCCACTGCCTCCACACAGAGACCTGCTTCAACAAGGACCGATCCTCCACGAGGATCCAGCTCAATTCTCTCTTACGGCCTGGCCATCAAGAGGGCTCACCTGAGAAAGAGCGGGTACTCGGGGGCTGTAATCGACACCCTACTCTGAGCATGCAAGTTCTCCACATCTTTAACGTACATAAGGATCTGGAGAGTTTTCGAAGCCTGGTGCGAGGATCACGACATCATATCATGCTCAATTAAAGTTCCCATGATCCTGGAATTCCTACAGAATAGGCTACAGAAGGGTCTGTTCCTCAACTCCATCAAGGTACAGGTAGCCGCATTGTCATGCTACGGCTCCAAGAGCGAGGGCGACAGAATTGCGTCTCACGCTTCCTGAAAGGAGTTAAACACATCCGCCCACCACTAAAGTGGCCGGTACCTCTTTGGAATCTCAACCTGGTCTTGGATTTTCTAGCAGAAAACTCCTTCCGGCCTCTCCGAAGTCTGTCACTCCGCCTGTAACCTTCAAGACAGCATTCTTACTGGCAGTTTGTTCAGCCCGACGCATCTCGGAGCCACAAGCACTGTCCTGCTGTGAACCGTTCCTCAGACTCACCCCGGGAACCATCCAGCTACGCACAGTCCCTTTGTTCCTTCCCAAAGTAGTGTCACACTTCCATCTTAACCAAGCCATCTCGCTACCATCGCCAGATGGGTTGAATAATTCGGAAGAGGCTTATAGCCTACGCCACCTCAACATCGGCAGACTCCTATCCAGATACCTGGAAATGTCGGAACTCGTAAGAAAAACGGACCACCTGTTCGTCCTTCACAGCGGGAAGAGACAAGGGGAAGCGGCCTCGCGGGCAACCATAGCCCGCTGGATTAAGGAGGTCATCAAGATGGCCTACATAGAAGCAGGCAAGCCTCCGCCTCTACAGGTCAAGGCCCATTCTACTAGAGCCCAGGTAGTGTCCTGGGCAGAAACCAGAATGCTGTCGCCCGCCGAGATTTGCAGGACAGCAACATGGTCCTCCATCCACACCTTCTCCAGGTTCTACCGCCTGGATGTTCAGGCTCGGGAGGACACGGCATTTGCAACGCCTCCCTCACGGACAGCCTCCCACCCGCTTCGGGAGTAGCTTTTATACATCCCATTGGTCCTGAGTCCAACTGCTACACGCTAGGAAATGGAGAAATTACTTACCTGATAATTTCGTTTTCCTTTGTGTAGACAGATGGACTCAGCATCCCACCCTTGGCTGCCGTTGCGTATAGATCTTCGAATGTTTCGAGGGTAAGCCATGTTTTCATTCACCTAGGACACCCACCCATCCGGGTGGCGACGCCTTCCGGTTGAGTATCCTGGCGGTCTCCAGCTATAGCCAAGTCAACCAGACCAAATTTACCAAGTTAATCAATTTATAAAGTTTATCCAAGTTATAAAGTTAATCAAGTTAATTAAATTAGTCAGTCACACATATATCCACAATGCTTTTCGAGGAGAATACTGAAAAGCTGCACTTCCTGCAGTTACTACATGTACACTTACTGCATGTACTAGGGGCTGACGCCAGATTGAAATCTGCTCCGTCTCCAACTGCTATGATGAGTACACTATACCCATTGGTCCTGAGTCCATCTGTCTTACACTAAGGAAAACGAAATTATCAGGTAAGTAATTTCTCCATCATCGTATTCCTTTCCAGATCATTTATCTATATATATATATATATCTATATATATATATATATATATATAAGCACCTGTCCAAGTACAGACCCTGAGGCACTCCACTGTTTTTACCATTTTCCACTGAGAAAATTGACCATTTAATCCTACTCTCTGTTTCCTGTCTTTTAACCAGTTTGTAATCTACAAAAGGGCATCACCTCCTATCCCATGACTTTTTAGTTTTCTTATAAGCCTCTCATGAGGGACTTTGTCAAATGCCTTTTGAAAATCCAAATACACTACATCTACCGATTCACCTTTATCCATGCTTATTAACCCCTTCAAAAAATGAAGTAGATTTGTTAGGCAAGGGTAAATCCATGTTGACTGTGTTCCATTAAACCATGTCTTTCTATATGCTCTACGATTTTGATCTTTAGAATAGTTTCCACTATTTTTCCCGGCACTTAAACCAGTCTGAGGTCTATAGTTTCCCGGATCGCCCCTGGTGCCCTCTTTAAATATTGGGGTTACATTGGCCCCCCTCCAGTCTTCAGGTACAATGGATGATTTTAATGGTAGATCACAAATTTTAACTAATAGATCAGAAATTTCATTTTTGAGTTTCTTCAGTACCCTAGGGTGCATACAATCCGGTCCAGGTGATTTGCTACTCTTTAGTTTGTCAATCTGGCCTACTACATCTTCCAGGTTCACAGTGATTTGGTTCAGTTTCTATGACTCATCACCCTTGGAAACCGTCTCCGGAACTGGTATCTCCCCAACATCCTCATTAGTAAACATAGAAGCAAAGAATTCATTTAGTCTTTCTGCAATGGCCTTATCTTCCCTAAGAGCCCCTTTAACCCCCTTGGTCATCTAACGGTCCAACCCTCACAGGTTTCTTGCTTCGGATATATTTTTAAAAGTTTTTGTTGTGAGTTTTTGCCTCTATGGCCAAGAGTCCTTCTCTTGTTTACATCTCTAGATTTTTTTCTGGGATCCAGGAGGTTCTAGACCTACTGTCATCAGGGTTTATTGATCCAAAATCATATTTGTAATGTTTTCCGTGATGCGAAGTATGTTTCTTGCTGTCACTCTTTCTTCTCTGCTTTAAGCACCCCCTGCTATGCATGGGCATTTTGTTTGTCAGTCGTTTCTATGGTTTTCTCTTTATAGAACCCAACTGTTTTCCCACGTAGACCCCTTTGTGGGTTGGCTGCCTCACAGGCAAAAGGATGAGAGGTGGTGCTTTCAGCACTGTGAGGTTTCCTGCTTTGTCCTGCACAGATAGCCTATAGCTTGGGAATCACCCATGTGAGGACTACCATCCTGCTTGTCCTCACAGAAAGAGTTGCTTACCTATAACAGGTGTTCTCTGAGTACAGCAGGATGTTAGTTCTCACGAAACTCACCCGCCTCCCTTGGGAGTTGGTTTCTCCATGTATTAGTTATATCATGGACTGAGTGACTCTGCCTTGGGGGCAGAGTGATGATTACAGCTGCCCATGCTCAGTAGGGCATGTTTGAAAGATCTAGAATCTTTGAGATCAAAGTTCCTGATCAGGGCTCCATCTGATGTTACCCATGTGTGAGGACTAACATCCTGCTGTCCTTTGGAGAACACCTGTTACAGGTAAGCAACTCTGCTTTCTCACCCATGCTTTTCAATGCCATTACTAGCATTTGCTTATTTAGTGTGGTATCATGAAGAAAGAACAGTACTGTTTATCAACTTCTTTCACCCTGAAGGACCTGCTGCAAATCAGTTTCATTGATGGGCAGGGTCTTGCGCACACAGTCTAAAGAGCTCAATTTTCCCAGAAAGATCACATGCTGTGGGACACAACACCAGGTGTGGAAAATCCTTTCCTCAGCTTCAGGAAAGGAAAAAAAATGTGGTGACTGACCTGGTGTGAAGTGTGTGGCAGGAGAAGGAACCCAGGATCTCAAACTGACCTATGCTTTATCTTTTTTCAGCCCTGGACCAGCCCTGCTGCAAAGCACTGTATGACTTTGAGCCTGAAAATGATGGGGAGCTAGGCTTCAGAGAGGGAGACATCATCACTCTGACCAATCAGATCGATGAAAACTGGTACGAAGGCATGATCAACGGCCAATCAGGCTTCTTCCCACTCAACTATGTGGAGGTGCTGGTCCCACTACCTCAATGAAGCATCCCCTCCATACCCCTCCTCATACAAACAGGGCCCCAAAATCTACCACACGACGAAGAGGTGATTCCCATATTTTTCCTGCATTCCATGGTATAACACACTAGCCCTCTTCTCCAGCAGAAAGCAGTGCATAAACTATACCTGTAGTGCACTGGGATGGTGCAAAGAGGGATGGTAGGGTCCTACAGAGCCCAGTAAGTACTGGTGTTTGACTGAGGTACTTCCTTTGGCATAGGATTGCACTTTTCAGTATAGTGAAGTGTCATTCCTTATAAGATTGTACAGACAGGAAAGATGTGCAGCATACCTACAGTGAGGAAAAATTTCAACATCTACCTCTACCCCTGCCCCATTCCTTTGTATACCCTACAGCACTCTTGAGTCTTCCTTGCTGTGTCACCTCCAAGTTATTAAAGCAAAAAGGAAGGTGGCTGTCCATTTGCCTCTTCTAGTATGCCAGCAGTAACATGTTGGGATGAGCTGTGGAACAGCTGTCATTGTTGTGCCTTCAGGTGACTTCATAAAGGGACCACATAGCATAACAGTATCAGGTGAACCCAAGTAGCAAAGAACTACAAAACAAGATCATTGAGAGAGACTATAAAAGGAACTCATCAATTTTTGGGGGGAGGGTTGATTATCCATGCTTCAGATCTCTGATGGGCGGAGATGCTTGTGGACACTTGCCATAGTGGTATGCTCCTCTTTTCTGTTACAGCATAGTGTGTGCAGTTGTTACGCAGGGGATGGGAGTATCGTAAACGTAGCCCCTTGGCCTGTTGAACCCCTAATTTGCCCCATGAGCAGCACTTAAAGTAGTAACACTACAATCTGCTTTAAACACTACAAACCAGATTAAGGAAAGCTTATTCTTGTAAACAAAATAGGACATACCCTCCCTTCTCCCTTTGTAGTGCTGCTCAGGAGAATCCCACTGTTGTAAATTTCTCCTGCTTTTATTTTTGCCTCTTCCCCCTACAGTGTTCCCTCTTTTCTATTCTCTTATACTATTAATCAGGACCTTAACCTAAACATCTCTGCCTGATTTTCTCTTTATATTTGTTTAAAGTTCTAAAGTTAAGGGGTAAAAATGTTTTCCCTTATTTGCATAATAGCAGCCTTGTTACTAATCAAGACTTGTGACTTGCTAACTAGCACATGGTATGTGTTAGATATGCAGAGGCCAGATTCAGCATCCTCCATAGCACCTGGAGCTGCTGCCTCATCCCCTCCAATCCTTGCATTGTGGTGAAGTCTGCCAGGGTATAGGGGAGGGAGGTGATAAGAGATTACATGAAACCTATATCTCAAAACAAAGCTGTCCATTGACACTCAGTTCCCCTCCCCATCTGCTGCTCTCAAACTCCCCACCAAACTTTCTTTATATTGTAGACTAGGCAAGTTTTGCCTATTCAGCCATGCAACAGAATAGCAAGCCTCTGTAGAGGGGGAATATACTGTGGGTATACTGCTAGAGGACAAAATGAGAAAAGTTAAGTCTTAATGCAGACCTGCCATCCTCTTCCCTCAAGCTTGCTGTCTGGAGTACAGAAAGAAAAGCAGCATGAGTATGCAAAAAAAAAAAAAAAGTCCATTCTTTGTAAAATGGAATGGTTTTTCAAGGGGCTTTATCTGGAAGCTGAGTACAAATACTGTGGAAGGAGTTTAGACTAGCTAATAAAACATTAGCATGGACTAGTAATTTTACTATGTAACTGTGTGTAAGTATTAAATACCATCCTGCTCACAGCCTGAGGAAGCCATGATCTTCCTCTTTCTTAGTCTTCATAGATGCAGTCTTTGGGGCAATGTGAATACCTACACTCATTTAGTAGAAGGGTGTGTGTATGTATGTATGTATGTATGTGTGTGTGTGTGTGTATGTGTGTATATATATATATATATATATATATATATATATATATATACACACACGGGGTCATATCGGATTTTTCTAGAACACGTGTAAAGCACAAAAATCCATTTTCAATTACATTCCCCAGTGTTCCTTGAAAACAGTGAAAATAGTGCTTTTTCTTTTGGCCCTTGCTTTCTAGTTACCTGGAACTTTAGGGTAATCTTAAGCCAGCCAAGTGTTATGGAAGGCATGGAAATAAGCTTCCTTCTCCCATCACCATTGATTCTCTAAATGTTCTGCTGGTACTGGAATCCATAGGTACCTAGAACAGCTTTTGTCAGATTCTTGAAGGAAGATCCTTTTATGAAAGATATCCCACTATGTGTTCCAGGCACATGCACCTCTGCACCCCATCCCATGCACCGTCAGTATCTGTGGAATTTATAGTGTATTTGTATTACTCCTTTCTGGGGGTTTATCAGTGTAGATCTATGTAATCTTCTTGTAAACAATGCTTTTTTTGGTTATATGGACTCTATATCTTGTTACAGCTGCAGAAGCGCATATTCTACTTTTTAACCAGGCATGTTAATGTATGTTTATTACACCCAGTGATTTGTCTTAAAATCACACCAATTAGGGGCCAGCAGCCTACTGCTAGCCCTTTCTGTGAAAACACGTGCCAGCTAATGTGCTTAAGTGACTCTCAACCCTGCAGCAAGCTGGAATTCTGTTGGGCAGAATGGCTAACTTTTTCTTTTATCCCTAAGTTGCTGGCTATGCATTCCATGTTTTCCAAAAGCCATGTTTTTGCTAAATTTCTGCAGTTAAAATGGAAAAAAATATTAATTGGAGGGAAACTAATTTTTGTTATAGTTTCTCCTTGTTTAGAAAAAAAATAAACTGTTTTTGAATTGTAATCTTGAAATAAAAGTATTAAATGTTGCTAACTTCCTGTATGGTGTCTAGATGCTATTTTCATCAAGCTGCAATACGGCAGGGGTAGCTAACTCCAGTCTTCAAGAGCCAGACTTAGGCCTGGTTTTCAGGATATCCAAAATGAATATGCACTACCTTCTTTGTTTGCAAATCTGAGGCATTACATGTAAATCTTTCATGCATATTCCTTGTGGATGTTCTGAAAACCAAGCCTGTTTGTGGCTCTTGAGGGACTGGAGTTGGCTACCCCTTAGATCAGTGATGGCTAACCTATGACACGTGTGTCAGAGGTGATACGCCGAGACTTTGCTGACATGCACAGCGTTCGTGGACTATCGGGAATTTTTTTTTTTTTATCGGCTGTGCCGAGCCTTTTTTTTTATCAGCTGCGTCGACCCTTTAAAACTAGTTTTTTAGTATCCCTCCACACACACCCCCCCCCCAAATGCCCCCGGGCGCAGCGACAGGCAGATAGGCAGGGCCGTGGTGAGGCTCACGTCACCACGCCCCGAAGAAAAAGATTGCGTTTAAACGCGCTGATGCTCCTCCTCCTTCCTGCCTGTGCGGCCCCGGAAGTAAACGTTGCCGGAGCCGCGTGGGCAGGAAGGAGGAAAAGCATCAGCGCGTGCAGAAGAGGAGCAGCGCTTGCGTTTAAGGGCCGCCGCAAATCCCAAGACGCAGCGGCCCGAGAAGAGAAAGAGGCCCGGTAGCAGGGCCGCTGCAGAGCCCATCCTGCGGCGACCCGCGAAGAAGAGGCCCCAGAGGTGAGAGAGAGGCTGAGGGTCTGTAGAGGGTGCTTGTATGAGATGAGTTGAGAGATTGTGTGTGAGAGTGAGGACCTGAATGTTTGCAGAGACAGCATGTGAGAGCCTCTGTGTGTGTGAGAGAGACAGCATGTGACAGTGAGAGCCTGTGCTTGAGCAAGACAGCATGTGGGAGTGAGAGAGAGCCTGTGTGTGTGTGTGAGTCAGACAGCATGTGACAGTGAAAGCCTGTGCTTGAGCAAGACAGCATGTGGGAGAGAGAGCCTGTGTGTGTGTGAGTCAGACAGCATGTGCCAGTGAGAGACTGTGTGTATGAATGACTGAATGAGAGAGAACATGTGACAGTGAAAGCCTGTGTGTGTGTGAGAGAGAGAAATGCATGTGAGAATGAGTACCTGTGTGTTTGAGGGAAGAAGATGGAGAGAAAAGAAACAGAAAAAAAGACAATATAAAAGGAATTGGCAAAAAAAATAAGAAAGGGAAGGTGGGAAAAAAAAGCCTGTGACCAACCAATTAGAAAACGAAGATCAGACAGCAAAGGTAAAAAAACAAAATAAATTACTTTTTAGTGATTGGCACATGTAATCTTTGGGAATGTGCAAGAATAGCAATTTCTCTATGCATATCTCGCAATGTACGAGATCAGCATGGAGAAAGTGGAAGCCCACGGGGCCTGCACAGAGGAGGCAGCAGAATGGGCTTCAGTGTCAGTAGCAGCAATCGGTGCCTCCCCAATAGCCATGCGGCAGCAGTGACAGTGGCAGCAGAGGAATGAGAGAGGTTCTGAGGTTGCTGGCAAAAGAGAGGGGGGTCTGCCTTTAGTGTGTGCATGTGAATGAATGGGACTCTGCATGGGGGTGTATGTGTGTGACTGCATGGGTGCCTGCCCGGGGTTGGGGGTGTGTGTGTGAGAATGAATTGGTGCCTGCCTGGAGGATGGAGCTGGAGTGGTGTGAAAATGAATGAGAGCCTGCCTGGGGTTCAGTGTGTGTGTGTGTGTGAGTGACTGGGAGCCTGCCTGGGTGTGTGTGTGTGAGGGAGCCAGTGAGTGTGAGAGCATGAGTGTGTATGAGAAAATCCAGGGGAGTAAGAGTTTGTGTATGTGGGGGGGGGGGGGGGTGGTAGAGGGGGAGAGAGTGTTTTAATTGAAGATTTAGCCAATGAAATTCAGCAACAAAAAAGTCACTAAGCAGGTAAGGTAAAGAATTATTTGTTTTTGCTTTATTAATAAATACAGAACATATATTAAAATTATAACTTTTTGTTATTTAATATTAGAGCTACAAATATCACAAAATTATGGATTTTTCTAGAAGTGACACACCACCAGATTTATGCTCATTTTTTTATGAATTTTGACACACTGTGAGCGCAAAAGGTTGGCCATCACTGCCTTTGATGGTCAGATTACTGTCCTATTTTGCGGTATATAAGTATCTGATGTTTAAGAGGTGATGCTTTCTGGGTTGAGGGTCCTGCTGCCTGAAACAATGATTAGCTTCCCCTGGCAAGTTGGCCATATGAGTGACTACCTGCTGCTATGTGAGTAACCTTTGTCGAGTGGGAGCCCATGCCCGTTTCATGATTTTAATTTCTTATACAATAAAATGTTAGTCTTACAGTAGCTAGGACAACAATGCAATCCTTTCACCAGTCCAGTCACAACAGGTGCATTTTGTCCCCCTACCAGCAGATGCAAGCAGAATGTACTGACTTATCCAGTGACATCACTGGATATAGGTAGCGCAGCGAGAACCCAGTATCAGTATGGCAAAGCAATGAAAACAACACACAAATTAGAAGATAACAGTTATAACAAAAGACATGTGAAAAAGGAAATCCTTGAGAATCCACCGCCTGATCAAACAGTGACAAAACAAGGTCACATAATGTGGTGAGAGCACGTGCATGTGATCCTTTATATAGCTCCGGGGCCCCACTCCCAATATCTGGCTGTATCTGCTCCCTCAATTTACGATCGCTACCGCTAGTGGTACCAGGTGAAAGGTGAAACAGACAAGTTGAGAAATGGGAATTTTTTACCGGTTCGTGATCTGAATGACAAAGTACCCCAGAAAGAGAAAACCAAGCCTGGGATAAGCAAAATAGTGAGCGTTCCTGGTGATCTGCTGTCACCAGCAACAGAAACACGGGGGATATAACTGTGAACATTCAATGGACTCTAAATGAGATAAATATGCCAGATTTGATAAACTTCAAACATTGCTTACCGATAACTCTCGGTGTCTCACTGAGATCAACACATCTTTCCTAGCGTGTAGCAGATGGACTCAAAACAAATGGGTATAGTGTGCTCGTGCTAGCAGTTGGAGACGGATCTGACGTCAGCACGGGTACATATACCCCCACAGGAAGTGTAGCAAATCAGTAATTTCAGTCTCCAAAGCAGTTTGGAGCTACCTCACGCTCGCTGAGCGTGTTTCCAAATTCTAATGACTAAATTCATAGAAGAAACCTACTGAAGACGAGCCCCGCACTCCTGTGGTGATACCAGGCGGTCACTCACCCAGTTGAGTTTCCCGAGCTGACTTCTGTGGTCCCTCGGAGGTAAGAGCCTCGGTCCGGTGGCCGATTCGTGGCAGGGACCCAGCCCCCGAGTGAGAAGGGCTCGGGCGCGGCTTGGCCCCCGAGCGAGACTAGTTCGGGCGCGGCCTAGAGGCAGCCTTGGTCCCGGCATGGACTTGGCCCCCGAGCGAGTTCGGGCGTGGCCTAGAGGCAGCGGGTGCACTTCCTTAAGCGCGGCGGTGAAGGTACTCACCCTCTCCCCCCACAGCCGGAGACCACCCGGGTCGCAGCCGGGAAGCGCCGAAGACAAGGTAAGGCGTACATCTTTACTTGGTCTCCGAGGAAGTGTGGACTAACTGGGCCTGCCTATGAGGCAGCCCGCCAAAGAGATCGCCATTTTGCCTGCCTACTCATCTTCGCCAACTAAGCGCACGTTGCTAAGCGCACGCGATAAGCGCACGTTGTTAGCGCATGCGTTAGGCGCACGTTCGCGCACGCGATAGGCGCACGTTGACTAAGCGCACGCTACTAGGATACGCGCACATTTATAAGACGCCCGTTTATAGGCGCATGCTGTTAGGCGTACATCGTTGGGCGACACCGAATTTCAGGCGAATGGAGCATAAGAGAGCCCATGCGTCCGCAGAGCCGGCACCTCCAGAATCAGGCATGAAAGCTCTAAGCCTCTGCTCAGCATGCAACCTCAGAGCCACACAGAGCGAGGAAGCAGACTCACTATGTGCCCAATGTGAGGAGGCCATGGGAGTTCCAGGACAGGACTGATCCCAGCCCAGCGGTTCCTCAGGGAACACACCGGACTTAGCAGGCCATGGCGAGCAGCCAGGGAACCCGAGAGACCTGGTGCCCCTACGGCCAGATCCGGCTTGCTTTCCTGGGTGAAATTATTCAAGGGGATTCACGCCTTTGTCCAGATGCAGTCTGCTCCTCGTATGGGTCTTTCCGTCCCGGTTGATCCGGCCCCTGGACCCTCGAGACCTAGGCATGGCCACTTGCCACCCGACAGCCCCGATTATGGTGATTCGGATTGCTCCGAGGAAAATGAGGAGCCCCCCGAGGAGGGTGAACTTCCCTCGGAGATAGAACCATGTCGGACCATGAGACGCTTCTTTCGGAAAGAAGATCTTCCAGGCCTGGTCTCACAATGCCTATCGGAGCTGGCCATTCCAGGCCAGGACACCCCAGGACACCCCAAAATGACCCCCCTGTTAGAGGGCCTGCGCCAAACGGCTCACTATTTTCCCCTCCTACAAGCAGCACAGCAGCTAATCGATCTGGAATGGAAGGCACCAGAGGCCTCCTTCAAAGGGGGTCGGGCCTTGTCAGGCATGTACCCTCTGGATCCGGCGTCCAAGGAGCTGCTGGCGTGCCCCAGGGTAGACGCCATTGTTAACGCAATTGTGAAGCACACTACCATTCCGGTGGAGGGGGAGAGCAGCCCTCAAGGATACGCATGACCGACGCATGGACACCATTCTGAAACAAGCCTTTGAGGTAGCAGCCATGTCCCTACGAATCACGACTTGCTGCACCGTGGTGACGCGTTCCTGTTTATCACAAGCGAGAAACACCCCGGGAGAAGACATGGAATCAGCTCTCGCTTTTCTCACTGACGCAGCCTCCGACCTCCTCCGTACGGCAGCCAAGGGAGTATCCTCCTCAGTGGCAGCAAGGAGACAGCTTTGGCTATGTAATTGGGCGGCCGACTCGTCCTCCAAGACACGACTCACAAGAATGCCCTTTAAGGGTTTCCTACTGTTCGGCAGCGATCTTGAGAACTGGGCTACTAAATGGGGTGCCTCTCCATTACCCCGTCTACCAGAAGACAGGTCGAGGAGGAGCCAGCGTTCTTTTTCTAGACCATCCAGAGCTAGAAACTCTCAGCGCTTCAACCCCTACAGGACTCGCTATCAAGCACCTCGTTCTCAGGCCAGAAACCAGCCCTTTCGGACTAAGCACAAGAAGAGAACCGGCTTGGGTTCTGGCCCCGGCCGCAACCCACAATGACAATCAGCCGACCCATCCGAGGGTAGCAGCCATAGGGGGCAGGTTAACCCTCTTCTACCGCAGGTGGGTCGAGATCACTTCAGACCAGTGGGTCCTCACCATCATCCGAGAAGGATATTACCTGGATTTTCTTCGGCTTCCGCCGAACAAGTTTGTGGAATCTCCTTGCTCACCGCTCAAGAAAGCGGCACTAGAAGTGACCTTACAGAGGCTCCTGGCCCTAAAAGCCATAATCCCAGTACCTGCAGGAGAGAAATTCTGGGCATTATTCCATCTATTTCATAGTACCCAAGAAGGAGGGCACTTTCAGGCCCGTCCTGGACCTCAAGTCAGTCAATCGACACCTACGGGTCCCCAGCTTTCGCATGGAAACTCTACGGTCTGTCAAGAATTCAGTACAGCCAGGGGGAGTTTCTCACCTCCCTAGATCTGTCGGAAGCCTACTTGCATATCCCAATCCATCGGGATCACCAGCGCTATTTACGCTTCAAAGTCCTGAATCAGCACTTCCAGTTCCGAGCTTTACCCTTCAGGTTAGCCACCGCGCCGCGAATCTTCACCAAGGTCATAGTAGTAGTGGCGGCGGCACTCAGGAAGGAAGGAATTCTCGTCCATCCCTACCTGGACGATTGGCTGATCAGGGCAAAGTCACCGGAGGAGAGTCACCGGGCAACCAACAGAGTTATAGCTCTTCTGGAAAGCCTAGGATGGGTAGTCAACATACACAAGAGTTCCCTACAGCCGTCCCAGTCGCTGGAATACCTAGGGGTCCAATTTGACAACCAAGAAGACAAGGTCAGCCTGACCTCCAAGAGAAAGTCAAAACTCCGGAATCATCTACAGGTCCTGCTGAGCGCCAGCCGGCCCACAGCCCGGGATTACCTACAAGTCCTCGGCCTCATGGCATCCACTCTGGAGGTGGTGCCATGGGCGCGGGCTCATATGAGACCATTGCAACGCGCCCTTCTATCTCGATGGAGCCCACGATCACAGAACTACACCATACACCTACCTCTGCCGACCAGAGTGCAGAATCAACTACGGTGGTGGCTACAGCAACAAGAATGTTCTCCCCAACCTGGATTCTGCTCACCACAGATGCCAGCCTGAACGGATGGGGAGCACACTGCGAGGAACTCACTGCCCAAGGGCGGTGGACCAGAGAAGAGTCAAGGTGGAACATCAACCGACTAGAGGCATGGGCAGTCAGGCTAGCGTGCCTGCGATTTGCCCACAGGCTTCGCGACAGAGCGGTCAGAGTGATGTCAGACAACGCCATCACGGTGGCATACATCAATCAACAGGGCGGAACCAGAAGCCAAGTGTCCCTAGAAATAACTCCCCTGATGATTTGGGCAGAAGCAAATCTTCAGGACATCTCTGCCGTCCACATTGCCGGGAAGGACAACACGACGGCAGACTTCCTCAGCAGAGAAAGCCTAAACCCGGGGGAGTGGCAGCTGTCGCCCACAGCTTTCCAGATGATTGTGGATCAGTGGGGGACGCCGGGCATGGACCTATTAGCAGACAAGTTCAACGCTCAAGTACCCAGATATTTCAGCCGCAGGCGGGATCCGCTATGCCAGGGGATCGATGCCCTGGTACAGCCATGGTCTCAGGGAATCCTGCTATATGCCTTTCCTCCGTGGCCCCTGCTGGGCGCCATTATACACAAGATTCAGTGACACAGAGGCCTAGTTCTTCTAGTGGCCCCGGACTGACCAAGAAGACCCTGGCACGCAGGGAATCCTCTACGCCTGCCTCCGCACAGGGATCTGCTGCGGCAAGGTCCCATCCTCCACGAGGATCCAGCTCAATTCTCTCTTACGGTCTGGCCATTGAGAGGGCTAGACTGAAGAAAAGAGGATACTCTGAGCCGGTAATAGATACACTCCTCCGAGCACGCAAGTTCTCCACATCACTGACATATATCAGGATCTGGAGAGGTTTTGAAGCCTGGTGCGACTCACAGCACCAATTCACATGCTGCTAAGATCCCTCTCATTTTGGACTTCCTACAAGATGGACTTCAGAAGGGTCTGTCCCTCAGCTCCATCAAAGTTCAGGTAGCAGCGCTGTCTTGCTACGGTCCCAGGAGTGACGGCAACTCCATTGCCAAACACCCAGACGTTTCACGTTTCCTGAAAGGAGTCAAACACATTCGCCCGCCACTGAAGTGGCCAGTGCCCTTGTGGAACCTCAACCTAGTATTGGAATTTCTACCGGGGTCCGCCTTCAGGCCCCTTCGAGGCCTGTCTCTCCGTTTGTTAACCTTGAAGATGGTGTTCTTGCTGGCCGTATGTTCAGCACGCCGCATCTCAGAGCTACAAGCACTGTCCTGCCATGATCCATTTCTCAGAATCACTCCAGAGGCTATCCATCTTCGCACGGTTCCTTCCTTTTTACCCAAAGTGGTCTCACAATTTCACCTCAACCAAACCATATCCTTGCCTACCACAGAAGGTTTGAAGAAGTCGGAAGAAGGTCGAATGTTACGCCATCTCGACATCGGCAGACTGCTGTCCAGATACCTGGAAATGTCAGAAGCAGTACAGCGGGAAGAAGCAAGGGGAAGCGGCCTCATGGCCGACCATCGCCCGCTGGATTAAAGAAGTTATCAAGGCAGCCTACGTAGAGGCAGGAAAACCACTGCCTCTACAGGTCAAGGCTCATTCTACCAGAGCACAATCGGCCTCTTGGGCAGAAACTAAGATGCTGTCGCCCGCAGAGATATGTAAAGCGGCGACGTGGTCCTCCCTCCATACCTTCTCCAGGCCAGGGAAGACACAGCATTTGCGAGGGCAATCCTACACGGTCCTCGGGCAGCCTCCCGCCCAGTCCGGGAGTAGCTTTTGTTCATCCCATTTGTTTTGAGTCCATCTCCTACACGCTAGGAAATGTAGAGATTACTTACCTGATAATCTCCTTTTCCTTAGTGTATGCAGATGAACTCAGCATCCCGCCCGGCTGCCGGTATACATGGGGATTCGCCGACTCACGGTCAGACATGTTTTCTTATATAGGGCATCCACCCTGCCGGGTGTCGACGCTGGCGGTCTCCAGCTACCATCAATTGGTCAGGGTAATCCTGTTCATTTAATCGATCGGTCAGTCACAGATATATTCATAAAGCTTTTGCAAGGAAGATTACTGATTTGCTACACTTCCTGTGGGGGTATATGTACCCGTGCTGACGTCAGATCAGTCTCCAACTGCTAGCACGAGCACACTATACCCATTTGTTTTGAGTCCATCTGCATACACTAAGGAAAAGGAGATTATCAGGTAAGTAATCTCTACATTACTGGGGTAGACAAGTGAGAGCAGGCCCTAGAGCAAGAAATGGGCAGCACTTAAATCCAAGGCAGTGAAAACAGACCTAGAAGCAGATGACCTAAAAAATTGCTCTCGTAGGAGTAATCTACGATCCATTGGCCTTCCCAAAACCATTGATGATCATGTCCTACTGTGAACATTAGAAGTGTGGCTACAGACAGCGCTCAAGCTAGCAGCGATACCAGAGAAGTTCATTACAGAATGGGCACATCGCCTGGGAACCCATGGAAGAAGTCAAGGGAAACCCAGGCCCGTGATAGCACAATTCCTAAACTTTCGGCATAAAGAGGAAGTGCTGCGGCAATATCATCAGAAACAAGAGTTGGCATATGAGGGGCACTCTGTTAATTTTTGCGGATTATTCGTTGCAGTTTCAACAAAGAGGAAAGCTTTTGCTTCCATTTGCTCTCAACTAGTGCAGCAACAAATCAGTTCTGTCTTGCAATTTCCAGCAAGGCTGAGAGTTACCTACAGTAATGCTAGCCACATGCTTGATTCAGTGAAAGAGGCAGAAGAATTTTTTCGTACGCACCTGAAAACACCAGAGTCACGGGAAGACATGAGAGATTAGTGATACTGTGGCATAGTACTCATTTGTTTGGCTCAGTTTGGATACTGTGAAAGAAATACTGGTTTTGACATATTTGAATGAATGCATCAGAGTTTCTGGGTGATACTGGAGCAATCTGAGACAAAAGTGGATAAAGGACCAATTCTCAAATCTTTGGGTTCAACTACTTTAAGTGTGACTGTCAGCACTCTACATGAGGTTTTGCCACTTTATTGGATGCATTCATGTTGTTTCTTCCCAGTGTTTTTAAAGTTAAGAACATAAGAAATTGCCATGCTGGGTCAGACCAAGGGTCCATCAAGCCCAACATCCTGTTTCCAACAGAGGCCAAAAACCAGGCCACAAGAACCTGGCAATTACCCAAACACTAAGAAGAACCCATGCTACTGATGCAATTAATAGCAGTAGCTATTCCCTAAGTATAATTGATTAATAGCCATTAATGGACTTCTCCAAGAACTTATCCAAACCTTTTTTGAACCCAGCTACACTAACTGCACTAACCACCTCCTCTGGCAACAAATTCCAGAGCTTTATTGTGCGTTGAGTGAAAAAGAATTTTCTCCGATTAGTCTTAAATGTGTTACTTGCTAACTTCATGGAATGCCCCCTAGTCCTTCTATTATTCGAAAGTGTAAATAACAGAGTCACATCTACTCGTTCAAGACCTCTCATGATCTTAAAGACCTCTATCATATCCCCCCTCAGCCGTCTCTTCTCCAAGCTGAAAAGTCCTAACCTCTTCAGCCTTTCCTCATAGGGGAGCAGTTCCATCCCCTTTACCATTTTGGTTGCCCTTCTCTGTACCTTCTCCATCGCAACTATATCTTTTTTGAGATGCGGCGACCAGAATTGTACACAGTATTCAAGGTGCGGTCTCACCATGGAGCGATACAGAGGCATTATGACATTTTCCGTTCTATTAACCATTCCCTTCCTAATAATTCCTAACATTATATTTGCTTTTTTGACTGCTGCAGCACACTGAGCCGACGATTTTAAAGTATTATCCACTAGGATGCCTAGATCTTTCTCCTGGGTGGTAGCTCCCAATATGGAACCTAACATCGTGTAACTACAGCAAGGGTTATTTTTCCCTATATGCAACACCTTGCACTTGTCCACATTAAATTTCATCTGCCATTTGGATGCCCAATCCTCCAGTCTTGCAAGGTCCTCCTGTAATGAATCACAGTCTGCCTGTGATTTAACTACTCTGAATAATTTTGTATCATCCACAAATTTGATAACCTCACTCGTCGTATTCCTTTCCAGATCATTTATATATATATTGAAAAGCACCGGTCCAAGTACAGATCCCTGAGGCACTCCACTGTTTACCCTTTTCCACTGAGAAAATTGACCATTTAATCCTACTCTCTGTTTCCTGTCTTTTAACCAGTTTGTAATCCACGAAAGGATATCGCCTCCTATCCCATGACTTTTTAGTTTTCGTAGAAGCCTCTCATGAGGGACTTTGTCAAACTCCTTCTGAAAATCCAAATACACTACATCTACCGGTTCACCTTTATCCACATGTTTATTAACCCCTTCAAAAAAATGAAGCAGATTTGTTAGGCAAGACTTCCCTTGGGTAAATCCATGTTGACTGTGTCCCATTAAATCATGTCTTTCTATATGCTCTACGATTTTGATCTTGAGAATAGTTTCCACTATTTTTCCCGGCACTGAAGTCAGGCTCACTGGTCTATAGTTATCCGGATCGCCCCTGGAGCCTTTTTTAAATATTGGGGTTACATTGGCCACCCTCCAGTCTTCAGGTACAATGGATGATTTTAATGATAGGTTACAAATTTTAACTAATAGATCAGAAATTTCATTTTTGAGTTCCTTCAGAACCCTAGGATGCATACCATCCGGTCCAGGTGATTTGCTACTCTTTAGTTTGTCAATCTGGCCTACTACATCTTCCAGGTTCACAGTGATTTCGTTCAGTTCGTCTGAGTCATCACCCCTGAAAACCATCTCCGGAACTGGTATCTCCCCAACATCCTCATTAGTAAACATGGAGGCAAAGAATTCATATAGTCTTTCTGCAATGGCCTTATCTTCCCTAAGAGCCCCTTTAAACCCCTCTGTCATCTAATGGTCCAACCGACTCCCTCACAGGTTTCTTGCTTTGGATATATTTAAAAAAGTTTTTATTATGAGTTTTTGCCTCTATGGCCAACTTCATTTCAAATTCTCTCTTCGCCTGTCTTATCAATGTTTTACACTTACCTTGACAATGCTTATGTTTTATCCTATTTTCTTCAGATGGATCCTTCTTCCAATTTTTGAAGGATGTTTTTTTTGGCTAAAATAGCCTCTTTCACCTCACCTTTTAACCATGACGGTAATCGTTTTGCCTTCCTTCCACCTTTCTTAATGCGCGGAATACATATGGACTGCGCCTCTAGGATTGTATTTTTAAACAATGTCCAAGCCTGTTGAACACTTTTAACCTTTGCAGCTGCACCTTTCAGTTTTTTTCTAACTATTTTCCTCATTTTATCAAAGTTTCCCTTTTTAAAATTTAGTGTTAGAGCTGCAGATTTACTTATTGTCCCCTTCCAGTTATTAGTTTAAATTTGATCATGTTATGATCACTGTTGCCAAGTGGCCCCACCACAGTTACTTCTTTCACCAAATCTTGCGTTCCATTAAGAATTAAATCTAAAATAGCTCCCTCTCTTGTTGGTTCCTGAACCAATTGCTCCATGAAGCAATCATTTATTACATCCAGGAACATTATGTCTCTAGCAAGTCCTGATGTTACTTTTACCCAGTCAATATTGGGGTAATTGAAATTTCCCATTATTATTGCACTGCCAAATTGGTTTGCTTCCCTGATTTCTCTTAGCATTTCATCATCTGTCTGACCATTTTGTCCAGGTGGACAGTGGTATACTCCTATCACTATACTCTTTCCCAACACACATGGGATTTCTACCCATATAGATTCTACTGAGCATTTACTCTCTTGTATGATCTTTATCCTGTTGGACTCTGTACCCTCCTGGACATAAAGTGCCACACCCCCACCAAGTTGATCCTCCCTATCATTGCGATATAATTTGTACCCTGATATTGCACTGTCCCATTGGTTATCCTCCTTCCACCAAGTCTCTGTGATGCCAATTACGTCAATCTCATCATTTGCTGCTATACACTCTAACTTGAGCTATTCAATTTCAATTGTAGTTGTCCTTACAGTTTTTAAGGGGAATGAGGCCCCAACACACTTAAATCACGTTATCTCCAGTTCGAGTTTGAGCGAATTGTATGCGTTATGATTTGAACCTAAGGGTATAACCAAAGGAGTTTGAATGGGGAGAAGGAGAGGGAAAATTCAGGATAATAAGGTTGAGGGACATGAAAGAAGTAGCCATACTGTTGTCCATCAATTAATATGCCATGACTGGCCACAATTATGCTTTGAGTTTACATGTAAGATGTTGGAGCCTAGGCTGGAGAGGCTCTAACTGGTTTACATAGCATAACATAGGCAGCCCTAATTTTAATAAGTTAGATGACTTCATCTAGTTTACAATGCATTACTTGGAAGGTGGGAGGAATTGGCTGTGTAATGAAAAGGTATAAAATGATACAAACTTTAAAAAGGTGGAAAGCACAAATATCAATGATTCAAGAGATGCATTTGGATATCGTGGAATATGGGAAATTACAAAGGCAATGGGTAGGGAAAGTTTACTCCGCTCAATCAAGTTCACAAAAAGCAGGGGTGGCAGTTTTAATGGCTAAAACATTATCATTTCAACATACCAGAATTATTACAGATGAGGGACGTTTCTTGGTGGTAGAAGGCCTTCTTCATGGGAAACCTATTATGTATTGTAGCATATATGCCCCAAATAATTATGAGTATTCTGTCTTTACAAAAATAAAGAAATTCTTATTGCCATAAGGAAATGTGCCTATAGTACTGGGGGGAGATTTTAATTATGTTACCAATAACCGATTAAATCGTTCCTCTGCGAGAATAAACCCTGAGATAACATTGGGTAAGAGTATAAAATATCTGTGCTCGAATGGAGAAATTACTTACCTGATAAGTTTGTTTTCCTTAGTGTAGACATATGGACTCAGGACCAATGGGTTATGCTCCCCTGCCAGCAGATGGAGACTGAAGCGGATGCCACCCTAGATACACCCCTGCAGTGACCTCAGCCCTTCAGTATTCTCTTCAAAAGCTACTGTGGACATACTATTGAAAAAACTCGATTTAAAATATGATTAAAAACAGATAATTATAATTGTACTCAACCAATCACAATCACTAAACCCTGATCTAGGGATTGGATGACAGCTTACCCGTAATCTCTTGGAGTCGATATCCAATCCACGGGCAAATCCTTGGCACCATTCTTGGGCAGCCATGGGCAGGATGCTGAGTCCATCTGTCTACACTAAGGAAAACGAAATTATCAGGTAAGTAATTTCTCAATTTCCTAATGTGTAGTCATGTGGACTCAGGCCCAATGGGATATACAAAAGCTACTCCCAATCGGGTTGGGAGGCTGCCCGCGGTCCGGTTAATACCACCCTTGTAAAGGCTGAATCCTCTTGGGCCTGTATGTCCAGGCAATAGAACCTGGAGAGGTTGTGCAAGGAGGACCACATCACCGCTCGGCAGATATCGACAGGAGACAGCAGTCAGGCTTCCGCCCATGAGACCGCCTGAGCCCTAGTGGAATGGACTTTAACCTGAGAAGGTAATGGCTTTCCTGCTGCCTCATTGGTTCCCATGATCACCTCCTTAATCCAGCAAGCTATAGTAGCCCGTGAAGCTGGTTATCCGCTTCCTTCCACCGTGAAGGACAAATAGGCAGTCCATCTTTCGGACCGGTTCTGAAACTTCCAGATACCACACCAAAAGTGTACTGACATTCAAATGATGGAGGAGGCGGTATTCTTCTGCGTCCTTGTGCTTATTTAGGGATGGCAACGAAATGGACTGATTCAAATGAAACTCTGAGACTACCTTGGGCAAGAAGGATGGAAAGGTACGAAGTTGTAACATTCTTGGGAGTCATCCAGAGGCACGGTCCCCGACACGACAATGCCTGTAGTTCAGAGATGCGACATGCCGAGCATATAGCCACCAGGAACACCATTTTCAAGGTTAATAAATGCAAGGGAAGACTGCACAGCAGCTGAAAGGAAAGCCCTGCCAAAAATTCTAATAGATTAAGATTCTACAAGGGAACTGGCCACCGTAGGAGCTTCATCCCTTTCAGAAAACAGGCCACATCCAGATGAGCCGACAGGCAAGTTCCATTCACCTCACCCCTGAAACAGGAGAGAGCCACCACTTAGACCTTCATTCAACCTTTATTCAAGCCATCCTGCAAAAATTCCAGAACATAAGAAAATGCCATACTGGGTCAGACCAAGGGTCCATCAAGCCCAGCATCCTGTTTCCAACAGTGGCCAATCCAGGCCATAAGAACCTGGCAAGTACCCAAAAACTAAGTCTATTCCATGTTACCATTGCTAATGGCAGTGGCTATTCTCTAAGTGAACTTAATAGCAGGTAATGCACTTCTCCTCCAAGAACATATCCAATCCTTTTTTAAACACCACTATACTAATTGCACTAACCACATCCTCTGGCAACAAATTCCAGAGTTTAATTGTGTGTTGAGTGAAAAAGAACTTTCTCCGATTAGTTTTAAATGTGCCACATGCTAACTTCATGGAGTGCCCCCTAGTCTTTCTACTATCCGAAAGAGTAAATAACCGATTCACATCTACCCGTTCTAGACCTCTCATAATTTTAAACATCTCTATCATATCCCCCCTCAGCCGTCTCTTCTCCAAGCTGAAAAGTCCTAACCTCTTTAGTCTTTCCTCATAGGGGAGCTGTTCCATTCCCCTTATCATTTTGGTAGCCCTTCTCTGTACTTTCTCCATCGCAATTATATCTTTTTTGAGATGTGGCGACCAGAATTGTACACAGTATTCAAGGTGTGGTCTCACCATGGAGCGACACAGAGGCATTATGACATTTTCCGTTTTATTCACCATTCCCTTTCTAATAATTCCCAACATTCTGTTTGCTTTTTTGACTGCCGCAGCACACTGAACCGACAATTTCAAAGTGTTATCCACTATGACGCCTAGATCTCTTTCTTGGGTTGTAGCACCTAATATGGAACCCAACATTGTGTAATTATAGCATGGGTTATTTTTCCCTATATGCATCACCTTGCACTTATCCACATTAAATTTCATCTGCCATTTGGATGCCCAATTTTCCAGTCTCACAAGGTCTTCCTGCTATTTATCACAATCTGCTTGTGATTTAACTACTCTGAACAATTTTGTGTTATCTGCAAATTTGATTATCTCACTCGTTGTATTTCTTTCCAGATCATTTATAAATATATTGAAAAGTAAGGGTCCCAATACAGATCCCTGAGGCACTCCACTGTCCACTCTCTTCCGCTGAGAAAACTGTCCATTTAATCCTACTCTCTGTTTCCTGTCTTTTGGCTAGTTTGCAATCCACAAAAGGACATCGCCATCTATCCCATGACTTTTTACTTTTCCTAGAAGCCTCTCATGAACTTTGTCAAACGCCTTCTGAAAATCCAAGTATACTACATCTACCGGTTCACCTTTATCCACATGTTTATTAACTCCTTCAAAAAAGTGAAGCAGATTTGTGAGGCAAGACTTGCCCTGGGTAAAGCCATGCTGACTTTGTTCCATTAGACCATGTCTTTCTATATGTTCTGTGATTTTGATGTTTAGAACACTTTCCACTATTTTTCCTGGCACTGAAGTCAGGCTAACCGGTCTGCAGTTTCCCGGATCGCCCCTGGAGCCCTTTTTAAAGATTGGGGTTATATTTCCCGAACTAAACTGAACCTATTCCATTATTAAATAGTCGCTCAGACTTTGCCTTAATCATGGTAATTAACATCCCTACCTCATAAGGGCAATTCATTAATGCTTCAAGCACATTGTCTGACATATATACTCTCTCTATTTAATCCCCTGCTTCTTTTCTATGCTCCAAGTTGTATTACTCCCTTGTTTTATTGTAACTGCATTCCTTAGCCTTTCTCTTGTTTAATGTGTTAATGTTTTATCATTACTATTATCATTATTTATTACTATTATTAGGATCAATGTTATTTTTTACCTTTTTGTTCCCTATCCACTTGTTAAATGTAAACCGGCATGATGCGATATTTATCGCGAATGCCGGTATAGAAAAACTTAAAATAAAATAAATAAAAATCAAATTTGCTATCCTCCAGTCTTCAGGTACAATGGATGATTTTTTTTTTAAAATTTTGTATTTATGCAGTTTTAGATATATTACATCATATATCGACAAGGCAATAAAGATCCAAGGTATTAACAACATATGCAAAATCATTTTCATAAAATTTTCCAATGGATCTCAAATTATTCAGGCAATATAGGACCAAGATAGGAATTTTATAGAGCTCTTAAATAAATCATGAATATAAGGAAAAATAAACCAAACAGCATAGGACTATCCCTGATTAATTACTGCAAATCAAGCCTTTCCATCTAAGAAATCTCTTAGTTGTTCTGGTTCAAGAAATATATATTTAGCTTCCTGATATTTCAGGAGACATTTACAGGGATATCTTAATGTCATGCTAGCTCCTCTAGGGATGATTTTTTTTTTTTTAATTATCTCTTTATTAATTTTTCAACTTACATACAAATAAGGATTAAACCTTACCATAAGGTATAGCATAGTATATTTTCTACTAACAGGTTATAAGAAAGAAAAAGAAAAATGACATATACTTCCATACTATTACCTTATATCATACTATGAAATCTGAAAGATTCGTTAGGAAATTAATAGAGCAGAAATTTCATTCCAATTTTATATAAATAAGTATAGAAAGAAGTGGAGGTATCATTTATAATCCTGGATCCACTTACAGAAAGAACTAAATAGATTCCTCTCTAGAGGACAAAAATTTCTCTAATTGTTCAGGCTCCAGAAATACATACCGTATATTATCTATTGTCAAAATACATTTACAAGGAAATTTAACCAATATTTGTGCCCCCAATGCTCGTGCTCTAGGGCACAAATTTAAAAAATTTTTCCTACGAATTTGTGTGACTCTTACCACGTCTGGGTAAACCCAGATTCTTTCCCCCAAATATAATTTATTCCTTGCTGTAAGAAAATTTCTTAACACGGTATCTCTTTCCATAGATATTGCAAATGTAACCAGTAATATGCCCCTCCTCTCTATCTGCTCTTCCTGAGAGGTCTCCAAAAAGCCTGATAAATCTTCCAAGGGGGATAATGAAGGCTTATTTTCCTTAGGGGTGCTTTTCACTCCTTCTCCTTCTCCACTTTTCAAAATATCAGGTAAAAAGTAAACTTTTATTACATTTGGCATATTTGTGGGAGAATAAGATAGTACCTCTTTAAAATACTTATTTAGTTGTTCGATAGGAGAAATGAGTTTACATTTTGGGAAATTTATCATCCTCAGATTGTTATATCTGAGTCTATTCTCTAAGATCTCTATTCTTTTATCATTTCTAGTCTCCCCTTGAATTAAAGTCATTTGCGTCTCTTTGATTTGTTCTACTTGGTTATCTAACTTTTGTATTTTAATAGAATTGGACAATACTACTGGATTAACCATTAATGATTGTTCCTGAAAAACTTGAAAAGCTTGAGTTAGAGATACTATAGTTTTTTCAAAAACAGAAATAGCATTCCATAGTGTATCTAGAGTGACAACTTCTGGTTTTGTTAACAATGATACCTCAGGTATGACTGCTGGAGATCTCTGAGAAAAAGTAAATAAATTGTCCTTTCCTGTTAGTGTCTCCCCTTCATTGGGTAATGGAGTTGAACTTCCAATCCCAGAAATCGTCCCGATATTAATCTCCCTCAGGGCAGATAAAACTTTCTCACCCTGAAGGTGTCCAACTTTTACAGCGGCTGTTGCTCCCTCGACTGCTTCCCCACTTTGAGACATCTTTGGTCTCAAGGGGCTAGCAGTATCAGTCGCTGTATCGTGGAGAGGGTGAGAAGGGGTCACAGGACCACCAGGGCTCAGAGATGTTTCGTCAAAGGGTAAAGGATTCTGCTCCTGATCCTGTAACCCAGCTGACTCTCCTGGTGTGGCCCCCACTGCAGGGTAGAATTCTTTAATCTTTGTTTGAGTTGGGGAGGCCTGGCGAGGGGTCGAGGTTGCCTCCCTCACCTTCCCTTTCCTTTTTGTATGCGGCATTTATTAGCAAGAAAAGAAATTTCAACAAAGAGTCTGAGTTCTACTTACTGACTGCTTTCTTCTTTTTGAATCTCTCAGTGGAAGGGCTGCTTGGATCCGAGGGTAAATAATTAACTTTAAAGGTAATTTTATGAAGACTTCCCCCAAACAAAATCACAACCGCGCGTGCGGCTTAGGCAGCGCGCCGCTACAGCCCCGATTTTATAGGCTGGGTCTCGGTGGGGGCGGAAGTGACGACACGCCCCTCTCCACTCCGGGACTCCCGAGTCAGATGCAAAGACTCTTAGGCGGTGGGAAAAGGCTCCTCGGCTGGACAAACCTTGCCTCCTCTTTCTCTCAGGTCAGCCCCCGTCTCTCACCGCTACAGCCCCGATTTTATAGGCTGGGTCTCGGTGGGGGCGGAAGTGACGTCACGCCCCTCTCCACTCCGGGACTCCCGAGTCAGATGCAAAGACTCTTAGGCGGTGGGAAAAGGCTCCTCGGCTGGACAAACCTTGCCTCCTCTTTCTCTCAGGTCAGCCCCCCATGGATGATTTTAATGATAGGTTACAAATTTTTACTAATAGGTCTGAAATTTCATTTTTTAGTTCCTTCAGAACCCTGGGGTGTATACCATCCGGTCCAGGTGATTTACTACTCTTCAGTTTGTCAATCAGGCCTACCACATCTTCTAGGTTCACCGTGATTTGATTCAGTCCATCTGAATCATTACCCCTGAAAACCTTCTCCATTTCGGGTACCTCCCCAACATCCTCTTCAGTAAACACCAAAGCAAAGAAATCATTAAATTTTTCCGCGATGGCCTTATCTTCTCTAAGTGCCCCTTTAACCCCTCGATCATCTAACGGTCCAACTGACTCCCTCACAGGCTTTCTGCTTCGGATATATTTTAAAAAGTTTTTACTGTGAGTTTTTGCCTCTACAGCCAACTTCTTTTCAAATTCTCTCTTAGCCTGTCTTATCAATGTCTTACATTTAACTTGCCAATGTTTATGCTTTATCCTATTTTCTTCTGTTGGATCCTTCTTCCAGTTTTTGAATGAAGATCTTTTGGCTAAAATAAATAGCTTCTTTCACCTCCCCTTTTAACCATGCCAGTAATCGTTTTGCCACCTTTCCACCTTTCTTAATGTGTGGAATACATCTAGACTGTGCTTCTAGAATGGTATTTTTTAACAATGACACGCCTCCTGGACATTTTTTTACTTTTGTAGCTGCTCCTTTCAGTTTTTTTCTAACAATTTTTCTCATTTTATCAAAGTTTCCCTTTTGAAAGTTTAGCATGAGAGCCTTGGATTTGCACACTGTTCCTCTTCCAGTCATTAAATCAAATTTGATCATATTATGATCACTATTGCCAAGTGGCCCCACCATCATTACCTCTCTCACCAAGTCCTGTGCTCCACTGAGAATTAGATCTAAAATTGCTCCCTCTCTCGTCGGTTCCTGAACCAATTGCTCCATAAAGCTATCATTTATTGCATCCAGGAACATTATCTTTCTAGCGTGTCCCTATGATACATTTACCAGTCAATATTGGGGTAATTGAAGGCTCCCATTATTACTGCACTACCAATTTGGTTAGCTTCCCTAATTTCTCTTAGCATTTCACTGTCCATCTCACCATCTTGACCAGGTGGACGGTAGTATACCCCTTGCACTATAGTCTTCCCCGACACACAAGGGATTTCTACCCATAAAGATTCAATTTTGTATTTAGTCTCATGCAGGATGTTTATCCTGTTGGACTCTATGCCGTCCCGGACATAAAGTGCCACACCTCCTCCCGGGTTCTCCTCTCTGTCATTGCGATATAATTTGTACCCCGGTATAGCACTGTCCCATTGGTTATCCTCTTTCCACCATGTCTCTGAGATACCAATTAAGTCTATGTCATCATTTACTGCTATACATTCTAATTCTCCCATCTTACTTCTTAGACTTCTGGCATTAGCATACAAACATTTCAAAGTTTGTTTTTTGTTTGTATTTTCATTCTGCTTTTTAATTGATAGGGATAAGTTAGAGTTTAGCTCAGGTGAGTTTTTAGTTACAAGCACTTGGGACTATTTTTCTAATTATTGGAACCTCACTGTCGGGATGCCCTAATTCTAATGCATCATTAGTATCCTTTGAAGTGGCTAGGCCGAAGGGCAGTGCTTGGAACCGATAATGGCGACCCAGTACTGCAAAGCATAGGAAACGCTGGTGTTCTTGACGGATTAGAATATGTAGGTAGGCCTCGAATAGGTCCAGGGAGGTTAAGAACTCTCCCAGTTGTACGGCCATTTTCATGGAGTGTAGGGTTTCCATGCGAAAATGATTCACTCATAGATGTCTGTTGACACTCTTGAGGTGCAGGATGCAGCAAAAGGAAACTTCCTTCTTGGGTCCAATGAAATAGATGGAATAATGCCCCGTATTTTCCTGGGGTGCAGGTACTGGGATTATAGCCCTCATCTTGAAGAGCCTTAAGAGTAGTCTCCACTGCCTGCATCTTGTGCTGGGAGTGGCAAGGAGACATCATGAATATGTCCCGAGGAGTGCTGTGAAATTCCAGCGCATATCCTTCTCATATGACCTCCAGTACCCATTTGTCTGAAGTGATTTTGACCCACCTCTGGTAGAAGAGGGCAGTCGACGCCCCGATCTGAGGGTGGGTCGGCAAATTTTCACTGGGGGGTTTGGGACAAACCTAAACCTGAGCCTTCATCTCTCTTAGGCTGTCTACTATGAAAGGACTGAGTCCTCTAAAAGGGCCATGATCTCTGAAATGTCGTTTCTGTAGGGGTGAAAGCGTAGGGAGGCCCTGGATTGACCCCCTCATAGGCGAGGGACACTGTAACTGCTTTCTCTTATCTTCTGGTAGCGGGAACTGGAGCTTCGCCCCATTTACTGGCCAGCTTTTTCAATTTGCATCCGAAAAGCAGTGATCCTTTAAAGTGCATCTTTGTAAGATTTGCCTTGGAGGTTGCATCTGCTGACCAGTTCTGTAGCCATAGCTGTCTTCTGGCCGCCACCACTAAGGGCACTCGTCTGGATGAAGTAGGAACTAGATCCGAGCCTGCGACATCTGAAAAGGCTGCGGCAGGTTACATAACCACTATGGAATTCAACCCTACGTCATCCACCTCCTGAGACAGGAGTAGGCACAAACGAGCTACCAGGGCACAACAAGAAGCAATCTGTAAGGTCATTGCTATTATGTCAAAGGCCTGTTTAAGGATGGTCTCCATCCGGCTATCGTGTGCATCCTTTTAGGCCGCTCCTTCCTCCATTGGGATAGTTGTTC
Organism: Rhinatrema bivittatum; assembly: GCF_901001135.1. NCBI lineage: Eukaryota > Metazoa > Chordata > Amphibia > Gymnophiona > Rhinatrematidae > Rhinatrema > Rhinatrema bivittatum. The sequence continues at coordinate 248,310,696 of NC_042622.1, read as the reverse complement.
GCTTAGAGATGGCACAGACCAGCGCATGTACTTTAGGGAAACGCAAACGATCTCTCACTGCCGGATCCAGTGGGTATATTTATTTATTTATTTATTTAGAATTTTTATATACCGAAATTCTTGTTGGGGAAACAAATCAGTCCGGTTTACAGGTAACAACAATAATGCCGCGGCACGGGAAACAGTGCCCCTGGCTTTACAAGAAACATATTAAACAAGGCTTTACATAACATAATGAATAGTAACGATTCAAGGAAACTTCATAAGGTAACTTCTCTGGGTTAGGGACAAACTGGATGGTTTTAGATAAAGATGAACCAAGTCTGGTTGAATTATAACTGGCTTATAATATATATAAAGCGGGGAGTAGCTGGCTTATTACGGCGGTTACTACCCCAAACCAAATGTGCCTGATACTTCGCTTTCGATGCATATCCAGCATGGCTCTCTGCTTCATGGCATGGGAGAGGCTGATACATCAAGCATTTCCAGCATAGCTCTCTGCTTCAACAGCAGGGGAATAAGAAAAGCTGAGGCTTCACGCATATCTAGAATAGCTTCAACTGCAGGGGAGAAAAAAAAAAAAAAAAAAAAGGATTCGCACTCACAAAGCAGGGAGTAGCTGGCTTGTTACGGCGGTTACTACCCTAAACCAAAAGGGCCTGATACTTCACTTTCAATGCATAACCAGCATGGCTCTCCGCTTCAACTGCAGGAGAGAAGAAAAACAACCAATAGGGGCTGTATGACATAGTCTGGGTAAAGGGAATAAACAGGGGTGTAGCTTGCTTATTGCAGCAGTTACTACCCCTACTACCCCTAACTAATCAAGCTAGGTATTTCACTTGGATGCAGCTCCATCACTGCTCTCTACATTAATGGTGGGAGTGGAAGGGAAATAGAACCAAGAGTTAAGAGAAAATGATAAGTATGAGAGAAAAAAAATGTGTGAAGCTTGCTGGGCAGACTGGATGGGCCGTTTGGTCTTCTTCTGCCGTCATTTCTATGTTTCTATGTTTCTATATATGTATGTATATGTATATATAATATATGTATAGGGCTTCTAATGCTCGTCCCCATTTAAACTTGCTTCTGGGGCATCCCATTCCAGGTCAATCAACTCCTGGATGGCTTCCAGCACTGGAAAGTAGGAAGAGGCTTTCCGTGGGGAAATCAGAATGGGGTTGTTTTTTGGTTCTGTCATTGACTCTGCCCCTGGAACTCCCAGCATCTTCAGGGTCTGGGAACCAGGGCCGGTAATTCGTCTGTATGGAAAAACCGTAACAGGGTCCGATACGGTACTAAACCAGGAGGACTTCCCCCTTCTTCCAAGGAATTTGTATTTTATCCCAGGACAAGCAGGATGCTAGTCCTCACATATGGGTGACATCGGTAATGGAGCCCTATGTACGGAAAACTTCTGTAAAAGTTTCTATGAAACTTTTGACTGGCACCAGAGTGCCTACTGAGCATGCCCAGCATGTCATGATATTCCCTGCCACAGGGGTCTCCCTTTAGTCTTCTTTTTTCCGCGAAGCAATTAGCCTCGCGGTTATCAGGAGTCCTGTGGGATTCTCCACATATTTTCCTTACGGAAAGCTTTAAAAAACTTCAAACGCAGAGGGTCTCCCTTAGTTTGATCATCGCGGTGAGTTTTTCCCGTTCTCACGGTTCCGTGCCGTTTTTTGACTAAAAACAAAATTTACCTGAGCCTTAGGCCGTCGACGGCTGCCCGGCCACAAAATGGCTACAGGTTTTAAAAAATGTCCGAAATGCGCGAGAAATATGTCTATTACAGACCCTCACCAAGACTGTGTACTTTGCCTTGGTGAAGGTCATGATGTAAAAAATTGTCCCTTATGCGCTACGATGACCTCGAAAGGTCGACGTCTACGGATGGACAAGATGGAGCAATTATTCAAAATTCAACTGATTACTGCTCCATCTACTTCCACACAATCGTCTCCGGCTGGGGCGATTAGGAAAGTGGTCTTGAAGAAACGTCACTCCGGTGACTCGGGAGACGCTCCTTTTTCCTCCCCCTCACCATCGTCCAGAGCGTCCACATCGAGTAGCGAAAAAGGGCGCGAAAAAGATAAACATCGCCATCGGCATCGCAGGCCGCAACCAGCAACCATCGCTCCGATACCCGGCGAGCCATCGGCGGAAGACGGGGCACCGAGTAAGAAAGCCCGGCTCCAAAGTAAGGCTTCCGAGCCACCGACAGGCCAACCCTCGCCGATTCCGGCGGAAGGAATCGTACCTCCTCAGGGCCCTGAGGTCGTACTACTGTCGCCACCACCGCCTCCCCCCATGGGTGCTCTGTTCACATCATCCATGCGGGCGGAACTTGACAGTTACATACGTCAAGCGGTTAAGGATGCCTTTATCGAGGCGATGCCACGGCCTGCCACTCCGGTTCTGCCATCGACACCGGTCATAGGAGGATCTCCGGTTCCATCACCGATTCCTTCACTACCGATGCCAAGGAAATCACCGCTCTCCTCGATGGCGCCGATTCCATTGCCGGTTCTACCTAGGCCGCAGCCACCGGATTCAGCATTGCCGATTCCCCGAGTACCATCGATTCCACCACGGCCATCGATCCCGATGGCACCTTCGATGCCTTCTCAAGAGTCCATTTTTCAACCATTGATGGACAAGCTGGACTCACTAATACATTGCTTCTCATCTCTACCACATCCTATAGATGTAGATGACAGTCAAGAGCCAATACCAGGTCCTTCGGGTGTCCCACCACCCCTCAGACCTCAGACTCCACTTTCTGAAATGCCAACTAAGCCTACTAGGCCGTTGGAGCTCCCTCTGGATGATAGTGACGAAGAATTCTCCTCGGATGAAGACCTCCTTTCTGAGCCTTCTCCCCCAGAAGATAGAAGAAAGTCACCACCGGAGGATCTCTCTTTCTCCAACTTTATTAAGGAGATGTCTCAAACAATTCCCTTTTCTCTCATCTCTGAAGTGGACAGCAGACAAAAAACCTTGGAGGTGCTTCAATTCGTAGACCCTCCCAAGGAAATTCTTGCTATTCCTGTTCATGAAGTTTTACAAGAACTTATGTACAGGATATGGGAACACCCTGGGTCGGTGGCAGCTGTTAATAAGCGGGCGGATGCCACTTACCTAGTACAACCCATCCCGGGGTTCCAAAAAACTCAACTACCGCATCAGTCAGTGGTGGTCGAGTCGGCCCAAAAGAAGGCCAAAAGATTAAAGCAACATGCCTCCAAACCTCCTGGAAAGGATAATAGGTTCTTGGACAATCTTGGTCGAAAAATCTTCCAAGCTGCTATGCTAGTAGCTAGAATAAATTCATACCAGCTTTTTATGAACCAGTACCAGCGTGACCTATGGAAGCAAGTTGAATCCCTGTCTCAGCAGTTACCTGACCATCTTCAGGAAGGTTTTCAAAACCTAGTACATAAGGGCCTAGAGGCGGGGAAACACGAGGTTCGGGCCACGTATGATTCATTCGAGACAACCTCCAGATTGTCTGCAGCTGGAATAACGGCGAGAAGATGGGCCTGGCTTAAATCATCAGAGCTCAGACCAGAAGTACAGGAGCGCTTGGCGGACCTGCCTTGCTTAGGAGAGAACCTCTTTGGCGATAAGGTCAAGGAGGCAGTAGCCACCATCAAGGACCATACAGAAACCCTCAAACAGCTTTCTCAGCTGCCACAAGAGGTACATCAACCTTCTAGGAGGCCTCCAAGAAGGGAACAAAGAAAGCCATATTACCGCCCTAGGCGGTATTATCCGCCAGTAGCCAGGCCCAGACAACAAAGACCTGCTCAACGGCCTCAGCCTCGCCAAAGACCTGCTAGGCCTCAACAACCTCCGCCTGCGGCGTCCACTTCCGGATTTTGAAGTTCAACCAGAGGGCATGAGTCATTATCAAAATCCCTATCCACAAGTACCGGTTGGAGGCCGAGTTGCTCACCATCTTCAAACTTGGACCTCCATCACTACAGACCAATGGGTACTCTCAATCATATCTCAGGGGTACCACTTGGACTTCCTCACTGTACCAAAAGACAATCCCCCTATTCCGTCTTGGACAGTGTCTCATCATTACACAATCCTGCAAGCAGAATTATCTACCCTCCTGACTGCCAGGGCCATCGAAAGAGTTCCCAGGCCTCAGTGGGGCACAGGATTCTACTCCCGATATTTCCTCATTCCAAAGAAAACCGGGGGTCTACGTCCTATCCTGGACCTAAGAAATCTCAACAAATTTTTAAAGAAGGAAAAATTCAGGATGGTGTCCTTAGGCACCATGCTACCTCTTCTTCAAAAAGGAGATTGGCTCTGCTCTCTGGATCTTCAAGACGCTTACGCTCACATTCCCATATTTCCACCTCATCGACAGTTCCTACGATTTCTGGTACAAGGTCAACACTTCCAATACAGGGTGCTACCTTTCGGCCTTGCCTCAGCACCTCGAGTGTTCACAAAGTGTCTAGCAGTAGCGGTGGCACATCTTCACAAGCAACAAGTACATGTGTTCCCCTACTTGGACGATTGGCTCATCAAGAGTCATACACAGAGCGGAGCTGTCACTTCTCTCCATCTCACAATAAGATTGCTTCACTCCTTGGGATTTCTCATCAATTACGACAAATCCCATCTCACACCATCTCACCAGTTGCAGTTCATAGGTGCAGATCTCAACACCATCACAGCAAAGGCTTTTCTTCCGAAAGACCGGGCTCAATCGCTCGTTCTCCTAGTACATTCTATTCGCAATCAATATACAGTCACAGCTCATCAGTGCCTCATCCTACTCGGACACATGGCCTCAACAGTTCACGTCACTCCCATGGCCAGACTGACCATGCGACTAATGCAATGGACACTCAAATCTCAATGGATTCAAGCCATTCAACCACTGTCCACTCACATCCAGATAACACCAGAGCTGAAGTATTCCCTTCTCTGGTGGACATCACCACTCAACTTGCTCAAAGGCCTACCTTTTCAACAACCAGTTTCACAAGTGACTTTAACTACAGATGCGTCCACCTTGGGATGGGGAGCGCACATTGCTCATCTGAAAACACAGGGCAAGTGGACAAAGCAAGAAGCTTCCTTTCAGATAAATTTCCTGGAGCTTCGAGCTATACGCTATGCTCTATATGCATTCAAGGACTGCCTTTCACACAAGACTGTTCTGATCCAAACGGACAATACAGTAGCCATGTGGTACATCAACAAACAGGGTGGTACGGGCTCGTACCTCCTTTGCCAGGAAGCGGCTCAAATATGGGACTGGGCCCTAGCACACTCAATTCTACTACGGGCCACCTACCTAGCAGGCATCCACAACACAGTAGCGGATCGCCTCAGCCGTCACTTTCAACCACACGAGTGGTCCCTCGACCCAGCGTTAGCAATCAAGATATTTCAACGCTGGGGTCAACCAACAATAGATCTCTTTGCGTCACATCTGAACTACAAAGTGAACAATTACTGCTCTCTCCTCTTCCGGCAGAACAGCTTACCAAAGGACGCGTTTGCCCGCCATTGGAACTCAGGCCTGTTATACGCGTATCCACCAATACCGCTCATAACCAAAACCTTAGTAAAGCTACAACAGGACAAGGGGACAATGATACTCATAGCCCCATATTGGCCTCGACAAGTATGGTTCCCCACACTGCTAGATCTCTCAGTCAGGGATCCAATTCGCCTGGGAGTAGCTCCCAATCTCATAACTCAGGAACAGGGTCAGTTGCGCCATCCCAACCTTCAATCCCTGTCCCTGACAGCATGGATGTTGAAAGCCTGATCTTACAACCATTCAACCTTTCAACTAATATATCTCAGGTACTTATAGCTGCACGTAAACCTTCCACTAGAAAGAATTATTCCTACAAATGGAAAAGGTTTACTTTATGGTGCACTCAGAAAGATTTAGATCCTTTCACTTGCCCCACTACCTCGCTACTAGATTACCTTTACCATCTCTCAGACTCTGGTCTTAAGACGTCATCTGTAAGGGTACACTTAAGTGCAATCTCAGCTTATCATAACAAGCTAGGAGATACATCGATCTCCACGCAGCCTCTCGTCAGTAAATTCATGAGAGGCCTAACTCACATTAAACCTCCAATTCATTCCCCAAGCATTCAATGGGACCTGAACGTAGTTTTAACCAAGCTTATGCGTTCTCCATTTGAACCCATAAATACCTGTGACCTTAAATTCCTTACTTGGAAAACGGTATTTCTTATAGCCATTACATCAGCTAGAAGGGTCAGTGAACTGCAGGCCCTAGTAACTTACGAACCCTTCACGAAGTTCCTTCATGACAGAGTAGTCCTCCGTACACATCCAAAATTCCTTCCTAAGGTTGTCACGGAATTTCATTTAAACCAAACCATAGTTTTACCTACATTTTTTCCTAGGCCTCACTCTCACCAGGGAGAGAGAGCCTTACACACTTTGGACTGTAAGCGTGCGTTATCTTTCTATTTAAACCGCACTGCAGCCCAAAGAAAATCAAATCAGCTGTTTGTGTCCTATGATCCAAACAAACCAGGTAAAGCAGTGGGTAAGCATACTCTGTCAACCTGGCTAGCAGATTGCATACAATTTTGTTATGAAAAAGCAGGCCTTACTCTCCAAGGGCGAGTAAACGCACATTCAGTCAGAGCAATGTCAACCTCAGTAGCACACCTTCGCTCTGTACCTATTCTGGACATTTGTAAAGCAGCAACATGGAGTTCTCTTCACACCTTTGCAGCTCACTACTGTCTAGACAAAGAGGGAAGACAAGATTCAGCATATGGACAATCTGTCTTAAAGAACTTGTTTCCAGTTTAACCCCAACTCCTTCTTCATCCAACCTGCTGGGATTTCGACTGATTCATTCCAATAACAATACCTTACAGTCGTTTCAGCACCGAATGAATCAGCCTCTAGCTCGCTAATCACCCATATGTGAGGACTAGCATCCTGCTTGTCCTGGGATAAAGCAAAATTGCTTACCTTGTAATAGGTGTTATCCCAGGACAGCAGGATGTAGTCCTCACGAAACCCACCCGCCACCCCGCGGAGTTGGGTCCGATACGTTTTATTGTTTTATTTTTGGCTAACGCTATTTGCTACAAACAAAGACTAAAGGGAGACCCCTGTGGCAGGGAATATCATGACATGCTGGGCATGCTCAGTAGGCACTCTGGTGCCAGTCAAAAGTTTCATAGAAACTTTTACAGAAGTTTTCCGTACATAGGGCTCCATTACCGATGTCACCCATATGTGAGGACTACATCCTGCTGTCCTGGGATAACACCTATTACAAGGTAAGCAATTTTGCTTTCCTGTTCGTCCAGGCCCCTGCTAGGGGGATACCCTTGGTGAAGCGAAGCATTCCTCAAGGTCTGCCGATAGGACTGGGAGAGGGAGGGCTTTCCGGCTGAGGTTCTGTCCGGACAGGGGCAAGTGAGGTAACAGTCTGCGCCTGTACGAAGGCTTGAAGGCCATGGAAAAATTCCACCCAAGAGAAGACAGCTGGGTCCATTCCTAGCCTAGGAGGTACTGGGGTAGTTTCTGCTGAATTTCCCTCTCCCATGGATGACTCAGTCTGGGGGTCCTCAGATCTAGAGTACTTCCAGTTAAGGCTGTAGCTAACCCATCCTCTGTATGGGAGGAGCCGGGCTTAGCAAAGTCCAGGGAGGCCAACTTTCCCTGGGCTTCTTCACAGTGCTGACATAAATTGGAATCCAGGTCAGACTGTGAAGCCATAATATGACAAGCTGCGCAGAAAGAAAGGCGCTTATGTTTCTTGGCTGCTGGAGCCATTGGCGGCAGTAACTGTGTGTTCAGTCGGCTCGCGCTTAAAATTTTATGCGCGAGGTCACGTGATGCGTTAGCCTGGTGAGCCGCGCTCTCCAGAGCTCTGGGTGTGGGCCAGCTAAAAGCTAACAATTGGAAGTGTTAAATTACGCCAAATAGCTGACAAACGGTATCAGAGGGCGGCGGAGAACACTGAGCTAAAACAAGGAGATTTGCAGGTTGGAGGGAATGTCGGCAAAACCGCCAAGAAAGGAAAAAGAAAAACCGAAGAGCGGAGGAAGTGAGCCCAAAATGTCCGACGGCGCGAAGGAGCCTGAAAATGCTGGCTTTGATGAAGCGGCGATTACCCGAATGACGGCAGCCATGGTAGAGGCGCTTGAACCAAATTTTGCGGGGATTGCTGAAAACTTTGCGACCCTTAAAGAATCTTTAGGAGACATTGGACATCGGATTGAGATCGCGGAAGGCCGGATAGCTGCAGTGGAGGAGGACCAGCAATCACTCGCGGCACGGGTCACAGCCCTGGAGCGTACGGTGAGCCTGGCTGATAACAAATTAGAGGATCTAGAAAATAGGGCGAGGAGAAACAATCTTAAATTTATGGGATTGCCCGAAGAGATACTGGAGGGTGAGTTGCAGACTTTAATAGAAACATGGCTACCGGGTGCTCTGAACTTGGAAAGCATGGCGGGGAAGCTTGTTGTTGAGAGAGCGCACAGATTGGGACCTAGGAGGGACTCAGAAACCCGCCCGCGCTTAGTCATTGCCAGATTTATGAACTGGGCTCAAAGATCTCTTGTCTTAACGGCTTACCGAAAGAAAAGAAACCTCCGATATAAAGAACATAAGATTGTGATGTTCCAGGACTTTTCGGCTGTAGTGGCGGCCAAGAGAAGACTGCTTGCCTCCATTTGTAACGATTTATATAACAGCAATGCCTGATTTGTGCTGCAGTTCCCCGCGATTTTAAAAGTGTGGCGAGATGGCAAAGTGCACTCCTTTGACACGCCCGACAAGGCGAAGGAGTGGCATCAAAATAATGGCGTTGCGAAGTAACCTTATGGACAAGGGTAACAATTTGGAATCAACTTAACTGGAATGGGAAGAGACTGACTGATAGCTTGATCTTAATGCGGAGGAGCAATGGGGAGCTACGGTCAAATTTCCAGGGTGTTTTTTTCTGCAGGAGAGACAATTTTAAGGGATGCCAGTTCACTGTTATTGGGTTATTGCACGTTTGGGACAGAAGCACCACAGTTGCACTGTTAATCCGAAATTGAGAAGATACACGATGGCAGCAGGGATTTTGGGGGAACTTGTAGAGCGCACTAGGGGCACATACCCGGAACCCCTGGTCAGTGAATGAACGGCTTGGACAAGACACGTCTACGCATGGGACTATCGAAAAGGGCCGAGCAAGGATGTCAGCTAAGTGCTATGGCTAGAACAGGACAATGTTGGTACTCAATGTACCGCCCAGACTTGTGCGTGGTCACAAAGTAGCCTCCTGGAGGTTAAGAGTTAGCAAAGTTAAACTGGTGCATGATTTTGAACTGTTTACCAAGTGCGTGTTCTATGTTTTATGTTTAGACGCAGAGGCTTAGAAAAGTTCATGAGTGGGCTCACACCTGGATGCATTATAAACGGTCCTCTAGCCCACATACATGTGGGACATTATCTTAGTACTTCTTCACTTTGGGGGGGGGGTTTGGGGGGAGGGGAGGGAGACAAAGTGCTGAATGGGAGGGGGCTGTTAGGGAGGGGAATACACGCTACACCACAGGCGGAAGTCAGAGGGAGGAAAGTGGCTTGCAACATAATCGGGGGGTGGTTCAGGCTGGGAGGCTGCTGTCCGGAATATGGAAATTTTGGTTCGGGTAGTATGAGACGGCTTTGACTACAGGATAGGACAGATTCGGTATATATCCTGGAATGTGGGAGGCATTAATACACCGATTAAGAGACAAAAAATATTGAGCGCCCTCCAACGGCAAAAGGTGGGGATAGCAGCCCTTCAAGAGACACATTTGTCCATGGTTGAAAGTATGAAACTGAAAAAACAATGGATGGGACAGTGTTATGCCACGCCGGCGGTGGGGAGGAAGGCAGGAGTTGTGATATTAATCCATAAATCTATAAAGTTTGAATTAATCCGACAGGTGTCTGATCTGATGAGCAGGGCAGATATATCATTTTGATTGGTAAGGTGAATGGCATGGACGTCACTGTGTGCAATATATATGCTCCAAATGCGTATACTCATACCTTTTTCCAAGGAGTGGTAAACGAGTTGGTGGGTCCTATGTGGGGACCTGTGGTGATGTTGGGGGACTTTAACTGTGTGAGTGACCCTGGAGTGGATAGGTCACATAGGGCGCAATCTACACAAAATATGAGGGGAAAGGGAGTCGCATATGTATGTGAGGAGCTTCAGCTCCTTGAAATTTGGCGTATACTCAACACGACTGAAAGGGACTATACTCATGTCTCGAAGGCACACGCAACTATGTCTAGAATTGACTATGTGTTGATTTCGACCAGTTTACTTCCGAAAACTGGACGAGCCAAGATAGGTCCTATAGAAATATCGGACCATGCGATCATTTGGGTGGACATAGGCGATAGGGCAGGGGGGGCAGCGGCTCACCAGTGGCGCTTTCCCAGTCACCTGCATGGCGACTCCAAATTTCGGGAATTCCTATTAAGTAAATGGGAAGACTTTGCAAAAAAACAACAGTGCGCATAAAACAGACCCCTGGCTATACTGGGAGACCAGCAAGGCAGTCATGAGGGGGGAAATAATGTCCTACACAATAGCAAAATCAAAAGCAATGATCCAGAATATATTGCATTTGGAACAACAATTACGTCAGGCAAAACAGCGATTGGCACTACAGAACTCTACTCAGGCGTTAGAGCACTATAACGATATATTGCGTTCGCTTAATACATTACTCCATGAGAGGGCACAGAGGGGGCTACAGCGAGGAATGCATACATTTTTCAGATATGGGAATAAATCAGGACGGGTATTGGCGAACATGGTCCGCTTAGCTAGGGGCAGCACTGTGATTGATAAATTAAGACGGGTTGATGGGACCCCATTAGTAACCGGGGAGGAGATATGTGCAAAATTTCGTACCTTTTATGAGAAGTTATACACGGAGGACAGGAGGGGGGGGGACGTCCACAAGAGGACGAGTTCTTCACTGGGTTACATATCCCAAAGATTACGGCCCAACAGTTGGAATATTTGAATAAACCCATCCAGCTCGAAGAACTGCGGGGAGCCATAATGGCTAGTAAACTGAATAAGGCCCCGGGTCCTGACGGTCTCTCTGCTGAATACTATAAATGTTTGAGCATAAGGGCGGGAGCAGATTTATTGGCCTTTTATCAAGAAGCACAAAGGAGGGGTCAATTTCCGGATGAAACAACCAGAGCTTAAATCACAGTATTGGAGAAACCAGGAAAAGACTTGTCTACTCCAGCGGCATATAGACCGATCTCTCTTCTAAATTTTGAAGCTAAATTGTTTGCCAAAATCATGGCAGATAGGATGAGCGGAGTTTTCCCAGACATTATTACCCAAAATCAGGTGGGTTTCGTTAAAGGTTGAGCGATCAGTACTAACATTACCAAACTGATAATAGCCATGGAGGAATGCCATAAACAGGGAATAGAGGCAGTATTGGTGGGCTTTGATTCGGAAAAGGCATTCGATAGGGTCTCATGGGAATACCTTTTTTCAGTTTTACATAGATATGGCTTCGAGGGGGAAGATAGTTCAAGCTACTCAGATGCTCTGTCTTGCCCCAACATCAGCGATTAGAGCAAATGGGCGGGTTTCTGAGGACTTTAGGCTATACAGAGGCACGAGACAAGGGTGCCCCCTGTCTCCCCCGTTATATATTCTGTCCATAGACCCTTTGCTACGGAAGATAGAAGCGGATGCACAGATAAAAGGCTTTACATGGGGGAGGCAGGAATTCAAAGTTTCAGCATTCGCAGATGATGTCCTTGTGTTTCTAACATCTCCGCAAAATTCTCTGGAAAAGGTACTGGCACATCAGCAGTTGTCAGGGCATTTGCAGGGTTAAAAATAAATGTTGATAAATCGGAAGCTATGGAGCTGGGCAAGAATATTCGGGAAAATTGGATAGGGGAGTTTAAATTGCGATGGGTAGACCAAGACCATGAGATATTTAGGAATCTTACTTACTAGAGATGTTACTCAACTCCACGAAGTGAATATTTGCCCGTTACTTCACAATCTGACTAAAAAACTGAAAGGGAAAATTGCACTACTCAAAATGTTGGAATTACCTCGCTGGTTATATGTCTTACAACAACTCCCCTTGTGGCTAAAAAAGACCGAGATAGATGATATTCATCGAGCGATTCGAACATATTTATGGGAGGGACGTAAACCCAGACTGTCATTACAGACCTTGCAGTTAACCCGTGAGCAAGGGGGGTTGGCCTGCCCTAACTGGAGAGAGTATAACTTAGCGTGTATATTACACCATATACAGGACTGGTTAGAGAATACAGGGAAGTTTACACCCAGACGGTTTTTGTTAGACTGGTTGTATCCCTACAATCCGGAAACGCTGATACAAATGCCGGGGGCTCAAGTTCCTATTTCTTACAAACGTCATATGATCATTACTACAGGGAGAAAAGCTTGGAGGTTCTTATGCCTTCAGAAATTAAAATTAGGTAGAGTCACTACGCCATACATAACCCTATGGGGTAATCCCATGTTCCCTAGTGGTCTGACGGGTTCCAAGGGTGGCGAGCCAAGGGGGTACAGAATGTCTTTAATTTATTAGCGCCCGGAACTGGGATAATGTGGTCCTTTCAAGAGATGCAGTCTGTATATGAGATTCGGAAGCAAGATGTTTTTGCATTTTTGCAAGTAAGGCATTATGTATACACACTTATGGATGCTTACAAGCTGGATCCAAGATGGGAAGCATTACGGGTTTTCTTCGGGCCGCGTTCAAGGACGGGGCATTCTTGTTCCTCATTGTCCCAAGCCCTGCAAGAAATTCCTGTCCTGTCGGTCAAACTGGTGATACAAAACAAATGGGTCAGGGTGGCAAATATATATTTGGCTATTGCTGAGATAGGTGAAATTTTAGAAAAAAGTGTTAAAGTGTCAGAAAATGTTCTTCAAGAGGTGGGTTTCAAGCTTTTGCATTGTATGTACATATCTCAGGCTCAAAGATACGCAGCGAAATTATGTGACTCCGCTGCCTGTCTTAAATGTCAGAAGGAAAAAGGCACTTTTATACATGGGATTTGGGAGTGTCCTCAAATAGAGCTGTTCTGGACGGAGGTGCTGCTGAGTTTAGAGAATATTATGCGCATCTCAATTTCCAAGGACATTTCCAAGGACATCTACCTAATACTGCTACTTTACAGAACTTGCTGGACGGGGACTGGACATTTGTGGAAAAAGCCTTACTAATCGCAGTACAGACAATCATGTGCCAGTGGACTTCACCCGATCGACCTACAGGGGGACAATGGCACTCGTGTTTGGTATCGTTGCTGCAACATGAACTCTGGTCCGCGCAGACTCAGCCTCAGGCAAAGCAGACCATATGCTCGGCAATATGGAACAAACTCTGGTGGTCTCTCACGGATATCAGGCGAGATCTTATTTTAGCCACAACTGGCTACAAGTATACACATTCCAGGGAAGGCTGTAAACAAAAGTCAGAAGAATCAAGGTCGCTATAAGGTTTAGGATACAAGACACGGTTATGAGCCATTATACTAACGAATCTGAATATTGAAGCTAGATTGACTGCAAGAGTACGTCAACGAGTCACCGAACTCTAATTACTTTTATTATTGTTTGGTCAACTGTATGTGGTGTGGTGGGTATGGGGGAGTTGGATGGGGAGCAGGGGGGTTGGGAGGGGAAGGTTACAGAATGAGTTGTTAGAAATGGAAGAGTTGTGTTCAATTGTACACTGTTGAAAACCTCAATAAAGAAAGTTTCAAAAAAAAAATTGTATGCGCACAGATTTTGGGCACCTAAGCGGGATGCGGTGAGGGTCATGCACAGCCTGTGCGCCCAGCTTTACCTGTATTCTGCGCTTAGTAGGTTGTGGACGTATGTACACGTGTGATGTTATGCATGAGGCAAGTGCACAGAGCCGACGCACACCGCGTACCGACATTCTATGGAGGGCAATACGGCTTGCACAAAGACACGCACAAGATAGCGCTGCCACAGCCCACCACATAGTGTGCCAACCAAGTCTAAAGCGGGGCCTAGCCCACCGGGGGCCGCTCAGAAGCCCAGTTCTCCTTACCCCAACGGGATTTGGAATGTCGTTGGTACGGGGCGCTGAGCTAGGAGACCGGAGGACATCTTACCCAAATCCCTCCAAATGTCTCTGAATGGGGAGGTAAATCTTTTTTTTTTTTTTTAAACTTGCATGGGCTCAGCGCTTACCGGATGAATCCCTACCCTCTGTTTCCTGCACCTGCTGCCTTTCAGCTGCTTAAGCAGCAAAGTCAACACCAAGAACTGGCTACCAGATCAAGGCACGCCTCTGAGGGATCTCGCAAATCACCTCAGGAATTCTCAACTGGGGGAGGGACCATTAAGTATCACCGCAGGAGAATGGGGGCTGGAGGATTTAGTTTAATTCCTGCTTTAAGAAAACTGCCCCATGTTGACTAGTAACTGGATTAAAAAGGCCTGAAGAGAAAAAAAATTCAGCCCAGAGACAGAACAACTGAGGCTGAGAACGGCATGAGAGTCAGATTGAATTCCTGATAAGAAAGGTGCCAAAGTTACAAGAAACAAAAGAAGCACTGAGTAAGCAGAATATGTGATGTCTGAGAGGCGCATGAAGGAAAATTACCAGCAAATGTAGGGGATGAGAAGGGGGGGGAGCATATGTGAGCCATGTTTAACAGTGTATAAAAGACCAATGCAAATTTAAAACTATGAGTAAACTGGCATTGCTCACAAAATAGTATATTCTGTAAGCTGGGCTCCGTTTACTTCCATAAGGAAAACACAATCTTGATTTTCCTTATAGTTTCCGCTATCTTAACTTTGTATGCAAGCTGAAATAAATCCTGCCAGCTCTTATAAGATCTCTAAGCTACTTAATAAATGTTATGTTTTGAAACTAAGCCTGTTTCATCACTGGCTATCTCTGGGGAGGAAACCAGGAGGGGTAAGTTTCAAGGTTTTTAACAGGCTCAATTTTTTCTCCAATTTAAATGTAGAATTTCTCCTTCCAAAAAGTACAGCAATCTTCATAGGGAGAGGTACAGCCACCGTCTGCTGGAGACTGAGAAATACTGAAGGAATGAGGTCACTGCAGGAGTGTATCTAGGGTGATATCAGCTTTGAAATCTGACTTTGTCTCCATCTGCTGGCAGGAGAGCATAACCCATTGGTTCTGAGTCCATCTGGCTCCATGCTAGGAAATTTAGATTTAATAGATGTATGGAGGATGCTCCACCCCTTAGAAAAGGAATTCACACATATGTTGCATGCTCACAACACACAGTCTCGCATTAATTATATACTCCTAAAATGTGAGACTTTCTCAGAGGTTGTTTTGGACTCAAAAACTGGTTTGCTTATTTCGAGCCACGCACCTATATGGGGTGGACTTGGAGGGTTTTCACCTGGAAGGGTGCCTGTCCAATGTGGTGCTTTCCTAGATATCTTTATAAAGATGTAGCATTTGGGGACTATTTACTGAAAAGATGGGATTTTTTCTTGACAATAATAGGATGCACCAGGCAATACCCCTACTATTCTGGAACATGGCTAAAGCAGTGTTACGAGGCAATATTATGTTGTATGTGGCTGCAAAGAAAAAAGCTACTGCTGCAAGGGTCCTAGCCCTAGAATACAATTACATTTAGACAAAAATAGATATGAGCAAGTCCAAACACAGTTCATAGAAATTCTTGACCATGCAGTCAGCTTTAATTACATTATTGCAGTAGAAGGCAAAGAAGGGAATCATATATTATAGATATAAATTTATCAACAAGGAAACAAAATGAGCAGATCTTTGGCTAACATAACAAAAAATTGGCCGCAAACCCAGTATGTCACAATGTTATGGAATGAATCAAGTGCAATGGTCAACTCGGGGAAAGATAGGAATTTTTAGGAATTACTACCAAGCTTTATATACAGCGGCCCTGGGAGATCCGCAAGATAAAATCTACTTAGTCAATTAGACTGCTGCGTGTAAGTGCAGATCAATTGTCAGAATTAAACCAGCCCATATATAGATAATGCAGGGCATTAAAGAAGCGAAGTTACTGAAGGCGCCAGACCCGGATGGGTTCTCAGCAGAGTTTTATAAACTCCTATCCCAGAAGATAGTACTACCGCTGGGGAAAATGTTCAAGGATTTGGTTGAACTGGGACACTTGCCGCTAGCTCCTAATCAAGCCGAAGGGAGGTAAAGATCTGACTTCTGCAGCATCCTATTGTCTGATTTCACTATTAGACTTTGATACTAAACTATTGGCAAACATATTGTCAAATCGCTTGGCTAACATCTTGTCTACACTCATTGGGGATGAGCAATAGGATTTGTACAAGGCCATTATCCCATTATAAATAGGCATAGGATTATTGCATCACTAGAGAGCAGTAGGAATGGGCGGATGCCATCGTTGATGCTGAGTCTGGATGCGGAGAATGTGTTTGATCGTTTGGCGTGGGAATTTGTTTCAAATGCTACAGTTTTTTAGGATAGGCTATTTTGTACAGGCGTAGAAACTATTATATAACAGTCCACAAGTGTATGTCTCAGTTAATGGCTATAGCTCAAGTCTCATTTATTTAAGTAGAGGAATGAGACAGGGGTGCCCGCTATCTCCTTTATTATTTATCCTAGCATTAGAACCCCTTCTCATGAGAATCAAAAATAACAATCTGATTAAGAGCTTTCTCCCAGGACAAGCAGGATGGTAGTCCTCACAGATAGGTGACATCATCAGATGGACCCCGGCACGGAATACTTTTGTCAAAGTTTCTAGAAACTTTGGCACACTGAGCACTGCCACTAACCCTGTAGCCACACGGGGTCCCCCTTCAGTCTCCTTTTTTCCGCAGTACTGTTGCTTCACGGTTGGTGGCGCTCTTTTATTTTTCCCTCACGGAAGAACTTCACCATTTTTTTTCCCTTCGGTTTTTCCCCACCTCTGGGTCCCCCATCGTGAATCGATTCCTCCAGCGTTCGGTAGGTATTTTTTCGCATTGTTGCGGTTAGTTCCCGAGCGTCTACCTCCTGGTGGCTGCCGGCCACCGACTGCACGATGCCTTTTTTCAATGGTGACCGGTTTAGGAAGTGCTCTGAGTGTCCATGGACTATGTCCATCATGGACCCACATGACGTTTGTGTCCTGTGTCTCGGCCCTTCCCATGATGTCCATCGGTGTCCCAGCTGTGCTTATATGAACCCCCAAAGGCGGCATGCCCGCCTGGACAAAATGGAGCACTTGCTTGGTTCCAAACAAGTGTTCCATTGGTTCCAAGCAAGTGCTCCATTGACTCCAGTACTGGTTACGTTGAATTGCGGGGATCGATCTGACTCGGGACCTTGGCGTTTGGTACCCTGTTGTGATGATCAAGGGGCAAGAGATTGCCCCTCACCAGCAGCAGGATATTCGTAGGCTTCTGGATCGTCTTCCTCTGCGCCGGAAAAGTACTGGGCCAAGCACCATGGGAAGCATAGACACCGGCACAGACTGTCTTCACCGGCCGGTGCTGGCACAGACACCAGAGGGGCATCGGCCTCATACGAACCCCCTCCAAAGAGGCACCGAGGGGAGGAGGACGGGGCCTCCTCCAAGCCCGATACCCCAGGGCGTTCCCACCGATTTCAGTGTCGGGCACCGAGCCCCCGCAGATACCTGTGGATGCTCCAGTGATGCCCAGCTTGCCTCTTCCTCCCGGGTCTGTATTCTCCGCACCCGCATTTAGAGAGGAGTTGAACCATCACAGGTCCCGGTGCCCTCAATGCCGGTGTAACCGCTGTCTGTTCCCCCTCACCTACCATCAGTGCCCACGCCCAGTGATTTGGTTTTTGGCCATTCCTCCATGACCCAAACAGTTTAGTGGTGAGGAGGAGGCACTTTGCAACCTGTGGAGAGATGCCTCGCTTCCTGAGGACTTATCCTTCGCGAGCCTTGTGCAGGCGATGCCAGAGACCATTCCCTTCCAACTTTTAACGGAAGAGGATGTCCGCCACAAGCTGTTGGAGGTCCTCCAATTCGTGGATGTCCCTAAGGAGATGATGGCCATCCCGGTACATGAGGTTCTCCTGGACCTCCTCTACCGGCTCTGGGAGCAGCCAGGTTCCGTGGCTCCGGTCAACAGAAAGACAGATGCCACCTATTTAGTGCATCAGGCCCTGGGCTTCCAGAAGAGCCAGTTGCCTCACCAGTTAGTGGTAGTGGAATCAGCCCAGAAAAAGGCCAAGAGAGCCCATCCTCTCTCCTTCGCCCCTCCGGGGAAGGACCACAGAGCCTTAGACTCTCTAGGTCAGAAAGTTTTCCAAGGGGCTATGCTCATCACCCAAATAGCGGCATACCAGTTGTACATGAACCAGTACAACCGAAACCTCTGGAAACAGGTCCAGGAGTTTGCTGAGGGCCTCCCACAACAGTTCCAGGAGGGCTTGGAATCCATTCTCCAAAAAGGATTTGAGGCCGGTAAGCATAAAGTGAGGGCGGCCTACGATGTTTTTGAGACGACGGCAAGGGTCTTAGCAGAGGGCATTAGTGCCCGATGCTGGGCCTGGCTGAAAGCCTCCGATCTCCATCCAGAGATCCAAGACAAACTGGCCAACCTCACCTCTACAGGAGAAAACCTATTTGGGGACAAAATCTGGGATGCAGTGGCCCAGCTCAAGGATTACCATGAGACCCTGCGCCAGTGATCTACTACCACCTCGGACCCCTCCTCGGCGATCCACAGGGTGCCATGTAGAGATTCCAGAAAGCAATTTTACAGGGAATGGAGATATTGCCCCCAGCCTCATGCGCTCGTCTGGCTCGAGCTACCCAAAAGGGCCACCCTCGCCAACAACGGATACCTCTGTCTCAGCCAGCCCCTCAACCTAACTCTGCAGCTGGATTTTGACTGGCACAGAGAGAGCAGTAGCCTAACCCCAGTGCCCGCACCGTCCGACCCACTGGTGGGGGGCAGGCTGCCTATTCGCAAAAAGCTGGTCCCCCATTACAACCGACCGATGGGTGTTATCCATCGTAGCACAGGGTTACCACCTGAACCTTCTCAATGTTCCACCCAGACTCCTCACCCTCTCCGGCATGGAGCCTCATGGAACACACAATGACCCTCGACTAGAACTCTCGGCCCTACTACGGTCCAGAGCTGTAGAACCAGTCCCCCGGGCTCAGCACAGCCGGGGGTTCTACTCCAGGTATTTTCTCATTCCAAAGAGAACAGGCAGTCTCCATCCCATCCTCAGCCTCTGGGCCTTAAACAAGTTCCTCCGGAGAGAGCGGTTCAAACTAATATCCTTGAGTACCTTACTCCCCCTTCTGCATCAAGAGGACTGGCTCTGCTCTCTCGATTGACAGGACACCTATGCACACATTGCCATGTTTCCGCCTCATCGGAAATGTGTGTGCTTGTGGTAGGCCAGCGGCACTTACAGTACAGGGTTCTTCCCTTCGGGCTCACCTCCGCATCCCGGGTCTTCACAAAGTGCCTGGCAGTGGTAGGAGCACATTTGTGCCGGAAAGGGTGCATGTGTTCCCATATCTGGACAATTGGCTCATCAGGAGTTCTTTGAGGGCAGGAGCCCTTCAATCCCTGAACAATGACGGTGGTGCTCCTCCAATTGCTGGGGTTCCTCATCAATTTCCTGAAATCCCAGCTGACGCCATCCCAGAAGCTCGGTTTCATTGATGAGGATCTGGATACCATGGTGGCCAAGGCGTTCCTTCCCAGCAAACGCATAGCCACCGTGGCTGGGTTAGCCAGGTCCATGCGTCGCCGGCAGACGGCCTCAGCCCGCCTGCCTCTGAAGTTGCTGGGTCACATGGCTTCGTCGGTAAACATCACCCCAATGGCCCACCTGGCCATGAGGGTTATGCAGTGGATTCTGCGGTCTCAGTGGCACCAAGCCTCTCAAGAACTCTCTACACTGGTCTGGATAACCGAACCACTTCAGCTCTCCCTCACCTGGCGGGTGCAGGAATCCATCCTGAGCCAAGGGACTTCCTTTTCAGCCCCCTGCTGCTCAGGTGATCCTGACCAAGGATGCCTCCAGCCTAGGATGGGGGGCCCATGTCAGCCTCCACACGCAAGGGGTGTGATCGAATGGAGAAATTACTTACCTGATAATTTCGTTTTTCTTAGTGTAGACAGATGGACTCAGGACCAGTGGGTTATGTGCTCTTCTGCTAGCAGATGGGAGACTGAGTCAGATTTCAAAGATGACGTCACTCTAGATATACCCCTGCAGTAACCTCAGCTCTTCAGTATTCTCTTTGAAAAGCCATTGTGGATAAATCTTTGCTTAATTAACTGATTCAACTGATTTCAAGACTGGAGACCGCCAATGTACACAACCAATTAACGCAGTCACCGGACAAACTGTAGGTGTCTTGAACTAAGGGTAGGCAGCGGCTTACCCGTATTTGCTTAGTCTCGAGGTTCGCTTTCCGAGGTTCTCCTTCTTTGGGGCAGCCGTGGGCGGGATGCTGAGTCCATCTGTCTACACTAAGGAAAACGAATTTATCAGGTAAGTAATTTCTCCATTTCCTAGCGTGTAGCCAGATGGACTCAGGACCAGTGGGATGTACAAAAGCTACTCCTGGATAGGCCCTTGCGAAGGCTGCGTCTTCTCGGGCCTGAACATCCAGGCGTAGAACCTGGAGAAGGTGTGCATGGAGGACCACATCGCCGCCTGACAGATCTTGGCGGGCAACAGCAGCTTGGTTTCTGCCCAAGAGACTGCTTGGGCCCTCGTAGAATGAGCCTTAACCTGTAGTGGGTAAGGGCTTTCCTGCCTCTGTGTAGGCTGCCTTGATTACTTCTTTGATCCAGTGGGCTATGGTCGCCCTCGAGGCCGCTTCTCCTTGCTTCTTCCCGCTGTGAAGAACGAACAAGCGATCCGTTTTTTGCGTATCTGTTCCGATCTTTCCAGG
Source organism: Rhinatrema bivittatum (assembly GCF_901001135.1). Classification (NCBI taxonomy): domain Eukaryota; kingdom Metazoa; phylum Chordata; class Amphibia; order Gymnophiona; family Rhinatrematidae; genus Rhinatrema; species Rhinatrema bivittatum. Next base: position 248,289,687 of record NC_042622.1, on the reverse strand, counting down.
TATCGCACCAGGAGTCTGCTGACATTTAGGTGGCGAAGAAGGTGTGAGTCTTCAGAGTCCTTAAGTTCATCCAGAGATGGCAGGGAGATGGCCTGGTTCAAATGAAACTCTGAGACTACTTTCGGTAGGAAGGAAAGGAGGGAATGATGCACAGCTGTATGGTTCCAGGAGTGAACCTAAGGCATGGTTCCCGACAGGATAGTGCCTGTAGTTCAGAGATGCGATGAGCTGAACATATTGCCACCAGGAATACCGTCTTCAATGTTAAGAGGCATAGTGACAGACCGCGGATTGGTCTGAAGGAAGTCCCTGCTAGAAAGTCTAATATTAGATTGAGATTCCATAGGGGTACCGGCCACTTTAGGGGTGGCCAGAGTTGTTTAACTCCTTTCAGGAAGCGGGACAAATCTGGATGAGTTGATAGTCTGATACCGTCCTCTTCGGCTCTGAAGCAGGACAGTGTGGCTACTTGGACCTTGAGAGAGTTGAGTGACAACCCCTTCTTCATACCATCCTGTAGGAAGTCCAGAATCATGGGCATCTTGGCCGTCCGCGGGAGTATCCTGCGGTCCTCACACCAGGCTTCGAATACTCTCCAGATCCGTATGTATGACAGGGATGTGGAGAACTTGCGTGCTCAGAGCAGGATGTCAATCACGGCCTTCGAGTAACCTCGCTTCTTCAGGCAAGTCCTCTCAAGGGCCAGACCATTAGAGAGAATCAAGACGGATCTTCATGAAGAATCGGGCCTTGCTGGAACAGGGCCCTGTGTGGAGGTAGGCATAGAGGGTTCCCCGCAAGACGTCTTTGCATGTCTGCGTACCATGGCCTCCTTGGCCAATCCAGGGACACTAGTAGAACTAGTCCCCTGCAATGCTCAGTCTTGCAGATGATTTTGCCCAGTAGCGGCCGGGGGGGGGGGAAGGCATACAGTAAGTCTTCCTCTGGCCAATTCCGGACAAAAGCATCGATCCCTTGGGAGTGTGGCTCTCGTTTGTGGCTGAAGAACCTGGAGACTTGGGCACTGAGATAGGTGGCCAGTAGATCCATGGCTGGGAGGCCCCAGCGATTTACTATTAGTTGGAAGGCTGTGGTCGACAGCGTCCATTGCCCCGGGTCCAGGTTCTCTCTGTTGAGGAAGTCTGCTGAGACGTTGTCTTTTCCTGCGATGTAGGAGGCCGCCTGGGGGCGGTTGCTAGGTTTATCTCTGCCCATGCCATGAGAGGGTCTATCTCCAGTGATACCTGCTGGCTCCTGGTTCCTCCCTGGCGGTTGATGTAAGCTACCATTGTAGGGTTGTCCGACATTACTTGAATCGCTTTGCCTCTGAGTCTGTGCCTGAATAACAGGCAAGCTAGTCTGACTGCTCGAGCTTACAGGCGGTTTATGTTCCATTCTGCCTCTTCCTTGTTCCATTGCCCCTGGGCCATCAGCTCCTGACAGTGGGCTCCCCACCCTCGCAGGCTCGCATCCATAGTGAGCAAGATCCAATTTGGTGGGGATAGGCTTACTCCTCTGCTTAGGTGGGCTTCCTGTAGCCACCACTGAAGCTGAGAACGTACCTCTGCTGGTAGTTGGAGGTGAATTGAGTAGTCTTGGGACAGTGGGTTCCATCGTGACAGTAAGGAGGGTTAGAGCGGTCGCATATGGGCCCTTGCCCACGGGACGACCTCCAGGGTTGATGCCATGAGGCTGAGGACTTGAAGATTGTCCCACACCTTGGGGCGTGCATTGGTCATCAATCGTCGTAATTGTTCCATCAGTTTCCTTCTCCTCGGGGGAGGGAGGAAGACTTTGTTCTGTTTGGTGTTGAAACGCACCCCCAGGTACTCTAAGGATTGAGAAGGCTGCAGACTGCTCTTGCCCATTCTCGACCCAACCGAGTTCTTGCAGTAGGCTCTTGACTCTGCTGGTCACCTGTCGGCTCTCTTCCAAAGACTTTGTCCTGATCAGCCAGTCATCCAGGTAAGGGTGTACCAAGATCCCTTCCTTCCTCAGTGTTGCTGCCACGACCACCATAATTTTGGAGAATGTTCTGGGGGCAGTTGCTAGGCCAAAAGGTAGCACTTTGACCTGGTAATGGTTACCCAGTATCGCAAAGCGTAGAAAATGCTAGTGATCTTGATGAATTGGAATGTGAAGGTAGGCTTCGGAGAGGTCCAGGGAGATTAGAAACTCTCCTGGTTGTACTGCCATTATGACGGAACGAAGGGTTTCCATGCGGAAGTGTAGTATCCGCAGATGACAGGTGACATTCTTGAGATCCAAGATGAGTCTGAATGATCCTTCCTTCTTGGGAATGATAAAATAGATGGAATAGCACCCCATATTTTGTTGGGGCGTGGGAACCGGAGTTATTGCCTTCAGACTGAGTAGTCTTGTCAGGGTGGTTTCTACTGCCAGTCTCTTGGTGTGGGAGTGGTAGGGTGGTGACATAAATTTGTCAAGGGATGCTGCGGAACTCCAGAGAGTAGCCTTCTCGGTTGATGTTTAGTACCCATTTGTCAGACGTGATCTCGACCCATCTTTGGTAGAAGAGGGCAAGTCGACACCCTATTTCTTCCTCCTGTGGATGGGTTGGCCCATTCTCATTGTAGAGCACGGTTGGATCCTGCCCCCGGGCCTGCTCCTCTCTTGGTCTATCGGCTCTGAAAGGGCTGGGACCTTCTGGAGGGACATGGTGCTTGGAACTGCGAGTTCCTATAGGGTCTAAAGCATTGCAAGCCTCTACCCTTGGTTCTCCTGGGTGAGGGATGCTGAGATCTTTTATTCCTATCTTCTGGTAGCCAAGACACTGGGGATTCACCCCATTTGCTGGCTAACTTCTCCAATTCGCTTCCGAACAAGAGAGATCCTTTAAAAGGCATTCTTGTGAGATTCGCTTTAGATGTCGTGTCAGCAGACCAATTTCTGGCTGCCAAGACCAAGGCTATGCTTCTGGCTGAGGTACACACCAGGTCTGAGCTTGCACCCATCAGGAAGTCTGCTGCAGGTTCCATAGTTTCACCGGTATACGTTCCGGTGTTATTTGCCTCTCTCGAGAGGAGCAAGCAGGAACATGCCACCAGTGCGCAGCAGGAAGCAATCTGCAGTGTCATTGCTGTTGCGTCAAAGGCCTGTTTAAGGATGGATTCCAAACGTCTAACCTGAGTATCCTTCAATGCAGCCCCTCCCTCAACAGGAATCGATGTTCGCTTTGAGATGGCACAGACCATGGTGTCCACTTTCGGGAAATGCAGGCGTTGCTAGGTTGCTGGTTCTAGGGGGTATAGGGCTTCCAAGGCCCTACACCCCTTTTCTAGTTCCGCTGTATCTTTCTTGAGATTCAATGACCAGAACTGTGTAGAGGAGGTGTGGCGCTTTATGTCGGGATGGCATAGAGTTCCAACAGGATAAACATCCTGCATGAGACTAAATACAAAATTGAATCTTTATGGGTTAGAAATCCCTTGTGTGTCAGGGAAGACTACAGTGATAGGGGTATACTACCGTCCACCTGTCAAGATGGTGAGATGGACAGTGAAATGCTAAGAGAAATTAGGGAAGCTAACCAAATTGGTAGTGCAGTAATAATGGGAGACTTCAATTACCCCAATATAGACTGGGTAAATGTATCATCGGGTCACGCTAGAGAGATAACATTCCTGGATGGAATAAATGATAGCTTTATGGAGCAATTGGTTCAGGAACAGACGAGAGAGGGAGCAATTTTAGATCTAATTCTCAGTGGAGCACAGGACTTGGTGAGAGCGGTAACGGTGGTGGGGCCGCTTGGCAATAGTGATCATAATATGATCAAATTTGATTTAATGACTGGAAAAGGAACAGTGTGCAAATCCAAGGCTCTCGTGCTAAACTTTCAAAGGGAAACTTTGATAAATGAGAAAAATTGTTAGAAAAAAACTGAAAGGAGCAGCTACAAAAGTAAAAAAAATGTCCAAGAGGCGTGGTCATTGTTAAAAAATACCATTCTAGAAGCACAGTCCAGATGTATTCCACACATTAAGAAAGGTGGAAAGAAGGCAAAACGATTACCGGCATGGTTAAAAGGGGAGGTGAAAGAAGCTATTTTAGCCAAAAGATCTTCATTCAAAAATTAGACGAAGGATCCAACAGAAGAAAATAGGATAAAGCATAAACATTGGCAAGTTAAATGTAAGACATTGATAAGACAGGCTAAGAGAGAATTTGAAAAGAAGTTGGCTGTAGAGGCAAAAAACTCACAGTAAAAACTTTTTAAAATATATCCGAAGCAGAAAGCCTGTGAGGGAGTCAGTTGGACCGTTAGATGATCCCCTCGATCATCAAAGGGGCACTTAGAAGAAGATAAGGCCATCGCGGAAAGATTAAATGATTTCTTTGCTTCGGTGTTTACTGAAGAGGATGTTGGGGAGGTACCCGTAATGGAGAAGGTTTTCATGGGTAATGATTCAGATGGACTGAATCAAATCACGGTGAACCTAGAAGATGTGGTAGGTCTGATTGACAAACTGAAGAGTAGTAAATCACCTGGACCGGATGGTATACACCCCAGAGTTCTGAAGGAACTAAAAAATGAAATTTCAGACCTATTAGTAAAGATTTGTAACTTATCATTAAAATCAGCCATTGTACCTGAAGACTGGAGGATAGCAAATGTAACCCCAATATTTAAAAAGGGCTCCAGGGGCGATCCGGGAAACTACAGACCGGTTAGCCTGACTTCAGTGCCAGGAAAAATAGTGGAAAGTGTTCTAAACATCAAAATCACAGAACATATAGAAAGACATGGTTTAATGGAACAAAGTCAGCATGGCTTTACCCAGGGCAAGTCTTGCCTCACAAATCTGCTTCACTTTTTTGAAGGAGTTAATAAACATGTGGATAAAGGTGAACCGGTAGATATAGTATACTTGGATTTTCAGAAGGCGTTTGACAAAGTTCCTCATGAGAGGCTTCTAGAAAAAGTAAAAAGTCTTGGGATAGGTGGCGATGTCCTTTCGTGGATTGCAAACTGGCTAAAAGACAGGAAACAGAGAGTAGGATTAAATGGGCAATTTTCTCAGTGGAAGGGAGTGGACAGTGGAGTGCCTCAGGGATCTGTATTGGGACCCTTACTGTTCAATATATTTATAAATGATCTGGAATGAAATATGACGAGTGAGATAATCAAATTTGCAGATGACACAAAATTGTTCAGAGTAGTTAAATCACAAGCAGATTGTGATAAATTGCAGTAAGACCTTGTGAGACTGGAAAATTGGGCATCCGAATGGCAGATGAAATTTAATGTGGATAAGTGCAAGGTGATGCATATAGGGAAAAATAACCCATGCTATAATTACAGAATGTTGGGTTCCATATTAGGTGCTACAACCCAAGAAAGAGATCTAGGTGTCATAGTGGATAACACATTGAAATCGTCGGTGCAGTGTGCTGCGGCAGTCAAAAAAGCAAACAGAATGTTGGGAATTATTAGAAAAGGAATGGTGAATAAAACAGAAAATGTCATAATGCCTCTGTATCGCTTCATGGTGAGACCGCACCTTGAATACTGTGTACAATTCTGGTCGCCGCATCTCAAAAAAGATATAATTGCGATGGAGAAGGTACAGAGAAGGGCTACCAAAATGATAAGGGGAATGGAACAACTCCCCTATGAGGAAAGACTAAAGAGGTTAGGACTTTTCAGCTTGGAGAAGAGACGACTGAGGGGGGATATGATAGAGGTGTTTAAAATCATGAGAGGTCTAGAACGGGTAGATGTGAATCTGTTATTTACTCTTTCGGATATTAGAAAGACTAGGGGGCACTCCATGAAGTTAGCATGGGGCACATTTAAAACTAATCGGAGAAAGTTCTTTTTTACTCAACGCACAATTAAACTCTGGAATTTGTTGCCAGAGAATGTGGTTAGTGCAGTTAGTATAGCTGTGTTTAAAAAAGGATTGGATAAGTTCTTGGAGGAGAAGTCCATTACCTGCTATTAAGTTCACTTAGAGAATAGCCACTGCCATTAGCAATGGTTACATGGAATAGACTTAGTTTTGGGGTACTTGCCAGGCTCTTATGGCCTGGATTGGCCACTGTTGGAAACAGGATGCTGGGCTTGATGGACCCTTGGTCTGACCCAGTATGGCATTTCTTATGTTCTTATGTTCAATCCCCTTTGAAGCTGGCCTCCGGGGCATCCCACTTCAGGTCAGTCAGTTCCTGGATGGCTTCCATCATTGGGAAGTAGCATGAGGCTTTACGAAGGGGCATCAGGATGGGGTTTTTCTTTGGTTCCGCCATCGGGTCCGTGTCTGGAATACCCAGAGTCTTCAGAGTCTGGGAAACAAGGGCTGGTAGTTCATCCTTGTGGAAGAAATGAAGAATGGTTCGGTATGGTTCCAGGCCTGGAGGAATTTCACCTTCTTCCAGGGAGTCGCCATCATCATCTGAGATGTCTGGGTCCCTGTCAGGGAAATTCTTGGTTAGGCGAAGCATGTCTCGAGGCATCTGAGCAAGGCCGAGAGGATCTTGTGCTTCCGGCAAGGGTTGAGCCCGGGGTGCAGCCAGGGCTGATTGTGCTTGAACGAAGGCTTGTAGCCCTTGGAAAAAATTCTAACCAGGAGAAGGTCCATGTTAATCCCAGGGGGAGTCAGCGCAGGAGCTCCTGAGGTGCTCTCTTGTGGAGAAGCCATCTCAGAGATGCATAGATCTGGGGAACTGTGAATTGTTTATTGAGTCTGTAGTAGTTCCGGACCCATTCCCAGTCAGCAAGGGGCCAGGCTTTGGTTCCCCCTGGGCTTCCTCGCAATGCTGGCACAAGCAGGACTCCAGTTCAGGCTGCGCGGCTCTTATGTGGCAGGCTATGCAAAGAGAGTGCCTTCTGGCCTTCTTGGGTGCTGGTGACGTTGCCTCTAGCTTCAATGCGCATGTGTAGCTGTAAACGCGGCTGTGCATGTAGTTGTCCAACGCGGTGAGCGCGGCCCAGTTGTGCGCGCTGCTGTGTGTGCAGCTGTGCGCGCATCTGTATTGGAAATGCGCAAGTTAGGCGCATCGGCTGCCCGGCCTGCCCTGCGCGTACCACTGGTCGAGAAGGGAAGATAGCACTGGCGCCCCCGATGGTCTCCACGTGGACCCCTGCACCGAATCGGGGCCTAGCCCAACTAGGTTTGCTCAACCCAAACAGTGCTCCCTTTTACCTCGCTGGGAAGTAAGTAAAATTGGTACGGTGACCGGAGACCTGATTTAAAGTTTTTCTGCTTACTTGATCTCGGCGCTTAACGATAGAGTGCCAGGTCGGTCTCCAGCTGCGGGGTTAGAGGGCTTTACCTTCGCCACTGTGCTTGGTTTTGCACCCGCTGCCTTTCAGCCAATCTGGGGGCTAAGTCCACGCCGGGAACCGGCTACCGGACCAAGGCACACCTCTGAGGGATATCGGAAATCACCTCAGGAATTCTCAACTGGGGGAGGGACCCTTAGGTTTCACCGCAGGAGAGTGGGGCTCGATCTGTAAGGTAAATTTTCTTTTTCTGTCTCTTTGCTGTATTTGTTAACACTATTCTAGTGTGTGGGATAGTGTCTGCATCTGCTAGGAAACGGAGAAATACTGAAGAGCTGAGGTTACTGCAGGGGTATATCTAGTTTTTGTTTTTTTAAATGTATATCTTTATTGATTTTCCATAATTAAAATAAACAAAAATACACAAAATTTGGTACAGTGAATAACCCTCCAAACTTAATAACTTCACCAATAATTATTAAGTAATTGTTTTTTATAGCATAGTCAATTGAAACAGGTACTTTTGTCAACTAAAACAGAGGCTTAAAGATTATTGGGAGATACAATATAACATGACATATTACTCAATAAACAATTCACAGTTCTGTACTATTTAATCTATTCACTAGAAAGTGGGGAAGAGGTGGTTATTCTCCTCTGTTCAATAACATTTTTCAACTGATCGGGTAGAAAAAATATGAAAACATCTTGTTCTTTCTTTATTAAGCACTTACAAGGAAATCTTAGGATAAAGGAATATCCCATAGATATCACTTCCTGATGATGGACCAAAAACTCTTTTCTCCTCAACTGCGTAGCAAAAGATAGATCAGGAAATATCTTTACTATATTTTCATGAAAGGAAATAGGATATTTGGAAAAATATCTTTTCATAACCTTATTAAGGTCAGAAAAGTTTATAAAGGAAACAAGTTATATACCCCAATCTATTATTTGATCTTTCTAGAAAGTTTGTTAAATTACCCTGAAAAGGCAGCTCCGAAATGTTTAAATTAACATTTTTCTTAGGTAAAAAATAACAGTAAATTATAATTGGCAATTCTTGTTCAGAAAAAAGCAAAACTTCCTTTAGAAATGTTTGCAGCGTCTCCATCAAAACTTCCCCTGCTACCCTCGGGAAATTAAGTAGACACAGATTTAAACGTTTGGAATTGTTTTCAAAGACTTCTATTCGTCTAGATAATGCTTCTCTATCCTTTACTACAGCAGCCTGAAATTCCAAATTCTTTACTCCTGTTTCCTCCAGGGTTTTAATTCTATCCTCGGATTTTTTAACCACATTTTGTATACCTAATATATCCTGTTGACTTTTCCCTGCAATAGAATCTATCTTTTTCTCTAACCCTTTAATATTAGTTGACATCACAACCATCAAGTCCCACACCAGTTCCAGTGTTACCACTGTAGGGCGAGTTAGTTTCCTAAACCTCTCCACCAGCTGCCAGATCTTCCCCTCCAATCGCGGCCTCGGGGGATATCCTTCCCTCTTGCTGTTCTTCACTCTGGCCCATGCTAATTCCCTCTGCAGCTGAGGACCCTGCTCCTAGGCACTCCAAGGAATCCTCGGCTCCTAGAGAGCATGGTTTAGTCAGTATGTTCCCAGGAGAAATTTCATTCGCCCTCTGCAAAGGTGGTAAACCAAGATTGGGGCTCAGCGATGCCTCCTCTGTAGATCCAGATCTTCCTCCCAAACGATCTGGTTCAGCAGGTTCCTTGGCAGCTGGACTTTTTAGTGCAGACGCTGACATATATTGAACAATCTCCTGTTGAATAGGAGATGGAAGGGGCATTGAGGGATACACCCTGACTTTCCCCTTTCGTTTTGGAGGCATATTAGTAAGGAAAAGCTTGAATACTTCTTCAATAGGGTATTTCGTATATGCTCAGCAAACTGTGAAATTTTCTTACCTCTGTGGCAGCTGTAATAGATCGGAGATTCTTCTCCACTACTCCGGACTAAGCCGGACCAAGCTACATGCGCCCCTTAGGCATGCGCGGCTTTGGTGACGCGCTGCTGCAGCGCCGATTATAATGGTGCGTGGGCCCCTCCCAATGACGGGACCAACGGAGAAAGCTTCAGATGTTGCGTCTCTGGGTCTCACCAGGTGTATGTCTCTCAATCCAGGTACAGCTACACTGAAGCGCCGCTGCAGCGCCGATTATATTGGCGCGTGGGCCCCTCCCAATGACATCGGGGCCAACAGAGAAAGCTTCAGATGTTGCATCTCTGGGTACAGCTGCCGGATATATCTAGTTTGATGTCAGTTTTGAAATCTGACTCAGTCTCCCATCTGCTGAGTCCATCTGGCTACACACTAGGAAAGCCCAAGGTGAGATGCAAGATAAATGTCCTGGAACTCCAAGCGATGTGGTATGCACTCTACGCATTCCAGGACTGCCTTTCCAACAGGGTCGTCTTAATCCAGACGGACAACCCAGTGGCCATGTGGCATGTGAACAAATGGGGGCACAGGCTCTTATTTCCTCTGCCAAGAGGCAACGCAGATTTGGGCCTGGGCCCTGTCATGTTCCATGCTCCTGTGCATGATCTACCTGGCAGGTACGGAGAATGTGGTGGCGGACCGTCTCAGTCGGACATTCCACCCTGTGTGGTCCGTCAACCCCTCTGTGGCAGACAAGATCTTACACCAGTGGGGTCAACCGGACTTGGATCTTTCATGTCCTGGCAGAACCACAAGGTGAACTGCTTCTGCTCCCTGTGCAGGGAGGGAAAGGGACCAGCCGTGGATGCCTTCGCCCACACCTGGAGTGCGGTCTCCTGTATGCATACCCTCCGGTTCTGTTCATAGGTAATACTCTCGTGAAGCTACGATAGGACCGAGGCTCCATGATCCTTATAGCCCCGCATTGGCCGCAACAGGTCTGGTTTCCGATCCTCTGCAACCCATCCATCTGGGCACCTTGCCTGACCTCATCGCACAGGATTAGGGCAGGCTATGCCACTCGAACCTCCGGTCGTTGGCCCTTATGGCCTGGATGTTGAAAGGCTAGCGCTGCAATCCCTCAACCTTTTGGACACTGTCTCACAAGTCCTGGTAGCTTTGCGTAAGCCATCCACATGGAAGTCCTACCAAGTGAAGTGGAGGTGGTTCTCATCCTGGTGTGCGGAACAGGGTCTTGACCCTTTCACTTGCCCAACACCTAGATTTTTTGACTACCTCTGGCGCCTCTGAGTCTGGGCTACAGACTACCTCAATCTGGGTACATCTAAGTGCCATCAGTGCTTACTACCATGGAATAGGCGACACTCTGATCTCGGTGCAGCCTTTAGTGGGGCATTTCATGAGAGGATTACTACATTCTCCTTTTGTGCCCTGGGACCTCAACATAGTTCTGACATGGCTCATGTGGCCTCCATTTGAGCCCCTGCACTCCTGCGAGTTGAAGTATCTCACCTGGAAGGTCATCTTCCTAGTGGCAGTTACTTCTGCTCGCAGAGTCAGTGAGCTGCAGGCCCTAGTGACCTATCCGCCTTACACAAGGTTCTTCCACAACAGGGTGGTGTTGCGCACTCATCTTAAGTTCTTGCCTAAGGTAGTGACTGACTTTCATCTGAATCAGTCCATCATGTTGCCCACCTTTTTCCCGAGGCCACACTGTCACCCAGGTGAGCAGGCTTGGTCTGCAGTCCACCCAACATTTTGTCTCTTGTGACAAGAATAGACTTGGAGTTGCAGTGGGCAAGCAGACCCTGTTCAATTGGTTGGCAGACTGTATCGTTTTCTGTTATGAGCAAGCAGGCCTTCCAGTCGGAAGCCGAGTGAAAGCGCATTCAATAAGGGCCATGGCAGAGTCAGTAGCCCACTTCCGGGCAGTCCCTATTGCCGAAATCTGTAAGGCCGCAATATGGAGTTCCCTCCTCACCTTCACAGCCCATTACTGTGTGGACAAGGATAATTGACAGGCCAGCATCTTTGGCCAGTCTGTCCTCTGTAACTTATTCCCAGTGTGAGAACCCAACTCTCCCTACCTAGGGCCCAGTATGAGATTCAGCTTGCCTCCCATTGTTGCCAATAGCACCCCTGTTGTGCCTGTTGCACTTTATTGGGTGCCTATTGGCCCAGTGTATTCCGGGGGCAGCCTGCAGCTTGGTATTCACCCATCTGTGAGGACTACCATCCTGCTTGTCCTAGGAGAAAGCAGAGTTGCTGACCTATAACAGGTGTTCTCCCAGGACAGCAGGATATTAGTCCTCAGGAAACCAACCCGCCACCCCGTGGAGTTGGGTTTGTCTGCATTTTATTTTTTTGCTCTTTCTTTCTGCTATGATACGAGACTGAAAGGGGACCCCCATGTGGCTATGGGGTTAGTGACATGCTGGGCATGCTCAGTGTGCAGTATTCCATGCTGGACTCCATCTGATGATGTCACCCATCTGTGAAAACTAACATCCTGCTGTCCTAGGAGAACACCTGTTACAGGTAAGGAACTCTGCTTTCCTCTTGATGTGAAAACCAGATCCTTTGCAGATGACATCTTGCTGCATATAGCAGACCCTAAAAATTCACTGCAAGCTCTATTAGGAGAAATGACAGAATATGGTAAAGTGGCTGAGTTAAAATTAAACTTAGAAAAATGTAAAGCACTCCCTGCTTGGAGATGTGGACAAGAGAATTGTGGGGATAACTTTTGAATGAGATGGATGACTGATTCACATATTTAGGAGTAACATTGCAGTTGATCCTGGCAAATTATATAAGTTGAAGTTGACTCTTGGATTCCACAAAAGCGCTTTTTCAGCATTGGCAGGACTTCCCACTGTCTATCAGGCAGCGTAAACCTCTTTCAGCTGTTTGTGTTGCCCAAGTGGCTCTGATTCAGATTATACCCTGTTCCATAACTAATCGGAATTACAGTAGTTTTGAGAAGTTTTCTATGGAAAAATGCAATGCCACAACTGGCATTAGAGGCGAGACAGAGGAGTTATGAGTTTAGCCGATCCTGAGGCTTTACAATAGGGCATGCAACATGTGGCACACTGGATATTGGGTACACAATTTTGCACCCCCTACACAAAAGGAACAAGAGTGTTTCTTTACTTAATTTGGGTTTCCTTTTACATTTGCCTTCAACCATTCAAGGTGATACTCAGAAAATGTTTTTTGTTGACCCCTTTAGTCCATGCTTGAAGATCCCTATGCTCAGTGCTCCAGTTAAATAATTCAGTTATGCAATTGTTGCCGATGGTGGGTAATGTAAAATTACCGCACCAGCCACGCGTTTTGCTATTTGACAACTTAAATGGATTGGTGGTGGGACCAAAACTTACAAGGGTTTGGATACACAAGGTGCTAGTGTTAGAAAAAAAAAACTATATTGCAAAATTTAATTGAACATCCACCAACAGTTACTCAATGGAGGAACCAAATCGATCATGTGTATCTATGTGAAAAGTATGTGGAAAAAACAGACTTGAAGAAAAATGTTTCTGGTAGTTTGCAATTTATGCATACAATCTCTACCCCAAAAAGCAAGGAGCTTAATTCTTAACGATTTTTAACTTGATGACATTGGAAAAATTACTTACATGATAATTTCGTTTTCCTTAGTGTACACAGTTGGACTCAGGACCAATGGGTATAGTGTACTCCTGATAGCAGTGGGAGATGGAGTCAGTTTTCAATATGACTTCAGCACTACATATACCCTTACAGGAAGCTCTGCTCTTCAATATTCTCCTCGAAAAGCAATTGTGGATATATTTGTGTTTGGATAACTTGATTAACCTGATTAACTTTGAACCAGTTGACGTAATTTTCAGCTGGAGACCACCAGCTGAGAAACGCCAGTAACTATGGGTGTCTTAACTAGGGGTAAAGTCTGGCTTACCCGTGCTTGTCTTGCTCTCGAGGATTGTCACCCGAGGTTTCCATATTTTGGGGCAGCCATGGGCAGGATGCTGAGTCTATCTGTCTATACTAAGGAAAACAAAATTATCAGGTAAGTAATTTCTCCATTTCCTAGCGTGTAGCAGATGGACTCAGGACCAATGGGATGTACAAAAGCTACTCCTGACCTGGGTGGGAGGCTGCCCGTGACCCACTTAGTACTGCCCTTGCGAATGCTGTGTCCTCCCGGGCCTGCACATCCACGCGGTAGAACCTCAAGAAGGTGTGAATGGAGGATCACGTCGCCGCCCGACAGATCTCGGCGGGTGATAGCATCTTGGTTTCTGCCCAGGACACTGCCTTGGGCCCTTGTGGAATGGGCCTTGACTTGTAGAGGTGGAGGTTTCCCTGCCTCCATGTAGGCCACCCTGATTACTTCTTTGATCCAGCGGGTTATGGTTGCCCGCAAGGCCGCTTTCCCTTGTTTCTTCCCGCTGTGAAGAAAGAATAGGTGGTCCGTCTTTCGTATGGATTCCGATCTTTCCAGGTATCTGCCTAGAAGTCTGCCAATGTAAAGATGGCAAAGAAGGCGATAGTCTTCAGAGTCCTTATGCTCGTCTGGAGATGGTAGTGAGATGGTTTTGGTTTAGGTGGAAATGCGAAACCACCTTTGGAAGGAAGGAGGGGACAATGCATAGCTGAATGGATCCCGGTGTAAATTTGAGGAACTGTTCCCGACAGGATAGTGCTTGAAGTTCAGAGATGCGACGGGCTGAACATATTGCTACTAGAAATGCAGTCTTCAAGGTCAAGAGCCGTAGGGACAGACCGCGGGGTAGGTCTAAAGGAAGCTCCCACTAGGAAGTCTAGTACTAGATTGAGATTCCATAGGGGGCACCGGCCACCTTTAGTGGAGGTCGGATTTGTTGACCCCTCTCAGGAAGCGGGAGATGTCTTGATGGGAACATAGACTGTTGCAGTCCGTTTTGGCTCTGAAGCAGGCCAGTGCTGGCACCTGAACCTTGATGGAAATTGAGAGAACAATCCTTTCTTTAAGCCGTCCTGCAGAAATTCCAGGATCATGGGGATTTTGGCTGTCCGCGGAAGGATGTCGCAGTCTTCACACCAGGCTTCGAATATTCTCCATATTCATATGTAGGTTAGAGACATGGAAAACTTGTGTGCGCAGAGCAAGGTGTCAATCACTGCCCCCGAGTATCCACTCTTCTTCAGGTGAGTCCTCTCAATGGCCAGACCGTAAGAGAGAATCTAGTTGGGTCTTCATGGAGGATTGGTCCTTGCTGGAGCAGGGTCCCTGTATGGAGGTAGACACAGAAGGGTTCCCCGCCAGAGGGTCTTCTCATGTCTGCGTACCACGGCCTTCTTGGGCCAGTCCGGGGCCACTAGAAGTACTAGCCCTTTGTGATGTTCTATCTTGTGGATGATTCCGCCCACTAGTGGCTATGGGGGAAAGGCATACAGCAGGTCCACCTGTGGCCAGGTCTGGACAAGGGCGTTGATCCCCTGGGATTTGTGGTTCTCGTCTGTGGCTGAAGAAGTTGGGAACTTGGGGCATTGGACCGAGTTGCCAGAAGATCCATGGCTGGTGTCCCCAGTGGTTTACTATCAACTGGAAGGCTGTGGTCAACAGCATCCATTCCCCTGGGTCTAGACTTTCTCTGCCTAAGGTAGTATCCGGCAGTGACGACGTCTTTCCCGCGATTGTAGGCAGCTGAGATCCCTTGCAGGTTTGCTTCCGCCCACGCCATTAGGGGGGGGGGTCTATTTCCAGGGACACCTGTTGGCTTCTGGTTCCTCCCTGGCGGTTGATTGTAGGCAACTGTTGGTGGCGTTGTCTGACATGACTGACAAATTCACCCCGGAGTCTTGTGACTGAATCATAGGCAGGCTAGTCTGACTGACCGGCTTCCGGGTCAGTTGATGTTCCATCCCGACTCTTCCTTGTCCCATTGCCCTTGGGCCGTCAGTTCCTGGCAGTGGGCTCCCCACCCTCGTAGGCTCACATCCATGGTGAGCAAGATCCAAGTCGGTTGTGGATAGCCTTACTCCCTTGCTCAGATGGTCGTCTTGTAGCCACCATTGGAGCTGGGGTCCATGCCTCTGCCGGTAGCTGGAGGCAAACGACATAGCCCTGGGACATCGGGTTTACTAGCATGACAGTAGGGAACGTTGAATTGGTCGCATGTGAGCCCTTGCCCATGGGACAACTTCTAGGGTCGATGTCATAGGCCGAGGACTTGGAGGTAGTCCCATACCTTGGCCGAGCACAGTTCAACATTTTTCGCAACTGGTTCCATCACTTCCTTCTCCTTGTAGGGGGAAAGAACGAGCTTGTCTTGTTTGGTTTCAAACCGGACTCCCAGTATTCTAGTGATGGGAGGGCTTCAGGCAACTCTTGGTTGTGTTGACAGGCCCACGCAAGTGTCTGCAGTAGATTCTTGACTCTGGTGGTCGTCTGGTGACTTTCCTCTGGCGATTTTGCCCTGATCAGCCAATCGTCCAGATACGGGTTGTACGAGGATTCCTTCTTTCCTCAGTGTCGCCGCCAGTACAATCATGATTTTAGTGAACGTCCAAGGGGCCGTGGCCAGTCCGAAGGGCAGTGCCCGGAACTGGTAATGATGGTCCAGGATCGTGAAGCGTAGAAAGCGCTGGTGGTCGTGATGGACCAGGATGTGGAGATAGGCTTCTGACAGATCCAGAGAGGTCAAAAATTCTCCCGGCTGTACTGTTCTTATGACCGAGCGTAGGGTTTCCATGCAGAAGTGTGGTACCCTCAGGTGGCGGTTGACGGACTTGAGGTCCAGGATGGGCCGGAACGTTCCCTCTTTCTTGGGGACGATAAAATAGATGGAATAGTGTCCAGTATAGCCTTTAGGGCGAGTAATTTTGTCAGTGTGGTTTCCACCGCCGTCTTCTTGGCGAGAGAGTGGCAAGGGGATTTCACAAATTTGTCTGGAGGGATACTGTGGAAGTCCAGGTAGTATCCCTCTTGAATGATGGTTAGGACCCACTTGTCTGACATTATCTCGACCCATCTTTGGTTAGAATAGGGCAAGCCTAATGCTTCTCCTGTGGATAGGTCTGTTGATTCTCATTGTGGGGTGCGGGTGGGGCCTGGGCCTGAGCCAGCTCCCCTCTTATTGTGTCTGTTCCGAAAGGATTGGCCTCTGCCTGCGGGGCGAGGTGCTTGGTATGGTTTTTGTATGCTTTAAAACTCTGCAATCTCTAACCTTGTAGGAGAAGTCCATTAATGGTATTAATCAATTTTACTTAGGAATAGCCACTGCTATTAATTGCATCAGTAGAATGGGATCTTCTTAGTGTTTGGGTAATTGCCATGGTTCTTGTGGCCCTGGTTTTGGCCTCTGTTGGAAACAGGATGCTGGGCTTGATGGACCCTTGGTCTGACCCAGCATGGCAATTTCTTATGTTCTTATGTGTTCGATGGAGAGGGGCGTGACTTCTTTTTTGTTCCTGTCCTCCGGTAGCCGAGGGTACTGGGGATACCCCTATTCGTCGGCTAACTTCTCCAGTTCGCTTGCCGAACAGGAGGGCTCCTTTGAAGGCATCTCATGACGTTAGTCTTGGAAGTCATGTTGGTTGACCAACCCTCGGAGCCAGAGTTGCCTTCTGGCTACCACTAAGAATGAGACGCCCCTTGCTGAGGTGCGCACCAGGTCGGAGGTCGCATCTGTGAGGAAAGATATCGCGGTTCTAATGTTTCAATGGACATAGTTACATCCCTGGAAAGTGACAAGCAGGCGCGTGTCACCATGGCGCAGCAGGCAGTAGTTTATGCGCCTGATTCGACGCTGTTGCGCACGGCTCAGTTGTGCGCCCAATACAGCGATCAAAGGGGGGGAAATGGCGCCGGCTACCACTATGGGCAAGAGGGCGGCCTCCCCTTGTTACCGAATCGGGTTCTAGCCCGGACGGTTGCTGTTCAACCCAATGGGACAGACGCGGAGGGCGATCTGTGCGGCTATCTGAGCCTCGGAGACTGGAGACTAAAATGTTTCTACCTTACCTTGTCTCTGTGCTTCCCGGTCTTGCGCCGGGCGGTCTCCGGCTACGGGGGGAGAGGGAAATACTCACCGCCGCGCTCGGTATTGCACCAGCTGCCTCTCAGCCACTCCCGTTTCCTGGGGGCTAAGTTCATGCCGGGAGCCAGCTACTGGACCGAGGTTTGCCTCTGAGGGATCTCGGAAATCAGCTCAGGAAATCTCGATTGGGGGAGGGACCCTTAGGTATCACTGCAGGAGAGCGGGGCTCAACTTGTAGAGGTAAGATTTTGGAATTTTCTTTCTTCTTTGGTTTGGATTTTCTAGCGCTGAGCAAGCGTGGGTAGAGTCCCAAACTGCTAAAGAGACTGAGAAATAGTGAAGAGCAGAGCATTACCTGCACAGGTATATAGGAAAAATTAGTTCTTACCTGTTAATTTTCGTTCCTATAGTACCACAGATCAGTCCAGACCATGGGTTGAGCCTCCTGTCCAGTAGATGGAGACAGATCAAAACTGAAAGGGTATCCTAGATCAGGACAGAGCCTACCTTGCAGCCCTTCAGTATAACCATTGTCAAAGCAGCAAAAGGCATAAGGTTCAAGCAAGTAACAAGATAACTATTAAGTTGTTTAGAATAAGCAAACAATAGAACAATTGAAAGAACTGTGTGACTAATCGCTCTTGTATGACTACCCCAGATCTATCATAAAAGATGCTTCCGGTGCCTGTAATGAGAATCCAAGAGAGCCATGCAGACACAAAAATATTCCTATAAGAAGGAAAAAACCAGGAAAGACTGGTATCACATCTGGACTGATCCGTGATACTACAGGAATGAAAATTAACAGATGATAACTAATTTCCTTTCCCTGTACATACCCAGATCAGTCCAGACCATGGGATGTACCAGAGCTTCCCTACAAAGGGTGGGACCGAGACAGTCCCGCTCAATGTACCTGCCAACCAAAGGAACCAAACACTGGTGCCTGTACATCAAGGCGGTAATGCCTAGCAAAGGTATGCAGGGATTTCCACATAGCTGCTCTGCATATTTCCTGTGGAGAGACCAATTGACTCTCCGCCCAAGAAGTAGCCTGAGAACACAAGGAATGAGCCTTCAAGCCCTCAGGAACTGCCCGGCCCTTACAGATATAGGCTGAAGAAATCGCCTCCTTCAACCACTGAGCGATCATAGTCTTAGAAGCTTGGTTGCCCCTACTAGGACTACTCCACAGAACAAAAAGATGATCCGAGACCCGGAAGTCATTCGTAACCTGAAGGTAACGCAGTAAAATGCGTTTAACATCCAGTCGGCAAAGGTCACTGCCACCTGACCTCGCTATATTCTCAGGAGAAAACGCGGTGAGTTCCATTGACTGATTGACGTGAAACGAGGAAACAACCTTCGGCAAGAAGGAAGGTACGGTTTTGAGAGAGACGCCTGAATCCAAGAACTGCAGAAAAGGCTCTCTACAGGACAGAGCTTGAATCTTCTAGCGGAGCACTGGCAACCAGGAAGACAGTCTTGAGCATCAAGTCCTTGAGAGTAGCCCAATGGAGAGGTTCGAAAGGAGCCGCACAAAGACCCTGGAGGACCAAATTTAGGCTCCAAGAAGAACAAGTGGCCCAACGGGTGGCCTCAGGTGCTTAGCGCCCCTGAGGAAATGGACGACATCTGGGTGAGAGGCCACCGCATGACCCTTGATGGTGTCCAGGAGGGAACAGAGGGCGGAAACCTGGACACGCAAAGAGCTGACGGAAAGACCCTTGGAGAGGACCCCACTGAAGGAAAGTGAGAATCATAGAAATCGAAGGGGAACGAGCCGACGGCACCAGATTCCGCGCAGGCATTCTCAAAACTTTTCCAGACGCGGATATAGGCTAGGGACGTAGACTGCTTATGAGCCCGGAGCAGAGTGGAGATAACCTCTTCTTTATAACCCTTTCTCCTCAATCTTCGCCGTTCAAATGCCATGCCGCTAGACAGAAGCGATCCGCCTGGTCAAAATATACGGGACCCTACCGAAGAAGACGGGGGAGATGGCCAAGGCGAAGAAGACCGTCCACCAGCTTTACCAGATCCGCGAACCATGGCCTGCGAGGCCACGAGAATGGCCGGTCCCCGGTGAAGCTCTATTCTCCTGAGAATTTTTCCCACTAGTGGCCAAGGCAGAAACATGTAGAGGAGAATGTCGGGAGGCCAAGGGAGGGCCAGAGATCCACTCCCTCTGAGCATGCTCCCTTCAGCAGCTGAAGAATCTGGAGCTTTGGCGTTGGACAGAGTTGCCATCAGGTCCAGGTGAGGGGGACCCCACCTGCGAACAATCAGAGCCATCTCCTCATCTGACAACTCCCACTCGCCAGGATCGAGACGTTGTCGGCTGAGGAAGTGGGCTTGAACACTCTCTCCTTGCCCACTATGCTGGAGGCAGCCAGACGATCCAAGTGCCTCTTCGCCCAAGTGAAGAGCTTGCTGACTTCCAGCGCTACCAGGCATCTTCGGGTACCCCCCCCCCGACGATCGATATAGGCCACAGATGTGGAATTGTCAGAGAGAACACGTACTGCCTTGCAGCGGATTAGCGGGAGAAAAACCTTGAGAGCCAGGCGCATCGCACGAGCTTCCAGACTATTGATGTGCCAATGGGACTGGACTGGGGACCAGTGTCCTTGTGTCGTTTAAGATTGACAGACTGCTCCCCACCCAGGGAGACTGGCGTCCGTCATGACTGACCCACGAGGGAGTCAGTAGGGGCAACCCCTTTAGGAGATGCACCAGCCACCATTGTATGTCTGCATTGGTAGAGTTGGAAAGAGGTAGGATCTCCTGGAACTGCTCGGACACTGGCTGCTAGCGGGATAATAACGTTCTCTGTAATGGCCGCATATGCGCAAAAGCCCAGGGGACCAGGTCGATAGTGGAGGCCATGGTCCCCAGAACCTGCAGGTAATCCCACTCCATGGGAAGCGGCAGGGAAATAAAGCTGCGCCTTGATCGGTGAGCTTGAGCGCCCAAGCGTCTGGGAGACATACTTTTCCGGTCCGGGTATCGAAGCGAGCTCCCAGGAATTCCAGGACCTGGGAGGGCTGGAGATTGCTTTTGGGGAAGGTGATTATCCAGCCGAGCAAAGTGAGGAGAGCAAAGACCCTGTCAACCGCACGCCCGCAAAGAGCTGACGCCTTGGCCCACACGAGCCAGTTGTCCAGATAAGGGTGGACTAGGATTCCTTCTCGGCGGAGTGCAGCCACCACTTCCACTATGATCTTGGTAAAAGTGCGGGGAGCGATGGCAAGGCCGAAGGGTAGAGCCCGGAACTGGAAGTGTTGGTTCAGGATGTGGAATCTGAGATACTTCTAATGCTCTCATCGAATCGGTATGTGAAGGTAAGCCTCTGTCGCCTGGACGGACCGCCGCTATCACCGCCCTCAGGGTCTCATTTGAAAATGGTTTACCCTGAGAGCTTGGTTGACTCGCTTGAGGTCCAGGATTGGATGGAAGGCATTGTCCTTCTTGGGCATGATGAAGTAAATGGAATACTGGCCGGCACCTTGTTCCTGCACTGGTTACCGGGATTATCGCCCCAAGTTCCTGGAGCCTGGCTAGGGTTTGACCATCCGCAGGCCTCTTTCGTGGACCGCAAGGAGAGACTAGATGAAGATCAGGTAGGTCCCGGGCAAATTCTAACGCATAACAGTTTTCTATCACCTCGAGGACCCATTGAGCGGACATGATTTTGGCCCATTCCTCGCAAAACAGAAAAAGACGCCCACCTAAGTTTCGTGCAGAGGAATGAACAGGCTGGATCTCATTGGGGAGCGGACTTGGTGGCCGGGTGTTGCTGACTACCCATCGCGGAAGCCACGACCGCCCCAAAAGGAATGAGACCATGACTGGGACCTGGAGGTGCCTCCTCTGGGAAAGGAACCTCACACCCTGTTGTACCGGCGTTGTCCCTGGAAGCGGGTACGTGTCGGGAAGAAAGACTTAGACTGTTTAGGGCGGTCCTCTGGCAGCTTATGGACCTTGTTTTCGCCCAAGGATTTGATAAGCTGTTCCAGGTCCTCTCCAAAAAGCAACTTGCCCTTAAAAGGAAGTGTGCCCAGCTGAGCCTTGGACAAAGAGTCCGCGGACCAGTTGCGCAGCCAGAGGGAGGCGTCTGGCTGAAACTGCGGAAACCATTGCCTTGGCCTGCACGCGAAGCAAGTCATACAGGGCATCCGCGCCATATGCAATGGTGCCTTCTAAGCGGCGTTCCACCTGCTCAGCCTCTGCAGAAGGGAGGTCCTGGGTGCTGAGTAATTGCTGAACCCACCTAAGGCTTGCCCGCTGCATGAGACTGCTGCAGATTGTCGCCCGGACACCTAAAGCTAAGACCTCAAAGATCCACTTAAGAAAAAACTCGAGTTTGCGGTCTTGAACATCCTTCAAAGCTGTAGCGCCCACCACTGGGATCATGGTATGCTTGGTGACCGCAGAGACAGAAGAATCCACTTTGGGAGTCTTCAGCATGTCCAGGCAATCTTCTGGGAGCGGGTAGAGCTTATCCATAGCTCTCCCGACTCTGAGACCCATTTCTGGAGCTTCCCATTCCTGTGTAAAAGAAGTAATCTATGGAAGGGAAATGTGCGCAGGAGCACCCTAAGTCCCGCCAGGACCGGGTCTGCATTAGCCGGCATCGTCTGCATTAGCCGGCATCGCGGCTGTCACCGTATCCTCCAGGGGGAGCATCAATCCCCAATTCCTGTAGAATGAATAGACTGAGTATGCGGGGATAATCGCCCTCGAGCGAGGGGCCTGCGTAGAAAAATCCTCATCAGGATCCTGAAGGGGATCCATGGGAGGCTGCGGCGGATCCGGAGGGAGGGGGGCCCCCGGGACCACCCGGACGGGGCCCTGTGCATCCGGCACCGTGGGGGGTAGTGGCGCGGGCATCAGAGGAATCTTTGGTGGGGGGACCTAGAGGGGGATCCTCATGCAGGCTAGCTAAATATGATTTGTGCAAAAGAAGCACAAATTCAGAAGAAAAATCGGGCCCGAGATGATTTTCCCATGGGGGGAGGGGGGGTCCGGCACAACCCCCTGAGAGCGCACCGGGCTCAAATCAGGGGGTAAAACGTGCAGATCCTGCTCCTCTGCCCCCTGTAAAGCAGAATCGGCATCGGGACTAATTCCCAAGGTGGCCGCCGTTCCCGTGGTTTGTCGGGTCGGGAATGGTCTGGCCATGCGTTGGGGAGCACGTCCCAGGGCTGAAGTTTGATGCTGCCGAGAAGGGGCCCTCCCCACCCGGCAGCCATCCGGAGCACAAACCATCTCGGGAGAGCCAGGAGGCTGGCTCTCCACAGGCACTACAGAGATTTGAATGTGGCATTAAAAGTGAAGCACAGCCGTGAGACAAACAAAAATCAGCTGAGCAGGGAGCCCCTGGCAGAGAAGTGCAGGTGATCAAACCCTGCTCTCTCCCTGACAAACAACAAATGCCAAATAAACCTTTCTGCCTCTCTGCAATCTCCCTAAGTTTCTCTCCTTTTTAAAAATATGATAGGGGAATAAACGTCCCTGAGAACACACCTGAGGAACCAACATCTTGGGGCAAGGCAGAAGGCAAAGGGGGAGTGACTGGAACCACCAGTATCGCCCTAAGTAAAAGGATCACCGGGAAGGGAGCCTAGGCTGAACGAGTCAAGGGGCAAGCCCCTCTAGGCACCCCAAGAGCAAGGGAGACAGGACTGTCTCCCTAACACAGTCAAAGAAAGTGACACAATTTAAAATCTGTTTTGTTTTGTTTTTTTTAATAGAATTAAATCCAATCAATACTTGCTTGAGCTTGCCTACCAAGAAAAGAAGCAAAGAAGAAGCCCCGCAGGGTAAGGGCAAGCTAACGGAACCACAGGGTGAGCTGTCTGTCATCTGCTGGCGACAGCCAAATACTGAAGGGCTGCAGGGTAGGCTCTGTCCTGATATAGGATACCCTTTCAGTTTTGGTCTGTCTCCATCTGCTGGACAGGAGGCTCAACCCATGGTCTGGACTGATCCGGGTACGTACAGGGAAGTAGTGCTGATATCAGATTGAAATCTGACTCCAGCTCCATCTGCTATCAGGAGTACACTATACCCATTGCTCCTGAGTCCATCTGCTACACGCTAGGAAATTTAACTTGCAACCAGAGTTAAAGGCAGGATAAATGGCAACACGAACTGTTCTACCTAGGCAGGAGGAGGAGAGTAACTGAGGGGATAGTGTTGGTTGTGGTATGAACAACGGTACAAGCCTATGATCAGAACAAAACCTTAGGGGCGGATTTTCAGAGCCCTGCTCGCGTAAATCCGCCCAAAACCGGGCGGATTTACGCGACCAGGGCCCTGCGCGCCGGGAAGCCTATTTTACATAGGCCTACCGGCGCGCGCAGAACCCCGGGACTCGCGTAAGTCCCGGGGTTTTCAGAGGGGGCGTGTCGGGGCGTGTCGGGGGCGGGCCCGAACCGCGCGGCGTTTTCGGGGCGTGTCGGGAGCGTTCCGGGGGCGTGGCTACGGCCCGGGGGCGTGGCCGCGCCCTCCGGACCCGCCCCCAGGTCGCGTCCCGGCGCGCAGGAGGCCCGCTGACGCGCGGGGATTTACGCCTCCCTCCGGGAGGCGTAAATCCCCCGACAAAGGTAAGGGGGGGGTTTAGACAGGGCCGGGCGGGTGGGTTAGGTAGGGGAAGGGAGGGGAAGGTGAGGGGAGGGCAAAGGAAAGTTCCCTCCGAGGCCGCTCCGATTTCGGAGCGGCCTTGGAGGGAACGGGGGTAGGCTGCGCGGCTCGGCGCGCGCCGGCTATACGAAATCGATAGCCTTGCGCGCGCCGATCCAGGATTTTAGCGGATACTTTTGTTTGCGCCTGGCGCGCAAACAAAAGTAGGCTATTCGCGCTCGTTTTAAAATCCACCCCATAGTGATAGTCTTCTTCTCATGTGTTGCATTTCAGCTAAAGTTGTATATGGATGAAAATGACTAAAAAATACAAAAAAAAAAAAAAAATTAAACAGTGACAAAACAAAGGCAGAAAACAGGATGGGGAGGAAAAGCATCCCCAGTAGGAAATTCAACAGAGTTGGCTTGCAAGAAATATATTCAAAATAAAGATAAGTGGTGGAATCACAGGCTGAGCATAACGCAAAGAAGCCAAACTTTCTGGTTCTCCTTCCATTTCATCTTGCTCAAATTAGTCTAGTCCAAACAAGTGCAAAGTGGGTTGGGTTTTGGTTTGGTTTTTTTTTTTTGGGGGGGGGGGGGGGGTTTGTTTTTTTTTTCCTGCTGGGACTAGTGTTTGTGTAATTGACTGTTTACAGAAATTTATGGAATGAAACAGCTTGCATGGTGATTGTGGTATTGGCAGTTTGTTCTGTATTTATAATTTTAGTTAACTCTGCACTATGTTTAGATTTGTGACTTATGTATGTTTTGCACAGTGCCTAGGCCCGCAGAGCTTAATACATTTTAATAAATACAAGTACCAAAGCCCCTCTACTTTAGGGAGGGAGGGAGGAAGCAAGGGCTGCTTTCACAACTCCCAATGCTATAAGCTGTCCAATGCTTGCAAAAAGAATACAAGGACAACCCGATAGCTTCCTTGCAACTATCTGCAAGAGAAACTGTGACAGTCTCTGCCCGAGAGGAGGACTGTGCCAGACCCCTAAGTAAATGCACTGAAGCAATCATCTCTCTAATTCATCTGGCAATAGTGCCTTTTGAGGCTGCTTCACTCCTGTGTGGCTCCCTAAACAAAATGAACAATCTGTCATATGGAAAAAAAAAAAAGATAACTCCCACTACCTAAGGAGGACCTGACACCCATCCAGAAACCTTAAGTACTACTTATTGCCCTGACACTTGGTCTTTGAAAAGACCAGAATGGTAATAGACTGATTTCAAATGAAACACTTGACAAGACATTAGGCAAAAAGTGGGGAATATGTTAGGACACAAATTCAGAACCAATAATCAGAAAAGGACTTCTACAATTTCTGAAATACATTGAGCTGAACAAATGGCCAGTACAAAAACTGCTTTCAAGGTAAAATCTTTCAGAGAATCCTGTTTCAGGGACTAAAAAGAGTTGCAGCCAAACCCCTAAGAACCAAATTGAGATCCCAATGGTTGCAAGGGAGGGCAAAGTTCTCCCCATTAAAAAAAAAAAAAGGGGGACCAGTCCAAATGAGCAGCCACAGACACACCACTGTCCCCTGGAACAGAACAGAGCTCCAACCTGAACCTGCATGGAACTCCAATGCCAGGCCTTTTTCCAAACCTTTCTGGAGAAAAGCCAAAAGGCCAGGAACATTGCAATGTTAAGGAAACACCTTTCCTTGCAGAAGGCATCAAGATGGGCTAAACCCAAATGTAAGCCAAAGTCAAACTCTCAAGCCTTTAAAAGAGTGGAAATGACTGAAGAAGAGTAAGCCTTGCTCAGGCATGCCCTTCATAAGCCAAGCTGTAAGATAGATCTGAAAAGGGTTGATCATGGCAATTGATCCATGAACTAGAAGACCCCTGACATCTGGGAGATGCAGAGGAAGATGGTCCTGAAGCCTCATTAAAAGGAAAGGAAATTTCTCCTTTCATCTCATCCTGCTACACTAGTCCAGCGCTCAGAAGTGGAAAGTACCAAAGCTTCAATTACCCAGGAGCTAGGAAATGATGGCTGCCTGCAAAACTTCTCCCCCCCCCCCCAAGCTGTTTCCTCCTGCACAAGCACATCTAGCTGTTAATGCTTCACAAAGGTATTCAGCGATGGGCACATAGCTGTCCTGCAACTATCAGCTACTGTGAGCCCTCACCTCCATCTAGGATGCCGACTGTGCCCTGGTGGAGTTCACGTGCACTAATGCTGGAGGTTTCTTGTCGCTGAGGAAATAAGCTAAAACAATAGTTTCCTTTATCCAGTGAGCCAGGGCAGCCTTACAGGCTGCCTCCCCCTTACGTAGACCTCAAAACAGGATAAACAATTTGTCAGACTTGCTGAAGTCATTAGTAATCTCCAAATATCGCAGAATAAGCCTCCACGTCCAGGCCTTGAGAGACCAATACTGCAGCCCACGCTTCTCTTGAGAAAAAGCCAGGAGGGAAATCATTTGATTGATATGAAAAACAGAATTCACTTTAGGCAGAAATGCCGGTACCGGATGAAGTGACTGCACCCGATGAGATCACCAAAAAGGGATCCCTTTGAGACAAGACCTGCCCCGGGAATGCATTTTCAATGATAGGTCCTTTGGTGAAGCCTGCTTCAGAGGCTGAAAGGAAGCCCTCAGTAGGGCTTTCAGCAACAAATTAAGATCTCATATGGAAATAATGGGTCAAAAATGAGATCACAACCTCTTCATGCTCCTCAAGAAGCGGGACATATCCAAATGAGCCACTAGAGCAACACCTCCCCAGCAGGGCCTGGTACCATGAAATCTCTTCCCCCTGCACCTTCAAGGAATTTAAGGCAAGCTCCTTTGTCTAGACCACCCTGAAGAAAGGCCAAGATCCAGTGTACCCAATAGGGAAAGTCTGATATGGACCCTCAAAACTGCTCAGCCAGACGCAAATATAGGCCAAGAAAGTGGACCATTTCTGAGACTTAAACAGCATAGAAATCACCGCTGAGGACTACCCTTTCTTCCAAAGTCGACGCTCAAGAGCCAGACTCTGACAGAAAGGAGCATCATCTTCCTTGAGCACGGGCCCTTGAACCATAAGACCCCCATGCCTTCGGAAGGCAAAAGGATCAGTCCATTTGCAACCGCATGCAGTCCGCATATTACAGTCCACGAGGCCAGTCCAGCACAATCAGAACGACCTAGTTGCTTTCTAGTTCTACTCTCCATAGCAGCCTGCCTATGAGTGCCCATGAAGAGAAGACATACAGGAGCTCTCGCTCTGGCCAGGGCTGTACTAGGGTGTCTATGCCCGTCACTCCCTTGTCCTGTCGCTGACTGAAAAAATGATCTACCTTTTGTATTCTGCTGGATCACCATCAAATCCATTGGTGGACAACTGCTACCTCCAACAGATCTAGTAAAAAAACATCCTTGCTTAACTTCCATTCCCTGGGATCTAACCAGATTCAGCAGCGGAAGTAGGTTTGAACATTTTCCTGACCGGCAGTGTGCACTGCTGAAAGCAACCATAGGTTCCTCTCCACCCAAGGAAACAGGAATGACATCTCCACTGAAACACCCCCCCCCCCTCCAGATTCTGGGTTCCTCCCTACCCAATCGCATTCGCCACTGCTGTTGCGTTGTCAGATACAACCCCAATGGCCCTGCTCTCCAATCTATTGATGGACCACCCAGCCTCCAGCGGACACCAAGTTCCTTGATCCACCTGATCCTGACAGTGAGCCCCAGCGAGGCTCGCAACCATCATCATCAAAATTCAGGACAGTGTTGTTAAGCCGACTCCCTTCAACAAATGTAAAGGAACCATCCACCAAAGTAGTGACTCACATACCAGCTAACTCAGTAGAAGCTGCATGCTGTAGACCTGAATCTCTGAAGACCTTCTTGACAGGAGTGATGTCTGGAGAAGTTCTATGTAGGCTCTGACCCATGGGGCCAAGTCCAGGGTTGCTGCCATCAACCCAAGTGCTGGCAAATAGTCCCACATGGAGGGAACTAGCATCTCCAGGAACCTTTGAATCTGATGGAGTTTCGGCCAGACCCTTTCATCCGTGAGGAATATTTGTCCTACCTGCGTATTGAACTGTGCCCCCAGGTACCCTAGGACTGTGTGGGCTGAAGTGTACTCTTGGTAAAATTGGGTACCTGCCTTCTTAGAACAGAATATACCAAGGAGATGGCCCCTCAAAACTGTCTACCCAGCTGCTACGGTCTGGAGGCTCAAAATTGTCTCCAATCTATGCCCATTCTACAAAAGGAGCGACCTTTGTCCTCTGGCAAGCACTGGGCTTTTGGATTTCAGAGATTCTTGACAAATTGGTCCAGATCCTCGCCAAACAATGGCTTGCCCTCAAAGAACAAGTTCCCCAGGCAGGTTTTATATCAAGAGTCAGCAGCCACACTATAACCGAAAAGCCCATGGTCCGTGAGGAGCTTCAGATCAAGTCATACAAAGTGTCCATCAGAAAAGCTGCTGTGGACTCTCTTCTGGCCACCTCAATGCTCTCCAGCAGCTGTTGGATTCAACAGCCGCTACCGCCAAACAAATGGAAATCCAAACTGCCAACTGATCCTTCATTGATGTGCCCCCTCCCCCTCCAATGGTGGTATGCCTGGTGTCAGCTGTAACCAGAGCATCCCCATACAGGATCTGAAAAACCTCTATACCAAGGCCCCTGGATGTGGGTACAACAGATGGCAGGAAATTAACAAACCAAAGGCTTGACTGGGGATTCCCATTCAGCCAACATCTTCTGCTCTACATGCGGGTTAAGCAGAAGGGTGATTGTGGATTTCCTCTTTCCCTTAATTATAGAATTCAAAGCTGGAGTCTACTGTGGCTTCATCTCCTCCAGGCGGAAACAAGAAATCACCTGCTCAATCAAATAACCGATCTTGTCCCTATAAAAAAGATGAATCATAGAATCTGTCTCAGCTAGCGTGAAGCGTTTCCCCTCCAACAATGCCAAACTATTGGCATCCTTGCTTCCTCCCAAGAATCCCCTGGCCCCTCAATCGCCAGCCATATCTTCTTGGCAGGAATCTCGGGAGAGGGAATTGACAAACAATCACCTTCCATCTTAGCTGTGGCCCCGCAGGTTTGGAGAATGCATATAAGCCTTAGTGAAGGAAGTGAAATATTCTGGAAAAGAATCCCCCCTCGCTCCCAGTGTCAATCCAGTTATGCAGTTCCCCCTTCAGCCATAGTCAGCACCAAACCAGGAGCAGAATCCACCTCCCCCCACCCCGCCTCCTGCCCCCTCACAGCCCATCCATGCCTGAACATGTGGCAACATTCAAGATGGCAGCTGCCTCTGGAGCCTAATTGATGACTGCATGTCAGGGTCTTCTACAGTTATGTGCCAACGGTGAAGGAAGAGCCAAGCTCTCATGTGCGCAAGAGCTGGGTTCTGCCCCGTCTGGTGTCGTGCCAGGCACATGGGGCCTCTCTTCCCCACACTGGAAGGACTCCACAGGCCTCGCAGCAATGGAATCCACAGCCCAATTTTTTCATTTGGTTAACTGTGCCACTACACTGTTTGCTGTAAGAGTGCCCCAGTTCCTCCTGCTCCACCCCCCCCCCCCCCTTTCATGGTTCCAGCAACACCAGCTGCACTCACCTCCAGACAGCCACCACTACCACTGCACTGCTGCTGTCCTGCACACCACCATGGCTGTTCAAGAGAGGGAGGGAAGGAAACAATGTGGGGAACAAACAATTCACAAAAGGTACAGGAACCAAAAGCTCCTCTTAGAAGGAAAAAAAACAAATTAAGCTTCTCTGTCCTCTCCCTTCCTCGCCATCCCCCAGTCTTTTTTTTTTTTTTTATCATGCTCCTCTGAAGCACAACCAAACACTCCAGGAGTGAGAGCAGACCATGGCATGTTGCATCATGCCATGTCTACCATCTGCTGGAAGCAGAAAATACTGGATTCCTGCTGCTGGTAGGGGGAAAAAACCCATTTGTCAGAGCTGGACTGGTGTAGCAAGATGTGTTGGACTATTTTTTTTTTCCAGGAGATTCTCCCCCCCCCCCCCCCCCCCCCCCCCCGACTGAGTGCCCCTCTTAGATGGTTCACTCAACTGGCATAGCAGGGGTCTGGCCTGCAACAGTGCCAGTGACTCTTACCATCTGTGGGAGGCAAAGAATATTGGGTCGTCCCTGTGCTGCACCACCTATACATAGTTTTAGTAATGTCACTGCAGAAATGAGTGTGCTCTGTCTCTATCTGCTGCTAGAGGGACCCAACCCACTGGTTTGGACTGACCTGCTGGATCAAGATCGAAAATCCCGTTTTGTGGTATCATTGCTTCTCTAAGAAAAAGGGGCCTATCTGCAGAAGAAGTGACTTTCTCAAACCCCTCTCCCCCTTTCACTTTGATCTTTAATGCTTTTGTACAGGAATGCAATTGTGCCATGGATAAGTTGCAAAGACTTAATTTAATATAAAACCACATGTTCCATCAACTTTAAATAGAATTTAAGAATAGCTTAGCAAGTTTCTACATCTTCCAACAATGACAAAGAGAGCGGTTTCAAACAGTTGCAGAAATTTTTTCCAATATCATTCCCTTCAAAAGGATCATTTACACCCATACAGGAATCTGAGTCCTTCACGCTTTGTTTAAAGCTAGTACTGAGCAAGAGAACAATGTGACTCTGCAGCTGAGTGCAATTCCTCTACAACCTGTAGATGGTAGTATAGCCACAGCATCCTGGAATGTTCTATCGATTAGGTCACATTTCTGCAGTGCAGTTGCCTATAGTCCCTGAAATTAATAGATGTTTTTTCTTCCAGCTGCTCCAGTGTGATGGAACTAGAAATGCTAATGCCAAAGTATAGAACTGTCTGCTCTATCCCCCCCTCCACCTCGTAGCAGGAAAGAGGTGATATTTAAATTTTAACCCTTGAAGCCTACAGCAGAATAAGGAGAAATATATCGTTTACAGCTGCTTTTCACACCTAAGTCACTCAGCCCTCCAAGACCAGAGATTGCATCCAACATCAGGCCCTACTGCAGGAGGTGACGAGATATATAGGAGAGAGTTTCACAGTGCAGGATCACTACTGCTGGCTGTAGAGAAAACGTATGATGCTATTCTTGCAGCCTGTCTAATTATGGTGCATTAGCTGTGCGATGATGGAGGGCCACCTGATGCACTTCTGCTTTGCTGTTGAGGTCAGCTAATGTGCTTGAGCAGGCTGTAAATCTGTTCTAGGACATGTTTAAACCCCTGATCTTTGGGAGTTCTGCAGGCAAGGGAGCCCTGAAAATGAAGCAGAGATGTTATACTCCAGCATTGCATCTATAACTCTTCAAGTGCATAGTTTACTGAAGTGGACTGTATAATGTATATGTACCACTACTACTACCTCAACCTGTTCCACTTGGATTTGAGAAATATGTTTAGCTAGTAATAGTCCTGGCTGACTAGCAGAGTAACTGGTATGTAGAAAATAAAAATCTATTAAAGGAGGAAAAATTGTTTTAATTTTTTTTCTTTTGTAGATGTTGCTTAATACCATTTGCTTTACTTATCTGAAATAAAGCACTGAATTAATTTTAGGATATATGTATAAGTAAATAATCTTCAGTACCTATTTAGAGGCAGGAATTTAATCCTAACAGTACTGAACTATGCCACGTTAGCAGGGAGTTGGAGATGAACAAGATCATTACATTCCTAGTCTTAAGCCAGGCCCCAGGAGTGATGTTAAGCCCATGGCCTTTCGCTTGCAGGCCTCCTAGGCTTGGTTTAAGCATTATGTTAGCATTCAGTACAGGCACAAGCACACCAGAAAGTGGGCCATAGAAGATGAAAGAGAAATAAGGTATGACCTTCAGTTTTTTCTAAGTAGGTTTGGTCTTGCTTCCAAATGTTTTGAAACTTCACCAGGTCTGGGGCTCCTTTATAAAATTCAACAAGCAGCATCTGCAGTGAAAGAACATCCTGCCTGAGAAACCAACTCCACAATTCACCTAAACAAATGGTGGGGTCCTGACATAGGGCGGTTTATTGGCTGTACTTTATATTAAGAAAAGAGGGTGAGACTTGTTTACATGATGCGAATAGACCCTGTACCTGTTAAAGGCTGGGTCTTACCATCTCATGGAGAACATCGCTGGTTAAGAAGCCATCCTGCATGTATGTCATTTCTACCTCCATTGGGATTCCATAATCATTTGGCCTTTGCTAGTCACAAGGGATGAAAGACAAAAAGTTATGTGTTTTAACACTAGACAGCACAGAAAACCTCTGTCCCGAGAAACACCATAAACCCCCCAATCCCCTCCAGCAGAACAGGAACGGATTAATCTTTGCCAGGAACCTACCTCTGCAGGTGGCAATGACCCAGAAGGGTGAAATTTTAGACTCTGCACCCTGGTTTGCCATGGTGATAAGGAGCTGGGGGCAGGAAGAGAGAGAACTCATCAGCCTGTACATTCCTGGATTTTCTTCAAAACAGGAAACTTGGGCTTGTTACATGAGGCAGATAGTGCTGCCTGGAACTTGAAAATTAGATGAATGGGCAATGCCTGTGCAACACAAAGAACTTCAGCAGAGCAGAGGGGAGGGTAAAATAATTTGCCATCCCTCCCCCTCTTTAATATTACTACTATTGGGTAATGCAGAAATGACACCTTGAGAGAACAAGGTCTCCCTCCTCTGCAAACACCAGCTGGGGAAGAGGGATGTTAAGGAGCTGCTTGGTCATGAAGTGAAGCAGGGTTTGAGTGAAAGCCCCACCCTTCTAGGCTTGTTACCAGAGATCAGTGCAGGCAGGGCTGGAAGCTGTTGTTGCTGCCTTGCAATTTTAGCTGGTAATCCAATCTGCATGTCAATGTCCTGCAGGGATGGCACAGCAGGGCTGGAAGGGTGGCTGTGATACCAGCCTACCACGGAGAGGCCTCGAAGGAAAAGGTTCTGGCAAATCTGAAAGAAAAAATGGAAGTTGGAATCCACCCTATCTTCCCCACACACACACATTAATGGTAGGTTTCATACCCTATCCTCCCCCCCCTTCCCCCCCCCCCCACACACACACACATTAATGGTAGGTTTCATACCCTATTCTCCCCACACACACATACACACACAATAATGGTAGGTTTCATACCCCTATTCTCCCCTTGCCCCCCACACACATACAACACACATTAATGGTAGGTTTCATACCCTATCCCCCCCCCCCCCAACACACACACACATTAATGGTAGGTTTCATACCCTATTCTCCCCACACACACACACATTAATGGTAGGTTTTCATACCCTATCCTCCCCCCCCCCCCCCCAAACACACACATACTTTAATGTAGGTTTCATACCCTATCTTCCCCACACACACATTAATGGTAGCTTTCATACCCTATCCCCCCCCACACACACAACACACATACTTTAATGGTAGGTTTTCATACCCTATCTTCCCCCCCCCCCCCACAAACACACACACTTTAATGGTTGGTTTCATACCCTATCTTCCCCACACACACAATGGTAGGTTTCCATACCCCTATCCCCCCCCCCCCCCCCCCACACACACACACACACACACACACTTTAATGGTAGGTTGCATTTCTGATTGTTTTCTCTGAATATCAGGATGAACACTACACCAACTTCCTCACTGCTCTAGGAATGACCCTTTTTATTAAACTGTAGTCTAACATGCCCATAGGCCCTCTCCATACAACATAATAACAATCAGCAGTAAGGTACTAATCAGCAGTCAAAGTACAAATAATTATGGTTTCTGGGTGAGATTCAGCAGAAACTAGATTTTGCTGAAGCAATAAGGGGCGGGAGAGCTAGATGAGGGGTCTCCCAAAAGCTCTACCAAGGGTGCTGCCTCTCCTGCTCAATGTCTTTTAAAGAGGTAAACGGTTCAGACCCAGAGATAGCCACATGGAAAATACCAAGTGTGAGACTCTCCTGCCACCCTCTTACCAACATTACCTCCTCCTCAATAGCAGCAGCTGAGTCTGCATCTCCCAGTCGTGTCCGGCAGGAGGAAAGCTCGCAGGACCGTTAACAACTGGAAGATATAAAAGAATCATGGAAACAGCCACTGAGTTGAAAAAGGAATAGTCAATGCCTGCCTCTCCTTGCCATCTCCAAAGGGATCAATTCTATCTACCCGTAAAACCTTTGGAGTGAAATACCTGTTTAGAAATGTACCTCATTCTCTTATGGGCAAGTCTGAACAATATAATGATGGCTGGAAGCTGTCTTGATAACAAAAAAAAGCAAGTACTAAATAAGGTCTTCAAAATGTGGTAGTTTTGATTATCACTACATGACCTGCACTATTATCAAGGCTTCAACATATTAGCATCACATTAATACACTGTCTAAAATGTGATACTGGAAATCAATGCATTCTAAGAACCTTGGTGTTTGGCTGGGTAGTTCTTGTCATCTATATCAAATTTGCCTGATTAAATAAAATGATAATATTTAAGTCTTGAGTACCACTGTCAGTCCTTCTGCTGGGTCTTAAAGCTGGAGCCGTGACTGGCCTTTAAGCACCTAAAGATTGAGCCAACTTTTCAGCAGGGTGCTCTGCCAGCTGAGGCACTAGCACAGGAAAGGAGGCTTTAATAAATTCTGAACTACAGATGTACTGGGGAAAAATTAGGCTTGGCTCAGCCTGACCCTTACATGATTTCAAACTGGTGAATGACAGGTGAAAACTATCGTGGCAACCAATTCATACTATCACATGCCTGATACCTACGCTGAGTGTTGGTGTCCCATCGGCTCCCAAGTAACCCACCACCTCGCTTCTCGTCAGGTGACTGTGAAAGTCCTGAGTAGAAGGAAAAGATTCCAGAGAAATTAGTGGTCTTAAACTAGGTTGCCGATTGCTATGATTAGTAGTTGTTCTGTAAGCTGATGATTTTCATGTTCTCCTTCCCCCTGTTGGCAGCCTAGTCTGCTGCTAATCATTTCTTTCCCTGTGCCTGGTTTTCTATTAAGTATTGGCTTTGGCCAAACAAGTTAACCCTTAATGTAAAAAAAAACCCAAAAACTGAAATCATTCTTTTAGGGCAACAGCAAGCGTATACTTTGCCCACAACATTTGCAAACAAAGCATGTGATCTTGGAGTATACGTTAATCCTAGACTATCAACGATAGTCCAAGTCCAATCAGGTGTTCAGAGTTCTTTTTTTAAATTAAAGTTACATCACCTCAATATTTTCTGGAATCAGTTAATTTCCATACCATCCAACAAGCACTAGTCCTCACAGGACTAGACTATTGCAATTCTCTTTACATCGCTTTGCTATTTTCAACAATTTGCCCCTTGCAAATAAAACAAAACTCTGCAGCCCGGTTACTCACAAGCACACTCAGAGATCATATTATGCCTGTTCTTAAGTCACTGTCAGGCTGATAATTTCTTCCGGCACCGGGAAAGTGCACAGAAAAGCAGCAAAAACTGCTTTTCTGTTCACCCTCCGACTTAATATCATGGTGATATTAAGTCGGAGGTCCCGAAGAGTAAAAAAAAAGTAAAAAAAAAAAAAAAATTTGAATTCAGCTTCCAGCTGCCGGGCTGAAAACCGGACGCTCAATTTTGCCGGCGTCCAGTTTCTGAGCCCGTAGCTGTCAGCAGGCTCGAGAACTGACAGCCGCCGCTCCTGTCAAAAAGGAGGCGCTAGGGACGCGATAGTGTCCCTAGCGCCTCCTTTTTCTCGTTTCTACCGCGCTGCCTAATTTGCATAGTGAATCACGCGCGCCGGGAGAGCGGGTGTTCATCCGCTCTCCCGCGGACTTTACTGTATCGGCCCATGTGTTGGCTACCAATACAGTTTTATTTACAATATAAAACTGCTGTCATTATTCAGAACCTTCTTTACAATATTTCATCTCCCTGGATCGAGTCCACATTGCGTATTCACGCCCCTTCATGCTTTCTGTGCTCTTCTGGTCAGTATCTCTTGGATATTCCTTCCCCTCGAGGGGCTCGCCTCTCAGTCACAAGGGCGGGCTTCTTTTCTATTTATGACCCCACATTGTGGAACTCCCTGCCAAGTTATACTTACTTGGCCCTGGAAAGTGAAAACTTTAAGAAACTTCTAAAAATCGATTTGTTTCTTAAAGCCTTCACCAACAATAAATATTGACCTCTTATATCTCCCTGAATTTCTGTCCACCAGATATTCCACCTTTAGTATCAAGATTCCTGCTATTATTTTGGCATTTTGTTTAATGATTCGTTATTGTATGATTATTTGGTGTGTTTTTACTTTGTCCTGTGTTGTTTTCTAATTATGTATGTTTTATTGTTCCCTGCCCCAACCTATAATTGGAGATGTGGGTACTAAATACTTTAAATAAATAACATATTTATGATGAGGCATGAGTCACCTCAGGAAGTCTGCTCCCACAAGAAAGAACCCTCACAATCCTTCATTATGAGGGATAATTTATTTATTTTATTTATTTATTTCTTTTATATACCGACGTTCGATCGAGATATCACATCGGTTTCCAGATAACTAAAAGAATAGGGTAGTAACAGCCCTATTTTACATTATAACATTGTAATAAATATAATAAATTATAACATTGTAATAAATATAACGAATTATAACAGAAATAACAGGATTACATGGAACATTTGATTATAGTATATAACATATGTACATAAATGACTTGTTGATGAGGATAATTTAAGGTTAAGGTTAGCAGGGAGGGTTGAAAGATAATGAGCTTAATGTTGGCAGTGTCAAACACCTCCATAGAGTCCAACCAGAAATAACAGACTCCAGTCTTTGGGTAGTGTACAGTACTTGGAAAATACACAAGGCAAGCAGCAATACTTCCCAAGCGCCAATTTAAAAATCTTCACTTAAAAAGGAAAATTGGTTCTTACCTGCTAATTTTCATTCCTGTAATACCACAGATCAGTCCAGACCAGTGGGTTATGCACTCCCACCAGCAGATGGAGGCAGAGAACAAAACTTTGAGGCACTGCTTTATATCAAGTGTGCCACCTGCAGCTTCTCAGGTGCCCAGGAAGGTGTCGAACCATACCCAAGCCAAGAAACAACTCCCAAAAAAGGGCAAACATGAAAGAAAAAAACCCTCAAGGGCCAGAAACAAAAAAAGGACTCGAACCTGAAGACACCAGGTCCGAACCACAGTTCCTATCACCGAATTGTCCTAGTTGCAATTCTGATAGATTTTTTATGTACAGTGGCTAAAGTGCAGGTAAATCAGTGTTTCGGCAGTAACACGCGGGTGGGTTCCTGGACTGATCTGTGGTATTACAGGAATGAAAATTAGCAGGTAAGAACCAAATTTTCCTTTCCTGTACATACCCAGATCAGTCCAGACCAGTGGGATGTACCAAAGCCACATTACACCGGGTGGGAACCCGAAAGACCCGCTCGCAGAACACTTTCTCCAAAAAGGGCTTGGTCCGGAGCCCTGACATCCAGATGGTAATGTCTTGTAAAGGTATGCAGGGAGGACCAGACTGTGGCCCTACAAATTTCTTCAGGCGACAACAACTGACACTCCACCAAGAAGCCGCTTGTGCCCTCGTCAAGTGAGCTTTCAATCCGGCAGGTACGGATCGCCCCTTACCAATGTAAGCCAAGCAAATCGTTTCCTTCAGCCAGCGAGCCAAGGAGGCCTTGGATGATTTCTCACCCTTCCTCAGACCCCCAAACAAAACAAAAAGGTGGTCCAACTTCCGAAAGGAGTTAAATGTCCTTCAAATGACGGAGAATCCGGAGAACATCAAGAAGAAGCTGATCCCTTCCCGAAGTCGAGTCACGAGACCATTCGGGAAAACCGGGCAACTCCACAGTCTGATTAACATGGAAGACAGACACCACTGTCACCAAAAAGGAGGGCACTGTATGCAGGGACACCTTATCCGCCAAAATGCACAGGAAGGGATCCCTACAGGACAGGGCCTGCAATTCTGAAATACGCCTCGCGGAGCAGATGGCCACCAAAAACACTGTCTTCAAGGTGAGGTCCTTCAGAGAGGCGTGCCCCCAGAGGCTCAAAGGGGGATCACAGAGCGCCCATAACACTAGGTCGAGTTTCCACTCCGGGCACGAATCGGAGGACACAGGATGCTTTATCCCTTTCAGAAAACGGGTTACATCTGGGTGGCTGGCCAGGGTTCTGCACACTATCCGACCCCAG
Organism: Rhinatrema bivittatum; assembly: GCF_901001135.1. Lineage (NCBI taxonomy): Eukaryota > Metazoa > Chordata > Amphibia > Gymnophiona > Rhinatrematidae > Rhinatrema > Rhinatrema bivittatum. Next base: position 248,251,718 of record NC_042622.1, on the reverse strand, counting down.
AGCTGAAACCTGAACCCGCAGGGAACTATAAGCCAAGCCTTTAGACAACCCCTGCTGCAGAAAGCCAAAACCTGAGGAATGGATACCAACAACGGCAGTAAACCTTGTTGATCACACACCAGACCTCAAACACCTTCCACACCCGGACGTAAGCCATAGAAGTCAAGGGCCGCCTGGCCTGCAGGCAGGGTGGAAATCACCTATTCCCGAATACCCCTTCATTCGCAACCTCCGCCTCTCAAAAGCCAGGCCGCAAGGAGAGAAGCGATCCTCCCAATCCGAAAAGATGGGATCTTGACATAAGAAGTCCGGGAGATGAGCCACGCGCAATGGACCTTCGGTTGCCAGTTGGACCAGATCGGCAAACCACAGCCGCCGAAGCCACTCCAGGGCCACGAGGATTACCAGCCCGGGATGATCTTCTATATGCCGCAAGACTGGACCAATCAGTGGCCAGGGTGGGAAGACATACAGGAGGATTCCGGTTGGCCATTTGCAAACTAGAGCGTCCATTCCTACCCGCCCCCAACTTCCTTCTTCTGGCTGAAGAACCAATCTGTCCTTCACGTTGATGCGGGTCGCCATGAGGTCCAGTTGTGGGGCTCCTCATCTGGCACAAATGTGATTCCAAGCCTCCAGGACAGCTCCCATTCTCCGAGATCCAGCTGCTGATGGCTGAGGAAGTCCACCTGCACGTTGTCCACACCTGCCACGTGAGAGGCTGCGATTCTTTCCAGATGAAGCTCGGCCCAAGCAAACAGGAGGTGAGCCTCCTGCACTTGCTGGACTCCTGGTTCCTCCCTGGCGCTTGAGATAAGCCAACCGTGGTGGCGTTGTCCAAGAAGACACGACCATCCTTCCCTGAACCAGGGACTGGAATGCTACCAACCGCCTTGCGGACTGCTCTCGTCTCTAGGTGATTGATGGGCCATGACCATTCGGGCAGGACCAGAGACCCTGGGCCACATGACCCAGGCACACCGCTCCCCAGCCCGGAGACTTGCATCTGTCGACACGACCACCCAATCCAGGATGTCGAGGGGCATTCCCTTTTTGCAAGTTAGCTTCCAACAGCCACCACTCCAGGCTGGACCGGGCCTGCTGTGACAACAGCAACAGTAACTGGTACTGCTCAGACACCAGATTCCACTGGGTCAAGGAGTTCCATCTGCAATGGTCTCAGGTGAGTATAGGCCAACGAACCAACTCCAAAGTCGATGCCATGGACCCTAGGACTTCTAGATAGTCCCACACTCTGGGGATCGGGAGATGCAGTAGAAGACACATTTGCTGCTGCAATTTGCACAACCTGTCCATTGTAAGGAACACCCTGCCCAGGAAGGTGTCAAAGCAGGCTCTCAAATATTCCAGGGGCTGGGAAGAGGTCAGAGATGAATTCTTCGCCTCGTTGATCACCCAAACGAGGGACTGAAGGCAATGGGTCACCCCAGCGTACCGCCCGCACACAGTCCTCTTCTGACTTGGCTCAATCATCCATCGTCGAATACGGGTGACCCATCACCCCTTTCTGCTGGAGGGCCACGGCCACCATGACCATCACCTTGGTAACGGTGCGCAGGGCCGTCGCCAGGCCAAATGGATGCGCTCAGAACTGGAAATGTCGCAAGAACTTCCGATGATCGCTGCGAATCGGGATGTGCAGGTATGCCTCAGTGAGATCCAGGGAGGCGAGGAATTCCCCCTTCTGGACCGCCGCGATAACAGTTCGGAGAGTCTCCATCCAAAAGTGGGGGACCTTCAGGCTGTGATTCACCTTTTGCAGGTCCTGAATTAGGCGGAAAGTCCCCTCTTTCTTGGGAACCATGAAATAAATGGAATACCGCCCCCTTCCCTGCTCTTCCGGCGGTAAGGGAACGATAGCCTGCAGGTCCAACAATCTTTGTAGGGTGCCTTCCACCGCAGCCCGCTTGTTGCGGGAAATGCAGCGCGATTCCAGGAAAACCTCCCTGAGAGGCCGAGAAAATTCTAAGGCGTAACCGTCCTTTACCACGTCCAGCACCCAGGGATCTGAAGTGATCTTGGCCCACTCCTCGTAAATATGGGACAACCTGCCCCCAATCGTCCCACACGAGGGGTGGGCAGGCCTGATTTCATTGAGCAGGTTTACCAGTTCCAGGTCCTCGCATGTGGGCCGGCGCCGCAAAAGGACTGTGGACGAGAAGTGAACTGCCTGGCACTAGAAGGAGCACTTCTCTCTGATCTGTATTTTCGGGGTCCCGAAACCAGGTCCATGGAACGAAGGGCTTCTTAAAGGGCTTCCTATGTTCCGGCAACTTATTGCCCTTGGATTCTCCCAGAGATTTCATCAGCTGGTCCAAATCCTCTCCAAATAGTAATTTCCCCTGAAAGGGATGATTACACAATTGCGACTTAGAGGAAGCTTTCGCTGCCCAATGGCAGAGACACAGAAGCCATCGAGCCACAACCGAAGAAACCATGGTCCGGGCAAACACACGCACCAGGTTATATAAGGCATCTGCCACATAAGCGGCCGCCTGAGATGTGGACAGGACACCAGAGGACGTTGCTTCCTGTGATTTCTGAATCCAACATAAACATGCCCGCTGCATCATGCTTGCGCACACCGCCTCCCAAAGGCCCAACGAGGAGACTTCGAACAAGAGTTTCAGCTGCAATTCCAGCTTGCGGTCTTGCATATCTCGAAGCGCCGCAGCCCCTGCCACTGGGATGGCAGTTTTCCTAGTGACTGCCAATACCACCGCGTCCACCTTAGGGACCTTAAGGCGTTCAAAGTGCTCATCAAGTAGCGGATATAACTTTTGCATTGCCTGGCCAACCTTAAGGCCTGTGTCCGGGGACTCCCACTCACGGCTGATGAGCTTCTGAATCTTCTACGGGATGGGAAAGGCGCTAGGTGGCCCCCGGTCACTGATTACTCCAGAGAGAGTTTCACCCCCAGTTCCTCCAGCACCTGGGGAATAAAGGGCTGTAGCTCCTCTTTCTTGAACAACCGGACTACGTGGGGATCGTCGCCTTCCGGGCCAGGGTCCACCTGACACTGGTCGCCATCGCCCGCATCCAAGTCCAGGAGAACCTCCCCCTGATCATCAGCGGGGTCACCTGGGGAAGGAGGAACCTCTTCCCCCAACGGGTCGTACAAGCCATCCAAATCTTTCCGTGCCAAGGCAGCGCAGGAAATATAATTGTCCGCTCTTAGATGGGGACGCTTTGGGGCCCCCACACTTCCCTCCAGGGATCTATGCTTCGCAAACTTCCTTGCCAGGAATGCCTTATGCATTAGGAGCACACATTCTGGTGAAAAACTGCCTGGGCTAGCTTCATCACCACTGGAGTCCAACTCCGTGTCCCTCAAGTCCTCCGGTCTCGGTTCCCACACCGCGGGAGACAGCGGAGGAAGGTCATCCTGGGAATCTTTTCCCGCAGGGGGAGCAGCGGGTGCCGAAGCACTACCTTTGGACCCAGTTCCGGTGACCTTCCAAGGCTTAGAACCCTTAGCTGAAGACCCCCTCCCACAGCACAAGTAGTGCAAAGTGAGAGGGTGTTCAAATAGGCAGACCATACCCCACAAGCCCTGCAGGGTTCCACCAGTGGCTTCTCTGCCATTGTACCACTCCAAAAGGGGTCCAAGGGCACTCCCCCCCAGGAGAAATCAAGTGCTGCCTTGGAGGACTGATGTTTCCCCAAAAAATCGTCGGGAAAAATCAGCTCCAGCACCGTCGGGGAGCCTCGTGGAAGCTGAAAAAAAAACCCAAAATGGCCTCCGTGCCAAAAATAGACCCAGGACTGCCACGGAGACACTTACTAGAGGCCCTTCACCACCCGGGGAAGGCTCCACTAAAGGCTGCTAGCTCTCCCCTCTTCAGGAAATTGAAATCTGGCCTGTCTGGCCCAACCCCGCTGAGCAGACTGATTCTCCTGGGGAGCTGTGGGACAGAAGAAAAAGGAACTTTTTTTTTTTCCCATCAAAACTTAATGCAAACAGAAAAAATTAACTTTCCCCAATGGGGATACTTCCCTGAACCGCAGTCATGGAGAGGGAGCTTTCGGGTCGCTGAGGGAGCCAGTCCCCTGGCTATTACACGGGCTAGCACTGCCAGGGGTATCCAAAAGAAAATTAGGTCTTACCTTCGATAATTTCCGTTCCTGTAGTACCAAGGATCAGTCCAGACTCCTGGGTTATGCCTCCGCACCAGCAGGTGGAAACAGAGCAAAACTTGACAGGCTCTGCCATATATACTGGGGGTGCCACCCACAGCCTGTCAGTATTACACAATGTCAAAGCAGGACAATACCCCCATATAGTCTAACTATGTACATGAATGTCAACCTGGGAACTAATGGGTCACAGCCCCCAACAAGGACCTAACCCAGTCGAACTCAGGGAACAGATTCCAAAATGTTGTCAAAAAACAACCAAACTCAGCGAGGAAAAACCAAGAACAGCGGACTCTCCGAACTTACTGCAGCCTAGGGCGGGACTCTGGACTGATCCTTGGTACTACAGGAATGAAAATTATCGAAGGTAAGACCTAATTTTCTTTTCCCTGTACGTACCGGATCAGTCCAGACTCCTGGGATGTACCAGAGCTCACTTCTTGGGGTGGGAAACGGAGAGGCCCGCTCGTAACACGCCTGCTCCGAAGTTACCCTCCCTGGAACCCTGAATGTCAGACGATAATGTTGCGCGAATGTGTGCCAAGATTTCCAAGTTGCTACCCCTGCAGATCTCTACCGGAGAGATCTGATGGCACTCCGCCCAGGAAGCCGCCTGCGAACGCGTAGAGTGCGCTTTCAGCCCCAAGGGTAGAGGCCAACCACACAGAAGGTACGCAGAATTTATAGATTCCTTCAACCAACGTGAAATGGTAGTCTTAGACGCCATATTGCCCTTATTGGGACCCTTCCAAAGTACAAAAAGGTGATCCGAAACTCGGAATCCATTAGTGACTTCAAGATAGCATAAGAGGACCCTACGCACATCCAACTTCTTCAATTCCTTGGAGGGTTTATCCGAACCTTCGAGATGGACGAACGCTGGAAGTTCCACTGACTGATTCAGATGAAAAGTGGGTACTACCTTGGGAAGGAACGAAGGGACAGTCCGGAGACTCACGCCCGACTCAGAGATCTGCAAGAATGGTTCCCTACAGGATAGGGCCTGAAGCTCCGAGACTCTTCTAGTCGAGGTGATTGCCACCAAAAATACGACTTTCAAAGTCAGATCCTTCAGAGAGGCTCTTCAGGGGTTCGAACGGGGGCGCACACAAGACCTTGAGAACTAAGTTTAAGTTCCAGGAAGGGACAAGGTACAGTCACCGGTGGGCGCAGATGCGTTGCTCCCTTCAGGAATCATACCAGATCAGGGTGAGATGCCAACGGTCCCCCATCCACCGAGCACGCAAGGAACCAAGGGCCACCACCTGTACTCGCAGAGAGCTACAAGACAGCCCCTTAGCCAAGCCCCCCCTGAAGAAAAGCCAAGATATCAGGAATAGTTGCCCGAGTAGGACGGATCGCACGAGACACACACCAAGTCTCAAAAACTTTCCAGACACACATATATGAGAGCGAAGTCTAGGCCTTGCGCGACCGCAAGAGGGTGGCCACCACTGCATCCAAATAACCTTTTCCCTTCAGCCGGCGCCTCTCATAAGCCAAGCCACTAGATAAAAGCGAACTACCTGATCAAAACAGACGGGGCCCTGATGAAAAAGATTCGGTAACACCGGTAACCGGAGGGGCACTTCCACTGACAGGTTGACAGAGGTCCATGAACCACGGCCTTCGAGGCCACTCTGGAGCTACCAGGATGACCTCCGTGGGATGATCCTCTATGCGACGCAGGACTTTGCCTATGAGAGGCCAGGGAGGAAAGACATACAGGAGGATTGCCGTCGGCCAAGGGAGCACCAGGGCATCCACCCCTTCCGCCCCTGGTTCCCTGCGACGGGCGAAGAAGCGGGGCGCCTTGGCATTCTGAAAGGTCGCCATTAGATCCATGGCCGGTCGTCCCCACCTGTCGCAGATGAAGCTGAAAGGCGTTGTCCGCCAGTTCCCACTCTCTTGGGTCCAGTTGATAACGACTCAGAAAGTCCGCGTGAATATTGTCTACCCCTGCGATATGAGACGTGGCGATGCGGAGAAGATACCTTTCCGCCCACTGAATTAGGAGCCGGGCTTCTAAGGCTACCGGGCGGCTCAGAGTCCCCCCCTGCCGATTGATATAGGCTACGGTGGTCGCGTTGTCGGACAGGATTCTGACCGATTTTCCCTGGACCAGGGGTAGGAAGTCCGGTAACGCCAGGCGCACCGCCCTGGTCTCCAAGCAGTTGATCGACCAGCGGGACTCGATCAGGGACCAGCGACCCTGGACTGACTGCTGTAAGCATACCGCCCCCCAGCCAGAGAGGCTCGTGTCTGTGGTGACCACCGTCCATTCCGGGGCCACAATCGAGACCCCCTGCAGCAGATTGTCCAGTTGCAGCCACCATCTCAGGCTGGAACGTGCTGCGGCCGTCAGAGGCAAGGGAAGCTGGAACTGCTCAGATACCTGTCTCCAGCGGGAAAGTAACACCGACTGCAAGGGACGCATGTGCGCAAAAGCCCACGGGACCAATTTCAGAGTAGAGGTCATGCAGCCAATCAACTGTAGGTAGTCCCAGACTGTCGGCGGCTGCATGTGCAGGAAGGCCGTAACCTATCCTCATAACTTGCAACAGCGGTCCAGAGAGAGGAAAACTTTGCCTTGTCGCGTGTCGAATAATGCTCCCAAAAACTCCAGTGACTGAGAGGGTTGTAGGTGACTTTTGGTCATATTGACTACCCAGCCGAGCGAGTGCAACAGTTGTAGGACTCGTCGAATCGCCGCCCTGCACAACTCCTCTGACTTTGCCCGTATCAGCCAATCGTCCAGGTACAAATGGACTAATAGCCCCTCCCGACGCAATTGGGCCACCACTACCACCATTATCTTGGTGAAGGTTCTGGGAGCCGTCACAAGCCCGAACGGCAATGCTTGGAACTGATAGTGTTTCCCCAGCACAAAGAATCGAAGGTACTTCTGATGCCCCTACTGGATCCCGATGTGCAGATACGTCTCCGTGAGATCCAGTGAAGCTAGAAACTCTTCTGGTCGAACTGACACAAATCATGAATCTCAGAGTCTCCATGCGGAAGTGTAGATTCCAGAGACAACGACTGACCTCCTTTAGATCGAGAATGGGCGCGGAAACGAACCTTCTTTCTTTGGAACGATGAAGTATATTGAGTAGTATCCTCTTCGTTGCTCCAAGGCGGGAACTGGAACAATAGCCCCCAGTTCTGACAACCGACCAACGTCTGATGCACCGCTTCCCGCTTGACTGTGTGCCCGCATGGGGAGGGAAAAAATCTCGGGTGGGGGAAGGCATGAGCAAAATCTAGAGCGTAACCGTCTTTTATCACTGATAGTACCCACTGGTCTGTTGTGATTGCGGTCCAAGCCTCGTAGAAGAGGGACAGCCTGCCCCCTACCTTCGGGACCCGAGGGATGGACCGGCAGGCCATCATTGAGTCGACTTACCACTCGGGGCCGAGGAGGTGGAAGCAGGTCTAACCGAAGTGTCTTCCATGAAAGGGCTGAGACTGCTGCCTGCCGCCTCCCGAACAAAAGGAGGAAGAAGAGGTAGAGGGCCAAGAGGACAGAGACTTACGACTGCTCCGAAATCTGGAAAGAGACAAAAAGGCTCCCTTAGACCTTTGACCTGTCCCTCTGGCAGACGGTACCCTTTATTCTCGCCTAGTAACTGGATCATGTTATCTAGTTCCTTACTGAAGAGCAGTTTGCCCTTAAAGGAAGAGAACCCAGACGAGACTTGGAGGCCCCGTCCGCTGACCAGTTTCTTAACCAAAAGAGACGTCTGGCCGAGAACGCGGACACCATAGAATGGGCCGAAGTGCGGAATAGGTCATGCAGGGCACTATAGGCGACCACCGCGTCCAGACGCTCATCCTGTCTGGCTTCCTCCTCTGAGAGACCCTCATTGGCCAGAAGCTGTTGGACCCAACGCAGACCGGCCCGCAAGGCTGAAGTTACTGCAGATCGCCGCCCGGGCCCCAGGGCTGAGGACTTCGAAAATCTTCTTCAACTGGATTTCCAACTTCCGATCCTGAAGGTCCTTCAGTGCCGTGGTACCCATAACTGGAATGGTCGTCCACTCTGTCACCGCTGAAACCGCAGTGTCCCACCTTCGGTAATCTCAGGACCTCTAGCGCTTCCTCCGGCAAAGGATAAAGCTTATCCATGGCCTTTGTCACCTTCAGTCCCAGGTCCGGAGTATCCCACGCTCGAAAGAGCAGGTCCGTCGAGGAAAAATGAAAGGGGAAGGTTGTGTGGGGACCGCTCAGCCCCAACAACACTGGATCAATGGAGCCGAGTCGCGACTCCTCCGGAGATGTTGCTATCCCCAACTCCTCCAAGATGGCCGGAATAAGGGGTCCCAACTCGTCACGGCGAAAAAGGCATATGACCCTCGGGTCATCGCCCTCTGAGTTCTGGCCTTGGCGCGCCACTCCCTGTGCGGGGAGTACCATCTCCATCAGCCCCCCTCAGGGGCGGTGAGGGAGCCTCCTGACTCTCAGCGTCCTCCGAGGTGTCAGAAGGGTGCGTATCGTCCTGAACTGGGAAAGCTCACAGTGGCCGCTTGGCCTTAGGAGGTCCCGCTATGTCCTTCGGTAAAGGGCGAGCCTTGGGCGCCAAGGGTGGTATCCCCTGGGGCGCGGGCGGGGGAGGACGCTTCTTGATGGCCTTATGGGCTTTAAAAGCCCTATGCATGGCTAAAATAAAACCCCGACGAAAACGAGGTGCAGGAGCCATCCGAATCTGTGTCCGTATTCCGAGCCATCCCCATCCCTGCGGTCGCCGATGGGGAAGGGGGTTGCGACGCCGGACATTGCAGGGAGAGGGATGGGGGTGGGGGAGTCCCTGGGCCCTCCCCCGCCGGCGCAACAACCCCTGGTTCTGGCGGTAAAATGGTGGAGTTTCCCGCGCTCCTCCTAGGGAGCGTAGATACCGGCATGGACCACGTTCCCACCGCGATCGCCAGCGAGTTCTGCCGAACCAGCACCCCCCGAATGGCCCCCGACGATCCCTCACTTCCCGGGATGTAGGCCGAGCACAGCCCATCCCGGGAGAGGCGCGCGCTCCTGGAGCCGCAGACCGTGCCACGTGGCATGCCTGCTGCTAGCCCTGAAAACGCTCGCCGAAAGGAAGGGGGAGGAGGATCGGGTTAAAAAAATATAGCCGCTGCACCAGTTCGGAGGATCGCCGACAAGAATTTAATTTTTTTTTTTTTACCTCACTGGCGCTGTCCCCTGACGAGTGCTGGATCGGTCCGGCTGGGGTGAGTGAGCCGGGCTCCCCGGTATCACCCCGGCTGGCCTTGGATCGATGGGGTCCTCAACCCCTAGCCCCAGCAATCTACTCGACCAGGGGGCTGGCCCTCTCAGGACCTGGCAACCCCCTGGGAGCACAGACCGTTCCTCTGCTACCTGAGGAAAAAAACAGAAAGTATCGCGACTTTTTTTTTTTTTTATTTTCTGAAAACTTAATTAAACAGGATGAGAGCGAAAAAAGTACACTGGCTATCTATCCTATAGCCAAAAACCCCTCTCCCTTTATTTATTTATTTTATTTTTTAACTAGGCTGTGAGCTATGCACCCATACCACCTGCTGGAAACAGAGAAATACTGACAGGCTGTTGGGTGGCACCACCAGTATATATGGCAGAGCCTGTCAAGTTTTGCTCTGTTTCCACCTGCTGGTGAGGCGGCATAACCCAGGAGTCGGACAGATCCGGTACGTACAGGGAACCCCCCCCGTTCACCCGGCTCTACTCAAGGGATGGTCCAGAAAACTAAACCTGGCACCCCGAGGAGCAAGGAATCCAAACTCTGCTCAGAGCTGCAGGTATGCACAACCATCTGCTGGAGACAGAGAAATACTGAGGAGCTGCAGGTGGCACACTTGGTATATAGTGTTCTCCTGCCTGCTGTTGGGAGTGCATAACCCACTGGTCTGGACTGATCTGGGTATGTACAGGAACTGCTATTGTTTTTGAAATTCTTTCATGAATTTCCCCTATACCCTCTGGTGGCTACGCTACATAGAATTGCTAGCTAATTGGTTCATACAGAATGGGTGATCCCATAGCCAAAATGTAAACAATCAAATCTGGAGAAATGTGGTATCAATTGTGACATTTGCCAATACGACAGGCTCCAGGAGAGTACAAAGAAGTTCAGAAATCAATACATAAGAACAAGTTTTAAATACCAGGTTTAACGTCCAAATGTTTTGCACTGCACAGCGTGTTCACTTTCCTATTAAGGTAATGTGAATGGCTAAAGCATGATCACGCTTCTGTTTTAGTGACAGGAAAGTTACTGTAACTCCTCCCCACCAGTGATGCATTATTTTGTTATTGACTAGTTTAGAGGGACTAGGCTATATGGTGTTTAAACTATCAGACACTGGGCAGATTTTTGGAAAAGGATTAGAGTGGGGATTGGCAGGATAAAATGGTTATTGTTAGGGTGAAGTTAGAGGAACATCAACAATCAGGTACTGAGATGTCAGAGCTTCCAGTTAGGTTACAGAGGTCACATGAAGCTGTGAGTTATCAGCAGATAGAGACACTTTACAAAAAGTGCTGTCAGACCTGCGAAGGATTGGAATAAGTTTCAGAGCCTTCAGGGCAAGGCTGTGAGGTTTAAGAAGTTAATGGAATGTTGTGCAGGGTGGAGTCAGTGGTGAGGTATGAATGGTCAGGGGGGAACAAAGGGTGAGGTAAATGAGAGATTAGGCTGTCAAGGGTTAGAAGTAGATTAATACATACCAACAGCAGGAGCACATTGCTGGAAATTGCTACATTAAAAGGTTGGAACTTGTTAATTGCCGAAAAGGAAGTTACTTCTACCAGTGTGTGGGGATCCCTGAAATAGAGTTGAAAACCCATTCAGCACAAAAACTGAAACTGGCCCCATAGAATCCTGAGCCAGGACCCTCTTCCCCAGGATCAGCAGGCCCAAACAATCGCAGAGGAAACAGACAGAAGCGCATCTCCAAGGATTTATTTAATTTATTCATTATTACTCCATCTTTCCAAATGCCAATATTACTGCTGTCAACAAGTCCAGGATGCTGAGGAAGGTCCACACTGAGTGTCAGCAGTGATACTCCTTCACTGTATCATCTTATGTCACTGCAAACATCTCGTCAACACCCAGACTGGGAAGGCAGGAGAAGGACAGGGCTAACAGCAGAGCGTATGAGGAGAGGCGGATGAAAGCCACATCTAATGGAGTGTGTGAGGGGAAGATCTGATGGCAGAGTGTGCAAGGAGAAGGCAGATCGGACAGCAGGACATTTAGTGGAAGGCAGAAGGGGGGCAGATGTTGCAGCACATGATGTGAGGGAAGGCAGTATGGAAATGATCCATACCTGGCAGAGTCACGGCTCCCCAGCGTGGCGTAAGACACTGGTGTGCGGTTCTTGCTCTCCATTCCGCTTCTCATTCTGCCCATTATCTGTAAGGACAGACAATTCATGAACGTTTCTGTATAAGGAGGCCTCCTCACTCCTGTGGAAGTGGGACGCGGAGAATCCTTAATATTACTAAAGAGCTGCTTGCTATACTGCCAGCAATAAACTATCCAGAACAAACTTCCAGTGACAACAGCTCCAAGCAAGAGAGGAAATCTCAAGCCCACAGTCCTCGCTGCAGCTTCTCCTAAGCTCTGACAGCTCCAGCATGTTGCCACTGTATCAAAATACTGTGTGTAGTCTCTAAAGCTCTGCTCTGGTACAGCTCCTTCAAGGGTGCTGAGATAGACTTGCATGCACTGCCATATCTCCTGCATATTCATTTTGGATATCCTGAAAACCTGGCCTGTTGGTGGTTCTTGAGGATGTGAGTTGGTCATTCTTGCACTATCACAACTGAGACACATACCCACACCTCCCCACAAGTCCTAGTTTATAGTTACTGGTAGTATGATCCAAGATGCTTTGCTTTGATGCTTGCGTTTTTTTCCCTCCATTTTTCTTGCCAAGTGTAGAGTCAGGCACAAGGGTTTTCCCTGTCTTTTGCCGTGTCTTCCTCCTCTTCTTCACCCAGTTTCTTCTTCTTCTCCTTCACTCACCAAGTTCTGAACGCAGGGAGAAAAGTGAAAGGTTAGAACTTTGGTAGCTCTATTCTGCCTTCATGTTATGGGGCACACACAACTTGGAGAGGTGAAGGCAACATCAAAATCTATCCTGCTCTGATAAGATACTCCTTTCATTGCCCTGCACAGTGAAAGCCTCAACCAAGAGCTTTCAACTTCACACACCCTCCAGTAAGGCCTCAGTTCCCACATGCAGACATGCACTGAACTAAGCTCAGATTCATGCAAGTAAACAATACTGAAGCAGTGTCTGGTGTAAGCAATAGAGGAAAAGTAAACTCCTTACTACATCCATGGCTTGCACATTTGGCTGGTGTTTCTTAAGCCATGTTGTTTTGTACTGGTCCCAGTTTTCTGACCCTGGTATTTCACGGATGCCCAGCCGCATCCTGACTTCTTGGCTGGATTCACCAGTTTCTTGCAGTGTGTTGCCCATGCACTGGGAGAATTAAACACCTGTCCAGTCTCTTGCCATTGAATCTTCCCATCTGGCAGGAGATCACCAATAAACCTCTTGCCCTAGAAAAATCAAGGAGAGAAAAAAAGGGATGCCTGGAATGAAATCCTCACTAACCTACTTCTCTCATCAGGTAAATTATAATTTACACTTTTCTAAACTGTCGGAATATAATTCTCCAGTTTTTACACTATATTTAAGGAATATTTGAAAAGCTTATTGGGTATAAGGGGAACCTCTTGTGTCCAAAATTTCAAGGGGACGTAGCTGGGGACGTACTGTCTAGACATTTAGCTGGCCAAGTTTAAGACCAAGCTTTCCTGGTCCTGAATATCTTGCAGAACGTTTCCTGCCAAAGATGGGACATGGTGGCATCACTTGTCTCCTAGTGCAGCATAAGATGCATACCCCCAGCAACCGTACCAACACTGGGGAAGCCCATCTTCAAGATATGCTAGCTCAGGAAGCAGTTAGGTCTCAACCTTCCTGCCCAGCTAGGTGGCTGGGTAGTGTGCCAAATTTATTCTGTAAAGACAAGTAGTGGGATCCTCTGAGAGCCTAAAAGGCTATATTTGGCTTTGTGATCCCTCACCAGGTAGTAAATGGACAGTTTGCCCTCCCCAGGCTCAATCAAGCCATCTTTCAGGAGCACTCGTAGTGTGATTCCTCGCCGGGTCAGGAAGCAGCCACGGCCACTGGGTACTGTCTTTCCAGGATCTTCTGTGCTCGCCTCTAGTTCTTCTTCTTCCTCCTCCTCCAATGCCTCCTCACCACCAGGGGACTGTGGATCCATGGCTTGAAACAAAAGGACAAGAAAACTGAGATGGGATTCCCACTTGAATGCAGAAATGGAGATAATTCAGAAAAAATAAACATAAGATAATTTGGAAAAATACAGATAGAGCTACAAAGCACTTCATTCATATTCTAAAAATGAACAGCTGTAGCCTCGGCACCCAGTGAGTTTAATAACACCTTGCTAGTCAGTTTATCTAGCCTTACAATTCCCATCATTCCCTCAGAGATCCCCTCTATTTTTCCCATTTTTATTTAATTTTATTTACTACCACCCCCCCCCCCCAAAGAACAGTCTGGGGCAGGTAATTCAGATATGTTTTTGTCTCCATCATCTTCACTGGGAGGCCGTTCCATGCAAGATTATTCATGAGTCTACCCCCTTTCACCCTCATCCCATGACCCTACATGCCAGAGCCTCCTTTCTGTTGAAAGAGGCTTGCATCCTGTGCATGGAAACCTTTGAAATAGTTAATGTCTCTATCATATCTTTCCTATCTTGCCTTTCCTCCAGGGTATACATGTTTAGATTTTTAAGTCTATCCCCATATGCTTTAGAATGAAGACCACTGACCATTTTAGAAGCCATCCTCTAGATCGATTCCAACCTGTTTATATCCTTTTGAAGGAGCAGTCTCCAGAATTGTACATAGTATTCCAAAGGAGGTCTCATCAGGCATCTATACAGGAAAACTGGTTCTTACCTGCTAATTTTTGTTCCTGAAATACCACAGATCAGTCCAGACAAGTGGATTTTGCATCCCTACCAGCAGATGGAGGCAGAGAATAAAAACTTTTCAGGCACTATTACATAATCGAGAATGCCACCTGCAGTCCCTCAGTATTGACCTGTACCCAAGCCAAGATGTTCAATCTGAAAAAAAACCCAAATAATCTGGTTGAGCATAGACTCAAAGTTGGAGTCCCCTAAAACTAGGGCCCCCTTCTTTTATAATAATGATCATTACAATTTGCAAGCGTAACTATTTAACCTATGTACAATCTTTGTAAGTCTGCATTTGACTAAAAACTGCATGAGCAACATCCAGAGGCGAAGAAAGTCTTTCGAAAAATCAAGGGGACGGGCTTCTGGACTGATCTGGGGTATTCCAGAAATGAAAATTGGCAGGTAAGAACTAATTTTCCTTTCCTGTTCATACCCCAGATCAGTTCAGACAAATGGGATGTATATAAGCCCCTCTACACTGGGTGGGAACCTGAAAGACCCTCATGCAATACACTTTCCCCAAACGCAACTTCTTCTGGTGCACAAACATCCAGATGGTAATGTTTGGTAAAAGTGTGACGTGAAGACCATGTCACCACCTGACAAATCTCCTATGGAGGTTAACTGCACTCTAATACAATTCGCCCACAACTCCCCCAGGGACCGATCAACCCTTAAAAATATAGGCTGAAAATATTGCCTCTTTCAACCATTGCACAATCATGCCTTTGGAAGCTTTACTTCCCTTCTTTGCTCCACTGAACTGACCGAAGTTGGTTGACTAGGAGTAGGAATCTCCTAAGGCGGGTTCTTAAGGTATCCATGGCTATGGCTAAGTTGTATCCTTTGCCGGAATAGATCTTGGAGCTTTGAAGGCTTCCTAAGGTAGATGCAGTGGTGTCAGCAGTGACCAAGGAAGACTACCATCCCTGTGGCAGGATCAGCCACGCTGAAGTATGTCCAGGATCGGAAGTTGGAGATTCTATTGAAGAGGCTGCTTGAGGACTCAGCTTTAAGCCTTCAAGCAGCGAACTGTGGGAGCTTGATGCAGAGAGCCTGCCTGTGCTGGGTGCAGAAGGCATAGGAGAAGGAATCTGGGACTGTGACCAATTCTAGACAGGTTGTCTGGTTGGAGGTGGGAGTGGCATATGTGGTGGATGCCCTATACAACATGGTCTGGACTTCCAACAGAAATATAGTTTCCGCAGTGGCAGCACAGAGACTCCTGTGGTTGTGGAATTGGTTGGCGGATGTGTGGTCTAAAGTGCAGCTATGTAATCCCCCCTTTTAAAGAAAAGCTGCTGTTTGGAGAGGATCTGGAACAGCTGATGAAGAAGTTGGGGGAGTCAAAAGGGAATAAGTTATCCGAAGTTAAGAAGGCTGGCAAGAAGACTTTTTCACTATGTGCTTGTTTTTGAGACGCAAGAAGGTTTCATTCCAACAGAGGTTCTATGCCTACAACGCAAAAGCAAGGCTCATGAAGGCAGCAATCTTTTCAGGGGGCATGTAGACCTTCCCGTGATGGCTCCAGCCAGGAGACTGGAAGAGTTAAGGCCAGCCAATGAAGGCAGGTTGGTCCGCTCCTCCTTGAAAGCTGTCGGAGGTGGACTGTCCCTATTTTACAAGGCATGGACCAAGATCACTTCCAACCAATGGGTTCTGGAGGTGATAAGAGATGGCTACACCTTAGAATTTTCTTGGAGAAGTCCATTACCTGCTATTAATCAAGTTGACTTAGAAAATACCCACTGCTATTACTAGCATCAGTAGCATGGGATATACTTAGTTTTTGGGTACTTGCCAGGTAGCCTGGATTTGCCACTGTTGGAAACAAGATGCTGGGCTTGATGGACCCTTGGTCTGACCAGGTATGGCAATTTCTTACGTTCTTATGAGAAGCCTATGTGGTCTCCCATTGCACTTCCCACACCAAGTGAGAGGCAGTGCAGGACACATTACGGTAGGTTACAGCGCCTAAATGTGATTGTTCCGATTCCTTCTCAGGAGCAGGGACTAGGAAGGTACTCAGTGTATTTCGTGGTTCCCAAGAAAAAGGGGACCTTTCTGTCCATCCTTAATCTACAGAAGGTCAATAGGGTGCTGCGGGTGCCACACTTTAGTATGGAAATACTGCGGACGGTGGTAGCAGTGGCTCATAAGGGAGAGTTTCTGGTATCACTGGATTTGACGGAGGCCTAAATACATAAGATCTGGCCATCAGAGATTCCTGCGGTTCAAGGTGCTAGGGGAGCATTTTCAGTTTTGGGCTCTTCCTTTTGGGTTAGCGACAGTGGCATGGACTTTCATGAAAGTGATTGGTGGTGGTGGTGGCAGCAGCACTAAGGAGGGAATGAATCCTGATGCACCAGTACCTGGATGATTGGCTCATCAGTATTGCGCTGGAGGCAAGTATTGGCCTGGTGCAAGATTGGTACAGCCCTCTGGTCAGACCCAGAGAGCACCTGCCACCAGGAGGCGGAGCACAGGAGGAGACAGAGGCTAACTGGAGCTTCGCCAATAGCAACCCGGGGTTTCCGCAGGTTGAGCCCTTGGGTACCCAGGCCGCCTTGTCTTAGTGAGCCTCGCAGGGACTCCTAGAGAGGAAGCGCAGGGGAGTGCCCACCATGAACAAGGGTGCATGGTCAATGTCCAAGCAAGAATGTCCAGAGGTCGCAGGAGGCCAGAATAGAGTGTCCGAGTGGATAGCGAGGATTCAGGCCAGAGTATCAGTCCAAAATGGTCAGCCGAAGCAGGGGTCAGTACCTGTAGTCAGTCCAGGCATAGTCAGGTCAGGCAAAGGTCAAGTTCCAGGCAGTGGTCAGATGTGGTCAGTGGACAGGCAGAGGTCGGAAAATGGACGCCGGCATAATTGAACGTCCGTCTTCCGACTCGCAGGCCGATTTTTAAATTTATTTTTTTTTTAATTTTGGGGCCTCCGACTTAATATCGCTATGATATTTCTGTTCACTTCCCCGGCGCCGGCAGAAATTAACGCCAGCCTTTGGGCAGGCGTTAATTTTTTAAAGTAAAATGTGCGGCTTTGCTGCACATTTTGCTTTCTGGATCACGCGGGAATAACTAATAGGGCCATCAACATGCACTTTCATGTTGCAGGCGCTATTAGTTTGGGGGGGGGGGGGGTTGGCCGCGCGTTTTTGATGCACTATTACCCCTTACTGTATAAGGGGTAAAGCTAGCGTGTCGAAAACGCGCGGCCAAACCCGGGCTAAAGGAAAATTGGTTCTTACCTGATAATTTTCGTTCCTGTAGTACCACGGATCAGTCCAGACTCCTGGGTTTTGCCTCCCCTCCAGCAGATGGAGACAGAGAAATTTTGATGGACTCTGCCATAAATACCAGAATGCCACCTACAGTCTGTCAGTATTGCTCAGTCACAAAGCAGAATGGTAAGAAACCAAACTAACTATATACGGTAACCTAACAACTTAAACTGGTTCACTAACCCCCAAGTGGGAACAGAACGGTGAGACACGGTAAACAAAGATCGGCCGATTAAATTTAAGACCAGCTGAATGAGCGGACTCTCGATTACCTGCGCACTCCAATTGGGAGGGACTCTGGACTGATCCGTGGTACTACAGGAACGAAAATTATCAGGTAATGGAGAAATTACTTATCTGATAATTTCGTTTTCCTTAGTGTAGACAGATGGACTCAGGACCAATGGGTATAGTGTACTCCTGATAGTAGTTGGAGATGGATCAGATTTCAGTCTGATGTCAGCCCTAGTACATATACCCCTGCAAGAAGTGCAGCTCTTCAGTATTCTCCTCGAAAAGCATTGTGGATATATGTGTGACTGACTAATTTGAATAACTTCATAACTTGATTAACTTGAATTGGTTGAGTTTGCTATAGCTGGAGACCGCCAGTGCCCTCAACCGGGAAACGTCAACACCCGTTAGGGTGGGTGTCCTAGATGAAGGAAAGCATGGCTTATGCTTGAATCACTCGCTCTCGGGGATGTCCCCCGAGAATTCCATGAGTAACGGCAGCCGTGGGTGGAATGCTGATTCCATCTGTCTACACTAAGGAAAACGAAATTATCAGGTAAGTAATTTCTCCATTTCCTAGCGTGTAGCAGATGGACTCAGGACCAATGGGATGTATAAAAGCTACTCCCAACCCGGGAGGCTGTTCGTGACCCACTTAGTACTGCCCTTGCGAATGCTGTGTCCTCCCAAGCCTGAACATCCAGGCGGTAAAACCTGGAAAAGGTGTGGATGGAGGACCATGTCACTGCCCTGCAGATCTCGGCGGGTGACAGCATCTTGGTTTCTGCCCAGGACACTGCCTGGGCTCTAGTAGAATGGGCCTTGACTTGTAGAGGTGGCGGCTTGCCTGCTTCTACATAGGCCGCCTTGATGACTTCTTTGATCCAGCGGGCTATGGTTGCTCGCGAGGCTGCTTCCCCTTGCTTCTTCCCGCTGTGAAGGACGAACAGATGGTCCGTCTTTCGTACGGATTCCGACATTATCCCAGGACAAGCAGGATGTAGTCCTCACATATGGGTGATATCGGTAATGGAGCCCTATCACGGAAAACTTTCTGTCAAAGTTTCTAAAAAGCTTTGACGGACACTGGCACAGTGAGTGCACTGAGCATGCTCAGCATGCTATGATCCCTGCGTCCACAGGGGTCTCCCTTCAGTCTTCTTTTTTCCGCTCTGCTGTAAGCATAGCGATTAGGAGCTCTGTGAGAAATTCTAACACTTTTTTCCTCACGGAAAGATTTACATTTTTACTTCACAAACACTTTTCCCTGCATGGGTCTCCCTCCGCGTTGGTTTAATCGACGTTCGGTGAGTACTATGCCATATTTTTTCGGTCGGTTCCTGTCACATTTCTGGCTGCCAACCAACTGCGGCCTTCCCTCTCCCTATTTTTCAGTTAGTCACACCCAGCCTGCGAGTGTCCCTCTGTGCCACTCTGCTTGGCTAGTGGGACAGGGACTTCCACGGTTACCGGTGCTGCCACTGCCCCGGTAGATTCAGGTCCTTTATTTTCCTCAGTACCTTCGCACAGTAGATACCCCATCGCTACCGTAGGTACCCCCCTTCAGACAACCCTGCATTTTTAGATGCCACAGGTACCCCTCCCCCTGCGGTACCCTGATGCCATCCTCCCTACATAGTTTCTATCAGTGCCATCTATGTTTTATCCATGGCACTGATTTATTTCCTTAACTTTTATTGGTGCTATCGTTGCCCAGATGGATGCCATCGATGGACACCTTGCCTCGTCGCTGACATCCATACTCTGGTCGATGCCACCGCTACCCTGGGCACTTCCATCGCTGTTGGGGTCATTTCCATCGATGCCATCCTTTAATTATGGATGCCATCGATGCCCTGGACCTTTTCATCTATTCCATCGATGGGCATAGATGGCCATCGATGCCAGGCTGTTTTCCATTGATGCCCAGGCTATTTCCATCAATGGAAATTGATGCCCAGACTATTTCCATCGATGGGCATCCATGCCAATGCCATTTCCATGCATGGCATCCATCCCAATGCCATTTCCATCGATGAAATCCATGTCAACATAGATTCCATCGGTGCCCATGTCCGTGGCATAACTGCCATGGATGTCATTGTTGCCCGAGTCGATCCAATCGATACCATCGATGCCTGTGGCCATACTGCAGATATTGTTGGCGCCGGCCTCCATACATCGATGATCTCGACACCCATGTCGTTCCCATCGGCATCTTCTACGTTTTTATGAATGCGGTCATTGATTCCGGCAATGCCCATATCATTTTTCTGAATCCAGCGATGTTTTCGATTACCGTCAATGCCGACATAACACCGCCACATAATGCCCTCGCCTGAACACAGTGCTCCATGCTTTGGGTCCTTATTAATGCCCCATATCAGGAGCAGAGCAGGCATGCTGACAGCCATCATCGATCGCCATCCAGGACAGCGAGGGCTTCCATCTCGGCGTTGGGGAATGACTAAGTCGAGCACCAGGGAGTTGGGGAAAAAGGGAAGGTGATGATGCCAGGGTTGGAGGAAAAAGAGAGGAAAAGAAGGTGGTGATGATGCTGGAGGGTGTCTGCCACCGATGCCATCCAACACATTGCTGCTATTCTTCTCGATGCTGGACAATGCTCGGGCCGAGCAACATCACCACTGCCATCGGCACTGTTCCGCACAGTTTTGGCAGTCCTTTCTGCTCCAGAAACACCGGATCGAGGTCCGCAGAATTCTGCACTGGCATCAAGAGACATCGTGCCGCTGTGACAATGGTTGGCTTCATGAGTTCGTTAATTGGCTCCCCTGTTCCCAGACGTACCCCACCGACATTGGTGCGGGATTCTGGCCCTCCGCTCATTACGGTCTAAGCGCCAGCCACGCCCAGCCTGGTCTCCTCTATACCTGCGCCACCATACCAGATATCAGAGTTGAGACGGACGTTGACGTCCACAGGCTACCCTTAGAGGACTCCGGAAATCCACGGAGCCAGCAATCTTCACCGGGTCGTCCTTCGGCGGTTCACGTCGGATGGTAAGTACCCGCTTCTGCGGCATTCCCATTGAGATGTGTTCTCTAATTCTGGCCACATGGTTAGAAAAGTTCTAGGTCATGTACTTTCCAACAACTGTATTAGTGTCACATGTCACTATGCCAGCTATGTCAGCCACAATACCAGGAGAACCTCTCTTTCTTTTCTTTGGGTTTGCATCAGGGCTTCCTCCCTTTTTCAGCAACGTGGCTCTGTACTGATTAATGCTCTAGCTTTTGGCTCCTGTTTCAGTACCAAAGTTCTAGGTGCATTTACTGTTCTGCTAAACACGAGATCCAGCACATGCTGCCTCAACTATAAGTCCACCTCGAAGCCTGATATGGGTCTCGATGTCTCCTTGTACAGCACTCAGAAATGCGGGTAAGACTTTACCGCTCTCACTCCCGTGGGAGGTTACCTGATGTCCACATTACATCAACCCCTCCAATTGGACACCTCCCGGTTTTCCAACTGGGCGGATATCAGAGCAGCCACCCCCACCTTGTACCAAGGTTCCCGGTACACTCCCCTACACGCTTCAAAGCGCAGAAGGGGGAAGAGGGGGGTTGGGGAGTTTTAATTACATTATTCTTTCTTTCAACAGAAAGTAGTTACTCTCCACCCATCCTGGACCTCAGAAATACCAACTTTCTTCAGAAGGCACAGGTAAAATGGTATCTCTCGTTACCATGTTTCCAAATTGCAGTAAGAACATTACCTCTATTCTTTCTATGCGCCTCATGGTGAGTCAACAATATTACAATTCCAAGCTCTGCCGGTGGCACAAGCTGCGACAACTGGGGTATTTCATTGAATCAATATCAGTGACTGCTGTTTCTCTACGGAGTCCGACATCATTCACGCTTTCCTTACATGGACAGCTGCATAACCACAGGCAGTACACTATCTGAGATTACTGTCACTGCTATAATTCCCTTATACACTTCTGGACACCATAGTCACAATGACCTTACTGTCCAGCATCCGCACAGACATTTTAATACATTCCTACATTTCCCTGCGCGCATATTCCATAACCTTCACTATGCACTTCCCTCATAGACCAAAACTGCTATGAATTAGATTCAGTGACATCCCATTATCAGTGGGTCTAAGCTATTCAACCGCTTTCGTCCCTCTCTATATCACGGATTTGGAACCAAAATCCTAGTCTGATCCTGCTCATGCTCGCATTTACTTCAGGTTGTAAATTTGACCACAAATCTTCTCACCAATATGCGTCTATTCCGCTCCAAGCAGTTCCACATAAACTTCATGGATCTTGTAACATGAGTTATACCCTTATGCCTTCTAATACTGCCTCTGCAACAATGCTTTGTGCATACAGACAGACAGCATAGGGACAATCTGCTTTCCAACATACAAGCATGCACAACATCTTAGCTGCTCTGCAAGCAGGCTGCACAGATCTGTCCTTAGCCCTTGCTCACTCTATGCATCCTCGAGCCACTGATCTCAGACACTTACTGAATGCACTAGCAGATCTTCTCCATATAGGTGTCCATCCTGTCGAATGGTCTTCAACATGTGTAGTGAGGAAAATCTTCTAGCGTGCAGGTCAATCAAACCTGCCCTTTGCTTCCGAATCGAACCATAGGTGCACAGATTCTACTACCTACACATGTTTCCAATGCGTTCCCATAGACGCCTTTCTTCCATCAAGGGCCTCCTAAATGTGTATCTTCCGGTGTTTACTGAAGAGGATGTTGGGGAGGTACCCGTAATGGAGAAGGTTTTCATGGGTAATGATTCAGATGGACTGAATCAAATCACGGTGAACCTAGAAGATGTGGTAGGCCTGATTGACAAACTGAAGAGTAGTAAATCACCTGGACCGGATGGTATACACCCCAGAGTTCTGAAGGAACTAAAAAATGAAATTTCAGACCTATTAGTAAAAATTTGTAACTTATCATTAAAATCATCCATTGTACCTGAAGACTGGAGGATAGCAAATGTAACCCCAATATTTAAAAAGGGCTCCAGGGGCGATCCGGGAAACTACAGACCGGTTAGCCTGACTTCAGTGCCAGGAAAAATAGTGGAAAGTGTTCTAAACATCAAAATCACAGAACATATAGAAAGACATGGTTTAATGGAACAAAGTCAGCATGGCTTTACCCAGGGCAAGTCTTGCCTCACAAATCTGCTTCACTTTTTTTGAAGGAGTTAATAAACATGTGGATAAAGGTGAACCGGTAGATATAGTATACTTGGATTTTCAGAAGGCGTTTGACAAAGTTCCTCATGAGAGGCTTCTAGGAAAAGTAAAAAGTCATGGGATAGGTGGCAATGTCCTTTCATGGATTGCAAACTGGCTAAAAGACAGGAAACAGAGAGTAGGATTAAATGGGCAGTTTTCTCAGTGGAAGGGAGTGGACAGTGGAGTGCCTCAGGGATCTGTATTGGGACCCTTACTTTTCAATATATTTATAAATGATCTGGAAAGAAATACGACGAGTGAGATAATCAAATTTGCAGATGACACAAAATTGTTCAGAGTAGTTAAATCACAAGCAGATTGTGATAAATTGCAGGAAGACCTTGTGAGACTGGAAAATTGGGCATCCAAATGGCAGATGAAATTTAATGTGGATAAGTGCAAGGTGATGCATATAGGGAAAAATAACCCATGCTATAATTACACAATGTTGGGTTCCATATTAGGTGCTACAACCCAAGAAAGAGATCTAGGTGTCATAGTGGATAACACATTGAAATCGTCAGTACAGTGTGCTGCGGCAGTCAAAAAAGCAAACAGAATGTTGGGAATTATTAGAAAAGGAATGGTGAATAAAACGGAAAATGTCATAATGCCTCTGTATCGCTCCATGGTGAGACCGCAACTTGAATACTGTGTACAGTTCTGGTTGCCGCATCTCAAAAAAGATATAATTGCGATGGAGAAGGTACAGAGAAGGGCTACCAAAATGATAAGGGGAATGGAACAACTCCCCTATGAGGAAAGACTAAAGAGGTTAGGACTTTTCAGCTTGGAGAAGAGACGACTGAGGGGGGATATGATAGAGGTGTTTAAAATCATGAGAGGTCTAGAACGGGTAGATGTGAATCGGTTATTTACTCTTTCGGATAGTAGAAAGACTAGGGGGCACTCCATGAAGTTAGCATGGGGCACATTTAAAACTAATCGGAGAAAGTTCTTTTTTACTCAACGCACAATTAAACTCTGGAATTTGTTGCCAGAGAATGTGGTTAGTGCAGTTAGTATAGCTGTGTTTAAAAAAGGATTGGATAAGTTCTTGGAGGAGAAGTCCATTAATGGCTATTAATCAATTTTACTTCGGGAATAGCCACTGCTATTAATTGCATCAGTAGCATGGGATCTTCTTATTGTTTGGGTAATTGCCAGGTTTTTGTGGCCTGGTTTTGGCCTCTGTTGGAAACAGGATGCTGGGCTTGATGGACCCTTGGTCTGACCCAGCATGGCAATTTCTTATGTTCTTATGTTCTAAAAATTATTTTTCTTAGTAGCCATTACATCGACTAGGAGGGTTACTGAGTTGCAACCTCTCGTCACATACTCATCCTACATAAGGTTCCTGCATGACACAGTAGTCCTTTGCACTCACCCCAAATTCCTACCAAAAGTAGTCACAGATTTTCACTTAATCAGTCAATACTCTTGCCTACTTTCTTTTCAAGACCTCTCTCTAGCCAAGGAGAGAGAGTCTTATACACCTTAGACTGAGAGCGTGTACTAGCTTTTTACCTGAACCGCACGGCGGTCCATAGGACATCCAACCAACTCTTTGTTTCTTTTCACCAAAAATAAAAATAAATAAATAAATAAATAAACCAAGAGTCGCGGTAGTAAAACGGACTCTCTCCTACTGACTAACAGACTATCGAAATCTGTTATGAAAAAGCAAAGTTCCTCTCCAAGGGCGAGTAAAAGCACACGTAGTAACGGCTATGTCTACATACACTATCGTCCAGTGCCCATTATTAACATATGTAAAGCTGCAACATGGAGTTCCCCTCACACCTTTGCAGCTCATTATTGCTTGGGCAAAGAAGAACAACAAGATTCGGCCTTTAGACAATCTGTCTTACAGAACTTGTTTCCAATATATTCCCAAGTCATAGAAACATAGAAGTGACGGCAGAAGAAGACCAAATGGCCCATCCAGTCTGCCCAGCAAGCCTCCACACCTATTTGTTTTCATAATCTGTTACTCTGACCACTGCGGTCAGGGCCCTTATTGGTAACGTTTTGGTTCCAATTCCCTTCCACCCCCACCATCGATGCAGACAGCAGTGCTGGAGCTGCATCTAAGTGAAGTATCTAGCTAATTGGTGTGGGGTAGTAACCGCCGTAATAAGCAAGCTACTCCCATTTGTTTACCCTGCATGTGCAATTCAGCCATTGTTGGTTGTCTGAATAAAAATCCTCTTTACTTAATTCCCTCTGTTGCTGAAGCAGTGAGCTGCGCTGGATATTTATTCCAAGTCAAGTATCATGCTTAATTGATTCAGGGTAGTAGCCACCGTAACAAGCAAGCTACACCCATGCTTATTTGTTTACCCAGACTATGTAATTCATTCCTTGTTGGTTGATGCAGATATAAATCATCTTTTCTTCATTCTCTCTGCCGTTGAAGCAGAGAGCTATGGTGGATGTGCATTGAAAGTGAAGTATCAGGCTTATTTGATTTGGGGTAGTAACCGCCGTAACAAGCCAGCTACTCCCATGCTTATTTGTTTACCCAGACTAAACAACTCCTTCTACATCCAACCTGCTGTGATTTTGGCTTCCTCATTTTTACCAACAATACTGCAATGTTGATTCACTACAAAATGACTCAGCCTCTAGCTTGCTAATCACCCACATGTGAGGACTAGCATCCTGCTTGTCCTGGGATAAAGCAAAATTGCTTACCTTCTAATAGGTGTTATCCCAGGACAGCAGGATGTAGTCCTCACAGAACCCACCCGCCACCCCGCGGAGTTGGGTCCAATACGTTTTATTATTTTCTTTTATATTTTCGCTTACGCATAATGCTACAAACGAAACTGAAGGGAGACCCCTGTAGAAACATGCTGAGCATGCTCAGTGCACTCACTGTGCCAGTGTCAGTCAAAGCTTTTTAGAAACTTTGACAGAAAGTTTTCCGTGATAGGGCTCCATTACCGATATCACCCATATGTGAGGACTACATCCTGCTGTCCTGGGATAACACCTATTACAAGGTAAGCAATTTTGCTTTTCCAGGTATCTGGATAGAAGTCTGCCGATGTTGAGGTGGCATAGACTTCTGGCCTCTTCAGAATTCATATGTTCATCTGGCAATGGTAGCGAGATGGTTTGGTTAAGATGGAAGTGAGACACCACTTTGGGGAGGAACGAGGGAACCGTGCGTAACTAGATGGCTCCTGGGGTGAGCCTGAGAAACTGCTCACGACAGGACAGTGCTTGTAGCTCGGATATACGACGGGCTGAACAAACTGCCAGCAGGAAGGTTGTTTTCAATGTTAACAGTCAGAGAAACAGGCCGCAGAGAGGTCTGAAAGAGGCTTCTGCTAAGAAATCTAGGACCAGGTTGAGGTTCCAAAGATGTACCGGCCACTTTAGGGGTGGTCGGATGTGCTTAACTCCTTTCAGGAAGCGTGAAACATCCGTTTGAGAGGCTATGCTGTCTGTCTCGCTCTTGGTTCCGTAGCATGACAATGTGGCCACCTGCACCTTGATGGAGTTGAGGGACAATCCCTTCTGCAGGAATTCCTAGACCGCAGGGATTTTGACTGATCGTGGTATGATGTTGTGGTCCTCACACCAGGCTTCGAATACCCTCCAAATCCTTATGTATGTTAGAGATGTGGAGAACTTGCGTGCTCGGAGTAAGGTGTCAATTACCGCCCCCGAGTATCCGCGCTCTCTCAGGCGGGCCCTCTCAATGGCCAGACCATAAGAGAGAATAGAGCTGGATCCTCATGGAGGATCGGTCCTTGTTGGAGCAGGTCCCTGTGTGGGGGTAGTGGCAGGGGGGTCCCTGTCAATAGTCTTCGCATGTCTGCGTACCACGGTCTTCTTGGCCAGTCCGGGGCCACCAGAAGTACTGGTCCCCTGTGTTGTTCTATCTTGTGAATGATGGTGCCCAACAGGGGCCACGGCGGGAAGGCATATAACAGAGTCTCCTGTGGCCAGGCCTGTACCAGGGTGTCGATTCCTAGGGACTGGGGTTCCCGCCTGCGGCTGAAGAAACTGGGCACCTGGGTGTTGAACCGGTTTGCCAGGAGGTCCATGGTTGGTGATCCCCAACGGTTCACTATTAGTTGGAACGTTGCGGTCGACAGCTTCCATTCTCCTGGGTCTAGACTTACTCTGCTGAGGTAATCCGCCGTGATGTTGTCTTTCGCGGTGATGTGGACGGCCGAAATCTCCTGGAGATTTACCTCCGCCCACGACATTAGGGGGTCTATTTCCAGAGACACCTGTCGGCTTCTGGTTCCTCCCTGATGGTTGATGTAGGCCACTGTTGTGGCATTGTCCGACATTACTCTGACCGCTTTGTCTCGGAGCCTGTGACTGAACCATAGGCAGGCTAGTCTGACTGCCCGGGCTTCTAGGCGATTGATGTTCCATCCCAACTCTTCTGCGTTCCTCTGCCTTTGGGCAGTTAACTCTTCGCAGTGTGCTCCCCATCCTCGTAGGCTGGCATCCGTGGTGAGCAGGATCCAGGATGGTGAGGATAGTCTTGTTCCCTGGCTCAGGTGGTCGTCTTGTAGCAACCATTGTAGTTGGGTCCGAACTCTGCCCGAGAGCTGTAGACGTACAGTGTAGTTCTGGGACAGTGGATTCCATCACGATAGGAGTGAGCGCGGTAGGAGTTTCATGTGAGCTCGTGCCCATGGCACTACTTCCAGTGTGGATGCCATGAGACCGAGGACTTGTAGGTAATCCCATGCTGTGGGGCGAGGTTCGCTCAGAAGGGTTTGTAACTGGTTCCTCAGTTTTGACCTCCTTGTCTGTGTCAAGATGACCTTGTCTTCTTTGGTGTCAAATCGGACTCCTAAGTATTCTAGAGACTGTGAGGGCTGTAAACAGCTCTTGTTTGTGTTGACCACCCATCCAAGGCTCTCCATTAGAGTTTTGACTCTGTTGGTTGCCTGGTGGCTTTCCTCTGGGGATTTTGCCCTGATCAGCTAATCGTCTAGGTAAGGGTGTACGAGGATACCTTCCTTCTTCAGTGTTGCCGCCACCACCACTAGGATCTTGGTGAACATCTGGGGCACTGTGGCTAACCCGAAGGGTAGTGCCCGGAACTGGTAGTGACGGTCCAAGATTTTGAAGTGTAGGAAGCGCTGATGTTCTTGATGGATCAGAATGTGTAGGTAGGCTTCCGACAGATCCAGGGATGTGAGAAACTCTCCCGGTTGTATCGCCCTTATTACAGAGTAGAGATGTGAATCGGAACCAGAATTGGATCCGATTTCAGTTCCGATTCACATCTCTATTACAGAGCGTAGGGTTTCCATGCGGAAGCGGGGAATCCTCAGGTGTTGGTTGACCGACTTGAGGTCCAGAATGGGCCTGAACGTTCCCCCTTTCTTGGGGATGATAAATACTGGACATTATTCCATTTATTTTATTTGTTGCGGAGGCACCGGGGTTATGGCCTCTAGGGCCAGTAATCTGGTCAGTGTTGCTTCCACTGCCATCCTCTTGGAAGGGTCGTGGCAGGGGGATTCCACGAACTTGTCCGGGGGAATTCGGAGGAAATCCAGGAAATACCCCTCTCGAATGATGGTTAGGATCCACTTGTCCGAAGTTATCTCGACCCATCTTTGGTAGAATAGGGCAAGTCTGCCCCCTATGGCTTCTTCCTTTGGACGGGTCGGCTGATTCTCATTGTGGGGTGCGGCTGGGGCCTGTGCCCGAGCTGGTTCCCCTTTTGTTGTGCTTGTTCTGAAAGGACTGGTTCCTGCCTGTAGGACGAGGCGCTTGATAAGTGGATTGAAGCGCTGTGAACCTCTGCCCCTGGAGGATCGGTGGAAGGGTCGCTGGTTTCTCTTATTCCTGTCCTCCGGTAGCCGCGGCAGTGGGGACTCTCCCCATTTGTTAGCAAGTTTCTCTAGCTCGCTGCCGAACAGGAGGGATTCCTTGAAGGGCATCCTTGTGAGTCTCGTTTTGGAAGACGCGTCGGCCGACCAGCTTCAGAGCCAGAGTTGTCTCCTGGATGCCACCGCTGATGGAATGATACTGCTGGTTACATGGCTTCCATAGGGGTGTTGCTCCTGGTCTGTGATAGGCAGGCACTTGTCACCACGGTGCAACAGGCCGCTATCTGCAGGGACATAGTGGCGACGTCAAAGGACTGTTTAAGGATGGATTCCAGATGTCGGTCTTGAGCATCTTTGAGTGCTCCTCCTCCCTCCACTGGGATAGTAGTGCACTTCAAGACCGCGCAGACCATGGCATCCACTTTTGGACATGACAGAAGGTCTTTGGCGGCCGGGTCCAGAGGGTACATGGGTGCCATAGCCCGTCATCCTTTGAAGGTAGAAGGTAGACCATTCCAGGTCAATTAGCTGTTGGACGGCTTGTAACAGGGGGAAATGGCGGGAGGTCTGACGTAGTCCCTCTAGCAGGGGATTCATCTTAGGTTCCCCTGAGGCACTTGTGCCAGGGATAGCCAGTTCCTTCAGACCAGATCTGGAAGCTCGTCCTTGGTGAAGAAGCGCCTCATGGTCCGGTGAGGTTCTGTCCCCGGAGGAAGTTACCCCTCTTCCAGGGGCTCTGACTCCTCCTCCGAGTCGTCCATGTCCCCGTAGGTGGGGCTTCTGGGCGGTGGATTCACTTCTCTGGGCCCGGGGCGTAGAGATTCTCTGGTGGAGGCTGTGGCCGTATTATCGGAGGCTCCATCTGCATGTGAACAAAGGCATGCAGGCCTTTGAAGAAATCCACCCAGGAGATAGATGCTGGGTCCAAGCTAGGAGGCATTGTGTCCCTGAGGGGACCCGTTTGAGAGGAGGTCCCGCTGGGGATCGCTAGGTCCAGGGTACTTATTGAGGAGCTAGCACTCAATCCCGGTTGGGACTGGCCCTGAGCTGGATCCCCCAGGGCCTCCTCGCACTGGATACACAGGGTGTGGGCCTCTTCGTGCTGTGCGGCTCTGATGTGGCATGCTGGGCAGAGGCCCTGAGCTCCTTTTCCGGTGGTGCCATGGATATAGGCACACAAAATCTGTTATGCGCTCCGGTGCGTCAAAGATGTGCGCGTGGATTGGGTGTGCGCTCAGGATGTGCACGCTGGTGTGCGCCCAGGTCGCAGTTATGCGCCCGGCCCAGTAAGCGCATGATACGTGCGTATCTTGTGCGCACGGTACTTGTGTGTGTAACGTTGTGCGCACAAGTAAATTTGTGCGCACAGCTCGTCTTGTGCACACGGATCGAGACAGCGGACAGAGCGGCGAATAGGGCCAAAATGGCAACGGCGACCATGCGAGCAATATGGCGACCACCTCGGAGGGTCTCCACGTGGGAGGACCCTTGGATCTAACCGGGGTCTAACCCTGCTAGGGCGGATCAACCCGGTGGCACTGGTCCCGGCCGGCGACCTGTGCGACTCCTTGAACTTCGGAGACCAGAGTCTTTAAAGAAGATTTCTACCTTACCTTGTCTTCGGCGCTTCCCGGTTTCGTTCCAGGCAGTCTCCGGCTGCGGGGGGAAAGGGCAAATACCTTCACCGCCGCGCTCGAGGTTGCACCTGCTGCCTCTCAGCCACACCCGAAATCGGGGGCTAGGTCCCCACCAAGGGTCAGCCGCCGGACCGAGGCTTACCTCAGAGGGACCATGGAAATCACCTCAGGAATTCTCAACTGGGGGAGGGACCCGAAGGTGTCACCGCAGGAGAGTGGGGCTCGTCTGTAGAGGTAAAATTTCTTCTTATTTTGGGTTTTCTCCGTTGATTTCACTCTAACACTGTGAGAGTGTGCAGGTAGTCCCTAACTGCTATGGAGACAGAAAATACTGAAGAGCTGCACTTCCTGCAGGGGTATAGGTACTAGGGCTGACGTCAGATTGAAATTGATCCATCTCCAACTGCTATCAGGAGTACACTATACGCATTAGTCCTAAGTCCATCTGGTACATGCTAGGAAAGAACCAATTTTCCTTTCTCTGTACGTACCCGGATCAGTCCAGACTCCTGGGATGTACCAGAGCACTCTTACCTGGGCTGGGATCCAAAGAGGCCCACTCTCAGCACACCTGCTCCAAATCCTCCCGCACCTGGGTCCTGCATGTCCAGGCGGTAATGCCTGGCGAACGTATGTAATGATTTCCAGGTGGCCGCCCGGCAAATCTCCTGTGGCGAAATATGCTGACATTCCACCCACGATGCCGTCTGAGCACGAGTAGAATGCGCTCGGAGCCCTTGAGGCAGGGACTTGCCCTTCAACAAGTAAGCTGAATTGATAGCCTCCTTCAACCATCAGGCGATAGTGGTCTTTGATGCTAAATTACCTCATTTAGGACCACTCCAGAGGACAAAGAGATGATCCGACACCCGAAAACCATTGGTAACCTCAAGATAACGCAACAATGCGCTACAGACATCCAGTTTCCGTAAGTCGCGAGCAAGAGGATCAGAACTATCCAAATCCGAAAAGGAAGGAAGCTCCACTGATTGATTCAAATGAAAGGAGGAGACTATCTTTGGAAGAAAGGAAGGAACCATCCGCAAGGATATCCCCGAATCCGAAATCCTCAGGAATGGCTCTCTGCACGACAAAGCCTGAAGTTCAGAAATCCACCAAGCAGAAGAGATTGCCACTAGGAACACCACCTTCAACGTGAGATCCTTCAACGTTGCTCTCTTTAACGGTTCAAACGGTGCAGCACACAAGGCCGAAAGCACTAAATTTAGATTCCAAGATGGCCAAGGACGAAACACCGGCGGCCAAAGATGCTTTGCTCCGCAAAGAAAACGAGACACATCCAGATGCGTCGCCAATGGAACACCCTGAACCAAGCGCTGCGACCTTTACCCTCAAGGAACTACACGACAGTCCCTTCGCCAAACCAGCCTGAAGAAAGCACAAAATCTCCGGCACGGACGCTCGAGAAGGCAGAATCCCCCTGTCTACGCACCAAGTCTAAAAAACCTTCCATACGCGAACATAAGACAGGGATGTGGAAGCCTTGCGTGAACTCAATAGTGTGGAGACTACCACATCGGAATAACCTTTGCTCTTCAAATGCTGCCTCTCAAAAGCCATGCCGCTAGACAAAAGCGATCGACCTGGTCGAAACATACAGGTCCTTGATGAAGGAGGTTTAGGAGATTCGGGAACCACAGAGGACCTTGCACTGCAAGATTGACTAGATCCGCAAACCAAGGGCATCGAGGCCACTCGGGAGCCACTAGGATCATTTCGGACGGGTGACGCTCTATTCTCCTGAGTACCCTTCCGATTAGTGGCCAAGGAGGGAAAACATACAGCAATACATTTGTCGGCCATGGAGGCGCCAGAGTGTCTACTCCTTCTGCCCCCAGTTCTCTGCGGCGAGCAAACAAACGTGGGGCCTTGGAGTTCCGAAATGTTGCCATCAGATCCATGCAGGGCGTGCCCCACCTGTCGCACATGAGTTGAAAAACTCCCCAGCCAGCTCCCACTCGCCAGGATCGAGGCAATGTCGACTGAGAAAGTCCGCGTGAATGTTGTCAACCCCCACGATGTGAGATGCTGCAATATTGACCAGGTATTGTTCTGCCCAGTTGATCAGCATACGAGCTTCCAACGCCACCGGCCAACTCTTGGCCTGCCCTGGCGATTAATATAGGCCACCGTGGTCGCGTTGTCAGACAGAACCCAGACTGATTTCCCCTTGATAAGTGGGAGAAAGGCCTGCAATGCCAGGCGAACTGCCCTGGTTTCCAGGTGGTTGATGGACCATTTGGGCTCCTCCTGGGCCCACTGCCCCTGCACAGACTGTCACAGACAAACCGCTCCCCATCCGGAGAGACTGGCGTCCATAGTTACGACCGTCCATTCCGGGACAATCAGAGGAACCCCACGGCTCAGACTTCCCGAAAGGAGCCACCAGTCTAAACTGGCTCGTGCTGTGTCCGGTAAAGGTAACTGCAGGTGGAATTGCTCGGAAACTGGACTCCAACGAGAAAGTAAAACTGATTGCAAGGGCCGCATGTGGGCGAAGGCCCAAGGGACAAGCTCCAGGGTCGAAGCCATAGATCCCAGAACCTGTAAGTAATCCCAGACCGTCAGCGGACATTTGGACAAAAATGCTCTCACCTGTCCTTGCAATTTGGCAATGCGGTCCGCTGTGAGAAAAACTCTGCCTAGATGACTGTCGAACAAAGCTCCCAAAAACTCCAGAGACTGGGAGGGAACCAGGTGACTCTTGGACAGGTTGACAACCCATCCGAGGGCATGCAGCAGCTGAAGTACCCTGTTGATCGCCTCCTGGCAAAGGATTTCTGACTGACTTCGCCCGAATCAGCCAGTCGTCCAGATATGGATGCACCAAAAATCCTTCCCTGCGCAGTTGTGCAGCTACCACTACTATGATTTTGGTAAATGTTCTGGGAGCAGTGGCCAGACCGAAAGGCAGAGCCTGAAACTGGTAATGTTGCCCCAGAATAGAGAACCGTAGAAGCTTCTGATGATCGGCCCTGATCCCGATGTGCAGATACGCCTCTGTCAGATCCAGGGATGCTAGAAATTCCCCCTGCCGCACGGAAGCAATCACCAACCACAATGTCTCCATTCGAAACAGAGGAATCCGGAGAAATCTGTTGACCTTCTTTAAATCAAGAATGGGCCGTAAGGTTCCCTCCTTCTTGGGAACCACAAAGTAAATAAATAGAGTAGCAACCTTGCCGCAGTTACGCTGGAGGAATGGGAGTAATTGCCCCGAGATCCAGAAGGCGCTGAAGAATTTCCCTGACCACCCGTCACTTGGTGATGTACCCGCAGGGAGAGACAAGAAACTGATGGCGGGGCCGCCATGCAAAATCTAACACGTAACCGTGTCTTATCACTGAAAGGACCCACTGGTCCGACATGAGTCTGACCCACTCCTCGTAAAACAGAAACAGTCTGCCTCCGACCACTGGCACCGAGGAGCGGGTCAGTCGCCCATCATTGCGAAGGCTTGCCCCCCCGGGGAGGTCTGGGTATTACCAGGTCTACCAAAACGCCTCCCTTGAAAGGATTGGGACCAAGACTGCTGTCTGTTAGCGTTTTGTCGAAAGGAGGAAGCAGGTGGACGGGATGTCCAAGGCTTTCGACCCCCACGAAACAGAGATCTGGACCCAAACGATCCTCTAGACTTCGGCCTGTCCTCAGGCAAACGGTGTACCTTATTCTCACCGAGGGACTGAATCAGGTCCTCCAGCTCCTTGCCAAAGAGCAGTTTGCTCTTAAAGGGCAGAGATCCCAACTGAGACTTGGAAGAAATGTCTGCCGCCCAGTTTCGCAACCATAACAGATGGCGAGCCGACACAGCGGAAACCATAGACCTGGCTGAAGTGCAGAGTAAATCATGGAAAGCATCCGCACTATAGGCAATGACTGCCTCCAGACGCCCCGGCTGGAGGGCTTCTTCCTCCGACAATGCCTCGTTGGCTAATAACTGTTGAACCCAGCGAAGACCTGCTCGCAAGGCAAAATTGCTACACATTGCCGCGCGGACCCCAAGTGCTGAGACTTCAAAAATTTTCTTGAGCTGAATTTCCAGCTTTTGTTCCTGCAAGTCCTTAAGGGCCATCGCACCACTATCCGGAATGGTGGTCTTTTTTGTGACCGCCGAAACTGCCGAATCCACTTTGGGAAGTCTGAGAAGTTCCAAGGCCTCCTCTGGCAGAGGATACAGCTTATCCATAGCTTTGGCTATCTTCAGCCCCAAATCCGGGGTATCCCACTCCCACAAGAGTAAGTCTGAAGCTGAAAAATGAAATGGAAAGGAGGAAGGCAGCCCCCGCAAGCCCAACACAACCGGGTCCATAGCCCCCAGCCGAGATTCTGCCTGGGGGGGTCTCAATACCCAGTTCTTGTAATATGACAGGGATGAGAGGGCCTAACTCATCTCAACGAAAAAGCCTGACAACTTTAGGATCATCGTCATCCATTCCATGAGCTCTATGTAGACTCCCTTGCGTGGGATCCGACTCCCCTTCGATCCCCCCTCGGAGGCTGGGAAGGTAACTGCGGATCCTCCGGATCCTCAGACTCCGAAGAAGTAGACGAGACCTCCTGAGGGGCCTCAAACCGCAGAGGATAGTAGAAAGACTACGGGGCACTCCATGAAGTTAGCATGGGGCACATTTAAAACTAATCGAAGAAAGTTCTTTTTTACTCAACGCACAATTAAACTCTGGAATTTGTTGCCAGAGGATGTGGTTAGTGCAGTTAGTATAGCTGTGTTTAAAAAAGGATTGAATAGGTTCTTGGAGGAGACGTCCATTACCTGCTATTAAGTTCACTTAGAGAATAGCCACTGCCCTTAGCAATGGTAACATGGAATAGAATTAGTTTTTGGGTACTTGCCAGGTTCTTGTGGTCTGGATTGGCCACTGTTGGAAACAGGATGCTGGGCTTGATAGACCCTTGGTCTGACCCAGTATGGCATTTTCTTATGTTCTTATGTCTCCTTCCCTGTGGACGTACCGTCTCCTCCACATGCTTTGCCTTCTTTTGTGGCTGGGCCGTAGGGTCCAAAATTCTCGTGGCCTCTCTTCCCCTCTTTTTGCCTGACCGTCTGGCTTTAAAAGCTTTGTGCATCAGAAGCACAAAGTCAGAATTAAATGACGAATCAGAGAAGAATCCGCAGCATTTCCTGCCGGGACCTTCCCTACACCATGAGGGCCAAGCACCCCCGAAACGTTTGAGGGGATAACTGCGGTGGGAGATTCCCTTCCCCCACCGCTGCCGCGCTCGCCGATGTGAGCGAATCCAAGATAGCGCCCGTTCCCGCGCTCAGCGGGAACAGGCCGAAATTCGGGGCCAGCAGGGTCCCAAACGCTCCGGAGACAGTCTGGACCCGCATGGGTCGCAGAGGCTCCCTCTCCTCCGAAGAGGTAAGAGGCACAAAGACCTTCAGAAGAAATCCGGGCATGCATGGCACCGCATGCCTTACACGCGGCTCTCCTCAACATGACTGACAACTCCAACCCCCAAACTTTCCTGCAGCACCACCCAAAAATGGCGTGGCGAAGGAAGCCTGAAGGGAACAGAGGGAAAAGAGAGCCCACAAAGTGACAACCAGAAAAAAAAGACTTTTTTTTTTTTTAACTTGCCGCAGAGCCTCCGGGTCCCGATCCTACTGGGGGGAGTGAGCCGGGCTCCCCAGTATCACCTCCAGGACAGTGAGTGGCTGGAAATAGGGTTCTCAACCCTGTACATCAGCGGCCTCGAAAACCAGAGGGGATGATTCCCTCAGGATCTAACAACCCTCTGGGAGGCGGAAGACTGTCTCCTCTGAATTTTTTTTTTTTTTTGGAAACACTGGAAATAAAATCCTCAAGAAAACTATCTATGCTAGCACTAAACCTAATGCCAATCCTAAATCACTTCACAGACTGTAGGTTTTGCATCTGCCATCTGCTGGAGACAGAGTAATACTGACGGACTGTAGGTGGCATCCTGGTATTTATGGCAGAGTCCATCAAAATTTCTCTGTCTCCATCTGCTGGAGGGGAGGCAAAATCCAGGAGTCTGGACTGATCCAGGTACGTACAGGACTGATCCAGGTACATACGTATCCAGGTACCTGTATCAGCCCGATTGGGAGGTAAAGAACGATTAAACTAATCTGAACAAGCTGAGTAATTTAAAAACAAAGTGCATGCAAGAAGGAATTTAGGGTAAAAAATGGGATTCCAGAAGTAGAGACTTTGCTAAAGAAAAGAAATCACAAGTTTATTCTGTCTGTTGCCTTATTATTTATTGTTGCTAATCGATCAACTCAGAGAGGTGTAGATAATATTCAGTCATCTGATATATCAGTAAAGAAGTAGGAAACCACCATTCTTCTCCTGTGTGTTTATTGGATGCAGAGACTGTGTAATGAGTAGTGTTATGAACTAAGGATGGCAACAGGGCCAACTGCAAAAAAGCAGGATATAAGACATTGTTTGTCCCCACCAATTTGAAGCTCCTGGACAACAGATTAGGGAGGAATTGTATAGAAACTTGGAGCAGTGGTACAGAAAGGGTTCATCTCTAATTTATTTTTATGTTCCCCTGGGTGCCAAGTAAAGGATCCCTCCCATCCAGGGGTTACAAGCACTTGTCAAATCCTGACTAGAAAAATAATTCTCAACCAGTGTGCCAGTACTTCCTATGCCTCAGTACTGGCAGCCCTAGCAAAATCCTCCTCCCTAGGCTCATGTTCTGACTCTTTTGGACAATACCTCAGATCTGCTTCCTACTCCAGCCCCTCTGTCCAGACATCTCTGGGACAACTGGAAGGGAGGGGCAGGAGCAGGGAACCAGCACTGCAGCAGTGTGTGGCAGACAAGAGCCTCCGCTCCCTTTTGCTGCCCGGAGTGCAGGGCTCTTCTCTGCTGTCTCTGTTTGCTTGAAGAGTCAGGGCCCCATGCCTTAGATGTCTATTCTGCAGAAACGTGAGACTCATCTGACAGTAGAGTAGGAAGCCACCTGGCGCTCCAGTCAGGCAAGAATGATTTGTGGGAAGGGGAGAGAATGTTGAAAGAGGGTGAGGGGAGAAGTGGGTGAATGCTTGGGGTGGGAAGTGCAAAAAGGTGAATGAATGTTGGGGGAGGAAGTCCAGGATGCTGACACAATATTATGCATTGCTGCTCCTGCTGTCTGGGGGCATTGAAAGAATTGAGAGGACGAGCTAGGGCATATCATGGGAGGGGATAAGGAGGAATAAAGGATCAGGTATGAGAAAGAAGGGGAGGGGGGCCAGGAGGGTGCAGGAGAAGATAGAAAGAGGACTAGGGACTGAGGGAGAGGAAGGAAGGACAAAGGACCCTGGATAAGGGGCAGGGTGATGGAGAAGGAAAAAGGACCCAGGATAGAGAAAGAGAGGGAGGATCAGGTACTTGGAAGATGGATATGGAGAAATGACTTAGGATTAGTGAGAAAAAGGGGGACCTGGACTAGGGGGAGAGATGGAGGGGGGGGGGGCAGAGATAAGAGAAAGAACACTGGATAAGGAAGTGGAAGAGGGGATCAGGTATTAGATGGACAGAAAGGGAGAGAGAGAAAGAGGACCAGAATAAAAGCTGGGGATGGGGGAGAGGGAGAGATGACTTTGGATTTGGAGGTGGGGAATCTTGGAAGATAATGAAGAAAGGGAATGAGGAATTGAGGAGAGAGAGGAGGAACAGAGAGCATCAAGGAAAGAGCAGAAAAGTTGAAAAGTATTAAAATATCTACTGAAGGTAAGAGACAAAGAAGCAGGAAAGAGGACACCGAAGAGAGAAGGAAAACAAAAAAAATAAACAGAGAAGGCCAGCACTGAATGAGAAAAAAAAGACAATGAGCCAGAAAAGCCAGACACTAAAGGTTGGAAATGTATTGCCTGATAGAGAATATTAATAACACATCAGTACAAATAGCCTGTGACACAGTTCAAATGGAAAAGTCTCCCATCCCAATTAGAATTTGCATGTTGTGAATAACTGGATTTTATTGGCTAATTTTGACTTATTCTGGTACATAATTATCTTGTATGCAGGACATACCCACCAGCAAGGAGGCTTTTGTATTGGGCTTGAAAATATTCAATGGTAACAAAACTTAAAGAATGTGCCCTTAGGTATATTTTGAGAGTAGATTAGATTAGTACAATTTCCATGGCGACTGTCCACCAAAATAAATTGCTCACTCACTACTAAGCATTACAGGGAACAAGTGTCCCAAATTTACCCCTAGAACTCTGCTAATTTTACCCTCTTTCCCCCTGGCAAGAAAGTAGAACTTATCTGTATGTGACTCCTTTGCCAGCTTCAGTCTGATGTCTTCAATATCTACCTCCTCCCTCTCTGCCACCTACTCGCAAACCTCAAGCTCACCCACTACCTCTATGCGGATGACATACAAATCCTTCTCCCGATTACAGAATCCCTTCAAAAAACTATCACCTACTGGAATGATTGCCTTCAGCCAATTAAAGACTTACTCTCTAGCCTCAACTTAGTATTGAATGCCAATAAAACTGAAATGCTCATTATCTCCCATGACCCCCTCACCATCTCATCAAGCTCCTCTCAATCAATAAACTCAAATACCATGTTCTCACCTGACGTCAGAGATCTTGGAGCCTGGCTAGACAACAATCTAAACCTAAAAAAGTTTATAAACACTACCACAAATGACTGCTTTTACAAATTGCAAGTCCTCAGAAAGCTAAAACCCCTCCTTTACTTTACTGACTTCCGGCTAGTACTCCAATCCATCATATTATCTAAGCTCGATTATTGCAACTCCCTTCTTCTTGGTCTCCCCACAAATACTATCAAACCCTTACAGATGGTACAGGACGCCGCCGCCAGAATCCTCACAAACTCTAACAAAAGAGAACATATCACTCCAATCCTTCGCAACCTTCATTGGCTTCCTATTAAACACAGGATCCTCTATAAAGTGCTCACAATCGTTCACAAAGCAACACACAAACTGGAGAGATTACTTACCTGATAATCTTGTTTTCCTTAGTGTAGGCAGATGGACTCATTACAAATGGGTATAGTGTGCTCGTGCTAGCAGTTGGAGACGGATCTGACGTCAGCACGTGGTACATATACCCCTGCAGGAAGTGCAGGCGCTCAGTAATCTTCCTTGCAAAAGCTTTATGGATATATGTGTGACTGACCGATCAATTGACTGAACATGATTCACCTGACCGATTGACAGTAGCTGGAGACCGCCAGTGTTCTCAACTGGAAGGCGTCGACACCCGGCAGGGTGGATGCCCAATGTCAGAAAACATGGCTTACCTTGAATCAGTGAATTCCCATGTATATCGGCAGCCGGGCGGGATGCTGAGTCCATCTGCCTACACTAAGGAAAACAAGATTATCAGGTAAGTTATCTCTCCATTTCCTAGCGTGTAGCAGATGGACTCATTACAAATGGGATGTACAAAAGCTATTCCCGGACTGGGTGGGAGGCTGCCCGAGGTCCGTTTAGGATTGCCCTTGCAAATGCTGTGTCCTCCCTGGCCTGGATGTCCAGACGGTAAAATCTGGAGAAGGTATGGAGGGAGGACCACGTTGCCGCTCTGCATATCTCTGCAGGCGACAGCATCCTAGTTTCTGCCCAGGAGGCCGCTTGCGCCCTGGTAGAGTGAGCCTTGACCCGTAGAGGTGGTGGTTTTCCCGCTTCTACGTAGGCCGCCTTGATAACTTCTTTGATCCATCGGGCAATAGTCGCCCGTGAGGCCACTTCGCCTTGCCTCTTCCCACTGTGAAGGACGAACAGGTGGTCCGTCTTTCGTACTGCTTCCGACATTTCTAGGTATCTGGACAATAACCTGCCGATGTCGAGATGGCGCAGTATTCTACCTTCTTCAGACTTCTTCAAACCTTCCGTGGTTGGCAAGGATATGGTTTGGTTGAGGTGGAAGTGCGAGACTACCTTGGGTAAGAAGGAAGGAACCGTGCGAAGATGGATAGCCCCCGGGGTGATCCTGAGAAACGGATCGCGGCAGGACAGTGCTTGTAGCTCTGAGATGCGGCGTGCTGAACACACGGCCAGCAAGAACACCATCTTCAAGGTTAACAAACGGAGGAACAGGCCTCGGAGGGGTCTGAAGGCAGGTCCCGCTAGGAAGTCCAAAACTAGGTTGAGGTTCCACAGGGGCACTGGCCACTTCAGTGGCGGGCGAATGTGTTTGACTCCTTTCAGGAAACGTGAAACATCTGGGTGTGTGGCAACGCTGTTGCCGTCACTCCTGGGGCCGGAGCAGGATAGCACTGCCACCTGAACCTTGATTGAATTGAGGGACAGACCCTTCTGGAGCCCATCTTGCAGGAAATCCAAAATGATGGGGATTTTAGCGGCATGTGGATTGGTGCTGCGAGTTTTGCACCAGGCTTCAAATACTCTCCAGATCCTTATATAAGTTAGTGAATTGGAGAACTTGCGTGCACGGAGGAGTGTATCTATTACCGGCCCCAAGTATCCCCTTTTCTTCAGTCTAGCCCTCTCAATGGCCAGACCGTAAGAGAGAATTGAGCTGGATCCTCGTGGAGGATGGGACCTTGCCGCAGCAGGTCCCTGTGAGGAGGCAGGGGTAGAGGATCCCCTGCCAGTAGTCTTCTCATGTCTGCGTACCAGGGTCTTCTTGGCCAGTCCGGGGCCACCAGAAGAACTAGGCCTCTGTGCCGCTGAATCTTGTGTATAATGGCACCCAGCAGGGGCCATGGGGGAAAGGCATATAGCAGGATCTCCTGAGGCCATGGCTGTACCAGGGCGTCGATCCCCTGGGATAGAGGATCTCGCCTGCGACTAAAATATCTGGGTACTTGAGCGTTGGATCTGTCCGCTAGTAGGTCCATGCCCGGCGTCCCCCACTGCTCCGTGATCATCTGGAAGGCCGTGGACGACAGCTGCCATTCCCCTGGGTTTAGGCTTTCTCTGCTGAGGAAGTCTGCCGTGGCATTGTCCTTCCCAGCGATGTGGATGGCGGAGATGTCCTGGAGATTTGCTTCCGCCCACGCCATCAGGGGGGCTATTTCTAAGGATACCTGTCGGCTTCTGGTTCCTCCCTGTCGGTTGATGTATGCCACCGTGGTGGCATTGTCCGACATCACTGACTGCTCTGTTGCGAAGTCTGTGGGCAAACCGCAGGCATGCTAACCTGACTGCCCATGCCTCTAGTCGATTGATGTTCCACTCCGACTCTTCTCTGTTCCACCGCCCTTGGGCGATTAGTTCTTCGCAGTGTGCTCCCCAGCCGCTCAGGCTGGCATCCGTAGTGAGCAGGGTCCAGGTTGGAGAGGACATTTTTGACCCCCGGCTCATGTGGCCGGGCTGCAGCCACCACCGTAACTGATGCCGTACTCCGGCCGGTAGAGGTAGATGCACGGTGTAGTTCTGTAATCGTGGGCTCCACCGAGATAGAAGGGCGCGTGGCAACGGTCTCATATGAGCCCGCGCCCATGGTACCACTTCCAGAGTGGAGGCCATTAGGCCGAGGACCTGTAGGTAATCCCAAGCTGTGGGCCGGGTGGCGCTCAGCAAAGTCTGCAAATGATGCTGGAGTTTTAATTTCCTCTTGGAGGTCAGACTGACTTTGTCTCCCTGGGTGTCGAATCGGACTCCGAGGTATTCCAGCGACTGCAAAGGCTGTAGGGAACTCTTGTTTGTGTTGACTACCCATCCTAGGCTTTCCAGGAGAGATATAACTCTGTTGGTTGCCCGGCGGCTCTCCTCCGGTGACTTTGCCCTGATCAGCCAATCGTCTAGGTAGGGATGGACGAGAATTCCTTCCTTCCTGAGTGATGCCGCCACCACTACTATTACCTTGGTAAAGGTCCGTGGCGCGGTGGCTAACCCGAAGGGTAGAGCCCGGAACTGAAAGTGTTGTCCCAGGACTTTGAAGCGTAAGTAGCGCTGATGATCCCGATGGATTGGGATATGCAAATAAGCTTCTGACAGATCCAGGGATGTGAGATACTCCCCTGGCTGTATGGCACTTCGGACTGACCGCAGAGTTTCCATGCGAAATCCTGGGACCTTTAAGTGCCGGTTGACAGACTTGAAGTCCAGGACGGGTCTGAAGGTGCCACCCTTCTTGGGTACAATGAAATAAATGGAGTAATACCCAGAATGTATCTCCCATGCAGGCACTGGGATTATGGCTTTTAGGGACAGGAGCCTTCCCAGGGTAGCTTCCAGCGCCGCCCTCTTGAGGGGCGGACAAGGAGATTCCACAAACTTGCCCGGAGGGAGGTGAAGGAAGTCCAGGTAATACCCTTCCCGGACAATGTCGAGGACCCACTGGTCCGAAGTAATCTCGACCCACCTGCAGTAGAATAGGGTTAGCCTGCCCCCTATGGCTTCGTCCCCCAGATGGGTCAGCTGATTCTCATTGTGGGGTGCGGCCGGGACCCGAACCCGAGCCGGTTCCCCGCTTGCTGTGCCTGGTCCGAAAGGACTGGTTCCTGGTCTGAGAACGAGGTGCTTGGTAGCGAGTCCTGTAAGGGTTTAAGCGTTGAGAGCTTCTACCTCTGGATGGCATAGGAAAAGGGCGCTGGTTCCTCCTTGACTTGTCTTCTGGTAGACGGGCAATGGAGAGGCACCCCATTTGTTAGCCAGGTTCTCGAGGTCGCTGCCGAACAGGAGGAATCCCTTAAAGGGCATTCTGGTAAGGCGCGTCTTGGAGGAGGAGTCGGCTGACCAATTTCGCAGCCAGAGCTGTCTCCTGGCTGCCACTGAGGATGACACTCCCTTGGCTGCCGTACGGACTAGATCGGAGGCGTCAGTGAGGAACGAGAGTACTGATTCCATTTCTTCTCCCGGGGTGTTGTTCCTGGCTTGTGATAAACAGGAACGCATCACCACGGTGCAGCAGGTCGCAATTCGTAGGGACATGGCTGCCACCTCAAAGGCTTGTTTCAGAATGGCGTCCATGCGCCGGTCATGTGCATCCTTGAGGGCCGCCCCTCCCTCCACCAGAATGGTGGTGCGCTTCACAATTGCGCAAACTATGGCGTCTACCTTAGGGCACGCCAGCAGCTCCTTGGTTGCCGGGTCCAGGGGGTACATGCCAGACAAGGCCCGACCCCCTTTGAATGAGGCCTCCGGCACATTCCACTCGAGATCGATTAGCTGCTGTGCTGCTTGTAGGAGGGGGAAGTGGTGGGCCGTTTGACGAAGGCCTTCCAGCAGGGGGTTCATTGTAGGTTCCCCTGGGGTGCCGTGGCCCGGGATAGCCAGCTCCGACAGGCATTGAGAGACCAGGTCTGGGAGATCCTCCTTTAAGAAAGAAGTGTCTCATGGTTCGATACCGCTCTATCCCCGAGGGAAGTTCTCCCTCCTCGGGGAGCTCTTCTTCTTCCACAGAGCAATCTGAATCCCCATAAATGGGGCTTCCGGGTGGCCGTGCCTAGGTCTTGAGGGTCCAGGGGCCCGGTCGTCTGGTACGTATGGGACCGTTCGGGGATCAGACTGCATCTGGACAAAGGCGTGGATCCCCTTGAATAATTCCACCCATGAGAGCGAAGCAGGTTCTAGCCTTAGGGGCACCAGGTCTCTAGGGTTCCCTGGCTGCTCGGCGCAGCCTGCTAGGTCCGGGGTGTTCCCCGAAGAACTAGCCATTATGCTGGGCTGGGACCGGCCCTGGCCTGGAACTCCCAGGGCCTCCTCACATTGGGCACATAGGGAGTCTGCTTCCTCGCTCTGTGTGGCTCTGAGGTGGCATGCTGAGCAGAGGCCTAGAGCTCTTAAGCCTGATTCTGGAGGTGCCGGCTCTGCGGACGTGTGGGCTCTCATACGATCCATCGCGTATGTTATCTCTATGCGCTTTGAAATATGCGCGAAGATGTACGCCTATCAATGTGCGCTTAGCAGCGTGCGCCTATCAACAATATGCGCCCAATTATTTTCGGGCACCTAACTAATGCGCCCGTCGCCTGTGTGCTGAGTCTGAGCGCTAGGGCGAGGCGGCGAACCAGGGCAGTGGTGACGGCGAGCAGGCAGGCAAAATGGCGACCTCCTAGGCGGGTTGCTATGCAGGTAGACCCCGCCAATCCTCGCTTCCTTGGAGACCAGTAAAGTAAAGATGTACACCTTACCTGACCTTCGGCGCTTCCCGGCTGCGACCCGGGCGGTCTCTGGCTGCGGGGGGAGAGGGCGATTACCGTCACCGCCGCACTCGAGGAAGTGCACCCACTGCCTCTAGGCCGCGCCCGAACTCGTCTCGCTCGGGGGCCAAGTCCTCACCGCGAACGGATCGGGACCGAGGCTGCCTCTATGCCGCGCCCGAGCCCTTCTCACTCGGGGGCTAGATCCCTGCCGCGAATCGGCCACCAGACCGAGGCTTGTACCTCCGAGGGACCACAGAAATCACCTC
The DNA here is from genome assembly GCF_901001135.1 of Rhinatrema bivittatum. Taxonomy (NCBI): domain Eukaryota; kingdom Metazoa; phylum Chordata; class Amphibia; order Gymnophiona; family Rhinatrematidae; genus Rhinatrema; species Rhinatrema bivittatum. The sequence goes on along the minus strand of NC_042622.1, from coordinate 248,206,944 downwards.
GGGAAACTCAACTGGGGGAGGGACCCAATGGTATCACTGCAGGAGTGTGGGGCTCGTCTTCAGGTAGGACATCTCTGAATTTAGTCGTTAGAATTTGGAAAAGAACGCTCAGCGAGCGTGAGGTAGCTCCAAACTGCTTTGGAGACGGAAATTACTGCGCGCCTGCACTTCCTGCAGGGGTATATGTACCACGTGCTAACGTCAGATCCGTCTCCAACTGCTAGCACGAGCACACTATACCCTTTTGTAATGAGTCCATCTGCTACACGCTAGGAAATTGCTCCTATCATGTTAAGCACACAATTCCAACCTCATACATCTTCCAGACCAATTAGAAGCGCATACAAAGGCACACTGCATGCCCTGCAGGTAAAATCATCATTGAGCAAACGAGCACTATCCTCAGCAGGCCCCCACCAATGGAACGTGCTCCCTCCAGATCTAAGACTTGAACCAGGTCATCAGAAGTTTAAAAAAAAGCTAAAAACCTGGCTTTTCCACCAAGCCTTCCCAGACACTTAATGCTGCCTAGATGCGATAATAAACCCAAATTATAGGACACCTCATTGTTGCACTATTATGATTTTTTAACTGCACTATGATTTTGAGTTCAATCGTTTCTTGTATTTATACTATATTATACTTTGTTTAATTTGTATTTGTTCAATTGTTCTATGTAAATCCCCTCCCCTTTTTTGGGCATTTCACTGTTTTATGTAAACCGGAGTGATTTGTATTTCATACAAGAACATCGGTATATAAAAATTAAAAATAAATAAATAAATGTTCAAAATGTGTGGGGCCTTGTAATCTTGCAGGACCCGCTTGTTCCAAAAATTCAGATGACAGATTGAAGCTGGCAGAATGAGGCGCACATAAGTAAAAAATGCTAATTTCCTTCTGCTGGTGGAAGGAGGGGTGAGAATTGTGGAAAATTTGGTTTGGTGTGCCACAAGGATTAAACCTGAAAGTGTTCCATGAAATAAAACAAGGTTGAAAAGCACTGCTATAGCCTATACTTCTATTAAGCACTCGTGCTACACAGAGATATTTCCAGGAGTAAATCACCTAATCACATCATCTGCAAAGCAAGAAAATTTCTCAAAAATTCCCATGACGAAAAGCATCAGCCCATTAAAAAAAAAAATCAGTTCCCTGTACGATAACGTTAACTTCACACACCTCATTTATTTCTTCTAGTACTACAATTTTCTGTGATCAGCAGGCGCAAAGAAACGGAAGGGGACGGAAAGGAGATCTGTCTGCACAAGCCTGTAATGATAAACCAAAACACAGCACCAGAGGAGTGGATGTTAAGATATAACAAGACAAGATTGGTAGGGAATGTTTGTATAGGTCTATGATGAACAGCACATCAGGGGAAATATTTATGCAGACCTGTAATAATGAACAGGAAATCAGCACTAACGAAGGCTATTTCTTTTTTTTTTTTTTGTTATATATGAACATGTTAACCAAACAGGATGATATAAATATAAACAAGTTGCCCAACAGTAACAGATTTGCAATAAAGTGAAGAATATAACACCGGGAAGGGATGGTAACAGATTTATGATGAACAAAACCACAGCCTGACTCTTTCAGCCAGGCAAACAAGAATAAGTTGCCCAGCGCTGTCTCTTTAAATGTCACCTCCACTCCGCGCCTTCCCACGACATAGTCATAGCGCATGCTCCATACCGCTTTTCTTTCTCCCGGCACCGACCCGCCGCCAGGACTACCGAGGGGCAGAGGTTTACGTCATTTCCTGCCCTTCGATTCTCGGACTCAGAGCCGGCTGAAGTCGCTTTGTAATGAAAAGGGCAGAGGAAAGATGCGGCTCGCGGGAGGAAGTGATGTAATATCCGCATTGGAGGGCCGAGTGTGTGAGGAGAGCGGAAGATGAATTGTGGTTGGGGGTGGGGCGTCAGTAAGAGGGAGAATGGAAGTAGGTCATGTTTCATCTGTGAGAAAGAGAGGAGAGAGTGAAAGGTTAAATAGTGCTTTCGTTCGGAGAACATCCACTCGATTATGTCACTTATCTCCATTACCTCTTTAAATATTCCTTCACTATGCCATGTATTGTCCTAAACTGTTCAAATACTCTTTCGCTATGTCAGGTATTGTTATATACTGCTCAGGTATCCTTTCACTTTGTTCTGCATTTATTCAGTTTGTGCATAATTGCCATACCTTATTAAATTCTAGACCCCTTGAGATTGGTGTGGATCAATATTAGCAGAAGGGAGGTGGGCACCTGCGGGGAGGAGCACAATGCTCTTCTCATGCCAAATCCCATTACCTCCATAAATTGGAACCCAGCACTTTCTCTTTCCTGCTCCCATGCCCGTCCGCACCATTTGTCTTTTCTCTTAGCCCTGCAGGTCAGACACCCAAGGCTGGTGCTAGCAATTTTGCTGCCCTGTGAAAACAATTACTGTGCTGCCTCCCTCTGTTTTGTTTTTTGTTTTTTTTTTACACAGGATCTTTATTATTTTTCTGATAACCAACACAATACAAACTGTTAGGCTCATGGTCTGTCCTAGGCCCCCTTCCCCATTGAAAAAAAGCTTTGCTCCCTCCTGCATTCTAAACTTTCAAAACTGACACGCCTCCCGAAATTATCTTACCCCATCTGCAGGTCCAAAACATCTAAACTGGGCAGGTGCTCCTTCCTCACCAATCCGTATGTAAAATTTGTGCCAGCTGGTCCCATTTTCTGTACTGAAATAAATGTACTGCTATGGTGCCACCCAGAAAACCCTGCAAAAAAAAAAATAGACACTTGGAGCCCATATTGTATTAGATTTCCTGAAACATGTTGGATGTAGGTTAGGCCCTATGAAAGACTTGAATACACTGAACAATAGCTATATCGTAAACTTTCTGTACCAAATCAGTACTAATGCCAGCACTCAAACAGGAACAACCTTATCTATGAAAAGACAACATTGCAAATATTACACCATGCCCTAAAACACCAATGCACCTCTTATGATGAAAACAGAACAACCAGGCCCTACATAGAAATTACATGCTAGCACAATACCCCACCTCAGTTTTACATGCAGAACACAGGCCCTCACCAAATACAAAATAAAGAGATCATAAAGTATAAATGGAAATCCGTACCAGGATCAGTCCAGACTGCTGGGTTATGTCTCCCCTCCAGCAGATGGAGTCAGAGAGAAAACTGAAAGCACCTCCCAGATATACTGGTGCGCCACCTGCCGTCCTTCAGTATTTCCTCTGACTCCAGCAGATGAGAGACATAACCTGCGGTTTGTCCTGACTAAAATTTTCTTTTAGGTCTTTTCTTCTCTTTTTCTGACCAAACTGTCAAAACTGTCTAGATCAACTGGGGTTTCCCTAGTTTAAAAAAAAAAAAAAAAAAAGATTTTTTGATTTATTAAGTTAACAGCAGTGCTCTAAGGGGTTTCAGGCAGGCGTGGAGAGCTTCGCTCTCCCTGTTTACCCGGATTAAGTGTCCCTTTGGTATCGGGGGAGAGCTTACCGGTGGGCCGGTCACCCTCCCCTCTTTAGGGGTATCTTTGCCAGCATAAGCTGAAGAGGGTTTTTTCATTTTACAAAAAAAATAAAATAAAAAAATTTGTAAATTTGAACCTTCGCGGACACGTAAGGCCTGCTGGTTGCAGGCAGTGCCCTATTTTAAAACCCTAGCCTGCCGCGCTTACCAGGGACTCCGGAGGGGGTGGATTTTGAGTCACCCGGCGATTTCTCGAGCTGCTGTTTGGTGCGCTTTTCTGGGGCTGTGCGAACTCTTACCTTCGGCGCGTCTTCTGTCCCGGTCTTGGCATGCCGCGATCTTCGGCCTGTACGGCCTGTGGTAGGGCGGGGGCGCGACTCTCCAGGGAGGGTCTCTGCTCCCGTTGCATTCCCGGGGGCGAGGGACCCTCCCTGGGGCCGAGCGCTGCCCGCAGCGGCACTTTGCAGTCGTCTTCGGCGCGACAGGGGAGACTGGCTGCCGCGCGGTCGTCAGCCCCGCCTCCCTGTGTGAGGGAGCCGGCGGCCATTTTGACAGCGCGGCAAAATGAGGGTTCAGCGTCAGATGAGGAGGCTCTCTCTCCTCTCTCGCCGCCTGCCTTAAGCCCACGCTGTGGGTCGGAAGCTGCTCCTCCAGCCCCTCCCCCCTTCAGGCTCAACTAAACGGAGGGTGCCTTTCTCATCAAAGTTTGTGCTTTTAATGCACCAGGCATTCTTGGAGGCAGAGGCAGGCTGGGAGCCAGATGAGCCCCCTACCGTGAAGGTCCCTAGGGTGTCTCCTATCCCAGGTAAGCCTGAGCTCCCTGGAAAAGCTGTGGCTCCAGTAGGAACGGGAAATATCTCTTTAGGGGGTACGGGTGGCCTGGAGGGCCAAGATTTTACCCAGGAATCTCCGGATGGCGCAGGCCCGGAGGTCTCGGACCTACAGGGGTCCCTCGAGGGAGATGACCCCGAAGTGTTGCGCTTATTTGGCAAGGACGAGCTTAACTTTCTCATCCTGCATGTGTTGAAGGAATTGGAGATCCCCCCCCTCAAACTTTTCCCTTACATCCCAAGGTAGTGCAGCTTGTTTCTAAAGACTGGGACGTTCCAGAGGCATCGCTGCGCGGGAGTAGGGAAATGATTAAGTGGTATCCCCTGCCCTCAGATTCTTTGGAGATCTTTAAGGTTCCGTCCGTTGATTCGGCGGTCACCGCTGTGGTTAAGCATACTACCATTCCGGTCACTGGAGGAGTAGCCTTGAAAGATCTCCAAGATAGAAAGTTAGAGGTTCTTTTAAAGCGCATCTTTGAAATAGCGGCCCTGGGGGTCCGTGCAGCGGCTTGTAGCAGTATGGTGCAGAGAGCCACTCTCCGCTGGGTTCAGCAATTGCTTACCACACAGGAACTTCCGCCGGCTGAGGCGGAGCAGGCTAACTGTGTAGAAGCTGCGGTTGCTTACATGGCGGACGCCTTGTATGATCTATTAAGAACCTCTGCCCGTACTATGTCTTCGGCAGTTGCGGCTCAGCGGTTACTTTGGCTCCGTCGATGGTCGGCAGATGCCTCCTCTAAATCACGTCTAGCCGCCTTCCCCTCCAAAGGGAAGTTATTGTTCGGTGGGAAATTGGCTCAGCTCATCAAAGACCTGGGGGATAATAAGGTATATAAATTACCGGAAGACAAGCCCCGTCAGTTTCGGCCTTTCGGGAATGCGCGATCCCGGTTCCGGGGGCAGCGCAGATTTCACTACGGCAGGGGTGGCTCTTTTTCCCAGAAAGAGCAAGGCCCGAGGTCTCAATCGTGGTCTCCTTCCTTTCGAGGCAGGCGACCGCAGCGATTGGGATCCTCCCAGCCATTGCCCGCCGGGAAACCCTCGCAATGAAGGCGCGCTGACCCATTCCTCCTTCCCCCGAATCGGAGGTCGTTTGTCCCTGTTTTGGGAGGAGTGGGTCAAAATCACGTCAGATCAATGGGTCCTCGACGTGGTGCGTTACGGTTACGAGTTGGACTTTGCTCGGCCCCTCCGGGACTTTTTTTATGATATCTCCTTGCGGGCCTCGAGAAAAGCAACTGGTTATAGCCCAAACGGTAAATCACTTACGGGCCCTAGGAGCAGTGCTGCCCGTTTTCCTCGGACGAGGTAAGGACGGGCCGCTATTCCATTTACTTCCTAGTCCCAAAGAAGGAAGGAACATTCCGTCCTATCCTGGATTTGAAGCGAGTAAACAAGGCCTTGCGCGTTCCCCGGTTTCGCATGGAAACTCTAGGGTCTGTTATTGCGGCCGTCCACAAGGGAGAATTTTTGGCTTCTTTGGATCTAGCCGAGGCATATCTCCACATCGGAATCCAGGAACGTCATCAGAGATTTCTGAGAGTCATGGTGTTGGGCGAACACTACCAGTTTTGCGCCCTTCCATTCGGCCTAGCAACGGCTCCGAGGGTGTTTACCAAAGTGCTTGTGGTAGTCGCGGCCTTCCTGCAACGTCAAGGAATATTGGTGCATCCCTATCTGGCCGATTGGCTCATCCGGGCGAAATCGGAGAGCGAGTGCAACCGGGCAGTCCAGCTGGTGATACAGCAACTGCAGTCGCTAGGCTGGGTGGTCAACTTTGCAAAGAGCCAGCTGCTCCCGAGTCAACGGTTGGAATTTTTGGGAGCACGTTTCGATACCTTGGTAGGCAAGGTATTCCTGACTCGGCAGGGAATGGAGCATCTGATGTTTCAGGTACAGAGACTTCTGGATCTCACGTTGCCCACGGCCTGGGATTATTTGCAAGTCATTGGACATATGGTGTCTACTCTGGAGATGGTGCCCTGGGCTTTTGCTCACATGCAGCCGTTGCAAAGGGCTCTTCTTTCTCGCTGGGACCAGAAATCCGAGCGCGGTCCAGCTTAGCGTGGTGGTTGGTCCCGGACAATCTTTTACAAGGAGTGGACCTCGAGCCCCCCCCCCCTTGGGTCATAGTGACGACGGATGCCAGTCTGACCGGCTGGGGAGCAGTCTGTCAATCGCGAGCGGCGCAAGGGTCGTGGACCCCTCGTCAAGCTTCTTGGTCCATCAATCGTCTGGAAACCAGGGCGGTACGCCTAGCCTTGCGTCAGCTTCTGCCGATGGTACGGGGTCGGGCAGTTCGAGTCCTGACAGACAACGCAACCACGGTAGCGTATATCAATCGCCAGGGCGGCACGAAAAGTCAGCAGGTGGAGGTCGAAGCGTCCTTGTTAATGACCTGGGCGGAACGCTACCTGGCTCGCATCGCGGCTACTCGCATCGCAGGCGTAGACAACGTCCAAGTGGATTATCTCAGTCGTCAGTACTTGGATCCCGGGGAGTGGGAGCTCTCGGACCAGGCAATGAGTCTCATCACCCGGCGATGGGGAGTGCCGCGACTAGACCTGATGGCAACCCGGCTAAACGCCAAGGCAGCGCGTTTCTTCAGCCGGAGGCGAGAACACGGATCGGAGGGGGCGGACGCGCTAGCGATTCCATGGCCTTGTCACACCCTACTCTATGTGTTTCCCCCCTGGCCCTTAGTCGGCAAGGTGTTAAGACGTCTAGAATCCCATCAAGGTCCAGTGATTCTAGTGGCTCCCGAGTGGCCAAGAAGACCATGGTTTGCAGACCTAGTCAATCTCGCCAGGGACGGGCCCTTACGGTTGAGCCACCTTCCGAACCTTCTTTGTCAAGGACCAGTATTTTTCGATCTGGCGGATCGCTTTTGTCTGGCGGCTTGGCTTATGAACGGAGGCGGTTGAGAAAGAAAGGTTATTCGGAACCGGTTATTTCTACCTTGCTTCGCGCGCGGAGACCTTCTACCACACTTGCTTATGCCGGGGTGGGGAAAGTATTTGACTCCTGGTGCGCGACCGCCCACGTTGAGCCTCGTCGTGCAGTGATAGCGGATATCCTTACTTTTCTACAGGATGGTCTGAAGAAGGGTTTAGCTTACAGTTCTCTGAGAGTCCAGGTGGCGGCTCTGGGTTGTTTGAGAGGAAAGATTGAAGGATCCTCTCTCGCATCCGGACGTGGCCAGATTCTTGCGCGGTGTTCGAAACTTGCGTCCTCCTCTCAGAGCCCTTTGTCCTTCCTGGAGCTTGAATTTGGTACTCAAGGGCCTCACCGTCGCGCCCTTTGCCTAAAGTTGTGTCGGCTTTTCACGTTAATCAGTCTGTAGATTTACCATCCTTCTCGGAGGCGGAGCTGAAGTCTTCTCACGTGTCCGAGTTGAAGCGTTTGGATGTTCGTCGCATGCTCTTGCACTATTTGGAGTTCACCAATGCCTTCAGACGGTCAGATCACCTGTTTGTCTTGTGGCAGGGGCCACAAAAAAAAGGGTCTACAGGCCTCCAAGACCACTATTGCCCGTTGGCTGAAGGGCTCGATCGCGTCCATGTACATTGGTTGTGGTAAGCCCGTTCCGGACGGCCTTAAGGCCCACTCTCTGCGTTCTCAGGCGTCTTCCTGGGCAGAGAATCCTCTGGTTTCTAGCCAGGAGATCTGCAGGGCAGCCACTTGGAAGTCATTACATACTTTTGCTCGTCATTATCGGGTGGATGTTCGTGGGCCGTCGGCTGATTCTTTTGGCAGTAGTGTAATTCGAGCGAGACTCTCGGGGTCCCATCCCATTTAAAGCGGCTTGGGTACATCCCAGCAGTCTGGACTGATCCTGGTACGTACAGGGAAAGGAAAATTATGTTTCTTACCTGATAATTTTCGTTCCTGTAGTACCAAGGATCAGTCCAGACGCCCGCCCTATTTTGTGCGTAGGAGAATCCGCTCGACTCCCATTTCTATCACAATTCCGCTTTGCACAAGGTAAGTGGAATTTTTCCTTCTTTCTCGTTTGGGGAAGGAATGCCTTAGGGGCTGCAGATTTATTGTTCTCTTCGTTTTGCGCATTGCGTTCTATTGGTGTTTGCATTGTTTGCGCTTTGCCTTTTCTGCACGAGGTTACTGTTTTTTACCTTCCTTACTACTTGATCTAGACAGTTGCCATGGTTATTTGGCTAAGTGTGCGGAGGAGTTCTCTTCTTCTTCTGCTTGGTTATCCATTATACTGAAGGACGGCAGGTGGCGCACCAGTATATCTGGTAGGTGCTTTCAGTTTTCTCTCTGACTCCATCTGCTGGAGGGGAGACATAACCCAGCAGTCTGGACTGATCCTTGGTACTACAGGAACGAAAATTATCAGGTAAGAAACATAATTTTCCTGTAGACAAACCAAACTGGAAATTGCAATAAGCAAGATTCTTTTGATGTAACTGCAACATCACTTTCTAACAATGGGGGTGGGGATTGGAATTATTTATTTATTATTAATTCTTTTAACCTGCTAAAGCAGAACAATTCTGGTCAGAGCAGTATACAAAAATTTAGAAAACAAAATATAAAATCAGTCATAACTTCATATCAAACCAATAAAAATACAAGTACTCTGCTTTTCCAAATTAAAATAACATTTTTATTTTCTTCCTAAAAGCTAAAAAAATTATTTCCAATCTTATTTCCTGTGGCACTGAGTTCCACAACTCTGGTCTTCGAGTTATGAACATCCTCCTCCTAAACAGCAGCCAGCATGGGCCTTGACTTTTACAGTCTTAGATACTGGTTTACAGGCATAAGGAAAAAAGCACAGGACTGATTCTACTGCCAAGTCCAAAAGCAAACTATGTTCAAGCAACAGCTTTGTATGAATTATCAGGAAGGCTGCTCACCCTGTAAAAATGTTGCTAGCAGTAATTTTGTTTTCCTAGCGTGTTGCAGATGGACTCAGGACCAGTGGGTATAGTGTGCTCCTGATAGCAGTTGGAGACGGAGTCAGATTTCAATCTGACGTCAGCACTACATATACCCCTGCACGAGGCTTTGTTCTCCAGTTTTTTCCGTCTCCATAGCAGTTCGGGACTTCACACGATTTCACAGCGTTAGAAAACCAAACTCCAAATTTAAAGAAAAAACAAAGAAAAACTTACCTCCAAAACAAGCCCCGTTCTCCTGCGGTGATGCCTAAGGGTCCCTCCCCCAGTCGAGATTTCCTGAGGTGATTTCCGAGATCCCTCAGAAGTAAGCCTCGGTCCCGGCATGGCCTTAGCCCCCGCGAAAGGGAGCGGCTGAGAAGCAGCCTCGGTCCAGTAGCCGACCCGGCTTGGACTTAGCCCCCTGAAAGGGAGCAGCTGAGAGGCATCGGGTGCAGAACCGAGCGCGGCAGTGAAGGTAATTCCCTCTCCCCACCGCAGCCGGAGACCGCTTGGCAGAGGACTGGGAAGCGCCGAGACAAGGTAAGGTAGAAAACTTTCTCTAAGTCTCCGGTCTCCGAGGCTCGGACAGCCGCACAGATCGTCCCTCCGGCGTCTGTACATTCGGGTTGAGCAGCCCCATCCGGGCTAGACCCCAATCTGGCAAGAGGGTCCTCCCATGTGGAGACCCCCTGAGGAGGGCTGCCATCTTACTGCATGGTCACTGGCACCTCCCCCCCCCCCCCCGGTCGCTGCGTCATCCGCACAACTGAGCTGTGCACACAGCGGCCAGCCGGATGCACAAAGTACTTGTGCGCACAGCAACACGCACAGCGGCATGCCCAGGGGTGCCAAGCGCACAACTAGGCCCGCACGCACCTTCCTTTCCTACGCGCACAACGTAGGTGCACCCGGAACGCATAACCAGGCCTCCCGGCCCACGCACCTGTACAGGATACACGTGCAAATCATGGCACCGCCGTCCAAGACAGCTAAAGATCCAGTCCTCTGCCCGGCATGCCACCTGAGAGCGGCACAGCCTGAGGTGACCTCCGCCCTGTGCCTGCTATGCGAAGAAGCTCGGGGGGAGCCGATTCAAGGTTCCCCTCAGCCTGTAGAGGACTCCGGATCCACCAGCGAGACTACCCTGGACCTCTCTATTCCCAACTCGGCCCCTCCACAGTGGGGGCCCTCGGGGAGCGCCGTCGGACCCAATGCGGTCCCAGGCAACTTCACCTGGGCGGGATTCTTTGCTGAGCTGCAATCCTACATCCACGCACAGACAGGGCCACTAGCGGCACAACCACAACCCCCGCCAGTGGTCCAGAATCTCCCAGGCCCCTCCCGGCCTCCACCAGATGAGCCTCCCTTGGACAAATACCTCCCCTTAGGGGACACAGATGATTTGGAGGAGGAATCAGAACCCCTGGAAGAGGGGGAACTCCCTCCAGGAACGGAACTCTATCGCACCATGATGTGCTTCTTCCCAAAAGATGAATTATCAGATCTCGTAGCCACGAGTCTGAAGGCATTGGCCATCCCGGATACATGCAACACAGCAGAGTCCAAGGCGAGCCCCTTCCAGGCCGGGCTGCACCAGACCTCACGCCATTTCCCTACGCTACAGGCCATACAACAACTGATCGATCTGGAATGGGACGCTCCAAAGGCCACTTTTAAGAGAGGTTGAGCCCTAGAAGCTCTCTATTCCTTGGACCCAGCGACGAAGGAACTCCTGAGGTTTCCCAAGGTCAATGCCCTGGTCTGCACCACCACAAAGTGCACTACCATACCAGTCGAGGGAGGAGCTTCACTCAAGGATGTCAATGACAGATGGCAGGAATCCATCCTCAAGCAGCCTTACGATGTATCAGCTATGACCTTACAGATCGCTGCCTACTGCGCAGTGGTATCACGCTCCTGCCTGGCTATGGCCAGGGACGCAACTACGCCAATCGAGGCATTAGATCCAGCAATATCATTCCTCACGGATGCGACCTCAGACCTGGAACGCACCTTAGCCAGGAGCCTTTCGTCCATAGTGGCAGCCAGAAGACAGCTCTAGCTCCAAAGCTGGTCAGCCGACGCGACCTCTAAGACGAGGCTCACGAGAATGCCCTTTAGAGGAACACTCCTATTCGGAAACGACCTGGACAAGTTAGCCGACAAATGGGGCGAGTCCCCAGTACCCCGTCTACCGGAGGACAGAACAAGAGGAACCAACATCCCTCTCCCCGGGCACTCAAGGGCAGAGGATCCCAGCGTTATAGACCATACAAAAGCACTTACCAAGCGCCCCGCCGGCAAGGGGCAGTCCTTTCGGAACAGACACAGCAAAAGAGGAGCCGGCTCGGGACCAGGCCCCCGCCGCAACACGTAATGAGAATCAGCAGACCCATCTACAGGAAGAGTCATAGGGGGCAGGCTTGCCCTATTCTACCAAAGATGGGTCGAAATAACGTCGGACAATTGGGTCCTATCCATCATCCAAGAGGGATACTACCTGGATGTCCACAGCATCCCCCCGGAGAAGTTTGTGATTTCTCCATGCCACAACCCCTCCAAGAGGAAGGCAGTGGAAACCACACTATCAAAACTACTCGCCTTAAAGGCAATAACACCAGTAGATGTGACTCGGTTATTTACACTTTCGAATAATAGAAGGACTAGGGGGCATTCCATGAAGTTAGCAAGTAGCACATTTAAGACTAATCGGAGAAAATTCTTTTTCACTCAACGCACAATAAAGCTCTGGAATTTGTTGCCAGAGGATGTGGTTAGTGCAGTTAGTGTAGCTGGGTTCAAAAAAGGTTTGGATAAGTTCTTGGAAGAGAAGTCCATTAACTGCTATTAATCAAGTTTACTTAGGGAATAGCCACTGCTATTAATTGCATTAGTAGCATGGGATCTTCTAGGTGTTTGGGTAATTGCCAGGTTCTTGTGGCCTGGTTTGGCCTTTGTTGGAAACAGGATGCTGGGCTTGATGGACCCAGCATGGCAATTTCTTATGTTCTTATGCCCACGTACCAACTAAATTCTGGGCATTATTCCATCCACTTCATTGTGCCCAAGAAAGAGGGAACGCACTATTCCATCCACTTCATTGTGCCCAAGAAAGAGGGAACATTCCGGCCCATACTGGACCTCAAGACCGTCAATCGCTACCTGAAGGTACCCTGCTTCTGCATGGAAACCCTGCGTTCAGTCATAAAGGCGGTACAACCGCTGGGAGAATTCCTGACCTCCCTGGATCTGTCAGAAGCCTATCTCCACATACTGCTCCATCGCCTCCACCAGCGTTTCCTACGCTTCGCGATATTGGGCCATCACTACCAGTTCCAGGCCCTACCGTTCGGGCTAGCTATGGCTCCCTGAACGTTCGCCAAGATCATGGTGGTGGTAGCGGCGACACTGAGGAAAGAAGGGATCCTTGTGCACCCATACCTGGTCGATTGGCTGATCAGAGCGAAATCGCCAGAGGAATGCCATCAAGCAACCACCAGAGTCATGGAACTACTGCAGAACCTCAGGTGGGTCGTCAATACCCCAAGAGCCACCTGCAGCCCTCCCAATCCCTAGAGTACCTGGGAGTCCGGTTCGACACCAAATAGAACAAAGGAGAAGGAGATTGATGGAACAACTACGAGCATCTCTTTTAAATTGGCAGGTTTTTATTCTTTTATTTTTCACTGTTAAATTACTATCGCCTTCTCACCGTTCCAAGTTGTATTATGTCCCTGTTTTATTGTAACTGCTATTTTTTCTTTTAGCACTTGTTAATGTTCTTATTATTTTCCTTTTGTCACACCTTGTTAATTGTAAACCGGCATGATGCGATTCCCATCGCGAATGCCAGTATAGAAAAAACTCAAATAAATAAATAAATAAATTGTTGAACTGCACTCTCCCCATGGCATGGGACTATCTCCAAGTCCTCGGACTCATGGCATCAACCATAGAAGTCGTCCCGTGGGCAAGGGCCCATATGCGGCCCCTACAACATTCTCTACTGTCACGGTGGAACCCGATGTCTCGGAACTACTCCGCCCCCCTCCGGCTACCAGCGAAGGTTCGGAACCTACTACAACGGTGGCTACAAGAAGACCATCTGAGCGAGGGAACAAGCCTATCCACACCGAAATGGACCTTGCTTACCACGGATGTGAGCCTGCGGGGATGGGGAGCCCACTGCCAAGCGCTAACGGCTCAAGGGCAATGGGACAAAGAAGAGTCGGCATGGAACATAAACTGACTGGAAGCCCGAGCAGTCAGACTAGCCTGCCTACGGTTCAGCCACAGACTCTGGGGCAAATCAGTCAGAGTCATGTCGGACAACGCCACAACAGCGGCCTACATCAACAGCCAGGGGGGAACCAGAAGCCAGCAGGTGTCCCTGGAAATAAAGCCCCCACATCGCGGGAAAAGACAACATCGCTGCAGACTACCTCAGCAGAAAGAGTCTGGATCCAGGGGAATGGACACTGTCTACAGCAGCCTTTCAGTGGATAGTAAACCACTGGGGAACCCCAGCCATGGATCTTCTGGCAACCGGGTCCAACACCCAGGTTCCCAAGTTCTGCAGCCAAAGATGGGAACCGCTGTCCCAGGGAATCGACACCCTCGTCCAGACCTGGCCACAGGAGGACCTACTGTACGCCTTCCCTCCATGGCCACTACTGGGCGGAATCATCCGCAAGATAGAACACCATAGAGGGCTGGTACTTCTATTGGCTCCGGACTGGCCAAGAAGACCGTGGTACGCGGAATGCGAAGACTTCTGGCGGGAAACCCTCTACGCCTACCTCCACACAGGGATCTACTCCAGCAAGGACCGATCCTCCATGAAGACCCAACGAGATTCTCGCTTACGGCCATTGAGAGGTCTCGTCTGAAACAGAGTGGATACTCAGGACCAGTGATTGACATACTGCTCCGAGCACACAAGTTCTTCACCTCCTTAACATAATGGAGAATATTCGAAGCCTGATGTGAGGACCGCGACATACTTCCACAGACAGTCAAAATCCCCATGATCCTGGAATTTCTGCAGGACGGCGTGAACAAAGGGTTGTCCTTCAAATCTATCAAGGTACAACTGGCCGCTCTGGCCAGCTTCAGACCCAGGGTGGATGGCACCAGCCTAGTGGCCCACCCAGATGACTCCCGCTTCTTAAAAAGGGTCAAGCACATTCGGCCACCCCTAAAGTGGCCGATACCTCTATGGAATTTCAATCTAGTGTTAGACTTTCTAGCGGGAGCTTCGTTCAGACCAACTCGCGGTCTGTCGCTACGGCTCCTGACCTTGAAGATGGCGTTCCTCGTGGCAATCTGCTCAGCCCGTCGAATCTCCGAACTTCAAGCACTATCATGCCGGGAGCTGTTCCTCAGATTCACGCCAGGATCCATACAGCTGCGCATGGTACCCTCCTTCCTGCCAAAGGTGGTTTCTCACTTCCATGTAAACCAAACCATCTCACTGCTATCTCCAGACAAGCATAAGAACTCAGAAGACTCACGCCTTCTTCGCCACCTGAATGTTGGCAGACTCCTAGTCCGATACCTGGAAAGATCAGGAAGAAGCAAGGAGCAGCGGCCTCGCGGGCAACCATAGCCCGCTGGATCAAAGAAGTAATCAAGGCGGCTTAAGTAGAGGCAGGCAAGCCTCCACCTCTACAAGTCAAGGCCCATTCCACAAGGGCCCAGGCAGTGTTCTGCGCAGAAACCAAGATGCTGTCACCTGCAGAGATCTGTCGGGCGGCATCGTGGTCCTCCATCCACACCTTCTTGAAATTCTATTGCCTGGATGTTCAGGCCAAGGAGGACACAGCATTCACAAGGGCAGTACTAAATGGGCCACGGGCAGCCTCCCACCCGGTTCGGGAGTAGCTTTTGTACATCCCATTGGTCCTGAGTCCATTTGCTACACGCTAGGAAATGTAGAAATTACTTACCTGATAATTTCATTTTCTTTAGTGTAGACAAATGGACTCAGCACCCTGCCCATGGCTGCCTCGCAATCAAGAATCCTCAGGGGAACCTCCCCCCGAGTCCAACACAAGCACAGGTAAGCCAACCCTTATCTCTAGCTCAGACACCCATATTACCAGGAGACCGCCAGGACACTCGGTTGAGTGTCCTGGCGGTCTCCAGCTAGAAACCACGTCACCAATCCGAGTAATCAAGTATCAAGTTAATCAAGTTACTCAAGTTAACCAAAATTATCCAAACACACATATATCCATAATTGCCTGTCAAGGAGAAAACTGGAGAGCAAAGCCTCGTGCACGGGGTATATGTAGTGCTGACATCAGATTGAAATCTGACTCTGTCTCCAACTGCTATCAGAAGTACACTATACTGATTGGTCCTGAGTCCATCTGTCGACACTAAGGAAAATGAAATTATCAGGTAAGTAATTTCTACATTAGTTCCTTGAGTTAATTGTAAATATTACTATCCTTAACATAAGGCTTGAGTGTAAACTGCACCGAGCGGCAGTTACAACCCTTAAAAGAAACATGGGGTAAACTGCACAAGCAGCAGTTTCTATCTTAAGAAACTTTCTGGGTAGACTGGATGGGCCATTTATTTCTGCTGTCATTACTGTTTATATTTATATTGAATCTTATGCATCCTCTTAGCATTAAGCGTTCAGTGCAGATTATGTTACTACGATATGTTACTGTAGGCAATGTAACAATGGAAAAACATCACCAATCCTCATAAATCAAGCTATAAAATCAAGAAATAAAAATCAATCATAATAGTAAAGCCACACTAATAAAAAGAATATTTCCAATGAGCTGATGAACAGAGTAATATCCAATAATTAAGAGCTCATACAAAAAGTTTTTAAACTCTTCCAGACAGGAATAAAATATTTCAACATGGCAGACACATCGGTCACCCAGTAATTAAAAGGATGGAAAAATCCCTCACTATCCTTACCTGAAAATGTTTGTTTTCCTGTCAGATTGAGCTTGTCATGGATTAGTGGAGCAGCACAAACTTCACATACACTCTCTTCCCCTCCCAAGCAGTCTTCCATTCATTCACACATTCCTCTCAAGGCAGGCTCACAATCATTCTCTCTCACACATACACACACCTCACCTGCTTCCCTCAATGCCAGGTTGGCTCTCTGGCCCCTCCCTCCCTCCATATCCTGTTTGTTTTCTCCTTGCCTCTGCTCAATGCCAAGTTTGTTCTTCAGGTTTCCTTTTCCAGCTCTATATATACAGGCCATCACTGTCATCTGCCCCTCTCTTCTGCCCATAGTTGATGTCCTGCTGCAATCTTACTCCAATCCCCAGCCCTGAATAGGCTGACACAAGTCACTGGCTGCTTCTTCTCGGGTTCCTTGCCTCACCCAAAGCATCTGCTCTTCTTGTTTCTTTTGCTTCTGGCCAGCCTGCACGCATGTCAATTGTGCCTCCCCTGCCATTCTCAGTCACTGGCAGGGGATAAGCTGGTGGTGCAGTCTCAGAATAGAACTGAAAAAAAAATACCCGGAGGCCGGGTTTCGCACCTCTGCTCTACTGGTTTCTGCAGGCTGCAGCTGCAACTTTGGTGGTGCTCAGCTAAATCTATTTATTTATTTATTTTTCTACACCGATATTCGATGCGTCCGACCTCGCAGGTTTACATACAACAGGATGTCAAAGGGTGAACCTTATGGTGACATGATACAGTATAACAAATTAACCGAGTAAATATAAAGAAAAACTTGCTTTACATAATAACTTTACTAACAGTAAATAAGTTCTGAGTTTAAACTTGCTATGTACAGAGGCAGAGTGGGGGGGAGGGGGGAGCCGGGAGTTAGTTTTCTGTAGAGAAAGCTTTTCTAAAGAGCCAAGTTTTGAGACTCTTTCTGAAGGAAGATATAGAGGGGTCAGTTCTGAGAGGAACCGGGAGGTTGTTCGAGATGTAGGGGCCTGCTATTGATGCAGTGCTTTCTCTTATGGAGGCTCGATGAACTTCCTTAATGTAGGGAGTTGTAAGCAAACCTGTGTTGGATGAGCAGAGGTTCCTTGTCGGAATGCAGGGGTGCAGTGGTTCTTGGAGCCATCTGGTCTTGTCATTGTGGATTGCTTTGTGAATGAGCATGAGGATCTTATATTGAGATCTGAATGGGACAGGTAGCCAGTGGAGTTGTTTGAGTAGGGGTGTGATGTGATCTGTTTCTTTGCTATTAGTTAGTGATCTTGTGGCTGCATTCTGATGGAGCTGGAGGGGTTTGAGGGTGGCAGCGGGAAGGCCTATTAGGAGGGAGTTGCAGTAATCTAACTTGGCGAAGAGGAGGGATTGTAGCACTGTCCGGAAATCTGGAGGATGTAGCAAGGGTTGGAGTTTTTTAAGGATTTGTAGTTTGTAGAAACCTTCTTTTATCAGAGTGTTGATATGATATTTAAAATTTAATTCCTTGTCCAAGTTGACTCCGAGATCTCTAACTGTTGTGAGCAGTTTGTATTTGAGCGGTGTTGTAGGGACAGTGGGGGGTGTTGAAGTTTTGCTCGAAAAGTGAAGAATTTACGTTTTGTTCTGGTTGAGCGTGAGTGCCATTTGGGTGAGGATACGTTTTATATCAGTAAGGTATGTTTCCCATTGGCTTAGTGTGTTATTGATGCTATCTCTGATGGGAAGCAGAATCTGTACATCATCAGCGTATAGGAAATAGGAAGGGCCTGCTTTGTCCAAATAGTTGCATAATGGCAGTATATAAACATTGAAGAGGGTGGGGGATAGGGATGAGCCTTGTGGGACTCCCTGTGATAGGGGTATTAGGTCTGATGTTCTACTATTGTAGGTTACCTTAAAGGATCTGTTAAAAAGGAATGATTGAAACCATTGGAGAATGGTGTCATTGAGACCAATTTCTCGTAGTCTGTGGATTAGGATCTCGTGGTTGACTGTGTCAAATGCGGCAGAAATGTCAAGAAGTATTAGGAGGAAGGAAGTACCTTTGTCAAACTCTCGAAGTATTGTATCTGTGAGGGTGAGTAGTAATGATTTGGTGCTGTGAAATTTCTTGAAACCGTGTTGGGCAGAAACAAGTGTATTTTGGTTTTCCAGAAATTCTGAGAGTTGGTGGTTAACTGTTTTCTTGATGATCTTGGCCAGGAAAGGCAAGGTTAGAGATGGGTCGGTAGTTGGACAGGATGGTCGGATCCAGTTGAGGCTTCTTTAGAATAGGTTTTACCACGGCGCTTTTAAGGGAATCCGGGAGGAGACCTTGTTCAAGGGAAAGGTTGATGATGTCCGCATTGGGTCTTGCTAGGCAGTTCGGGATTAGTCTGAGAGTTTTCGTTGGAATGGGGTTGAGTGGGTGTGCCGCTGGGTTGATCTTCCGGATAATAGTTTCCACCTCAGTGGAGGCAAGGGTCTCAAAATGTGACCACTTGGGTGTAGTAAGGGATGATGTTGTAGGGGGTTCAGAGTTGATTGATGGGCTATTTGAACTTAGTTTGGATGTTTTGTCTTTAAGGTATTGGGCGAATTTATGACTGGATATTGTTGGGGTATCTGTTTGAGGTGCGTTGTTTGTGGGGCAAGTCAGTTTTGTGACATAATCGAATAGGACTCTCGGGTTGTATTGGTAGTCGTGAATTCTTTTGGAGTAGAAATTCCGTTTGGCTTTGTTGATGTCTGTTGTATATATGTAGAGCAGTGTTCTGTATCGGTCACGAAGTTGGTTTGTAGGGTTTCTTCTCCAGGCTTTTTCAGCTTGCCTTAACCGGCGTTTTATGTTTTTTAGATCCTGGTTATACCAGGGTGCTTTGTGTTTTAGTGAGGTACTTATTTCTTTTTTGATGGTTGGGCATACATTTTTTGCAATCTCCGTGTTGATTGTGGTCCATGAGTTAACTGCAGTTATGGTATTGGAGGTATCCAGTTGTTTTAGGGCTTCCGGTAGGGTTTTTTCTAGGACTTCACTGGAGCAGGTTTTGGTGAATTAAATGAGTTTTTTTGTCTTTGTGGGAGTGGAAATGGGTGTTATCCACTTGGAGCTTGGTTTGTATTAACATGAGGTCTAACCAGGGGACAGAGGTGGTGGAAGGGGGGGAATTGAGTGTTACTTTGTTGTTGATGAATATCAGGTCCAGGGTGTGGCCTGATTTTTGAGTGGGAAAGTTGATTATTTGTTTGAAGCCCATAGCAGTTAGAGTGTTGAGGAGGAGCTCGCATGATGGGGGAATGGGGAGATTTGTCAATGTGGAGGTTGAAATCTCCTAGGATGATAGTGGGGTGATTGGTGTTGATGTAAGATGTTATGGTTTCGAGGAGGGGGCAGGGATCCTTGTTGAGAATGCCCGGAGGGGCATAGATCAGCAGGATTTGTAGAGCTTTAGACTTGAAGAGACTGATTTCGAGGGGTAACGGGGGGTTGATGGGGAGAGTACTGAATTTAAGTTTTTTGGCTGCTAGAAACAGAAGGCTGCCTCTTTTCTTTCTGGATCTTGGAATGGAGAAGATATTGTAACTGCTTGTTGGTAATTGATAAGGGGGGGGGGGTATCTTAGTTCTTGAGCCATGACTCTGTGATGCAGAGAAGGTCTGGATTTTGGTCTGTGAGGAGGTCATTGAGGATGGGGATTTTTTTTGTTATGGACTGTGCGTTCAGTAGGAGGAGGGTAAGGACTGATACGGCAGCCATGTGTGTGTCATGGAATAGGGGAATGGTGATAAGTCTTCTGAGGTTGGCTCCTGTTGTTGTGTTAAACGGGTAGTGTTTGTAGGGGGTGTGGGTGGCTTATGTAGGGGGTGTGAATCTTGTATCCATATTGTAAGAGGATGCGAGGGGGGGGAGGGAAGGTGTATAGGGGGACCTAGAGTAGAGGCAGGTACGGCAGGACTGAGAGCGGGCCTGAGCTGATCAGTCAGCGATTTCAGCTGCGGTCTATGAGGCAGCTTTGAAGGGAGGTCAGGCGTGTGATGGGAGGGAGGTGTAAATGTATATGGTTATGTTGCTCATATATTATTTATTGATCTGGTCTATGTTGCATGTTCAAGAAGGCTGGAGCGGCCGAAAGGAGCGGCATAAAGGGGCACACTAAGGGGCCTGCCCCTTAGTCACACGACGCCTGAGGTAGGGGCTGGATTTTAAATCCCCTTACCCGGTGCTTGCGGTGACGTCAACGGGGTGGGCCTCGTGGTGTTCGGAGGGGCGGGCCTTGCGAGGTCGGACGTCGGCTGGGTCTCAGCGCTGCGGTCCGGTGCGGTCTCCACGGACCCCGATGGGTCTTCGCCGATCGCGGTGGAGGGAGCGAGACAAGCTGTCCACGAAGAGAAGGCGCCTGAGGTAGGGGCTGGATTTTAAATCCCCTTACCCGGCGCTTGCGGTGACGTCGTCAACAGGGCAGGCCTCATGGTGTTCGGCGAGGCGGGCCTTGCGAGGTCAGATGTTGGCTGGGTCTCGGCACTGTGGTCCAGTGTGGCCTCCATGGACCCCGATGGGTCTTCGCCGATCGCGGTGGAGGGAGCGAGACGAGCTGGCCGCGAAGAGAAGGCGCTTGAGGTAGGGGCTGGATTTTAAATCCCCTTACCCGGCGCTTGCGGTGATGTCGTCAACGGGGCGGGCCTCTTGGTGTTCGGCAGGGCGGGCCTTGCGAGGTTGGAAGTCGGCTGGATCTCGGCGCTGCTGTCCGGTGCGGCCTCCACGGACCCCAATGGGTCTTCGCCGATCACGGTGGAGGGAGCGAGACGAGCTGGCCGCTAATTTTAAAAAAGATGTATGCCCCATCCCCGTCCCAGTACCCCCACGGTATGCACACGGTATACAGACACCACACTGGCCTCTAACCCTCCCACCTCTGAAGCTGTGACTACCTTAGCTACCCAAGGCTGATTCAGCCACTGCCACTTTCTCTGGCCCATGTGGGCCTATGATGCTACTTCTTCCTGTGGCATGTGCAGTCATTGCCACATCCTCCTTTCAACATGTGGCTACAGGTGCATCCTTCCAGCACCCAGAGATTTTTTATGTCTGCAGAGACCTGGCAATTTTAAGAATGTTCAGGAGTCTAGGTAAAACCCAGAGATTTTCCAGGTATGGTAATTGCCAAGCTATATGACAGTGACCATATGTAGTTCTTGTAATCTGGCGTTAAACTGTCATACACTACCAGTCTATGTAAATACTTTTCCCTATCATTCATTACCGTGAACTGTGCAAAGTTCTCTTCTATCTCCTACCCACCACTGTTAATTCATTAACTTCCAGAGACTTCAATGGAAAAACATGCCAAAGCTCCTGAGAGGGAATCTTCTTTCAAACTATATTTCATTGGTTACTTCGAGAATAGCAATCAAACTACACAGAAGCTTTCAGTTTATATGCTTTCAAACTCAGTGGTTGATAAAACAGCACAGGTTGACACTACATATTTTAAATAAAAGAAAACAAAAAAATAATATTCTCCCCTGTGGTTGATGGTCCAGCAGGGCTATATTACCTTAAAAGTAGGCAGCATGGCTAGCTATGTGCAAACATTGATCAGCAACTTAGTGAATTACAGCAGATAAAGACCAATCCAGTCTGCCCAATTAAGATTCTTGATCTATATATTTCTACCACCCTAGGTATTCGAGCACATAAATTCCCATACCCAATGCCATTCCCCTCTTCCCCTCCCCTAGCATGTCTCCCACCTGAATTCCCTAACTCTGCTTCCCCCCCACCACACCATACATATATACTAATCAAGTTAACTACTTCCTCCAGCAGGCCACCCCAGGCCTTTGCATCTTTCTTTGCTTTCCAGAAGACTACAACTCAATGCAGCACCCAGGGTCCGTTGTGTTCCTCTACCAAGCCCTGCAACAATCTACACAGCCACCAAGATCGGTTAGGCTGTTTTCCTAAACATTCAGCTCTCCTTGTTCATTGATGATTGGATTAGTTCCATGCAGATGAAGCCCAAAAGGGTGAACATGTAGCACAGAAACCGTAAGGACTTGCTTTCCTCAATGTCTGTCATTTTTTTTTTAACTTTATTTTTATTGAGGTTTAACATTATTTCAAATACACACATATTTGAAAAGAAAAACAGAGGTTATATTGCTAACAAAAAGTAATTATAAAATGATAATAAAATATCACAGCAATTTCCTCTTAGTAAGCATAGATATAATATAACCTGCTAGCCATCCAGCTGACAATATCCCATCGAGATTCCTGCTTCTCATCCCAAACTTGATCTCAGGACCTCTGACCAGCATAATAAACAGCCTCCTATCCCAAGGAAGCTACCCAGACATCCTAAAAACCGCTTCACTCAAGCCCCTCCTCAAGAAACACAATTTGGACCCAAATGTACCAGCAAATTTCAGACCCATCTCTAACCTCCCTTTCGTCCCTAAACTAACGGAGAAACTGGTAAACACACAGCTTTCTGACTACCTGGAAGACCACAAGATCTTATACCCTTCGCAATATGGTTTCCGTAAATCACGCAATACTGAAACCCTCCTCATCTCACTAACAGACCATATTATTATGGGGTTAGATAAAGGACACTCCTTCTTACTAGTCTTGTTAGATATTTCGGCGGCTTTCGACACCGTCAATCACACCATCCTGTTGGATCGCCTAGCAGATATCGGCATCTCTGGATCTGCGTACAATTGGTTCAAGTCCTTCCTCAGCAATAGGACTTACAAAGTCAAAATCAATAATAAAGAGTCACCCCTAACAAAATCTAATCTTGGCGTACCACAAGGATCTTCTTTATCCCCAACCCTCTTCAACATATACCTCCTCCCCCTCTGCCAAATGTTAACAGATCTCAACCTAATTCATTATCTGTACGCAGACGACGTACAGATTCTAATCCCCATAACAGAATCAATCTCAAAAGCGCTCACCCATTGGAATAACTGCCTACTTTCCATCACCAATCTACTCAACAGTTTAAACTTGGTCCTTAACGCTTCTAAGACAGAGCTTCTCCTCATCTCCTCAAATGACAACAATATCCACCAACCTACACCACTCGACTCTCACATCACATGTAAGCAGGTTAGAGATCTTGGGGTGATTCTAGATAACCGACTAAACCTAAGGAAAATGGTCAATACTACAACGAAAGACTGCTTTTACAGATTACAGGTTCTAAAACGACTTAAACCTCTCTTATTCTTCCACGACTTCAGGACAGTCCTCCAAGCGCTACTGTTTGCCAAAATAGACTACTGCAGCGCACTTCTACTAGGACTTCCCAAATCCTCTACTAAACCTCTGCAGATGATTCAAAATGCGGCAGCAAGATTGTTAACCAGTACCAGCCGCTACGATCACATATCACCAATTCTCAGGAAACTACACTGGTTACCAGTAAATTACAGAATTCTATACAAATCGATTACCTTAATCCATAAAACCATCCATCATCAACTTCAACTTGACCTGGAAATACCTTTCAAACTCTACTCTTCTATCAGACCAACTAGAGACATTTACAAAGGCACTCTTAATGTTCCCCCTACTAAAGCCACACGCCTCGCTATAACCAAAGACAGAGCCTTTTCGATAGCAGGCCCATCGATCTGGAACAGTATCCCATCAAACCTCAGACTGGAGCCATGCCTTTTATCTTTCAGAAAAAGTCTTAAAACCTGGCTCTTTCAACAAGCCTTCCCTGAACCACCAGACAATCACTAGTTGGCCTTCATTCCTACCCGGTCTGGCACTCCGTTTCTCAAAGAAAAAATAAATGGACTCTGAGACATTCAGGTTAAAGCACCGTCCTTAAGTTTTTAACTTGTACACTCTATGGTAAAATTTTTTACCGGCCTATCTTCTTTCCAGCTTGTTACAAGCTTCCAAGTTCGCTCCCCCTGTTGATTGTAACTTTGACTTATTCCTACTTATTGTTATCTTTCGTTTACGTGAATCTGTTACTCTAGTTTTTCCCTTTGTTAAATTGTAAACCGATCTGATATGGTAAATTTACTATGAAGGTCGGTATAAAAAAAACTGTTAAATAAATAAATAAAATAATGGGGGGAAGAAAAAAGGTCGAAGGGCAAATAGACCAATCAAATCAGGAAAAAAAGAAATAAAGAGAAAAAGACAGCGTTCCTGACTTGCATTACCCACTCAATCCTTATCTTAAGTAAGTTGAGGGGAAACAAAGCACCTAGCCTCAATAAAGTCCCCCAGTTGAGCATGGCTGTCTGCTAACACATCTGGTTGCATAACAAGACATTTTCTTCTATTCTCCTGAGTAGACCTATCTAGGTCAGGAAAAACCCAAATCTTTTCCCCTTTAAACAGAACTTCACGTTTACGAAAAAATAGATGAAGAATATTGTCTCTGTCTTGAAAGAATACAAAAGAGATTAACAAAGTTAGCTTGATTATCAGATGGCAAAGCAGAATTCTGAGGAACTCTGTTAAATTCAGAGAAGCTTCTTGTTGTATTCTGTCCATATTTTTCTTAGTAGATGGAAAATAATAAACTTTTTGAAACGGGGGATAGGCCGACACCTGGATTTGCAGAACCTCTTTCATATAATTGAACATTTTAGTTGGAGAAAGTAATGGAATTTGAGGAAAATTCAAATTCTTAGAAACGTTCTCCAAGCTTTCTAATTTACATGATACCAAAGTAGATTTCACTACTCGTTTAGCTTGCAATTCTTTAATCTGAGAGACTGATGTCTCCAGTTTATAGATAGAACCTTCACATGCAGCCATTCGTTGTTCTTGATTCAAACATTTAGGGTGACCAGGGATGAAAGACTTCTCAACTGATGTAAGGACACCCCATAATCTATCCAAAGTTACGGGTGGGTTTAATCAAAGCAGATATTGAATATTGAATGTGTCCCAAATCTGCTGTAAGCCAGAGACCTTGCCAGGTGAGGGAACTTCACCTGCTGCCAGAGCGCCAGGAACCGTTCCCTCAATGAACTGTCTGCCTCCTGGCATAGCTGGAACTGCTCTGCCACTTTCAGCTGCGGTCCCTCAGCAGCAGCAGAGACACAAACACTGCCTGAAAAAGTGGGAGAAACTCCGGGAACTGCGCCTGCTCTGGCAATTCTACACCCACGCTGGTGGCAAATCCAGGTGGCTGCGGCAATGATCAGGCTGAGCGATACCTCAGAAATCAATGGGCCAGCAGCCCCACCAGCCAAGTCAGCAGTTGACATCAGCAAAGGTGATGTGGGTGAGAACTCAGGCATGGTGGTCTGCCGTGTAGCTCTAACAGAGGGGTAAGTTCTAACAGCCCCTTTCCTCTTCCCCATAGCGCCAAAAAGGAAAGAGAAACAAGAAAATGCAAGGTAAAGGGAGGAAATGGAGCTCAGAGTCCACACGTCTGGTCAGGACGCCATCTTGAACTCACCCCCCTGTCATATTTTTTAATACTAGTCTGTTACTTTTGTACTTACAGCAGCAGAAAACATGGCATTTCCTAGAGTGTAGCAGATGGACTCAGGACCAATGGGTATAGTGTACTCCTGATAGCAGTTGGAGACAGATCAGATTTCAATCTGACGTCAGCCCTAGTACATATACCCCTGCAGGAAGTGCAGCTCTTCAGTATTTTCTATCTCCATAGCAGTTAGGGACTACCTGCACGCTCTCACAGCATTAGAACAAATTCAACGGAGAAAACCCAAATTTAGAAGAAAACCTACCTCTACAAACAAGCCCCGGTCTCCTGCGATGACACCCTCGGGTCCCTCCCCCAGTTGAGAATTCCCAAGGTGATTTCCGTGGTCCCTCGGAGGTAAGCCTCTGTCCGGCGGCCGATCCTCGGCGCGTACCTAGCCCCTGAATTTGGGCGCAGCTGAGAGGCAGCGGGTGCATCCTCGAGCTCAGCGATGAAGGTATTTGCCCTCTTCCCCCACAGCCGGAGACCGCCCGGAATGAAACTGGGAAGCGTCAAAGACAAGGTAAGGTAGAAATCTTCTTTAAAGACTCCAGTCTCCGAGGTTCGAGGAGTCGCACAGGTCGCCGGCCGGGACCAGTGCCACCGGGTTGATCTGCCCTAGCAGGGCTAGGCCCTAGTTAGATCCAAGGGTCCTCCCACGTGGAGACCCTCCGAGGTGGTCGCCATATTGCCCGCGTGGTCGCCATCGCCATTTTGGCCCTATTCGCCGCTCTGTCCGCCGTCTCGATCCGGGCGCACAAAATACATGTGTGCATAAAGTTACACGCACAAGTACCGTGCGCACAAGATATGTGCGTATCACGCGCTTACTGGGCTAAGCACATAACTGCGACTTGTGCTCACTCCTGCGCGCACACACAACCCACACGCACATCTTCGACGCACTGGAGCGCATAAAGATTTACACGCCTATATCCATGGCACCACCGGAAACGGAGCTCAAGGCTCAAGGCCTCTGCCCAGCATGCCACATCAGAGCCGCAGAACACAAAGAGGCCAACGCCCTGTGCGTCCAGTGCGAGAAGGCCCTGGGAGATCCAGCCCAGGGCCAGTCCCACCCAGGGCCGAGTACTAGCTCCTCAATGAGTACCCTGGACCTAGCAAATTCCAGCGGGACACCCCCTCAAACGGGGACCCCCAGGGACACACCACCCCCTAGCTTGGACCCAGTGTCTATCTCATGGGTGGAATTCTTCAAATGCCTACACACCTTCGTTCACATGCAGACGGAGCCTCCAGCAAAACAGCCACAGCCTCCACCAGAAGACCTTTACGCCCCAGGCCCCTCTAGGCCCAAACAAATGAATCCACTGCCCAGAAGTCCCACCTTTGGGGACACAGACAACTCAGAGGAGGAATCAGAGCCCCTAGAAGAGGGGGAACTGCCCTCGGGGACAGAGCCTCACCGTACTATGAGACGCTTCTTCACCAAGAACGAGCTCCCAGACCTGGTCACCCACAGCCTGAAGGAGCTTGCTATCCCAGGCACAAGTGCTTCGGGGGAGCCTAAGACGAATCCCCTGCTAGAGGGACTCCGCCAGACCTCCCGCCATTTCCCTCTGTTACAAGCCATCCAGCAGCTAATTGACCTGGAATGGAGAGCTCCAGAGTCTACATTCAAAGGGGGATGGGCTATGGCAGCCATGTACCCTCTGGACCCGGCAGCCAAAGACCTTCTGACATGCCCAAAAGTGGATGCCATGGCCTGCGTGGTCTTGAAGCGCACTACTATCCCAGTGGAGGGAGGTGCAGCGCTCAAAGATGCTCACGACCGACGCCTGGAATCCATTCTTAAACAGTCCTTTGATGTCGCCGCTATGTCCCTACAAATAGCGACCTGCTGCACCATGGTGACATGTGCCTGCCTATCATAGACCAGGAGCAACACCCCTGGAGAAGCCATGGGAACCAGCAGTATCATTCCTTGTGGATGCTGCTTCCGATCTGGTACGCACAGCGGCCAGAGGAGTATCATCAGTTGTGGCAGCCAGGAGGCAACTCTGGCTCCGAAGCTGGTCGGCCGACGCATCTTCCAAAACACGACTCACAAGGATGCCCTTCAAAGGATCCCTCCTGTTCAGCAGCGAACTAGAGAAACTGGCTAACAAATGGGGAGAGTCCCCATTGCCACAACTACCGGAGGACAGGAATAAGAAAAAAGCCAGCGACCCTTCCCCCGATCTTCCAGGGGCAGAAGTTCACAGCGCTTCAATCCATACAGAAACACTTATCAAGCGCCTCGTCCTACAGGCAGGAACCAGTCCTTTCGGAACAAGCACAACAAAAGGGGAACCAGCTCGGGCCCCAGCCCCAATCGCACCCCACAATGAGATTCAGCCGACCCGTCCAAAGGAAGAAGCCATAGGGGGCAGACTTGCCCTATTCTACCAAAGATGGGTCGAGATAACTTCGGACAAGTGGGTCCTAACCATCATTCGAGAGGGATACTACCTGGACTTCCTCCTAACCCCTCAGGACAAGTTCGTGGAATCCCCCTACCACGACCCCCTCCAAGAGGGTGGCAGTGGAGGCTACTCTGACCAGATTACTGGCCCTAGAGGCCATAACCCCAGTGCCTCCACAACAAATAAATACTGGACATTATTCCATTTATTTTATCGTCCCCAAGAAAGAGGGAAAGTTCAGGCCCATCCTGGACCTCAAGTCGGTCAACCACCACCTGAGGATCCCCTGCTTCCGCAAGGAAACCCTACACTCTGTAATAAGGGCGATACAAACCGGGAGAGTTCCTCACATCCCTAGATCTGTCGGAAGCCTACCTACACATTCCGATCCATCAAGAACATCAGCGCTTCCTTCGCTTCATAATCCTGGACCGTCACTACCAGTTCCGGGCATTACCCTTCGGGTTAGCCACAGCACCCCGGACGTTCACCAAGATCATAGTAGTGGTGGCAGCAACACTGAGGAAGGAAGGAATCCTCGTACACCCTTACCTAGATGATTGGTTGATCAGGGCGAAATCCCCAGAGGAAAGTTGCTAGGCAACCAGCAGAGTCAAGACTCTACTGGAGAGCCTCAGATGGGTGGTCAACACAAACAAGAGCTGTCTACAGCCCTCACAGTCTCTAGACTGGTGTCGAATTGGAGTCCAATTCGACACCAAGGAAGACAAGGTCATCCTGACACCGATGAGGAGATTAAAACTGATGAACCAGTTCCGAACCCTGCTGAGCGAACCTTGCCCCACAGCATGGGATTACCTACAAGTCCTCGGTCTCATGGCATCCACACTGGAAGTAGTACCATGGGCACGAGCTCATATGAGGCCCTTACAGTGCTCACTCCTATCGCGATGGAGCCCACTGTCTCAGAACTACACCGTATGTCTACCGCTCCCGGGCAAAGTTTGAACCCAACTACGGTGGTGGCTACAAGACGGCCACTTGAGCCAGGGAAACAGACTATCCTCACTGACCTGGATCCTGCTCACCACGGACGCCAGCCTACGAGGATGGGGAGCACACTGCGAAGAGCTAACCGCCCAAGGGCAGTGGAACGCAGAAGAGTCGGGGTGGAACATCAATCGCCTAGAAGCCCGGGCAGTCAGACTAGCCTACCTACGGTTCGGTCACAGACTCCGAGACAAATAGGGATGTGAATTGGGCTTCGGACGACTGAAAATATCGGACGATATTTTCAAAATCGTCAGAAATCGGGGGCTCCCCCAAAACGATAGGAAAACCCCACGATATTGATCGTGGGGGTTCTCTTATCGTTTTGGGGGAGGGCGGGAAAAATGGCACATAAAAATAACCCCTAAACCCACCCCGACCCTTTAAAACTAATACCTTAGCTTCCCCCACCCTCCCGACCCCCCCAAAAAACCTTTTACAGGTACCTGGTGGTCCAGTGGGGGTCCCTGGAGCGATTTCCTGCTCCCGGGCCATCGGTTGCCACTAATCAAAATGGCGCCGATGGCCCTTTGCCCTTACCATGTGACAGGGTATCCGTGCCATTGGCCGGACCCTGTCACATGGTAGGAGCACTGGATGGCTGGCGCCATCTTGTGCTTCTACCATGTGACAGAGGCTGACCAATGGCACCGGTAGCCCCTGTGACATAGTAAGGGCAAAGGCTATCGGCGCCATTTTGAATACTGGCAGCCGACGGTTCGAGTGCAGGAGGTCGCTACCGGACCCCCGCTGGACTTTTGGCAAGTCTTTTGGGGGTCAGGAGGATCCTCCAAGACTTGCCAAAAGCCCCTGGTGGTCCAGCGGGGGTCCGGGAGTGATCTCCTGCACTCGGGCCATCGGCTGCCAGTAATCAAAATGGCGCCGATAGCCTTTGCCCTTACTATGTCACAGGGGCTATCAGTGCCATTGGTCAGCCCCTGTCACATGGTAGGAGCACAAGGAGGAACTGTCAGGGAGGAACCAGAAGCCAACAGGTGTCTCTGGAAATAGACCCCCCTAATGTCGTGGGCGGAAGGGAACCTCCAGGAGATCTCGGCCGTCCATATCGCCGGGAAAGACAACATCACGGCGGATTACCTCAGCAGAGAAAGTCTAGACCCAGGAGAATGGAAGCTGTCGACCACAGCGTTCCAACTGATAGTGAACCGTTGGGGAACACCAACCATAGTCCTTCTGGCAAACCGGTCCAACGCCCAAGTACCCAGTTACTTCAGCTGCAGGCAAGAACCTCAGTCCGAGGGCATCGATACCCTGGTACAGATATGGCCACAGGAGACTCTGCTATACGCCTTCCCACCGTGACCCCTACTAGGTGCGATCATTCACAAGATAAGTCTACACAGGGGCCAGTACTTCTTGTGGCCTCGGACTGGCCAAGAAGAGATCTGCAGGGCGGTGACATGGTCCTCCATCCACACCTTTTCCAGGTTTTACCGCCTGGTTGTTCAGGCTCGGAAGGACACAGCATTCGCAAGGGCAGTACTCAGTGGATCAGGGGCAGCCTTCCACCCGGTTCGGGAGTAGTTTTTATACATCCCATTGGTCCTGAGTCCATCTGCTACACGCTAGGAAATGGAGAAATTACTTACCTGATAATTTCATTTTCCTTAGTGTAGACAAATGGACTCAGCATCTCACCCATGGCTGCCGTTACTCTGGGAATTCTTGGGGGACAGCTCCGAGAACGAGGGATCAAGGGTAAACCATGCTTTCCTTCATCTAGGACACCCACCCTACCGGGTGTCAACGTTTCCCGGTTGAGGGCACTGGCGGTCTCCAGCTATAGCCAATTCAATTTAATCAAGTTATAAAGTTAATCAAGTTATTGAAGTTATTGAAGTTATTCAAATTAGTCAGTCACACATATATCCACAATGCTTTTTGAGGAGAATACTGAAGAGCTGCACTTCCTGCAGGGGTAAATGTACTAGGGCTGACGTCAGATTGAAATCTGATCCGTCTCCAACTGCTATCAGGAGTACACTATACCCATTGGTCCTGAATCCATCTGTCTACACTAAGGAAAATGAAATTATCAGGTAAGTAATTTCTCCAATTGTTTCAATGATTTCTCCTTGTAGCCAGACTCAAGGTAGACCTGTGCTGGGGTCCAGAAGAAGTGACAATCCATGACCCCCAGCCCAGACTGTACTACAATGGATGAGCTAGAGTTGACGGGAGAGGAATGGACATAGGGGGAAACCCCAGGAAGCAACAAATAATGGTTAATGGCACCATCACCTCACTAGTGCAGCTGCAATAGGCTTCGAAGGAGACTGAGGCAACATGAAACTGCAGCAAGGTGCTAATATATTCATTTGCAGCAAACCGGGTAGGCTAGATGGACCAAAAGATCTTTATCTGCTGACATCACTGACTATGCTTGGATTGTGCTGGAGGCTCACAGGTGCAGGGGGAAACTGCAGGGCAAAAAATAATAATAAAAATAATAATTTCTACTGTCATTCTCCCTCTTTCTGTCCATGCAGCCTTCCATACAGATGGTTTGCTACTGGCTCAGCAAGATCAAAGCGGAGACACAATAGAAAGAGACTTGAGACTCATTACCCTCTGCAATGTCTGTTTTAATAATAATACTTATTTTTATAGCACTACTAGATGTATGCAGCACTGTACAACAGTGATAAGTATTCAGGTATGGTAAGTCCCTAACCCAAAGATCTTAAGTAATTGAAGCAGCTTTATTTTTGCATTAAATTTACATTCCTGCATATATCCAGGCAATACATGTTAACCTGTCCACACTATCCATTCCAATTTTTTGTGCCATACCTTCAGACTTTATGCTGCTTTCAACTATTTCTTTAACGTTTTTCTTAGTTAAAGGTCAGGCAGCTTTTTATTTTAGCCAGTTTTCAGAAGCACAGATTGTTGGAACATGGTCTGTGTATCTAGATTAGTGAAAATACACCTTTACTCCAGGAACAGTTTTAAAAGTTTATTATTTCAAATGGGTTTTTCCCTCTCTTGACTTGCAGCCAAATTCCAGCAGTGAGTGAGAGCAGAGCAAGAGCCAAGAGATCACTTCTAAATTCCTGCATTCTCACAAAACAAATTAGTTCTGCTTCTGCACTCAGAATACCCTCAGAGAGGCCAACACCTTCCCAATTGAGCTATTCACCTTCGTGGACTGAATATCTCTTCCCACATGTTGCCTACCTCCATAGACTTCTGTAACCATTGGGCTAACAATCCCCAAAAGGGCCACAAGAGCCACACCTCAAAACATTCTCAGATATTAAAGTTTCTTCCTGCTCAGGGAATCCCTGAGCAGGGGGAAGATAATTCTTCTGGGCTCTGTGCGTTGTTTAGTTCTCAATCACACATTAAATTAAGTGGAAAATAGCACTAATGATCTCATACAGGTAAACAGCAGTAATAAGCACCCTGGAAGTTGTGATGGTTTCAACTTAAAACTTTTACTAATAATTAATGCAAATGGTAAAGCAGTTCTTTATAGCTATGGATGATCAACAATCCATTTTTACAGTCCAGATCTGTAGTAAATTTGTGACCTCTCACTTCCAGTAAAGTTATACTGATGATCAAGCCAGTTTCAACAGATAGTTTTAGCCTTTCTCTCTTCCAGTAGTTAGGGCAATTTACAATCACCCTCCTACTAGCTGATGGGTATAGTATTATACCAAGTTAGATGTCTCATGATAAAAATCCCATTTTTCATACCTTTCTTACAGTTCTTCCATCTTCTCCTCCTTCCTGTTATATTGTACCTGACTGGTACTGGTTTTACTTATCTCCTTCTTTAATTTCCTTGAGATTATAATTTACCACATAAAAGGGTACCACGAACCTCCTGCCCCCATCCTTGACTCCTTCTCCCTGAGGATGAATGAAGATTCATCCCTCTACAAGGATACACATGATCCTGTGGTTCTTTCTCGGCAAAAGGTTTCCTATATGTATGTTTTTCACAATTTTCCCTATACAATCATTTCTTTCTTGAAGGCTCCTCTGGTCTGCTTGGTATTTACTCATAACTCAATTACTTACAGAAGGAGTGGCCTAGTAGTTAGAGCAATGGGCCGGTGACCCAGGGTTCAAATCCCACATCTCTCATTGGCGCTCTTTGTGACCTTGGGCAAGACATTTTATCTCCCATTGCTTCATGTACCCATCTGATTGTAAGCTCTTTTGGAAAGGGATTTATTATACTTGGAGAATGTAGTAAACTGCCTGGAGCTAAAATTGAAAAGGTGGTCTAAGAAATGCAAGCAAAAGTAAAATGATGTACCCTGTCCATTCTTCCTACCGTCAATCCCAGGGACAACACTTTTTGAGGGGTGGTACTGTATAGCACAAAAAGCATTTATTAAAAGGCTCCTTCAACATAATTTTATCACCCAAGACTCCAATTAAAGTATAAACTCATGTTGTCAGTTTGGTTTTATTCTGAGAAGAGGGAAAAGCCTCCAAAATCTAGAGAGGGGAATAACTGAATTGTCTATCTTACATGCATTTTTTTAAAATAAGAAACCTTGCTGGCTTCAAAAACTGGTGATATCCATCAATACCCATAGATTACACAAGAATAAGGACTCACCAGCATTTTATAGCAGTATTATATTGTACGCTTCAAGAAGCAGGGGCTATCTATTATGGGCCTGATTTTTAAAAGCATTTACTTGAGTAAAACTGGGCTTTATTCGAGTAAATGCACTTTACTCGAGTAAGTGGGTTTTTGAAAATTGCTACAATATATGCCATTGAATTGTCCATAGGATTTACTCACATAAATGCACTTTACGTGAGTAAATAGCGTTTGAAAATTGCTACAATAGTAGTTACATTTATGCGCATAACTCCTTTTGAAAATGACCCCCTATATGTCTGTAAAGAGCTGCATACACCTGGTAGCAAAATACAAAACTAACAACAATATTGTGGGCAAGGAGAATTTAATGGGGGGCAGAATGTGGGCTGCTGCGTTATGGGAAGCTGTGCCTGTCCATTCTTTTGTCCATCCTCATATCTCTTTCTTTACACTTTACAAGAGAATTTTAATTGTGAAAGATCCCTACCTTAGCTCCTAGGGAGTATCTGTTTTGCTAGGTGAGTAAAGGAGAAGTAGGTGGAGTAGTCTGGACTTCTCTGGGCAAACTGCCACAACTGGTGGATCTTTGTTACTTCCTGGTACTGATCTTTGCACATACATTCAGTTAAAGTCTCTCCCACAATCTGTACTGTTGCAGTGTAGGGGCAGCCAGCAAGCATGGCTAACTCCGGTTCCAATCTTAGAAACAGCAGAGCAAAGATAATGCTGCGAGCACATTATTATGAGGGATACATGGAGAAGAAGGGTTCAAAGGACAAGGTAAGACTGAGATGTGGCTTTCCTTTTCTCTAGGGGTTTGTGAATGAAATATGATTCTGTTGGGACTCAGCCAGTCACTTTCCTTGGGTTCTGTGCATCCAGCTTTCATTTGTGGTTAGTTTTGAAATGGCTGTACCCATATGTGCAAGGGAGAAATGAGGGGACTTAGGGAGATCCTGGACTGAATTCCTCAGTAAGAGCAACAGAGTCTAATAATATATATCTCTATGGCAGTGGAGAATCCATATGTCACTAGAAGTTCTGCAGTAGATTTCCAGTCCACCCCAGGTTTTCAGGTCAGGATATAATATCGGGTCTCTTCAGTCTAACCATTCTATAAATCCATCCTTTTACAGAAACCCATGTAATTGGATACTTGAAAGTGCCTACAGATGAAGGTTTGTTTACAATAGATTGAATAAGTTGAACTTGGGGCAGGGGAGGGATTGCACACAGAAAATAAAATTAAGTTCCCTGTACGTACCTGGATCAGTCCAGACCATGGGGGGTGAGCCTCCTGTCCAGCAGATGGAGACAGACCAAAACTGAAAGGGTATCCTATATCAGGACACAGCCTAGCCTGCAGCCCTTCAGTATTTGTCTCCAGCAGATGCGACAGCTCACCCTGCGGTTCCCTGTTTCTTTTGCTTAGCCCCTGTTTTGGGGCTTTCTTCTCTAAACTTATTGGATCAAGCAAGTATTTATTTATCAATTTAAAAAAATAAAAAATATTGGACTCTGTTGATTTCCATACAGGAGACAGTTTCTGCCTCCTCGCTCTTGGGGGGGGGGCCTAGGGGGGCTTTGCCCCTTGGGTGAAATTGGTGGTGTCAGTCACTCCCCGTGTACAGCCTCTCTCTCTCTCTCTCTCTCTTCTACTGGGTCCCTCCGGGGCTGCGATCTCCTCCGGAGCCCGAGCTAGGCCGCACAAGCACATAGCCACGCCATTCCCGGGCCAACAAACCGCGGGATTGGTGGCCATTTTGGGTTTCTCGGCTGCTCCTGTTTTGGGGCAGCAAGACTCACAGGACCTGGATTTTTTGGAGTCCCCCCCCCCCCCCCGATTTGAGCCCCGTGCAGTCTCCAGATGCAGGTCCTGACCCCCCTCCTCTATTCCCCCGCCCCCCTCCAGAGGTTCCAGACCTCGTTTTTCTTCAGAATTTGTGCCCTTAATGCACAAATCCTATTTAGCTAGCTTGCAAGAGGAATCGGACCCCCTCCCTGGCCCCCCTCTTCCTAAATTTCCTCAAATTGCCGTGCCTTCTGCTCCCGCGGTTCCAGACATGCAGGGGTCTATTCGGGTGCGGCTGGTCCCAGGGGTTCTCCCCTCCGGATCCCCCCGCTCCCTTGACTGTCCCGGACCTGGATCAGGATCCATATTTTGCTGAAACTCCTCCCCCTCTAGAGGGGGATGACTCCCAAGTTCTCCGTCTATTCCGGAGGGAGGAACTGGAGCCCCTTATCCCCTTTATCACTCAGGAATTGGGGATCGAGTGTCCCTCAGTGGTCGAGTTCTCGGCTGCGATGCCAGCTTGTGCGGACCCGGTCCTGGCGAGACTCAGGGCTCTTCCGTGCACCTTTCCCTTCCATCCAATGCATAGGCTGATGCTCCTCCGGGAATGGGAGACCCCCGATTCGGGTCTCCGCGTCGGGAGGGCCATGGAAAAGCTCTATCCTCTCCCGGAAGAGTGCTTAGACATGCTGAAAATTCCCAAGGTGGATTCTTCTGTGATGGCAGTCACTACCACCACCATCCCAGTGATGGGTGCTACGGCCTTGAGGGATGTCCAAGACCGCAAGCTGGAATTCCATCTCAAGCGCATCTTTGAAGTCTTGGCCTTGGGGGTTCTGGCGACGATCTGCAGCAGTCTCATGCAGCGGGCAAGCCTTAGGTGGGTCCAACAATTGCTCAGCACCCAGGACCTCCCGTCTGCAGAGGCAGAGCAGGCTGAAAGGTTGGAAGGCGCTATAGTGTATGGGGTGGATACCCTTTACGTCTTGTTCTGGGTCCAAGCGAAAGCGATGGCTTCGGCGGTCTCGGCCAGACAGCTTCTCTGGCTCCATAATTGGGTAGCTGACTCGTCTTCCAAGGCGCAGCTGGGCACACTTCCCTTTAAAGGTAAGTTGCTTTTTGGCGAGGACCTTGAGCAGCTTATTAAATCCTTGGGTGAGAACAAGGTTCATAAGCTACCTGAGGACCGCCCGAAAAAGTCGAGAACCTTTTTCCTTACACGCACCCGCTTTCGGGGTCAGCGGAGATATAACCCCAGGGCGAAAGGCGCCTTCTCTAGGGGAAATTCCTCCAGGTCTCAGTCCAGGTCTCAGTCCTTTCGAGGCCGTCGTGCCTTCCAGGATGGTAATCCACAATGCCCTGCGGCCAAGCCCGCCTCCCAATGAGATTCCGCCGGCCCATACCTCCGTTCCCAACTTAGGTAGTCGTCTATCTCTGTTCTTGGAGGAATGGGTCAAAATTACGTTGGACCAGTGGGTCCTCGAGATAATCGAAAGAGGCTACGCCTTAGAATTTGCTCGAGACCTGCCGAACCTGTACATAGTCTCTCTGTGCGGACATCGGAAGTGGGCCACTGTGTGTCAGACTCTCGCCAGGCTCCAGGGGCTGGGGGCTATAATCCCAGTCCCGGAGGAAGAACAAGGCACCGGCCAGTATTCTATTTACTTCGTGGTTCCGAAAAAGGATGACTCCTTCCGTCCCATCTTGGATCTTAAGAGAGTCAACGGAGCCCTCAAAGTGCCCCACTTTCGGATGGAAACCCTGCGGGCAGTTATAGCAGCTGTTCATCCCGGAGAATTTCTGGCCTCTCTTGACCTGATGGAGACCTACCTGCACATACCAATCCATGCTGAACATCAGAGGTATCTCCGATTCCACATTTTGGGTCAACATTTTCAGTTTCGGGCTCTGCCCTTCGGTCTCGCCACAGCACCAGGCACGTTTACCAAGGTGATGGTGGTGGTGGCAGCCGCCCTCCAGAGGGACGGAGTCCTAGTCCACCCGTTCCTGGACGATTGGCTAGTACAGGCCAAGTCAGAGACCCTATGCCATCTGGCAGTGGACCGCATCCTTGCTCTTCTCTCGTCCCTGGGATGGATAGTCAATTTTTCCAAGAGCAATCTCCGTCCTTCCCAGGTCTTAGAATTCCTAGGGGCTAGGTTCGATACCCGAGTCGGCAAGGTTTTCCTGCCGGACTCTTGAGCGTTCAAGCTGATGGATCAAGTCCGAAACTTCCTTTCCATGCCTCTTCCCACGGCGTGGGACTACCTACAGGTTCTGGGGTCCATGGCTTCCACTATCGACTTGGTCCCCTGGGCTTTTGCGCATTTGCGTCCCTTACAGAAAGCTTTGCTATCCCGTTGGAAACCAGTGTCGGAACAGTTTCAGACACCGCTCCCGCTCTCCGACTCTACCATCAGTGACATATAATGGTGGCTATCGCTCAAGCACTTTCTGAGAGGAATATCCCTTCAGACTCCGCAGTGGATTGTAGTCACGATGGATGCCAGCCTCTCTGGATGGGGAGCGGTCTGCCAGTCTGCCAGTTACAGCCCAATCCCGCTGGCACATCAATCGCCTGGAGGCTCGAGCGGTTCATCTGGCTCTCAAAGCGTTTCTCCTGCTGCTTCGCCGAAGAGCAGTTCGGGTGCTCTCGGACAACTCTACCACAGTGGCGTATATCAATCGCCAGGGGGGCACCAGGAGTCGCCTGGTGGCCCTCGAGGCCAGTCAGCTCTTTGCGTGGGCGGAGCACCATCTAGAGTGCCTAGCAGCTTCTCACATTGTGGGCAAGGAGAATGTTCAAGCCGATTTCTTGAGTCGTCAGCATCTCGATCCAGGCGAGTGGGAGTTGTCCGACAAAGCAATGGATCTGATTGTCCACAGGTGGAGTCCCCCGCACCTGGACCTGATGGCAACCTTGGACAATGCCAAAGATCCCCGGTTTTTCAGCCGCTGGAGGGAGCACTGCTTGGAGGGAGTAGATGCTCTAGTCCTCCCCTGGCCACGCGACGTCCTTCTGTACGTGTTCCCTCCTTGGCCCCTGGTGGGAAAAATACTCAGAAGGATAGAGCTCCACAGAGGTCCGGTCATTTTCGTAGCTCCCAAGTGGCCTCGTAGACTGTGGTTTGCGGATCTAGTAAACCTGTTGAGGGACGGCCCTCTTCGTCTTGGTCATCTTTAGTACCTTCTCCGGCAGGGTCCCGTATTTTTCGACCAGGTGGATTGCTTCTGTCTAGCGGCTTGACTTTTGAACGGCGGAGACTGAGGAAGAAGGGATATAGGGAGGACGTCATCTCCACTATTCTGCATGCTCGCAAGACTTCTATTTCCCTCGCCTATGTCCGAGTTTAGAAGGTTTTCAAACTTGTCTGCATGGAATCGGGTGTCTCGGCACATTCAGCCTCAGTTTCGCTGGTTCTTTCCTTTCTCCAGCGCGGGCTCTCTAAGGGCCTATCGTTTGGCTTGCTCCAGGTACAGGTTTCTGCCCTGGGCTCTCTCTTGGGAAATCTTGAAGGTTATGCGGTTGCGTCTCATCCAGATATTGTCTGTTTCCTCAAGGGAGTTAAACATTTGAAGCTGCCGCTGCATTCCACTTGTCCTTCCTGGAGCCTTAACTTGGTCCTCCGGGCTCTCTGCCTTGCTCCCTTCGAGCCTCTCCGCTGCTCTACTCTCAAGGATTTAACACTTAAGGCGGTGTTTTTGGTCTCTATTTGCTCCGCCAGACGGGTGTCGGAAATTCAAGCGTTGTCTTGCTGGAAGCCCTTCCTACGTTTTTTGAACTCAGGGGGTCTCCCTTAAGACTGTACCGTCTTTCTTTCCGAAGGTTATTTCTGCCTTTCATGTCAATCAGTCGGTGGAGCTCCCCGTGTTTTCTCCCGTGGATAATGCAAGTACGGTCGGGGATGATCTACGCCATCTGGATGTGAAGCGTGTTCTCATGCGTTATCTTCAGGTAACCAATGAATTCCGAGTTTCGGATCATCTCTTTGCCTTATGGAGTGGTCCCAACTGGGGCAAACAGGCCTCTAAGACTACGATTTCTCGCTGGTTGAAGGAGGCGATCACATCACCCTATATCTGTCAGGGCCGGGCGGTCCCAGAGGGTCTGAAGGCTCATTCCTTGCGTTCTCAAGTAACTTCTTGGGCAGAGAGTCAGTCGGTATCTCCACAGGAGATATGCAGGGCAACTACATGGAAGTCTCTACATACTTTTTCTGGGCATTACCACCTTGATGTTCAGGCGCCAGTTTTTGGTTACTTTGGTTGGCAGGTGCTTCGAGCGGGACTGTCTCGGTCCCACTCTGTTTAGGGAAGCTCTGGTACATTCCATGGTCTGGACTGATCCGGGTACGTACAGGGAAAGGAAAATTAGTTCTTACCTGTTAATTTTCGTTCCTGTAGTACCACGGATCAGTCCAGACACCCTTTCCTTTACTTCCTACTGTCTGCTCGAAGCTTCTTTCCTCTCTCTGCAGGACTCCGAATGATTTTTTCTGTGATGATAATCAAGAGGCACCGGAAGCTTCTATATGATGACCATGGACATTCATACAAGAGCATCCATCTACAGAGTCCAGTCAATGTTTGTGCTTGTTCAAATTTTTTTAGTTCTCTTGTTGTTTGCTTGAGTTCTCTTGTTACTTGCTTGATTCCTTACTTTTTATCTTCATGTTTTCTGCTTTGACAATGGTTATACTGAAGGGGCTGCAGGGTAGGCTCTGTCCTGATATAGGATACCCTTTCAGTTTTGGTCTGTCTCCATCTGCTGGTCAGGAGGCTCAACACCATGGTCTGGACTGATCCGTGGTATTACAGGAATGAAAATTAACAGGTAAGAACTAATTTTCCTTTATTCCTTGTTGTAAGCTTCTTGGGCATGTTCACTTGGAAGGCTTTAAAAATAAAGCTGGATTCATGTGCTCCTAGTCAATGCTTCAAAGAAATGTGGGCTGATATAGTCAAAGAAGCAAGAAAACCTAATGTTGCTGCAGAACTAGGTGATTCTAGCAGATCTTGGCTAGGGCTGGACCCTGGTTAACAATGTAAGTTGGGA
Organism: Rhinatrema bivittatum; assembly: GCF_901001135.1. Lineage (NCBI taxonomy): Eukaryota > Metazoa > Chordata > Amphibia > Gymnophiona > Rhinatrematidae > Rhinatrema > Rhinatrema bivittatum. Next base: position 248,166,465 of record NC_042622.1, on the reverse strand, counting down.
CTCAGTCATTCTTGGTGAAAATCAATAGGCAACAGGATAAAAACTGCTTACAATTATTAATTGCATTCAGAAACTAGACTCTATGCATCATGTCTATGTGTAGCAAAGAATTTAGAAGAAGACCAGAAGCATATCTGCATCTTATGTTGTTGCCACATTATTCCTCCTGGCCATATAGCAGTAAAAGTCAGCAAATACATTGTAAATGAGGCTTTTTATATTATATAAACCTGACAGCAAATAAAGACCATAGGGCCAATCCACATCTCTTGTTCAGTTGTATAGCCCCTTTCTCTCCCTCAGAGATCCCTTTTGTTTGTCCTATGCTCTCTTGAACTTTGATACAGTCCTTGTCTTGACTACATCCACTGGGAGGCTGTTCCATGCATTCACCATCCTTTCTGCAAAGAGATATTTCCTTAAATTACTCCTGAATCTACCCTTTTACACTAGATGAATTTATTACATTTGTGACTAGCTTTTGAAAACTAGTCACACGTGTATTAAGTTAACCCAATAAAAGGGCCAGCCTGGTGGCTCATTGATAGCGTTGTGCACTACTATTCAGGAGACTTGAGTTTGATTTCCAGACCAGGCCTTTGCTCTCTGGGTTGGCTGGAACTGGCGATGCTATAGAGACAGCGTTCACAGTTCCGGGGAGGAGTACCAGCCATCACTTAAGGGTGACAATTAGAGACCAGACTTAGAGTTCACATTAGCCGAGTTCTGCAGGGAAATGCAGTTTGTGGCCCCTGGCTAACTGCTGTCATGCACTGGCAGAGCTGACTTGGGAGAGAAATATAAAAATAGGAGAAAAATTAAGACTTATGATGCCATAGCCCAACAGAGTCCTGTTCTGCAGGTCCAAAATAACACATTTGTGAGATAAAAATCTATCATTTACATTTATTTGCTGGCTTTCATTTTTACATTAAGTGCAGATATCACAACAGAGCAGTCATTTCTAGGTTTGTTTTTTATAGAGGCAGTTCTATTGATGAGGAATGTGCGGTTGTGCATGTGGACTCGGGAGACAGATGAAGGTCTGGAAAGGGAGAGAGAGGAACCCTGGAGGCAAAGAGAGAGAGAGAATGCATAAGGAGACCCTGAAATTAAGAGAAATGGCTAAGTCGTAGAAACTGAAGTTTTTTTTATATTTTGGCAGAGGTCTTCTTCTCATCTCCTGCCACCAGTTGTATTTCTTTCCACTGGTGAGCACATTTCAGTTCATGTGTGTTGGTCTTAGCAAGATCCCGCACCATGCGGTGGCCGGCCCCAACCAATGGGCAGACCTTAAGGTGTTGCATGATCCGTCTCTCACCACAGTCGTAGGTCTCAGGTTTGGTAAAGTGTCCTGGTTTTGCCCTGTCAGCTTTTGACCTGCACAGTTGGGCACAGAAGTGTTTTAAGGCCTTCCAGATGGTCCCTTCCTCCGCCACCCATGCAGGAAGTGGCCCAGTCACATTGATACCAATGCTAATCCAAGTGGCAAGATCGCCACATCCTGCCTGCCTCGGGAGTATTTATTTTTTTGCCATGTTTCCTGCTTTGTGACTATATCACTTAGTGGCACTGCCTGGCACCTTTTCTTCACCCTCTCCCCATGAATCAGCATGTTATCTTTTTCTGCATTCCTTAGCTGCTGTAAGATAAAGGTTGCTGTGAGGTTCTTGTACCCCTGTCACACAGCACCTACTGCTGGGGACAATTGTGAGAAAGGCCATGGTAGTATCCTCAGTAACAGGAGGCTGATTTCTAGAACTCTCTGCTGTACCACTAAAAGATGTTCATGCTGGTGACACATTCTCCCCAAACCCTTCTTCTAGGGTATAGAACCCCCTCACTGTACCTGTCGAGGAGGTGACATGCTCTCCTCAGTTGTGTCTCTCCTAGGGTTATGCATTTTCAATTCTGCACCACTTTTGGATTGACAGATCCTTTTCAATGCATTGTCTTATGGAGGAAACACCTCCTCTCAGTGCCACCTAATGGAGGTGACACCTCCTTTTATTGCCTCTCGTGGAGGTAACACCTCTTTCCAGGCTTCTTGTGGATGTCAGGTTCTTCTCGCCATACCTTTTATGTGTTCTAGGCCTCTCATGACTTATTTATTTAGACATTTTATATACCGTCATTCCACATATAGACCATAACGGTTTACAAAGTGAAATTAATCGTTCTAACTCAACAAATAAACAATGGTTGGTTACATAATTTCCCATTCCATGCATTTTGTATACTGAGATGACCTGCTGTGAGTTCCTTCCTATCAAGGCTGGGCGAAATTCTTCTCTTTGCCCAGCTTCTCTTTCTCTTTCAAACCCTTTATATTCTTCCTTCCCTTCACATTCTGTTTTTCCCACTGCAGGGGCTGTACGTATGTGCAATCTTGTCTCATGTGTAGTGTGTGAATGCATCTCCTGTGTGCACTTCCTGTGGGCTCTCTGTCTGATTGTCATTGTGGCTCCGTAAATAAACATGACCTATTTTAGGTCTGGAATCTAGTTACACAAGTCAAATTCCAGCAGTCATGACTTCCCTCGGAGCTTCAGACAGCTCTGGTACGTGCACTGCTTTGTTTTGAATGTTTTTCAAGAACGTAAAACAGTAGGTATTTATTTCTTCCTGTAATCAAACCATGAAGAATAAAGAGAAGCAATTTTATTTGCACACGCACTGGGATGTACTTAAACCCATGAATACACAGGTGCACAGCATGCAATTGCACATGCCTACATACGCTTGCAAAGTTTTGCAGGAACCGAGCATGCCAGAGACTCCAGCAAAGTGCGGAGAGCATAGGGGCTAAAAATGCGAATAGTGCTGGAGACTTGAATGGCAGAGCAGAAAGACTTTTTGTTTCACTGATACCAAAGTGGAAGCAAGGAGAGATTGATCTGAATTTCTCGAACATCCTTCCCAGTGCCAGTGCCAGGAAGCTTCTGTATATTTGACCGTGGAATGACAGGGAACTATGGAAAGGAAGCTGAAACCAAACCCAAATGTAAACAAATATTTTTAAATATTGGAGGAGTCTAAAGTCTGGTACAAAAGGGAGGGTGTGACATTTTTGGCAGGATGGGAAACATTGAAGGGTAAGATCAGTGGGACCTTTGGAGAGTATATGATGGCAGGTCCTTACCCTAAGGCCCATCTAATCTGTCCAATATCATTCCTTATGCAGTGCCATAGACCCCAGTTAATCTCTTATTTTTCATTCTTTGCAGCTCAGGATTGTCTGTGTTTATCCCAGGCATTCTTAAAATCTCTTCGGTTTTTTTTTTCCCCTTCACCGCCTCCCTTGGAAGTTTTTCCAATCATCCACCATCCTCTCTATGAAGAAATATTTTCTGATGTTACTCCTGAGTCCATCCTCTTCAAACCCCATATTCTGACCTCCTGTTCTAGGACTCGCATTCCACAATAGCAGATGTCTTGGTTGCGGCCTTTTTGTCACTGTGTTTTTTTAACTTCCTACATCCCCCAGTTGTCCGGTCTTTCCCATCTTCTCCTCGCTTTCTCTTTCTTTGCTTGTTTGTCCGGCCATGCTCACCTCCGCTCTCCCAACTGCAAACTCTAACATTTTCTGTTTTGTTTTGTTTTATTTGTTATTTTTCTTTTGGTTGTTTTTCAGGATTTTAAGAAATTCTGGACAGGAATCTTGGGAAAGACACTTTATTTCTACAACTACTTCAAAGACGTCCAGGTATCATGAATTTGAGCAAGGGACTGCCCCACCCAACATATTGTTAACCCTAGCATTTCTCTTTGTAACTAATCTGTCAATAGTCCAGAAAAGACAGCTGATTCCCCGGTCAGATTCGCTTGATCAGTTTGAAAGCTCCTGGCCCTCTCTTTTCAGTTGATTAGATTTTGCATATATGTTTCATGTCATTATGTCATTTTGTTTCAGTTTATGCCATCTGGTTATATTTTTACAATGTGCAAACAGTTACAATGCGTGTATTTTATTTGATTTTGTATACAGTATGCATTACATCGACATAAACGACAAAAGCAATATTTTGTTAGTTTTTTTGTATTTCAGATGGGAAACGGCACAAAATGGCATAATAAATATCGTTGATGGTCTGATGGTGTTTTACAATGAAGCGCACCTCCCATCACGTATTACATGCTACATGTTTCATGTTTCAGGACGTCGAGCAACTGGACTTGGAGAATTTTGTGTCCCTGACCGATGACAGCAGTAGCAAAAATCAGAAGGAGCACAGGCTGATACTGAAGCTGAGAAGCACAGAAGTGAAGTTAAAAGTATGTCCTACACCTCTCTACATTGGGCCACGGCACACCGTACTACTGCATAGAGATGAGCTTCATTTTTCCGGGTCGGGTTTCGGTTCGGGCACTTCGGGGGAAATTTTGTTTTCCCACGGATCATTTTTCGGCGGTACGAATCGGCAAAACGAACCCGAAAAACAAATAAAAAAAAACCGAATCGGAAAAAAACCACCCCAACCCTTCAATTTTACTTTAATATAACCCGTCCACCATCCCGATCCCTCCCCAAGACTTACTAAAAGTCCTGGTGGTCCAGCAGGGTCCTGCGAGCGGTCTCCCTCTCGGGCCATCGGGCCTACCATGAATCAAAATGGCGCCGGTGCCCTTTGCCCTTACCATGTGACAGGGGCGCACCGGTAGCCCCTGTCACATGGTAAGGAGCAATGGATGACTCGCGCCATTTTCTAAGATGGCACCATCCATCCATCGCTCAGGGGCCGACCAATGGCACCGGTAGCCCCTGTCACATGGTAAAGGCAAAGGGCTCCGGCGCCATTTTGATTCGTGGCAGGCCCAATGACCCGAGAGGGAGACATCGCTCGCGGGACCCCGCTGGACCCTCTTGGGAAGGGATCGGGATGGTGGGGGGGTTGTAATAAAGTAAAATTGAAGGGTTGGGGTGGGTTGTTTTTTTTTAAATAAATGTGCCCCTCCCCCCCCACATTAACCTGAAAAACAAATTTTCCCCAAAGTTCGGGGAAAATCCATTTCGGGGTTCGGGTCCCCCGAACCATGATGAATTGGGCAATTTCGTTGAAATTGCCTAATTCGTGATAAAAGAATGCACATCTCTACTACTGCACACTGGGCCTACCCATGCCACACTACATCACACCACATTGCACCATGCTTTAATGTTATGGCATGCCTGGCTAGGCTCTGCCATTCTGCTGTGTGCCAGAAGAATGGGTCCTGTTTATCTCTAAGAACATAAGAACATAAGAACATAAGAAAATGCCATACTGGGTCAGACCAAGGGTCCATCAAGCCCAGCATCCTGTTTCCAACAGTGGCCAATCCAGGCCATAAGAACCTGGCAAGTACCCAAAAACTAAGTCTATTCCATGTAACCATTGCTAATGGCAGTGGCTATTCTCTAAGTGAACTTAATAGCAGGTAATGGACTTCTCCTCCAAGAACTTATCCAATCCTTTTTTAAACACAGCTATACTAACTGCACGAACCACATTCTCTGGCAACAAATTCCAGAGTTTAATTGTGCGTTGAGTAAAAAAGAACTTTCTCCGATTAGTTTTAAATGTGCCCCATGCTAACTTCATGGAGTGTCCCCTAGTCCTTCTACTATCCGAAAGAGTAAATAACCGATTCACATCTACCCGTCCTAGACCTCTCATGATTTTAAACACCTCTATCATATCCCCCCTCAGTCGTCTCTTCTCCAAGCTGAAAAGTCCTAACCTCTTTAGTCTTTCCTCATAGGGGAGTTGTTCCATTTCCCTTATCATTTTGGTAGCCCTTCTCTGTACCTTCTCCATCGCAATTATATCTTTTTTGAGATGCGGCGACCAGAATTGTACACAGTATTCAAGGTGCGGTCTCACCATGGAGCGATACAGAGGCATTATGACATTTTCCGTTTTATTCATCATTCCTTTTCTAATAATTCCCAACATTCTGTTTGCTTTTTTGACTGCCGCAGCACACTGAACCGACGATTTCAATGTGTTATCCACTATGACACCTAGATCTCTTTCTTGGGTTGTAGCACCTAATATGGAACCCAACATCGTGTAATTATAGCATGGGTTATTTTTCCCTATATGCATCACCTTGCACTTATCCACATTAAATTTCATCTGCCATTTGGATGCCCAATTTTCCAGTCTCACAAGGTCTTCCTGCAATTTATCACAATCTGCTTGTGATTTAACTACTCTGCACAATTTTGTGTCATCTGCAAATTTGATTATCTCACTCGTCGTATTTCTTTCCAGATCATTTATAAATATATTGAACAGTAAGGGTCCCAATACAGATCCCTGAGGCACTCCATTGTCCACTCCCTTCCACTGAGAAAATTGCCCATTTAATCCTACTCTCTGTTTCCTGTCTTTTAGCCAGTTTGCAATCCACGAAAGGACATCGCCACCTATCCCATGACTTTTTACTTTTCCTAGAAGCCTCTCATGAGGAACTTTGTCAAACGCCTTCTGAAAATCCAAGTATACTATATCTACCGGTTCACCTTTATCCACATGTTTATTAACTCCTTCAAAAAAGTGAAGCAGATTTGTGAGGCAAGACTTGCCCTGGGTAAAGCCATGCTGACTTTGTTCCATTAAACCATGTCTTTCTATATGTTCTGTGATTTTGATGTTTAGAACACTTTCCACTATTTTTCCTGGCACTGAAGTCAGGCTAACCGGTCTGTAGTTTCCCGGATCGCCCCTGGAGCCCTTTTTAAATATTGGGGTTACATTTGCTATCCTCCAGTCTTCAGGTACAATGGATGATTTTAATGATAAGTTACAAATTTTTACTAATAGGTCTGAAATTTCATTTTTTAGTTCCTTCAGAACTCTGGGGTGTATACCATCCGGTCCAGGTGATTTACTACTCTTCAGTTTGTCAATCAGGCCTACCACATCTTCTAGGTTCACCGTGATTTGATTCAGTCCATCTGAATCATTACCCATGAAAACCTTCTCCATTACGGGTACCTCCCCAACATCCTCTTCAGTAAACACCGAAGCAAAGAAATCATTTAATCTTTCCGCGATGGCCTTATCTTCTCTAAGTGCCCCTTTAACCCCTCGATCATCTAACGGTCCAACTGACTCCCTCACAGGCTTTCTGCTTCGGATATATTTAAAAAAGTTTTTACTGTGAGTTTTTGCCTCTACAGCCAACTTCTTTTCAAATTCTCTCTTAGCCTGTCTTATCAATGTCTTACATTTAACTTGCCAATGTTTATGCTTTATCCTATTTTCTTCTGTTGGATCCTTCTTCCAATTTTTGAATGAAGATCTTTTGGCTAAAATAGCTTCTTTCACCTCCCCTTTTAACCATGCCGGTAATCGTTTTGCCTTCTTTCCACCTTTCTTAATGTGTGGAATACATCTGGACTGTGCTTCTAGAATGGTATTTTTTAACAATGACCACACCTCTTGGACATTTTTTACTTTTGTAGCTGCTCCTTTCAGTTTTTTTCTAACAATTTTTCTCATTTTATCAAAGTTTCCCTTTTGAAAGTTTAGCACGAGAGCCTTGGATTTGCACACTGTTCCTTTTCCAGTCATTAAATCAAATTTGATCATATTATGATCACTATTGCCAAGCGGCCCCACCACGTTACCTCTCTCACCAAGTCCTGTGCTCCACTGAGAATTAGATCTAAAATTGCTCCCTCTCTCGTCGGTTCCTGAACCAATTGCTCCATAAAGCTATCATTTATTCCATCCAGGAACGTTATCTCTCTAGCGTGACCCGATGATACATTTACCCAGTCTATATTGGGGTAATTGAAGTCTCCCATTATTACTGCACTACCAATTTGGTTAGCTTCCCTAATTTCTCTTAGCATTTCACTGTCCATCTCACCATCTTGACCAGGTGGACGGTAGTATACCCCTATCACTGTAGTCTTCCCTGATACACAAGGGATTTCTACCCATAAATATTCAATTTTGTATTTAGTCTCATGCAGGATGTTTATCCTGTTGGACTCTATGCCATCCCGGACATAAAGCGCCACACCTCCTCCCGACTGCTCCTCTCTGTCATTGCGATATAATTTGTACCCCGGTATAGCACTGTCCCATTGGTTATCCTCTTTCCACCATGTCTCTGAGATGCCAATTAAGTCTATGTCATCATTTACTGCTATACATTCTAATTCTCCCATCTTACTTCTTAGACTTCTGGCATTAGCATACAAGACTTCTGGCATTAGCATACAAGACTTCTCTTTCTCCGTGCTGAGTATGTCAGAGAGGTCACTGCTGAGCACCAAGGAGTGTTGGGAAGACTGAAGAAAGGCACAAGGGTTTCTTCATCTTTTTAAAGTCCTCTTTTCTGTTCACAGGTTGAGAACCTGGAGCTGCGAGAGCTATGGAAAGGATTCATTTTGACAGTGGTTGAGGTACAGTTACTGTATAGTATTGTTGGCCAAGTCAAGATGAAATACTAAGGCTCAAAAGCAACACTGCCTCACTCACAGACCTGCCAACCTGCTTTCTAAATGATTCTAGTCTTCCCTATGCTTAAGACCATAAAAAGTGGAAGATCTGTGTTCTAATGGAATAGGCACGGCATTGCTGAGGGTATTGCCATGGAAGTCCATAGACTCAATTTCTGCCAACCTCTCTCCTCCTCTTCTAGGACTGCGGAATATGATTTCAGCCTATGCACCACACTTATGATTTATGTTACACTTCACTGAAGCTAATTCATCAAGATTTTTTAGTGAGCACATGTGCATATGCAGGAGTGCTCTGAAGCACTGATGGTGGGTGGTGAAAAGGTGGTATTGCTTTGGAGGAAGGGCTCTAACTACTGTCATTGTTGATGTAACACCTCTATTTCAGATAAATTTGCATATACTGAGTCTCCATGGTATGCAAATGTATCTCATGCATATTCATTGTTGATATTCTGAAAACCCAACTGATTGTGGGGTCCACAGGAACAGGTTTGGGAAGCTCTGCTTTATTTATTTATTTATATATTTTTGTAACTATTTATATTTATTTATTGTACTTTCCTATTCTTGCTCTTTCCATGGTGGTATTAATGTTTCTGCAGCTGAGGGTTCCCACTAATTTGACTTTGCTACCGGGCCACCTGTGCATGCTGGGGGAAGCTTTGGAGAAGGAGAAACAGCGACTGGCTGAGCTGAAGAGTAGCCAATATGATCGGGCCGATGATGAAGAAAAGCCTTCGTAAGTGCTGGATCCCACTCACCAAGGCTACCGTCTTGAGTCTCAGTCACACTTGCAAACGGCCTGGATTCCACTCCAGGCCACCATCCAAGTTTTGATCTCATTTACCAAGACAACTGTCCAAGACTCAATTCCATTCACCAGAGCCTCCGTCTGAGCCTGGATCCCATTTACCTGGGCCCATTACCCAAGCCTGCATCCAAGGCCACTGTCTGAGTCTGCACTCATGCACAAAAGTCTCAAAAATGAGACCTTTCATTTCAGCCACTCTGGTGCCATTGCAAATGGACATTTAAGTGAATGTGTGCATGTCTTCTAGTGCACGCTACCACATTGTACCTTTTAGTGAAAAATGAATCAGCAGTAGGGATGTGAATCGTTTTTTGACGATTTAAAATATCGTCCGATATTTTTTAAATCGTCAAAAATCGTTAGAGTGCGATACAATAGAAATTCCCCCGATTTATCGTGAAAAATCGTTAATCGGGTTTGTGTCCACTAACGGGAGTTATTTGGGGGGAGGGCGGGAAAACCGGCACACCAAAACAACCCCTAAACCCACCCCGACCCTTTAAAACCCCTAAACCCCCCCCCAAAATGTTTTAAAATCACCTGGTGGTCAAGTGGAAGCCCCGGGACCGATTGCCCGCTCTCGGGCCGTCGGCTGCCACTAATAAAAATGGCGCCGATGGCCCGATAAAAAAAAACCCCACCCCGACCATTTAAAACTGACCCCTTAGCCTCCCCCACCCTCCCGACCCCCCAAAAAATGTTTTAAAATTACCTGGTGGTCCAGTGGGGGCGCGGGGAGCAGGGTATGGGCAAAGGGCCATTGGCGCCATTTTTTTAGTGGCATTTTTTTAGTGGCAGCCGATGGCCCGAGAGCGGGAGATTGCTCCCTGCGCCCCCACTGGACCACCAGGTAATTTTAAAACGTTTTTGGGGGGTCGGGAGGGTGGGGGAGGCTAAGGGGTCAGTTTTAAAGAGTCGGGGTGGGTTTTTTGTTTATCGGATCGGGCGCAGCCGATAAACAAAAAAACAATCGGGCCGGACGATAAAAATTATAAAATTTGAATCGGAACCGGAACCGAACCCGGTTCCGATTCACATCTCTAATCAGCAGTGAGAGGGAAGGCGAGCCTCTTTGCCTCTGGATGGCTAACTCACATAGAACCTCTGGACGTTCTCCTTTCTCAGCCTAAAACTGAGCCCTCTAGCGGTGGATAGGGGTGGGGGGTGGTGGAGAGAGAACACAGGGATTCTCTGGAAGTGAAACATTTGGAGCTTGAGCATAGGTCTGCAGGATATGGGCAGAGAGAGGCTCTTATCCCACCAAAGTGGTGACGCGGTCTCTCCCCCCCCCCCCCCTTCCTTTCCTGGATCACCAGCTGTTTCTACAAAGTGTCACGGATGGAGGCCCAGGCTCTGCTAGAGAATAACCCGAGCTGCGGAAACCTCCTGATGCGTCCAGGATCAGACCAGACAAGCTTATCCATCTCCATATGCTACATCCATTGCAGGTAGGAGAAGAAAATTGGCATTTCACTCTTGAAGCTATGCATTTGTCCATCCTGTTAACCCTACTGAGACTAGGCATGTCCTTAACCCTTAGCAATGAGCAACTAAAAAACAGGCACTGTTGAAGCCCTCCACTGAAGATGGTTCTGCCAGTGTTCACCTGCATGTAGACTGCCTCAGAGTTTGACTGTCTTACTGGAAAGGATGCTTGTTCTGCTTTGAAAATGAATTTATTAATAACAGAATTCAGCTTGTGCCCCTCCATTGTTGGGGAGGAGTTACTTGACGACTCTGGATTTCACATCAGGGATGCCAACTGATTTCCATTTTTTCCAGGATAAGCTTATCCAGTCCTAGTTTTGCCCTCTTGCAGGCACAGAATTCGTTAACAATTTCCCTAAGACAGGTCGGAACTACAGGGCTTGTATTATTTAACCCCATGTATGCAATGGGGTTAAAAACAGGACTGGATCATTCTATAAACTTGGCACAAATGCATGGAAGCCCATTGCACTCAGAGGCTGGGAGTGTAAACTTGAATTTCTACTCGCTGGAATGTCACATCAGACCTTCTGAACCATGGGTTCTATGGAACACGCCTAGCCAGTCAAGTTTTCAGGAAATCCTCAATGAATATACATGAGATTTGCATTGTATGCAGATCTATCTTTTGATATTCATTATGGATATCTTGAAAATTTGATTGGTTAGGTGTGTCCCGAAGACTGGGTTGAGAACTCCTGCGTCTGGACAGCTGGCTCAGAAGTTAGTTGAGCTGGGTTGGCAAGTCCTCAGCTGTGTCTCTGTCAAATCCCTTTCCTTTCTGTTGCAGCCAACCTATTACGAAGCACTTCAAAGTGAAGCAGACCGAGAAGGAATACGTGCTGCAGGTGGACCCACCTGTGAGTATTTCCTAGACCCTTTCATTATCAGAAAACTGGATGCTGCTCTTTGGAGATCAGCAGACACACTTGGAACATTCCTACTGAAATCTCTCAGAAGCCAGGGCTGCTGCGGGAGAGGAGGGAGAGGGGTAGTTCTCCCGGAGCCTGACAATAGTAAGAGCCTAGCACAGGCCAAAGATGGAAACTTTTTTAAGCGTTTTAAGATCAGAGATTGGGTCTGAATAGTTTTGCTTCCCTTTCTTGCCCCCACTGGGTCCCAAACAGCTCCTGGTGGCCATCCTAATAGATATTCAGTCAGCTCGCATAACTAGCCTTCCAGAGACATGAAGAGAACTGTGTTGAGATTCGGACAAGCTAGAACTGACCAAGAGTTCCAATGACTATCTGTTTCTGTCCCTCCCACTGCTTCTCTCCTGAATTCTGTCTTGCTGCACACACTCAAGCATGCCTGCCTCTTTCTTAGTAGACACAAATGAAAACTGCTTAACCTTTGGCCTTAGGTTGTTTTCTCCATTTATATTGTTTAATTTTCTGCTCTGTCTTGTTCTTCAACCCTATGCCCTGGTGCTTGTTTTTGACTGACTCTTCTCGCCTGCCGTTGTTTCTCTAGGCTCTATTTAACACCTTTTTTTTTTTTTATCCCTTTTCTAGGTGTGCTTCTTTTCACTTACAGATATCGTGGACTATTTTGTGATGAGCACTAAGTACAAACTAACTCCTTTTGTATGGAACACAGACTATGAAGACCGGCTGGGTAAGTATGAGGTGTGAGCTTAGGTGTGTGAGTGTGGAGCAGTGAGCATGGCTCAGTGTATTTGTGTTTGTACGGACAGGAGTGAGCACAGAAATGTGGGGGAATAAGTGCATAAATAGCTGTGACCATGTGGATAGGTGTGTGGGGTGTGTGTTGTTCAGGATGCAACACAGTGAGACGATTTCAAGCAGGCCTCCAGTCTGGAGGGGGAACTCTGCCCATCAACTGGAAGCTAATCCCAGTAGCTCATCTTCCTTCCTGCAAGGATTTGAGCAGATGGTTGGAACTCCAGAGTCACTAACCATGAGGTACCAGTTTCCCCAGATGGGTCTGGGGTTTTGAAACTGACCAAATTGTCCTCCATACAATTTGTCAGCCAGCATAGTAATACAAGCCTAAGATATGACCTTCCTGTGATTTGCCTGGGACTGAATAGCCAACTCGAGGCCTAACCCACCTCCTAGAGCAAAAGTGCACAAATATGTGCATTATGCAGTGTGAGCACTGCTTTGTGTTGATCACTGTGCCCAAGTTTATGGATATCCTGAAAATCATGCCTATGTTTAGCTCTTGAGAACCAGAATTGGCCACCCCTAGTTTATTCATTCATGGCAGCAAATGTAAGAACTGTTGATATTGTTTATTTCCTTGCCCTTTCAAAGACCATGTGTCACCAATTCTGTGTCAGCTGCACTGGCTTCCTGTTATATAGAGGATAAGGTTTAAGGCCCTTTTGGGTATCTGAAAGATTCCTTTCATGTACATGTGCCTGCATGATCTTTGCATTCTAAGAGTGACAATCTCTTAGTTTATTTATTTATTATTTTTATATACCGATGTTCCTGTATAATATACATATCACACCGGTTTACAAGGAAATAGAACTGTTGCCTCGCAGGCGGCTTACATTAAAACAAATAAGAGCTTAGGGGGAACTTACAAAGAACAATCATTTCTAATTAAGTAACAAACAGAGAACTAATCTGAAAACCTATGTACAGAAGGAGATCTATGTTCTTCTGGCCCTTAGCTCTCCTGGAATGCTTGGGCGAAAAGCCAAGTCTTTAGCTTCTTTTTGAATTCCATATGGCACGATTCAAGGCGAAGGTCTGGAGGGAGCGAATTCCAGAGTGTGGGGCCCACTGTAGAAAGTGCACGTTTCCTCAGGGAGGTTTTTGCTGGCTGGGTGCGTAGCATGTTCTTGTAGGCGCTTCTAGTCGGTCTTTTGGAGGAGTGCAGCTGGAGTTGAAAGGTTAGGTTGAGAGGTGCAATGTTGTGTAGGGCCTTGTGTGTCATCATAAGGGTTTTAAAGTGAATCCTGTGTTTGATCGGTAGCCAATGAAGGTGCTGGAGGATGTGTCATTTAAGGCAACATGGATGCAAGTGACGCAGAAGCAGGCCTTTTCAGTGATAGATTTATCCCTGTGGAGTGCCTTGGCCTGGGAGCTTCATCTAATTTATGACTACGTGCTCTTTCGGAAAAAGCTCAAAGCTCATTTATTCCCTGTACATACCCGGATCAGTCCAGACCATGGGTTATATCCCCATTCCAACAGATGGAGACAGAAGAAAAACTTGTGAGGCACTCGGAATACCCATGAGCACCTTCTGCGTCCCATCAGTATTCTTCTGTCTCCAGCAGATGAAGGCTGTTTGAACCTGCGGTTCCCACTTAAATTTTCAAATCTTTAAGGAAAGTTTGTAGAATAATTGTTATTTCTTCCCTTTCCTCTCACAGTGCATGTTTTCTTTGAATGGATCTAGTTTAAAAAAAAGAAAGTTTGTGTTTGAGTCTGTCAGGAAACTGATAGGAGGCTCTTAAGCTTGCCTGCCTTACAGCTTGCATGTGTTGCTGCCTTGAAAATAAGCTTGTATTATTTCTAAGGTAGGTTTTGTTTTCTTTTAAGGTTTTTTTCTTCGTTCCTGGCCCTAGGGGTGTAAGCTGGTGGTCCAGCCATTCCCCCTACCCTAAGGCTGACTGACCTGAGAGGCACCATTCCTCGGGGTTCTGGGAGCTGAGAGGCGCCATTCCTCAGCCCTATTTAAAAAAAAGAAAAGAAAAGAAAGAAAGCGAGTAGGGCCGTTGCGGTCGTCCGCAGAAAAGTTTTTGGCTCCATTTCATTTGGCGGCTGCCAGGAGCACTTTCGAGAGCAGTTTTTCTTTTTTTGTCAGCGCCTCAGCTGTTTCCCTTCCCCCATGCCGCGAGGGACGCGGCATGGGGGAAGGGAAACAGGGAGGCATTTGCACCAAATGCCTCCCTGGTGGGGTGGGCTCTTCGAGGGCAGACAGCAGACCGAGCAGTCATTTTTCAGCCCGTCTTTCTCCTGGGAGGTTGGCCCCGTTCCCATCGAGTGCGGGAACGGTGGCCATTTTGAATTCAGATGCGTCTGTGTCAGCGCATCTGCAGGGCAGCCCGGATGGCGATTTTGCCTCCGCCCGTTTTGACTCCAGTGGACCCCCCCGGGGACCCCTCAACTTTCGGGACAACTCCAGGGATTAGCTCTTTTGTTCCCCTAGATGGGGCCCATCCCCCACTGGCTTTTTCGGCTGATTTTATTTTATTAATGCATAATGCTTACCTGGCCCACATGTTTCAGCAGGACAGCATTCCTTCTGGGCCCTCCCCCCCTAAGGTAACCAGATTGGAGGGTGCCCAGGATGTTTCGTGGACTCCCTCAGGTTCTACTCGGGCTCGAGTAGTTCCCATTCCCAACTTACCAGACCCAGCTCCGGTCGACCCGGATCCGGACCAAGATGGTGCTGCGGACCCGGATGGAGTTTTCTCCAGTATGCACATGGAGGGGGATGATCCCAGAGTCTTGCGGCTTTTTAAAAGGGATGAGCTTGAACCGCTTATTTCCCATGTACTTTCTGAATTAGATATAGATGTGCCTCAGGACCCCTCAGGCTTGAATACGGGGGCGTCAAAAGGTGATCCTGTGTTAGCGGGACTGCATCCTCCTGCAAAAACTTTTCCTTTTCATCCCATGCTGCTGCAGCTGCTCTCCAGGGAATGGGATTCTCCTGACTCGAGCCTCCGAGTAGGCCGAGCTATGGATAAGTTAAATCCTCTCCCGAAGGAATTCTTAGAACTTCTTAAAGTCCCAAAAGTAGACACTTCGGTGTCGGCGGACACTAAGAGGACCACCATCCCAGTGACAGGGGGGACAGCTTTGCATGGCCTGCAGGATCGAAAACTGTAAGTATATCTCAAGAGGATCTTTGAGGTGTCAGCATTGGGTGTCAGAGCAGTGGTCTGCAGCTCTCTAATGCAAAGAGCAGGTCTGAGATGGGTACAGCAGTTGCTCGGTACCCAGGAGTTGCCACCTGGAGAAGTGCAGCAAGCAGAACACCTGGAGGCGGTGATTGCTTATTTGGCGGATGCGCTTTATCATCTCTTGAGGGTCCTGGCCATGTCGATGGAGTCGGCAGTCTCGGCCAGACGTCTCCTTTGGCTCCGCAATTGGTCAGCAGACTCTTCTTCCAAGGCACAGCTGGGCTCTCTCCCCTTTAAGGGTAAATTGTTGTTTGGAGCAGATTATCAAATCTCTTGGGGAGAATAAAGTACACAAGCATCCAGAAGACCGTCCGAGGAATTTTCGAACATTCAATTCTTCTAGGGCCCGATTCAGAGGACAAATGCATTTTTCACAGTCAAGACCTGTTTCTCAACATCCTCCCTCTACCAGGTCTCAATCTTGGTCTCATTCCTTTCGTGGCCGCAGATCCCCTCGAGAGGGCTTGCCACAAGGATCCGCTTCCAAGTCAACCCAATGAAGGGTCGCCGGCCCACTCCTTGCCGCCCAGAATTGGGGGATGACTCTCCCTGTTTTACGAGTGGGTCAAAATCACGTTGGATCAGTGGGTCCTGGATATTCTAAAGCACGGTTACGTCTTAGAGTTTGCTCGATCCTTAAGGGACAGGTTCCTGTTCTCCCCCTGCAGTCCATTGTGGAAACAACTAATAGTGCATCAGACGCTGAACAGGCTACTCTACCTTGGAGCCATTCTCCCAGTGCCGGTGAGGGAGCAAGGCAAAGGCCACTATTCCATCTACTTCGTGGTTCCCAAAAAGGACAATGCCTTCAGACCCATATTGGATCTCAAGACAGTAAATTGGGCCCTAAAGGTTCCACATTTTCGGATGGAAACTCTATGTTCAGTGATAGCGGCGGTCCGCAGTGGGGAATTCCTGGCGTCCTTAGATCTTACGGAGGCTTATCTCCATATTCCCATCCACAAGGCTCATCAGAGATTTCTCCGGTTCAAGATTCTGGGTCAGCAATGCCAGTTTCAGGCCCTGCCCTTCGGTCTGGCAACCGTTCCCCGCACCTTCACCAAGGTAATGGTATTGGTGGCAGCAGCTCTACGGAAGGAGGGTGTTCTAGGTCATCCCTACCTGGACGACTGGCTCGTTCGGGCGAAGTCCCAGGATCTTTGCAAGCAGTCGGGCGACAAGGTGTTGCATCTCCTGAACTCTCTCGGATGGGTGTTCAATTTTGCTAAGAGCAGTCTTACGCCGTCGCAAACACTGAATTTCTTGGAAGCTCTTTTCAACACCAGTGTGGGCAAGATTTTCTTGCATCAACACCGGGCGTTCAATCTCATTTCAGAGATTCAATGTTTCCAGAGTCTGACACTTCCCACGGCGTGGGATTATCTTCAAGTACTGGGCTCCATGGCCTCCATCATAGATTTGGTATCCTGGGCTTTTGCGCATATGCGACCTTTGCAGAGGGCATTGCTCTCTCGCTGGAAGCCGGTGTCTCAGGAATTCCAAGCTCCCTTACCACTTCCGGATCTGGTCAAGAACAGCCTGGGCTGGTGGCTCAGTCTAGATCATTTGCTCAGTGGTGTAGACTTGGAAGTCCCCCAGTGGGTGGTTGTCACCATGGATGCCAGTCTCTCTGGCTGGGGGGTGGTGTATCAATCTCAGGCGGCACATGGCCACTGGTCATCGATGCAGGCGAAATAGCCAATCAATCGCCTAGAGACCCGAGCAGTCTGGCTTGCCCTGAAACGATTTCTCCCTTTGGTGCGCGACATGTCTGTGCGGATCCTCTCAGACAATGCTACGATGGTGGCATACATCAATCGGCAAGGGGGAACGAAGAGTCGATACATCTCTCGGGAGACAGACAAACTCATGATATGGGCGGAGCGTCACCTCATGCGTCTGGCGGCTTCTCACTTAGCGGGAGTAGACAATGTTCAAGCGGATTTCTTAAGCCGGCAGATGTTGGATCCCGGAGAGTGGGAGCTATCCGAAGAAGCAATGTCTCTTCTGGTCGGGAGGTGGGAGTCCCCTCACCTCGACTTGATGGCTACTCTAAGGAATGCAAAGGCATCCTGCTTTTTCAGTCGCAGACGGGAACATGGGGCGGAAGGGCCAGATGCTCTGGTACTGCCCTGGCCTCACGACGTTCTGCTTTACGTGTTTCCCCCATAGCCTCTGGTGGAGAAGGTTCTACGGAGAATAGAAGTTCACCACAGAGCAGTGATTCTGTTGGTGCCAGTGTGGCCAAGAAGGCCGTAGTTTGCAGATCTGGTGAATCTAGCGGTGGACGGTCAAATTCGTCTGGGATATCTTCCTCGACTCCTTCGTCAGGGTCCCGTATTTTTCGTTCAGGCAGATCGCTTCTGTCTTGCGGCCTGGCTTTTGAGAGGAGAAGGCTGAGAAAAAGAGGCTATCCAGAGGAAGTCATTTCCACGCTTTTGCAGGCCAGGAAGACTTCCATCTCCATTTCTTATGTACGAATATGGAAGGTTTTTGATTCCTGGTGAGTCTCCAGGGGAATTGCTCCTCGTCGTGCGTCTGTGGCTCAGATTCTCTCTTTCCTGCAGAGCGGACTCGGCAAGGGTTTGGCTTACAATTCTCTTTGGGTTCAGGTAGCGGCCCTTGGTTCGCTCATTGGGCATTTGGATGGAACACCTCTAGCATCACATCCAGACATTGTCCACTTTTTGAAAGGTGTCAAACACCTGAGACCTCCGGCCTGTGCCCTGTGTCCTTCGTGGAATTTGAATTTGGTACTATGGGCTTTGAGTGGTCCACCTTTTGAGCTGAAGCATTCTACGCTCAAGGATTTAACTCTGAAGACTGTGTTTCTCGTGTCCATCTCTTCAGCTCGCAGAATATCGGAACTGCAAGCTTTGTCTTGTAGGGAACCCTATCTGCGCTTCACGGATTTGGGTGTCACCCTGGCCACAGTGCCATCTTTCCTCCCGAAGGTGGTATCTTCGTTTCATCTCAATCAGTCGGTGGAGCTTCCAGCCTTCCAAAGGAGGACTCCAGAAACTGCGGCGGCTCGATGTTAAGCGAGTGCTCCTTCGTCACCTGGAGGTCACTAACGATTTCCATCTTTCAGACCATCTGTTTGTTCTCTGGCGTGGCCCCAAGAAAGGTCAACAGGCCTCTAAGACTACTATTGCTCACTGGTTGAAGGAAGCCATTGTTGCCTCGTATATCGGATCTGGTAAGCCCCCCTCCGGATGGTATTAAAGCGCATTCTCTCCGTTCTCAGGCGACTTCTTGGGCAGAAAGTCAGTTGGTACCTCCTCAAGAAATTTGCAGAGCGGCTACATGCAAGGATCTACATACCTTTGCGTGTCATTATCGTCTTAATCTAAGACCTCCGGGGTTGGGTTCGTTTGGCGACCAGGTCATTCGAGCAGGGCTATCGAGGGCCCACCCTATGTGGGGATGTTTTGGTACATCCCATGGTCTGGACTGATCCGGGTACGTACAGGGAAAAGAAAATTATTCCTTACCTGCTAATTTTCGTTCCTGTAGTACCATGGATCAGTCCAGATGCACACCCACACTTTTCGATAGCACATTTCTGTGCAATATCTTGTTTTTCCTCAGCACAGTTAGCCTGTTCTTTGGCGGTATATTCAGGTTGCAAGATTTTTCTCGAAGGCTTCGAGATTTTGCATTTGCAAGTTTTGGGGCTACAGACACTATATGCCTTAACGGCAACCTGTATATAGTTCCCTATTTGGTTGGGAGTTTTTTGCTTGATCCATTCATCAGTTAGTTCTGATTTTTTTGTTCTGCTTTGATATTGTTAATACTGATGGGATGCAGAGGGTGCTCATGGGTAATTCAGAGCACCTCACAAGTTTTTCTTCTGTCTCCATCTGCTGGAATGGGGATATAACCCATAGTCTGGACTGATCCGAGGTACTACAGGAACGAAAATTAGCAGGTAAGGAATCATTTTCTTTTTCTACTAACTTTCACTGCCATTATGTGTGCATGTAATTTAGCATTGTATTGTGTGATGTTTCATCTTTGAGTGATAGCAAAATGTAAATGTATCAACAGCTAGCAGCCTGGATTGGTGGGATACAAGTCCAATAAAGGAAAATTAGTTCTTACCTGTTAATTTTCATTTCTGTAGTACCATGGATCAGTCCAGACCATGGGTTGAGCCTCCTGTCCAGCAGATGGAGACAGACCAAAACTGAAAGGGTATCCTATATCAGGACAGAGCCTACCCTGTAGCCCTTCAGTGTTACCATTGTCAAAGCAGATAAGCATAAAGATAACCAGTAAAAGATCAAGCAAGTAATGAGAGAACTCAGAAAAACCTAACAATTGAAAACATTGAATGGACTCTGTATATGATCGCTCTTGCATAAATATCCATTGTCATCAAAACAGATGCTTCCGGTGCCTTTAAGGAGAATCACAGATGAAAAAAAAGCTTCGAGTGGATGGCAGAAAAAGTACAGGGAAGGGTGACTGGACTGATCCGTGGTACTACAGGAACGAAAATTAACAGGTAAGAACTAATTTTCCTTTCCCTGTACGTACCCGGATCAGTCCAGATGTACCAAAGCTTCCCTACACCAGGTGGGACCGAGATAGTCCCGCTCGAAGAACCTGCTGACCGAAGGAACCAAACACTGGCGCCTGTACATCAAGGCGGTAATGTTGAGCAAAGGTATGCATGGATTTCCACGTAGCGGCCCTGCATATTTCCTGCAGAGAGACCGACTGACTCTCTGCCCAAGAAGTAGCCTGAGAACGCAAGGAATGAGCCTTTAGGCCCTCCGGAACCGCTCGGCCTTGGCAGATATAGGCCGACGAGTTCGCCTCCTTCAACCACTGAGCGATCGTAGACTTAGAAGCTTGTTTGCCCCTATTTGGACCACTCCATTGGACAAAAAGATGATTTGAAACCCGTAAGTCATTGGTAACCTGAAGACAATGCAGTAAAATGTGTTTTACATCAAGGTGGCGAAGATCACCCCCAACCGTACTCACTATATCTTCAGGAGAGAAGGCGGGAAGCTCCACCGACTGATTGACATGGAAGGAAGAGACAATCTTCGGTAAGAAATAAGGTACAGTTTTGAGAGAAACGCCTGAATCAGAAAACTGCAGGAAGGGCTTCTCTACAGGACAACGTTTGAATCTCCAACACCCTTCTAGCGGAGCAGATAGAAACCAGGAAAACTGTCTTAAGTGTCAGATCCTTAGGAGTAGACTGACAGAGAGGTTCGAAAGGTGCCTCACAGAGCACCCGAAGAACTAAATTAAGACTCCACGAAGGACAAGTGGGGCGGATAGGCGGATTCAAATGCTTGGCGCCCTTGAGGAAACAGACAACATCCGGATGAGACGCAACTGCATAACCATCAATACTGCCTAAGACAGACCCAAGAGTGGACACCTGTACCCAAAGCGAACCGAATGATAGGCCCTTGGAGAGGCCTCTCTGAAGAAAGAAAGAACCAGGGATACCGGGGCAGAATGCGCCGACACACCCGATTCTGCACAGACGGTTTCAAAAACCTTCCAAACCCGGACATAGGCAAGCGAAGTAGAAGTCTTGCGGGCACGCAGTAAAGTGGATATAACTTAAGAACATAAGAACATGCTATACTGGGTCAGACCAAGGGTCCATCAAGCCCAGCATCCTGTTTCCAACAGTGGCCAATCCAGGCCATAAGAACCTGGCAAGTACCCAAAAACTAAGTCTATTCCATGTTACCATTGCTAATGGCAGTGGCTATTCTGTAAGTGAACTTAATAGCAGGTAATGGACTTCTCCTCCAAGAACTTATCCAATCCTTTTTTAAACACAGCTATACTAACCGCACTAACCACATCCTCTGGCAACAAATTCCAGAGTTTGATTGTGCGTTGAGTAAAAAAGAACTTTCTCCGATTAGTTTTAAATGTGCCCCATGCTAACTTCATGGAGTGCCCCCTAGTCTTTCTACTATCCGAAAGAGTAAATAACCGATTCACATCTACCCGTTCTAGACTTCTCATGATTTTAAACACTCTATCATATCCCCCTCAGCCGTCTCTTCTCCAAGCTGAAAAGTCCTAACCTCTTTAGTCTTTCCTCATAGGGGAGCTGTTCCATTCCCCTTATCATTTTGGTAGCCCTTCTCTGTACCTTCTCCATCGCAATTATATCTTTTTTGAGATGCGGCGACCAGAATTGTACACAGTATTCAAGGTGCGGTCTCACCATGGAGCGATACAGAGGCATTATGACATTTTCCGTTTTATTCAACATTCCCTTTCTAATAATTCCCAACACTGGGGTAGATCTTAAAAAAATACGCGATCGCTTACTTTTGTTCGCGCACCAGGCGCGAACAAAAGTACGCTGGATTTTATAAGATACGCACGTAGCCGCGCGTATCTTATAAAATCCGGGGTCGGCGCGCGCTGCCTGTTCCCTCCGAGGCCACTTCGATTTTGGAGCGGCCTCGGAGGGAACTTTCCTTCGCCCTCCCCCCACCTTCCCCTCCCTTCCCCTACCTAACCCACCCCCCCCAGCCCTATCTAAACCCCCCCCTAACTTTGCACGCGCCGGCCGGCAGCCCCGCTCCGTGTTCCGGTCCCGGGGGCTGGTCCGGAGGCCTCGACCATGCCCCCGGGCCGGCGCCACGCCCACGGGCCTGCCCCCGAAACGCTGCGGCACGCCCCCGAAACGCCCCTGACGCGCCCCCTCCCCACCCCTTTTCCAAAGCCCCGGGACTTACGCGCATCCCGGGGCTTTACGCGCGCCAGTGGCCTATGCAAAATAGGTGCGCCGGTGCGCGAGGGCCCTGCGTGCGTAAATCCGGAAGGCCTTTTAAAATCTGCCCCATTCTGTTTGCTTTTTTGACTGCCGCAGCACACTGAACCGACGATTTCAACGTATTATCCACTATGACGCCTAGATCTATTTCTTGGGTTGTAGCACCTAATATGGAACCCAACATTGTGTAATTATAGGATGGGTTATTTTTCCCTATATGCATCACCTTGCACTTATCCACATTAAATTTCATCTGCCATTTGGATGCCCAATTTTCCAGTCTCACAAGGTCTTCCTGCAATTTATCACAATCTGCTTGTGATTTAACTACTCTGAACAATTTTGTGTCATCTGCAAATTTGATTATCTCACTCGTCGTATTTCTTTCCAGATCATTTATAAATATATTGAAAAGTAAGGGTCCCAATACAGATCCCTGAGGCACTCCACTGTCCACACCCTTCCACTGAGAAAATTGTCCATTTAATCCTACTCTCTGTTCCTGTCTTTTAGCCAGTTTGCAATCCACGAAAGGACATCGCCACCTATCCCATGACTTTTTACTTTTCCTGGAAGCCTCTCATGAGGAACTTTGTCAAACGCCTTCTGAAAATCCAAGTATCCCTTCTTTCTTAGTCTCTGCCGTTCAAAAGCCAGGCCGCTAGACAGAAGTGATCCGCCTAGTCGAAAAATACGGGACCCTGCCGTAGCAGGCGTGGAAGATGGTAGAGACGAAGAGGGCCATCCGTTGTCAGGTTTACCAGATCCACGAACCACGGTGTGGGGCCACTCGGGTGCTATGAGAATGACTGGACCCCTGTGAAGCTCTATTTTTCTGAGAACTTTTCCCACTAGGGGTCAAGGAGGAAACACGTACAGGACGTCGCGGGGCCAGGGAAGGACTAGTGTATCCACTCCTTCCCAGCAGTGCTCCCTCCAGCGGCTGAAGAACCTGGGAGTTTTGGCATTGCTCAAGGTTGCCATCAGGTCCAGGTGAGGAAGGCCCCACCTGCTCATCCATCGCTCCGTCGGATAGCTCCCACTCGGGATTGAGACGCTGGCGACTCACGAAATCGGTTTGCACATTCTCCTTGCTGCTATATGGGACGCTGCTAAGTGCTCCAGGAGGCGCTCCGCCCAGGCAAAGAGCTTGCTGGCTTCTAGGGCCACCAGGCGACTCCTGGTGCCACCCTGTCGACTGATGTAAGCCACCATGGTGGAATTGTCCGAGAGCATGCGTACCACCTTGCAGCGAATCAGCGGAAGAAAAACTTTGAGAGCCAGATGGACCACCCTGGCCTCCAGGCGATTGATGTGCCAGCAGGATTGGACTGGGGACCAGTATCCCTGCGTAGTTTGGGACTGGCAGACTGCTCCCCACCCAGAGAGGCTGGCATCTGTCGTGACTACAATCCACTGCGGAGTCGGTAGGGAGATTCCCTTCAGGAGATGCTTTAGCGATAGCCACCATTGTATGTCGACAATGGTAGAGTCGGAGATTGGGAGAGCCGTCCGAAACTGCTCCGACACCAGCTTCCAGAGGGGATAGCAAAGCTTTCTGTAATGGTCACATATGCGCAAAAGCCCAGGGGACCAGGTCGATAGTGGAAGCCATGGTCCCCAGAACTTGGAGGTAGTCCCACGCCATAGGAAGCAGAAGCGAGAGGAGATTTCGTACTTGATCCATCAGCTTGAACGCCCGAGCGTGCCCCCAGAAATTCCAGGACCTAGGAGGGCTGCAGATTGCTTTTGGGAAAATTGACTATCCACCCGAGAGAGGTGAGGAGAGCAAGGACGCGGTCAACTGCCAGCCTGCAGAGAGTCTCCTACTTGGCCCGCACGAACCAATTGTCCAGGTAAGGATGGACAAGGACCCCTTCTTGCCGGAGAGCGGCCGCCACTACCACCATGACCTTGGTAAATGTGCACGGCGCTATGGCTAGACCAAAGGGCAGAGTCCTGAACTGAAAATGCTGGCCCAAGATGTTGAATCAGAGATACTTCTAATGCTCGCATCGGATCGGTATGTGTAAGTAAGCCTCCGTCAAATCGAGAGAGGCCAGATATTCTCCGGAGCGTACAGCCACTATTACCGCCCTCAGGGTTTCCATCCGAAAATGTGGTACCTTGAGGGCTCGGTTGACTCTCTTGAGGTCCAAGATTGGGCGGAAGGAACTGTCCTTTTTCGGCACAACGAAATAGATGGAATACTGGCCAGCACCTTGTTCCTCCACCGGGACTGGGACTATGGCCCCCAGCCCCTGGAAAGAGTCTGGCATACGGCAGCCCGCTTTCGGTGTCCGCAAACAGAGCCTAAGTACAGATCCGGCAGGTTTCGAGCAAACTCTAAAGCGTAACCTTTCTCTATTATCTCGAGGACCCACTGGTCTGACGTGATTTTGGCCCATTCCTCTAAGAACAGGGAGAGACGACCAACTAAGTTTGGAACGAAGGAATGGGCCGGCCGGATCTCATTGGGAGGCAGTCTTTGTGGTGGAATGTTGTGGGTTACCATCTCGGAAGGTACGACGACACCAAAAGGAATGAGACCAGGACTGAGATCTGGAGGAATTTCCTCTAGAGAAAGCACCTCGCGCCCGATTATTATACCTTCGCTGGCCCCTAAAGCTGGAATGTGAAGGGAAAAAAGCCCTAAACGGTTTCGGGCGGTCCTCAGGCAGCTTATGAACCTTGTTTTCACCCAAGGATTTAATAAGCTGTTCCAGGTCCTCGCCAAAAAGCAACTTACCCTTAAAAGGAAGTGTGCCCAACTGCGACTTAGAAGAAGAGTCCGCCAACCAATTGCGCAGCCAGAGGAGTTGTCTGGCCGACACCGCTGAAACCATCGCTTTTGCCTGGATGCGGAGTAAGTCGTAAAGAGCATCCACCCTATACTCGACTTATTGCTCACTAATGCAGATAATGTCTCAGATGTCCAGGTGGGCGCCCACCTCAGCAGCAGTGATCATCAAACGGTATGGTTTAATATCACTAATAGAATAGGGAAAAGAACCACAAAGACCCGAGTTTTACAGTTCAAAAACACAGACTTTGAGGAAATGGGAAAGTACCTGGAGGAAGAACTTAAAGGATGGGAGAACGAGAGAGATGTGGATCAGCAGTGGACCAATCTAAAAGGAGCAATCACCAAGGCAACTGCTCTATATGTTAGAAACATAAAGAAAAGCAAAAGAAAATTGAAACCTATCTGGTTCTCAAAGGAGGTGGCTGACAAAATTAAAGCTAAAAGAACAGCTTTCAAGAAATATAAAGGATCCCAAAGGGAGGAGCACAAAGAAGAATATTTGTATCAACTGAGGGAGACGAAGAAAACAATCAAGTTGGCAAAAAATCAAGCGGAAGAGAGGATTGCCAAGGAGATAAAAAATGGTGACAAAACATTTTTCAGATACATCAGCGAAAAGAGAAAGGTCCAAAGTGGTATAGTGAAATTGAAAGGTGGTAATGATCAATGTGTGGAGACAGACGAAGAAATGGCAGAAATATTAAACGAATACTTCAGCTCTGTGTTCACTAAAGAAGACCCTGGAGAAGGACCATCTCTACACAACAAAAAACTGGAGGGAAGTGGAATAGATGAAAATCCTTTTACAGTAGAAAATGTGTGGGAAGAGCTAAAGAACCTGAAAGTGGACAAAGCCATGGGGTTCATCCAAGGATATTGAGGGAGCTCAGAGATGTTCTGGCGGGTCCGCTGTGTGACCTGTTCAATAGATCCCTAGAAACGGGAGTGGTGCCGAGAGATTGGAGAAGAGCGGTGGTGGTCCCGCTTCACAAGAGTGGGAACAGGGAGGAGGCTGGCAACTACAGACCGGTTAGCCTCACTTCGGTGGTGGGAAAAGTAATGGAGTCTCTGCTGAAAGAGAGAATAGTGAACTATCTACAGTCCGGAGAATTGATGGACCAGAGGCAACATGGATTCACCAGGGGAAGATCCTGTCAGACAAATCTGATCGACTTTTTTGACTGGGTAACCAAGGAATTGGATCAAGGAAGAGCGCTCGATGTCATATACTTGGATTTCAGCAAAGCTTTTGATACGGTTCCGCACAGGAGACTGGTGAATAAAACGAGAAGCTTAGGAGTGAGTGCCGAGGTGGTGACCTGGATTGCAAATTGGTTGACGGACAGAAGACAATGTGTGATGGTAAATGGAACCTTCTCTGAAGAGAGAGTGGTTTTAAGTGGTGTACCGCAAGGATCGGTGTTGGGACCGGTCCTGTTCAATATCTTTGTGAGTGACATTGCGGACGGGATAGAAGGTAAGGTTTGTCTTTTTGCGGATGACACTAAGATCTGCAACAGAGTGGACACGCCGGAAGGAGTGGAGAGAATGAGACGGGATCTAAGGAAACTGGAAGAGTGGTCGAAGATACGGCAGCTGAGATTCAATGCCAAGAAGTGCAAAGTCATGCATATGGGGAGTGGAAATCCGAATGAACTGTATTCGATGGGGGGGGGGGGGGGGGAAAGGCTGATGTGCACGGAGCAGGAGAGGGACCTTGGGGTGATAGTGTCAAATGATATGAAGTCTGCGAAACAATGCGACAAGGCGATAGCAAAAGCCAGAAGAATGCTGGGCTGCATAGAGAGAGGAATATTGAGTAAGAAAAGGGAAGTGATTATTCCCTTGTACAGGTCCTTGGTGAGGCCTCACCTGGAGTACTGTGTTCAGTTCTGGAGACCGTATCTACAAAAAGACAAAGACAAGATGGAAGCGGTACAGAGAAGGGCGACCAGGAAGGTGGAGGATCTTCATCGGATGACGTACGAGGAGAGATTGAAGAATCTAAATATGTACACCCTGGAGGAAAGGAGGAGCAGAGGTGATATGATACAGACTTTCAGATACTTGAAAGGTTTTAATGATCCAAAGGCAACGACAAACCTTTACCATAAGAAAAAAATCAGCAGAACCAGGGGTCACGATTTGAAGCTCCAGGGAGGAAGATTCAGAACCAATGTCAGGAAGTATTTCTTCACGGAGAGGGTGGTGGATGCCTGGAATGCCCTTCCGGAGGAAGTGGTGAAGACCAGAACTGTGAAGGACTTCAAAGGGGCGTGGGATTAACACTGTGGATCCATAAAGTCAAGAGGCCGCCAATGAAGAGTAGGTGACTCGCCAGAATGATGGCTACTGCCTGGAGACAATACCCTTATTCAATAAACATACACATGGTTACTGTGACTCCAACATCACTCTAAGCTTCAACAGCAAGAGGAAATGTGGAAAAAAGGATTTGCACTCACAAAGAGGGGAGTAGCTGGCTTGTTACGGCGGTTACTACCCCAAACCAAATAACCAAATTACTACCTCCACCTTCCTCTATTCCTGATGCATTTCAACTAGCTTGACCACTCCATTCTTATACTTCACTTTCAATGCATATCCAGCATAGTTCTCTGCTTCAACGGCAGGGGAGAAGAAAAACTGTTACTTCACACATCCAGCAGAGCTCTCTGCTTCAATGGCAGGGGAGAAGAAAAAAGGGTTCGCACTCACAAAGCGGGGAGTAGCTGGCTTGTTACGGCGGTTACTACCCCAAACCAAATGTACCTGATACTTCACTCTCGACGCATATCCAGCATGGCTCTCTGCTTCAACGGCATGGGAGAAAGACTGATACATCACGAATTTCCAGCATAGCTCTCTGCTTCAACGGCAGGGGAAAAGAAAAACTGATACTTCACGCATATCCAGCATAACTTCAACGGCAGGGGAGAAGGAAAAAGGATTCACACTCACAAAGCGGGGAGTAGCTGGCTTGTTACGGCGGTTACTACCCCAAACCAAATGTGCCTGATACTTCACTTTCGATGCATATCCAGCATAGCTCCCTGCTTCAACGGCAGGGGAGAAGATAAACAACCAATAAGGGCTGTATAACATAATCTGGGTAAAAACAAATGGGCATGGGTGTAGCTTGCTTATTGAGGCGGTTACTGCCCCTACTACCTCTAACTAATCAAGCTAGATATTTCACTTGGATACAGCTCCATCACCACTCTCTGCATTAATGGTGGGGGTGCAAGGGAAATAGAACCAAGAGCTAAGAGAAACAGATAAGTATGAGAGAAAAAAATGTGTGAAGCTTGCTGGGCAGACTGGATGGGCCATTTGGTCTTCTTCTGCCGTCATTTCTATGTTTCTATGTTTCTATATACGCTATAGCGCCTTCCAACCTTTCAGCCTGCTCCACCTCTGCAGACGGGAGGTCCTGGGTGCTGAGCAATTGTTGAACCCACCTAAGGCTTGCCTGCTGCATGAGACTGCTGCAGATCGTCGCCCGAACTCCTAAGGCCAAGACCTCGAAGATACACTTGAGATAGAATTCGAGCTTGCGGTCCTGAATATCTTTAAGAGCCGTGGCCCCCACCACCGGAATAGTGGTGTGCTTAGTGACCGCAGATACAGAAGAATCCACCTTGGGAATCATAAGCATTTCCAGGCAATCCTCGGAGAGAGGATAGAGCTTGTCCATAGCTCTCCCCACTCGGAGCCCCGACTCAGGAGCTTCCCATTCCCGGAGAAGTAGCAGCTTGTGCATGGGATGGAACAGGAAGGTGCGTGGAGGAGCCCTAAGTCCCACCAGGACTGGGTCCACATGAGCCAGCATCGTGGCCGTGAGCGTATCCACTGAAGGACTCTCAATCCCCAGCTCCTGAAGGATAAAAGGAATGAGCGGCTCCAGCTCTTCCCTCTGAAATAAGCAGAGAACTCAGGGGTCATCCCCTTTAAAAGGGGGGTTGTCCCTGACAAATTCACATCCGGAACCTGGTCCGGAGCCGCAGGTGGATCCGGAGGGGGGGGAGAAGCCCCAGGGACCACCCGCACCCTAACGGACCCCTGCGCATCCGGCGCCGCGGGAGCGAGTGGTGAGGGCATCCATGGGATTTTAGCGGGAGGAGGACTGGGGGGGGTTCCTCCTCCTCTTGTAAACTAGCCAGATAAGATTTTTGCATTAACAGCACAAATTCCGAAGAAAAACGTGGCCTGGATTTTCCGGGGGGAAGGGTGGGGGGGGGAAGAGTCAGGACCCGCATCCTGAGTCCGCACGGGGCTTAAATTGGGAGAAATATTAAAATCAGGCCCCTCTCCCAAGATGACCGCCGTTCCCGCAGTTTGTCGACTCGGGAACGGCCTGGCCATGTGGTGGGAGAATCGACCCCGGGTCTCTGGCTTGATCGCTGCCGGGGAGGGGCCTTCCCCACCCAATAGGCACCCCAAACAGAGCCCTTCGCGGGAGAGCAGCGATGCAGGCTCCCCACAGGCAAGGCAGAGGTTTGAACGTGGCATGAGGAGGTAAGAAGAGCCGTGAGGCAGAGAAAAAAAACAGCTGAGCTGTGCTGCCTTGAGGAGCGGGTGCAGGAGAATGAACCCTGCTCGCTCCTTTTCTGTCAGAAATAAGCTGCCGAGTAATAAAAACACCCTTAAAAGATGTAGTGCCTCAATTTTTATTTTTTTTTTACTTTGAAATGCAGGGGAATGAACTTCCCTGCTGGCATGGCCGGGGAATTAAGCGTCCCGGGAAAGAGGCAGCTATATAAGGGACTACCAGTATCGCCCCAACACAAGGTTCACCGGGAAGAGAGCCTAGGCTGCATAACACAAGGGGCAAGCTCCCCAAGAGCGAGGAGCCAGCGCTGTCTCCTGAAGAAACAGAGCCTTTTCAAACTTTGACAAAAACTTTTTTTTTTTTTAAATTTAGAAGGAACAAACATACTTGCTTGATCTTGAAAGAAATAGAGGAAAAAGAACCCACATGGCAAAGGCTAAGTAATAAAGCCAGGGAACCGCAGGGTGAGCTGCCGGCATCTGCTGGAGACAGACAAATACTGAAGGGCTGCAGGGTAGGCTCTGTCCTGATATAGGATACCCTTTCAGTTTTAGTCTGTCTCCATCTGCTGGACAGGAGGCTCAACCCATGGTCTGGGCTGATCCGGGTACGTACAGGGAAATAAATATTTCTGTGTGGCAAAATCCTATTTCTGCTCAGCAAAGTCAGTTGTCTATTCATATTTGATTCCTTGGTCTCTTCTATTTTTCAGTCTATCCTGAGGTTGATAATGAGAGTGGAGAAAGTGTGTTCCAGAAAGGCTCAATCCTTCCTGCACCTCTTCCAGGTAATGCTTCCTACTACGTAGTGCAGGAGATAAGAGAAATTCTGTATAGATCAAAGGAAAGGTCTTGCAACCTCCAAAACACAAAATCCCCCAACCAATCTCACCTTCTGTTTTAGGCCTTTCAGGTATTCTGATACTTTATTCGAGGGTGAAAAAATGTTTAAAGTAGGGTTGTTCAGCTTTAGCCCTGAAGTGCCATAAGCCAGTCAGGTTTTTAGGATGTTTCTAATGAATCTGCCTGAGAAAGATTTGCATGCACATTGTGCCCTTGAAGACAGAAGTTGTACATTCTAAAAAAGAATAATGACATGGGGACCAGGCAGCCATCTTATAGCTGGATTTATCAATTGCTGTAAATATCACATGCGGTAGAAAAAGGGGCGTGTTTTATGTTAATTCCTAATTATCGCAATGTGCGCTACATTAGCACTTCGCATAAGTATCACCGCGGTGATACTTATGCGAAGTATATAATTATAATTGCATTTTCCTAGCTGCAAAGTACTAATTTCTCCACTGGGAGGGGGGGGGGGGGGGGGGAGGAAGGAGAGAGAGAGAGAGAGCATGCTCTATAGGAAGCCCTTCTAGTAAGTCGAGGTGAGGTTTAGGTAGTTGTGTAGGGGTGAGGGGCCACTTTTACATGCAGAGTGAGACGTACGAACAGAATACTGAAGTTCCCTGTACGTACCTGGATCAGTCCAGACAGTGGGTTATATCCCCCGACCAGCAGATGGAGTCAGAACAGAGCTTGAGAGCGTCAGCATATAGAGTAGTGCACCCTCTGCTGGAGCTCAGTATTCTTCTGACTCCAGCAGATGTGAGCAGGGGGATCCACTAGCTCCCCCAGATTGACAGGGTTTCTTCATTTTTGGTTATTTCTTTCTTTTTCTCCACAGTATTTCCCTGTCTTATGTTTCTCTTCATTTTGGATCCTTAAAATTTAAAAAAAAAAAAAAAAAAAAAGACTTCAATTTTTGAGGAGGCGTGTGTCTGTGGCTCTGCCTTCTCTATTCTGTACTCCTTTCCTCTTCCGTTGGGGTAAGTGGAAGTTTTTTGAGTTTCTTTCTCCACAGGTTTGCTTTTTGGTGGTGCCCCGTGGATGCCGGTGGTTCCGGCCGCTCCACGTGTCGTTTGTGGGTCCCGCGGTTCGCAAGCTCCGCCCGCGGGTGTGTGCTCAACTGAAACGGGGGTTTTCCCTCGCAGTTCCTGGACCCCTTCGGCGGGTTGTTAGGGCCATTCCAGGCCCCCCCACGGCACTAGCTCGTTTTTGGCCCCCCCCCCGAGGCTTTTTTCCCGGTACTGACATGCCGCGGTCCTCGAGGTGTGAGGCCTGCGGCGAACCGGGGAATCAATTTCTGAGGGAGGGGCTTTGTGAGCGGTGCTTCCCCGACGGGGAAGGCACCCTGCAGTCCTCCGCTGCGATTTCGGACCTGCCTCCTCCTCAGCCCGGGCGGTGCGGGCCGGCCACGACGCCGCCTTTGGCGGGAACGGCGGCCATTTTAGGGGGACAGCGTGAGACGGACTTGCTCCCAGATGCAGACAGGATTGGTTGCACTGGCTTTCAACAGGCTCTGCCCCCAGCGGGGGGTTTGCCCGACCGGGGCTCCCAGGACGGTCCCCCCCCAGGGATTCCAATCAGCTCCCCGTTTTTCTCACCTGATTTTATTCTGGCAATGCACATGGCTTATTTGCAGGGTATGGGAGCGCAGGCGCCGAATCCCCTGGGGGCCCCTCCCCCCAAGGTTCCTAAACTTGCTGTTGGTCTCACCGCCTCGCCCGTTATGCCTGGATCCCTGCCGGGTCCCTCTCCCGTGCCACCCCGGCGTACCACGGGGGCGGCTTCGCCGGTGAGAGACGACTCCCCGGAACCCCCGGAGGCGCATCCGGATGGACATACGGAGGGGGACGACCCTCGAGCCCTAAGGATTTTTCAAAAAGAAGAGCTGGATGAACTCATCCACCATATTATTCAGGAGCTGGACCTCGACCCACCTCCAGATCCGCCGATCCCTGTGGCTCCTGCCGTCGCCACCTCTTCTCGCAAAGGGGATCCAGTACTTGCCGCCCTCCGTCCTAGGGCAAGGGTTTTCCCTATCCATGAGTCCTTCCTACAGCTTCTCACCAGGGAGTGGGACACTCCCGAGGCGTCCTTGAAGGTCACACGCGCCATGGAAAAGCTATACCCGCTCCCTGAGGATTTTTTGGATCTTATCAAGGTGCCCAAGGTGGATTCAGCGGTGTCGGCAGTGACCAAGAGGACGACCATCCCGGTCACGGGTGGAACGGCCCTGCGGGATACGCAAGACCGTAAACTAGAAACCTTCCTCAAGAGGGTCTTCGAAGTCTCCGCCCTAGGTATGCGGGCCGTGATGTGCAGTTCGCTCGAGCAAAGGGCCAGCTTACTCTGGGTACAGCAGCTTCTCACCTCTCAGGAGTTGCCCCGCGAAGAGGCCGCCCAGACGGACCGTCTGGAATCTGCCATAGCATACGGGGCGGACGCCTTGTATGATCTCTTTCGCGTAAAAGCGCGGTCCATGGTTTTGGTTGTAGCAGCCCGACGGCTCTTGTGGCTTCGCAACTGGGCGGCGGATACTTCCTCCAAGTTGAGCCTTGGCTCCCTCCCCTTTAGGGGGAAGTTTTTATTTGGAGAGGACCTGGATCAGATCATCAAGTCACTGGGGGAAAATTCGGTGCATCGGCTGCCGGAGGATAGACAGCGTTCCTTCAGGTCATTTTCTTCCGGTAGAACCAGGGCCAGGGCACAGCGACGTTATAGGTCTTACCGGCAGTCCGGTTCCCGGACACAGCCGACAAGATCCCAGCCTTGGTCTCGTTCCTTTCATGGGCGGAGACACGCGAGAGAGGGTCCAGGGCAGGGAAATCCGCCCACAAAGTCCTCCCAATGATGCCAAAGGAGCCCACTTCTCACCTCCCCGGATCGGAGGCTGCCTCATGGACTTCTACGAGGAGTGGGCAGTTATCTCCACGGACCAGTGGGTGCTGGACACCATAAGAGACGGTTACGCCTTGAAGTTTGTCCGCCCCCCGAGGGACCGGTTCATCTTCTCCCCCTGCGGTTCGGATCTCAAGAGGATAGCGGTTCAACAAACACTAGACCGACTGCAAGACATAGGGGCCATCGTTCCCGTCCCCTTCGACGAGGTGGGCTTGGGCCACTATTCCATTTACTTCATCGTTCCCAAAAAGGACGGTTCCTTTCGGCCCATCCTGGACTTGAAAGAGGTAAACAAGGCCTTCAGGGTCAGCCGGTTCCGCATGGAGACTCTTCGATCAGTGATTGCCGCAGTGCACAAGGGAGAATTCCTCGCTTCACTGGATCTCTCGGAAGCATACTTGCACATTCCCATCATGCCGGCTCACCGGCGGTATCTTCGCTTCAAGATTCTCGGTCAACACTTTCAGTTCAAGGCGCTTCCCTTCGGTTTGGCGACCGCACCTCGGACCTTCACAAAGATCATGGTAGTGGTGGCGGCGGCCCTCCGCAAGGAGGGTATCCTAGTACATCCGTACCTAGACGACTGGCTGATTCGAGCGAAGTCCTTCTCACATGGTCAGACCTCAGTGGCCAGAGTAGTACAATTCCTACACTCTCTGGGCTGGGTGGTGAACCTTCCAAAGAGTTCCCTTGTGCCCTCGCAACACCTGGATTTCTTAGGAGCGAGCTTCGATACCCGACGGGGTATGGTGTTCCTGCGCCAGGACAAGGCGCAAGCCCTGAGGGAGCACGTGTCTCGGTTTTCGGTTTTGGAAGAACCAACCGCCTGGAATTATCTGCAGCTCCTGGGAGTAATGGCCTCCACCATCGACATGGTACCCTGGGCGTTTGCACACCTACGTCCACTGCAGGCGTCCCTGCTATCCCGTTGGAAACCAGTCTCCCAGGAGTATCAGGTGATCCTGCCGCTTCCACCATTAGCCAGGAAAAGCCTGGATTGGTGGCTTGTCCCCTCGCATCTGGCTCGGGGAGTCTCGCTCGAGGTTCCCAATTGGGTGGTGACCACCGATGCCAGCCTCGCGGGATGGGGCGCTGTCTGCAAAAGAAGCGCCACGCAGGGGACTTGGACGCCAGAGGAGGCAAAGTGGCCGATCAATCGCCTGGAAACGAGAGCCGTGCGTTTCACTCTCCAGCGTTTTCTTCCCCTGGTGCGACGTTCAGGCGGACTTCCTGAGTCGTCAACAGCTAGACCCCGGCGAGTGGGCTCTCTCCGACGAGGCAATGCATCTCATCGTCCGTCGTTGGGGGACTCCAAGCCTCAATCTAATGGCGACCTTTCTCAACGCCAAGGCTCCACGCTTCTTCAGCCGCAGATCAGAGCGCGGCGCGGAGGGGGTGGATGCCCTCGCCCTTCCGTGGCCGTCGGATCAACTGCTCTATGTGTTTCCTCCTTGGCCTCTGGTCGGCAAGGTTCTCCGCAGGTTGGAACATCATCGAGGGACTGTAATTCTCGTCGCCCCGGAATGGCCCCGTCGGCCATGGTTCGCAGATCTACTTCAGATGACGGTGGACGGCCCACTTCGCCTGTCCCATCTTCCTCATCTTCTGCGTCAGGGGCCGGTAGTTTTCGAGCAGGCAGAACTCTTCTGTCTTGCGGCCTGGCTTTCGAACGGCGCCGTCTCCGCCACAGAGGCTACCCGGAGACAGTGATCTCAACGATGCTTCGTTCCCGCAAGCCTTCGACCTCCGTCGCTTACGTTCGAGTTTGGAAGGTCTTCGAAGCCTGGTGCTCCGACTGCGGGGTCCAAACCATGGAGGCGACTGTCCCGCTGATCCTTCATTTCCTACAGGATGGTCTGGATAAGGGTCTCGCCTATAATTCGCTCCGGGTTCAGGTGGCGGCCTTGAATGTCTTGGTACAGAAGGACTGCTCTCTACCCCTTCAGCCGGATATCGCACGTTTTCTGAAGGGTGCCAAACACCTACGGCCACCGGTCAGGGATCCTTTCCCTTCTTGGAGCCTCAACTTGGTGCTGCGAACGCTGTCGGGCCCTCCTTTTGAACCCCTGAGGGAGTCATCCCTCAAGGACCTGACCCTCAAGACGGTTTTCCTGGTAGCCATCTCTTCTGCTCGCCGGATCTCAGAGCTCCAAGCCTTGTCCTGCCAGGACCCTTATCTGCGTTTCTCCGACTCCGGGGTTTCCCTTCGTACGGTGCCATCCTTCCTACCAAAGCTGGTCTCGGCCTTCCACATCAATCAAACGGTGGAGCTTCCAGCGTTCGCTCCAGAGGAACCCCGGTCTCTCCGGCTCCTGGACGTCAAGCGTGTGCTGCTCCGTTACCTGGAGGTTACCAATGACTTCCGGGTATCCGATCTTTTGTTTGTCCTCTGGTCATGACCGAGGAGAGGTTCTCAGGCATCCAAGACGACTATTGCGCGCTGGATAAAGGACGCCATCTCATCGGCTTACATTGTGGCGGGGCGGGTGCCGCCTCGCAGCGTGTCGGCTCATTCCACGCGATCCCAAGCGACGTCCTGGGCGGAATCTCGCTCCGTTTCCTCCCAGGAAATCTGCCGTGCGGCAACGTGGAAGTTGTTGCACACTTTTTCCAGACATTACAGACTACACCTGGCGCCTCAGTACACGGGTTCTTTTGGCGATCAAGTTCTCCGAGCAGGTCTCTCAGGACCCCACCCGGTTTAGGGAAGCTTGGGTACATCCCACTGTCTGGACTGATCCAGGTACGTACAGGGAAAAGAAAATTATTCCTTACCTGCTAATTTTCGTTCCTGTAGTACCATGGATCAGTCCAGACGCCCGCCACTAGGGGTTTCATTAGGTCCTGCTCGGATTCTTCCAGGTAACTTTCATTCTGTTTGTCTCTGATTATTGTTACTGTTCACAGCTCCTCACAAGTTGACTGTTGGTGGTCCCGTTGACCGTTTGTTTACTTATATCTTTCTCTGTTCCTTTTTGGGGACGGATCTGGATCCAAAATGTTGTGTTTTGCTTTTGGGCTTTGCTATGCGTAATACTGAGCTCCAGCAGAGCGTGCACTACTCTATATGCTGACGCTCTCAAGCTCTGTTCTGACTCCATCTGCTGGTTGGGGGATATAACCCACTGTCTGGACTGATCCATGGTACTACAGGAATGAAAATTAGCAGGTAAGGAATAATTTTCTTATTTGATGTCCTTCGGAGTGAGGAAACTCACACAAAGATGAGATTTGTACAATGTTCTCTCACCCTAGCTTGATGTTACCTAGGTAGAAAGTCCATCCAGCTAGGGTGAGAAAACACTGTACAAATCTCATCTTGGACATCAAATCTTCACAAGAGTGTACTGTTCTGTTCGTATGTCTCAGTCTGCATGTAAAAGTGGCCCCTCAGCCCTACACTACTACCTAAACCTCACCTCGACTTACTAGGTGGGCTTTCTATAGTAGCATAAATAGCTGCTTACTATGATTCCACCCTAGAGGTGTTCTCTTTCTCTCTCTCCCAGCCTAAAAATTTGCCAAAAAATCGCAAATTGCAATTGAAAAAGGCATATTTTCGGCGTTAAAACTGTGTAATATTATGCGTTATGGCAAAGCCAGCCCACTTTTTCGGAAATCCTGCCCTTTACCCCTCCCCAATCCCTCCTCTTTTAAAAATTTGCATCGCACCATGGGTTATGGTGCTTATCGCGTGCGTTAAGGCGTTTTCGCACGTTAAGGCATTTTTCACATGCGAAAACATCATAACACGATTTGATAAATGACCCTATTAGATTCCAAGAGCCTTCAAACTCCCATGGTGCATCACAGGTGATGTCACTCAGCTCCTGAGGATGCTTATGTGAGTGTAAGGCACAGAAGATGTTGGAAGAGACTAATTCCTTCCTTTCAGAGGTCAATCTTTACATGCCCATGCAATATCTATGTTTTACATGTATTGATGTGATAGCTGCATTGGATTCTGAAGAGGAAGAGCCCTGATTTAGATTCAGAATAGGGAGTGGTAAAGAGCTTTCACATACACTAAACATCAATATCTTCTCAGAAATCATATAAAAATAGAACAAAAAATAATTTTTCTTGGCATGCTACCAACTTAATTACATATTTAAAAAAAAAAAAAAAAGTTTCTAATGCTGCTGCTTTAAGACATTTGTCTCTCAGCTCTCCTTGTTGAGAACTTTCAGTTGTTCGTAATGTATGACCTTGAGTCAAGATCCTATCCTGCCCTCTGTATCATGACCCTGTTGGTTTTGGTTTATTTGCATCTAATAGTGGTGCCTATGAAGCCCTTTGAGAGAGTGCCCCCTGCAATACCAACAGACCCCCTGCCATCAGATGAGGAGGACACATATGAGCCAATAGATGAAGACGCCGAGTACATTAATCCGGGTGAGTTGGAAACCTTAGCTGCCAAATCGGGAATATTTCCATATGGAAAGGGGAACCACCACATTACCAACAGCAGGGCATCCACTTTTAGAAATGTTTTTTCTTGTTAGAATTCTAAAGCTATTCAGTGCGACCTCTGCATACTACCCATTTCAGTCATGTATCCCAGTATGAAAGAATGCAGTAGATTTTTGGGGAAGCAGGTCAAGGTGTGATATTTACAGCCCCTGTTTCTACCGTGAGAAATCCCTAATGAAGCAGAGCGAATAGTGCTTGATTTTCTTCATGACCAGACTTGTCTCTCCCTGCTTATATATATATATTTCTTTCTACCTCTCTTTCTCTTCACCTTCTTAGTCTCTTTTTCTTATCTTTTGCACCCACACTGTGCACCTGTCTCTGCTAATTTCTTACATCCTTTCTTTCTTTGTGTTTTAGCACTTTGGTATTTTCTACAGGACTGAGTACATCTGTCTTTTTTTTTTTGTACAGAACCAAGAGTTGGTATGGCACTGCCCTCTGTGCCTTGCAAACCCATGGTCCCATCACATGTGAGTGCTAAGCCACAAAATGTGAAAGTGAAACCAAAAACTCCAAGAAATGTGACTGCCACACCCAAGACTCCGATGAATGTGAATATCAAACCAAAGACTCCAACAACTGTGGCTGCTGCACAGACAATAGCAGCAGGTAAATCCACTTCCCACCTGCCTGTAGTGTTAGGTTACTTAGGCAACAAGTTATGAAATGGGCCACTGCTCTAGGATGACTGGGCATCCAGATTTCCAGAGATGGGTAGGGTGGAGGCAAAACTCTCTTCTGATAGGTAGAGAGGGCCTATCTAATTTTTGGTTGTGGCTGGGAGTCAGGAAGCAGTTCCAGGTCTCAGAGTTTTCTCTGCACCATGATTTTTTAATTATAGTTCAGTTGTAGTTCCGCTTTTCTTGTTTCATTTTAGGGTTCCAAAAGCTGGAGGCTGGCAGAGACAGACAGTGCCACTGTCCTATACTGCTCAAGATATATAGAGAATAATAGAAGAGGACCAGAAAGCCCATTCATTCTGCTAATTTTGTTCTCTTGCTGCAATATCCTGCCTCTAAGGTGTCTTGACAGGGCTCTGCCTGTATTCCCTACCTCTGAGGTGTTCTGATACACCTTGAGTGGTATTCCCTGCCTGTGAGGTGCCCTGGCACACGTTGGGTTGTACTCCTTGCCTCTGAGGTGTTCTTGCAGGGCTCTGGTTGTATTCCCTAACTGGAATGGTCTGGTCATGCCTCTGGCTATATTCCTTGCCTGCGATTGCCCTGACACACCTCTGCATCTCATGCCTGTGAGTTGTTCCTGCATGGCTCTTGCTCTTTTCCATACTTCTGAGTGCTCCAGTTCTCTCACTGATGTATCACATCCAACTCTCTCGTTGTTTTTGCCACAGTTTCTCATATTCACTCCTTCTATTTGTATTTAGTTGGAGTCTCCAATATTTTCAAACTTTTGAGGCCATGCAGTGTATTTTATTTTCTAGAAAAATTATTCTCGTGATGCTCTAGCACAGCTGTGAATGCCCTTGGAGGTTATGATGAGATGGATGATTTGGGAGTAAGGGAAGCAACACTGGGCAAAACCAGTGGGCAGGTGTAATTAAGAGACTGTAGCTTCCCCTGCTTCACTCTGCTGAACAATCTCCATTCCCTTTAAGGAGGCAGATATTATCTTATTCTAATGAGCTTATCGTGGATTTAGGTGCAGTGGGCCATGGTGAATAAGTCACAGTCCTAATGTGTGTATGGCCTTTTCCCTCTTCCCCCATCCCATGGGCGCTGGGCTGTACTTCACTGCAGGTTTCTTGTCACTCTGTTTCACCCCCCCCCCCCCCCTTAGGAATCTGCTCGTAAAGCAAAGTGCCTGCAGGGGGAGGTTCATATCCCAATCGCAGTTCATTCTGCCAGGAGATTGGTCTCCTTGGATGTAGTACTGGGAAGAGGAAACCTGAAGGACACAAGAGGGACCACAAGAACAACTGCTAGGCTCTCCCTCTCTCCTGCCTTCCACCCCGCGCATCCTTGACTGGGAGGGGGAGGGACACTTGCTGCTTGAAAGCAGGGGCACTTACTTTAACAGTGAGGATATTTTGTTTTGAGAGCTGAAAATTCCCACATGTCCAGAAAGCCCCGCCTTTGGAAATATAAATAAACATAGAAATGACAGCAGAAAAAGACCTATCGGCCCATCTAGTCTACCCAGCAAGCTTCCACACTTATTTTCCCATACTTATCTGTTTCACCAACCACCAACTTCAGGGCTCTTGTTGGTAACTGTTTGATTCAAATTTCCTGCCATTGATGCAGAGAGTAATGTTGGAGTTGCATCAAAGGTGAGCATAAGGCTTAAGGTTAAGGGTTGTAACCGTATCAAGCAAGTTACCCCGATGCTTGTTTACCCAGTTTGCACAGATCAATGCCTTATTGGATGATGTCTGAATGTAAATCCTGTTTTCCTCACGTCCCCCTACCGTTGAAGCAGATAGCAATGCTGTATATGCTTTCAAAGTGATGTATCAGGCTTAATTGTTTTAGGGTAGTAACCGCCGTAATAAGCAAGCTACCCCCAAGCTTGTTGGTTGTTGTCTGAATGCTAATCCTTTTTTCCACATTACCCCCCTGCCGTAGAAGCAGAGAACAACGCTGTGTATACATTCAAAGTGAATGACATACATTTTAAAGAAATAAACATTTTGGAAGTCAAATACTTCCAGCTTCTGGTGTTTGGAAGCATGATGATGATGAAGATTAACGTGAAGCCCCTGTTCTACCCTCATCCTTCCTTCTAGCCAACTGACTAGTACACATAACAGCAGAGGGGAAGCGCCTCATCAAAAGCGGCATCTGCTCCAGCTTTCAGCCTACTCTTGGCATTTTACCCAGGTCCCCTGACTGAGCAGGGCTCTTGGGTAAGGCGAGGAACCTGCTCGCTTACCCAGCAGCAGGAAGGGGCATAATGTTCAAGTACAGTTTAGCAGGGCCCAGGCAGCTGTGCTCACCTCTCTTAGTTCCAAGCTCATAACTTTAGATCAGACTGAGAATTATTAGCTTTTCTTTGTTTAGAGATACCTTTGTTTTGGTCCTGTTTTATGTTTGCTTGCTTTAAATATGATTGGCAATGTTGGGGGGTGGGGAAGGGCCCCTGTCTGGATGTTTCCAGGGACGCTACAAAAAGATGCACGGTAGGGGCAGACTGCCTGAGAACATCTGCTGCTTTGTAACTGCCTTTCTTCTCTGCTGCTTTGCAGATATGAGCCTGGAGCTGCTTGAGAAGCTACAAATCCGGCGGATGAAGCTGGAGGGGTAAAAGGGAGGGGGCAAGACCAAGATCCTGCAGCATTAAGAGGGAGGGAGCGAGTATGGAACAAAAATGACCGACCAGTGAAGGAGCACTGGGGGATCCCCTCTCCAGGCACCGTTACGTAAAACCTCAACTGTGTGAGCCGTTCAGGATTCTGTAATTCCCTCCTCACCTGTCATTTGCACGTCACCGATCTTTTGCATGTTAATTATCATGAGAGATGGCAAGCTGACCTTTCAGACCTGTTATGATCCTCCCTGCAAAGATGACGAGAGGGAAGGAGATCAGTGAACAGAGAGGGGTGCCATGATATGTGATATGCAGATTTTAAGCTCTTGGGCACATTGTACCTGAATTCAAATAATGCTCTAGTCTAAGCCACTTTGAGCATAATCTTCAAAGATGAGCTAAGCACCCCTCCCCCAAAAAAATTGCCAGTGCTTCTTAAGGCCTATTTAAATTCCTTCTGTACTTCTTGTATCTGAACACAAAGGCCCTCTCTTCCTCCATCATGCATGTAGTCACGTTCAAAGGAACCAGAGAACCTGGCAGACACAAGCTACAATGAAACATCCCACCTTCTACCATGTTTCTGTCAAAAGGTCATGTTGGCAACATGCCAGTCTGCTTTCTTAGCAGTAGACCAAGCCCAAAGTTTCACAGAACCCTCGAACAGTGGGTCCTGAGCTAAAGCTCCACCAGGACAAACCAAGATCACATAGCTGTGCGGTTTGAAACTGCAGCATTATTTAAAAACAAAAAAGGGTACAATTTCATCCTGCTTTTCAAGGCACTTTAAATTTTTTTGTGGTGAATCCTGTAATTCTGATAACTCTTGAAAGTGATGCTCGAGTGGAACCAGTTTAAGAATACCAGATGTACTTCGCAGGAATTTTTAACCAACTTTAAGATATGTGGATCTACAGCTGCCAAAGAGATTCAGAGGACTATAAGTAAAACTCTTGATCAAAAAATGCAATTAAAATTAATACTTTCTGACTTTGTTGTGTCTCTTGGTTCTGTTTCTTTGTGCCTAACATGGTAGGCTGGTGTACTTTTATCCTGTTAATCTCCTGTAACATATCTCTGCCGCCTGCAGCACTCTCTCCTGGAGCCACAGCAATGCAGTACAACAGGGAGCGTAGGGTGCCTGATCTGGAGGCCCAGCTCCTGCAGCATTGCTCTCTCTCCTGGAGGTACAGCAGTGAATGGTGCAGAGAACGCGCACAGCTCCCTGCCGACTCATGCACAAACAGCGTATCAACCTGCAGCATCCGTGCACCGTGCCACTAGCAGAGTTTACATCCATTAATATTAGTCCACACATCTAAACCTTTCAGCTGAGTACTCTGAAAGGCAGACGCAGGCATCACCCACCGTATGCAAACTTGGCACCATATCAGACAGCAAACAGCTGGGCACTCCGAGTTTACACATCCTTAAATGTTAAGTGTACATTATCTCACCTCTTATTTTCATTTTCATGTATGCAAATTCTTTCCTTACTGTTTCTGCTCAGAGCAGTGCAGTACAAGAGCTGGGTGGACTGGGAAAGATACCCGTGGCCTCTGGTTTCTTCTGTCAGAATGTGGTGCTGGGAACTGTTACAGGACTCACTGTCTCTGCTGCAATTTTTACAGATGAGAAAAAGTAAAGGGGGCAATTTCCAAAGTTGGTGAGCAGCGTGTAGGGCTGCAAACCCCACCCACTGCACACAACACATGCGGCAGTGATATACCCAGGGCCTCTGCAAGGAAGGTGCAAAACACAGATATTCTAAAATGAAATCTAAGCATGTGCATTACCTTCCCTGCCCTAACCCAAAGGCAGAAGTCCGCCTATTGTCAAACAGTGCCCTCCTGTCTGCTGAGGAGAGGGGCATTTTCATCCTGTG
Organism: Rhinatrema bivittatum; assembly: GCF_901001135.1. Lineage (NCBI taxonomy): Eukaryota > Metazoa > Chordata > Amphibia > Gymnophiona > Rhinatrematidae > Rhinatrema > Rhinatrema bivittatum. Next base: position 248,123,304 of record NC_042622.1, on the reverse strand, counting down.
AATTTACTCGGGTAATTTCTTAGTTAGCTGAGCAAATTCTTTTCAAAAATGTCCTCACAATGTCACCCTAGTTTGGTGCTGAAGTCCATATTATGCACCTTTAGAGGTGGCAAAGAGAAACGGGGGGGGCACATATTCTGAAGAAACTGTGTGTCCTCGGTCAGTGTCAAAAGAGAGACTCACCCCCAACTGTCACTACAAACATCCTGTGAGCTACATGGGGATGTCTAAACACAAAATGCCCATGAACATTCAAATCCCCACTTCCCATAAATAAACCACTGGATCCTATGGGAAGGCTCTGCTACAACCTGCTGGACATGCGACACGTCTAAAAGCACTGAAGACCTTCCACAAACTTTTGGGCTAGTCCAGCTGGTTCTCCCATGCCCACTGGTCTGCAGCGTTGCCTTCAGTGGCTACTGCCCTGCGGCGTCCTTCATCAGCTCTGGATAAGTCTGGTGCTGGTTCACTGAAAGGAGTTACAGTGGTCCACCAAGAATCCAAATGAATTATCTAAACATTGTTTAGGGGTTAATAGTACCGCACTGGACTGCTCCATGGATTTTAACAAAAACTGACTTCCATCTCACCATCTCATCCCCCACCCACACACTTCCCTGCATGAGGGCAGGGAAATGGCATCAAGGCAGGAGAAATTTCTACAACACAATTTATTAAGGCTAGACGCAGTATTTTTATCAGAAGATACAGCCAGAAGCAATGATGTGTGTGTCCAATTACCTGCAGCTATGACTCTCAGAGCACCCCCTTTAAGAGTCTGTTTTTATTTTTGAGTGCCAGAATTCTGCATTGACCTGATAAAGTGAACAGAGCTCTTGAAAGCCAGTTACAAATGTATTAAGTTAATTCCTCCACACACATCTGTAAAAAAAAAAAAGTAATCACCTATATATTAGTTGTTGGCTAGTCTGGGTGCAGAGATTGGTGGGATCTGGACAGGTGTGGAGGGTGAGGACATGGGCAATGGGGAAAAAGCACACCTCCAAGGTCTTCAACTGGGACAACTCCTGCTCCACCCTCTCTCATCCCTAACCGTCTGTCCCACTGGTTCATGTTATAAAGGGATGAGTTTGGCTTCCTACTGTAATGGCTAGGAAGGGCTGAGTGGGCTTCATAGAGAGCCATAGTACTGGAACTTTCAAGCGAGGCCTTGATTCTGCACAGAGGTTGCTCTCCAGCTCCTGGGATCCAAAACGTGGCACCACTTTCACTGCCTCAGGAGAAGGCTTTGGTGGAGAGAGGCAGGCTGGGGCCCAGCCCTAGAGAAAGCTCTGGAAGTTCCCAGCTTCAGAAGCCAGCATTAAGTTAGGCTAGCGGTGGAGCTGCTGCTGGAGCTGTTTCGTTTCTGCAAGCACTTCACGGAGCTTGGTACCTGCAGCCCTGAGTGCACATGAAAGCTTCCACACCATACCTGCAGAAAAGGGGAAGACGAGGTGGGGGGGAAGGCCATTAGTCTGGCAGCCAGGAGGCTGTTTGTATCAGCAGCATGAGCTTCCTCGCATCAGTACCCTGTCCGTACGCTTGCTAGTTAAAGGGCATACAAGAACAGTCCTACAGTGCTATCCTTCGTGCATTTTCTGAGGGCAGAAAACAAGGAACTGAAAAAATAGGTCCAGAAGAATCAAGGAAGAGACTAGATGAGCCCCAGCCAAGAAAAAGCAGGTCTTACCATGAAAGCGGGCAGAACAGGCTGCATAAATCTGGTCCGGAAGGAGTGGAGGAGCTGCTTTGTCTTGGCATTGTAGAAAGAGAGGTGTCCTGCGAGTAGAAAGAGACAGACAGAGAGACATAGTATGAGGAGGCCAAGGTGGGTGCCGAGAACAGACAAGCAGCAAACAAAACTGCCACGTGCATCGCACCAGTATGAATACACCATGGCACAAGCTCCATGTTCAGCTCTACTGTGAGGAAAGGAAGACTCTGATAAACCTTTCTACACACTGTGTTGAATCTCTCTCTTTAACTTGATGGGATGAGATACATTTTCTAACAAAATAAAACAAATAGTTCTCATTTTACCCTCTCGGCGCTCACACCTTTCAGGATCATGAGCTGCTCATGGCGTCATCCAACTGACCAGGGAGGCGAGAACATCACCGCAAGATGGCTCCAAGTCATCAGTCATAGCTCCTGCTGGTGTCTCATTGAGCCCGTGCCTCCTCCCAGATATGAGTCAGTAGATGTGAGTGGACTTTCTTTTATAAGCACTTTTGAGGCATAGCAGATTATGCCATGGTATCTCCCAGGCCATACATGGTACAGGGGAGCAAGTCAAGGTGACTACCCTTGGCCCCACACTTTGTAATGGCCTGCTCTGCCACAGCAGCTGTGCCCCCCCCCCCCCCCCCCAATTGTGTCATCCAACATCACTACCTGTTCCTGAGCACTGATGGCTGAGATCTCAGTGGTCAACAAATAAAGTTGCAGATTGGATCAAGGTCTACTCTGGCTGATTTGCTCCAGGCCCCCACACCCTCCTAGAATCAGCCCTGGCTTCTGCTGTTTTTATACATGCACTAGGAGTTTTAGCCTACTTTATCCACATCACATTTTTACGATATGAGAGAAGGGACACAAGGACTCTGACGGAGATGGGATTTATGCAGACCATGGATGGATGCACGTGTCTTGAACATTAAGCTTCCATTAGTTGTGGGTAGAACTTCTTGGTTCCTTATTTTTCATGAATTCACAAGAGAGCGCTTTTGACTAATTGAAGAGATAAAATGTGAGGGGGCACAACAATTAAAATAAAGGAGAGTGTCCCTGTACCCCCTATCCCCCTCCAAGTGCAGGCGCTCACCTTCAGGGAAGTTGCAGTAGACCCCAATGCTGTCGGGCACAGTCACATCCAGTGTCTTGGACTTGTTGTTGTGCTTGGCGCTGAAGCTCACCTGCAGCCAGTTGTTGAGGTGCAGGCACCAGGATGCAGAGGTCTTCCCAAGCTGGTCGAACTTACCCAGAGTCCTGTAGGCCACCCCAACGCCAAAGGCCTTGCTGTCTCGGTCGTACCTAACTTCCCAGTAATTCTCCCCCCCATCAATCAAAGTGTCACCTGGAACAGAACGACACAGGAAGGGAGTGAGTTCAGTGCAGAGGTCTCAAGGGAAAGACTCCCCACTCTACCCCTGCATCTTCTCTCCCTTTCCTCTCCCCAGTGTCACACAAAATGTCATTTCTCAGAAAAAAAACTTTCAACCACAAGCCACAGCCTGCTGTTGGGGGTGAAGAATTTCCCCTGGTTGGCGAGAGAGGATGGAGTGGCTGTCTTAGTTGTCATGCCTCACTCTTCAGAGTCCCCTTTTACCCAGGACGGTGTAAGATTCTGCTGTGAATCGGTCCCTGCCACTCCGTCCCGTAGGCATCCTCTTGGGGGATGGCACACACCTGCAGAGGACAGCAGAGGAGACTGTCAGATAGTGGGAGGCACTTGGAAGGACAATGTACTTCCTTCTCACACTATACCCTCCCTCCATTTGGGTACCCTTTTATCTCCCCACCCCTACACATCACTCTGCATAACAGACACAATGAAAGGGGACTGGATGGAGCTGGTTACGAGCAATCCAAGATCGGAATCATCCTAATGGCTGGGGTCAGAGTCCCAATCCTAGCGAGGGTGCCCTTGCAGCACTGCATGCTCCACCACCGTCGGCACTAACTGATGCCCCATGTTAGCAGCCTCAGTAAAGACTGAATGCGATTCTCAGTGGCATGTGCATTAACATAGTGCTGAGGATATAACACTCAGTACCAGGCTGGGATGGGGCAGCTGGGCACTTTATTTAGCTGGAAATGGGTGAGGTGAGGAGGGAGGGGGCAGGCAGACCCACTTTACCTAGCTGGGAAGGGGCTGGTAGAGGTGGGCACTTTACCTGGCTGGCGAGTTGACAGGAGAGGCTGTCCTGCCTTTGGTCTCCTTCTCCTTAGCCTTTATGTCTTGCACCTTTCCTCCCATGGCATCCCATTCCACATTTAAATCCTCCACTTTCAGGTTCTGGTGACATGTGCCAGCATCCAGCCTGAACATGAATGCTGTTGAAACAGATACAAGCAATTCACAGCAGTCTGATCGCAGCAGCCTTTTATCCCCCCAAGGCGCCTGCTGACCAAGGAGTCCATCGCTCTTCTGTTCAGTGACACGTTTATCCTGCAAGGACACAGTAAAGGCGCTGTGGCATTCGGAAAACTGCTTTTCACAAGAGGACAAGCTACACTCAGGGACGGGGTCAGGATAGCTCTGCTGGAGGCCCTGTTGGGAGCATGGCAGGATGGCTCAGAGGTGAAGGTCCTGAGGGAGAAGTAACATCACTGTTCTCCAGAAGGAGCTTGCACAGAGAACCTCTGGGGTATGAAGGCCTCGGACATGTACCTGACGTTTCCAAAGTGACGGGCTCTGAGAACTCTCCTGCCACAGCCTTGTTACAGGCCTTCACCCGGAAGTTCATGTACTTCATATCAAACCTCTGACCTATGGAAAAGAAAGGAAAAATATATGTTTCTAGCGATATGAAGACTGCCCTGGCTCTGTGCAATTCCTCCAGCACAGCGCACAAGATTCCTTCCACCCAGCCTTCGTCTGTTAGCCATGGACAATGGACTTTGCAATGAACCTGTCACAGTCTTGATCATGTGGCCTACAAAAAGTCCTTTCTACCACCAGAAAGCTAGACAGCAAGTTCAATGGCAATGCCTCCCCACCCTTTTTGTTTTTTTTATTTGCCTTTCCACTGTTCACACTCACAGAGGCCCTGAACCCTTCCATATAGCTTTTCCTGATGAAAGAGACTGGAACTGCCCCACCTCCTAGCACTGATCCCTGCAGTGCCTCCTGTTGGAAGAAACTGGGACTCTGTGGCTGCAATGGCCACACCATAGGCAGAGCTCTGGCACCAGGCAATGCAGCAGCTCCTGGTGGCAGTAGCTGGTACTGCAGAAGCACTAAGCTCCTTCACAAAGGAAAATTGGTTCTTACCTGCTAATTTTCGTTCCTGTAGTACCACGGATCAGTCAAGACCGTGGGTTGAGCCTCCTGTCCAGCAGATGGAGACAGACCAAAACGGTGAGGGTATCCTATATCAGGACAGAGCCTACCCTACACCCCTTCAGTAAAAAGTACTTTCAAAGCAAATATGACTTCCCAAGGATCAAGCAAGCAACAAGGAAAAAAACTGGTAAATTTAACCAGTGAACAATTGAAAGAATTCTGAATGAACAAAAACGCTCTTAATTAAAATGTTGGGATTACTACCTGATAATCCCCTTTTCCTTAGTGTAGACAGATAGACTCAGAACAAATGGGATAGTATCCGCGTGCTAGCAGTTGGAGACGGATCTGATGTCAGCACGGGGGCGTATATATCCCCACAGGAAGCGTAGCTATTCAGTAATCTTCCTTGCAAAAGCTGTTATAGATGTGTGTACTGACGCTCAGTTAAAAAGTGAAACAGGATTCCCCTGACCGATTGACAGTAGCTGGAGACCGCCAGCATTCCCAACCGGAAGGCGTGGACACCTGGTAGAGTGTACGCTCTTATGGAAACAGAGGACATGGCTTACCTTGAAACAGTGATACCCATGTACGCAGGCAGCTGGGCGGGATGCTGAGTCCATCTGTCTACACTAAGGAAAAGGGGATTATCAGGTAGTAATCCCAACATTTCCTGGCGTGTAGCCAGATGGACTCAGAACAAATGGGATGTACAAAAGCTTTACTCCCAGCCTGGGGGGGAGGCTGCCTGAGGCCCATGTAGTACCGCCCGCGCAAATGCCGAGTCCTCCCCGGCCTGAACATCCAGACGATAGAACCTGGAGAAGGTATGGAGGGAAGACCAAGTCGCCGCTTTACAGATTTCCGCAGGCGATAGCATCCTGGATTCTGCCCAAGATGCTGCTTGTGCTCTGGTAGAATGAGCCTTGACCTGTAGAGGCGGAGACTTCCCGGCCTCTACGTACGCTGCTCTGACAACTTCTTTAATCCAGCGGGCGATGGTGGGCCGCGAGGCCGCTTCACCTAGCTTTTTCCCGCTGTACAGGACGAACAGATGGTCCGTCTTTCGTAGGTCTTGTGTAAGTTCCAAATATCTGGGCAGCAATCTGCCAATGTCGAGATGGCGTAACAAACGCCCTTCTTCAGATTTCTTCAGACCCGCCGTGGTAGGCAAGGATATGGTTTGATTAAGATGAAACTGTGAAACCACCTTAGGTAGAAAGGGGGGAACCGTACGAAGATGGATAGCCTCTGGAGTGATTCTGAGAAAGGGATCACGGCAGGACAATGCTTGTAGTTCTGAGATGCGGCGGGCTGAACATACAGCCAGCAAGAATACCATCTTCAAAGTGAGGGAACGAAGAGACAGGCCCCGAAGGGGCCTGAAGGTGGATCCCGCAAGGAAATCCAAAACAAGGTTGAGGTTCCACAAAGGTACAGGCCACTTCAGTGGCGGACGAATATGCTTGACTCCCTGCAGGAAGCGAGAAACATCCTGGTGCTTGGCGATGGTCTTGCCATCCCTCCTGGGACCATAGCAAGACAGCGCAGCCACCTGAACCTTGATGGAGCTGAGGGAGAGACCCTTCTGAAGGCCATCCTGCAGGAAATCCAACACAATAGGGATTGTGGTTGCATGAGGATTGGTGCCGTAGGTGTCGCACCATGCTTCAAATACTCTCCAGATCCGGATGTATGTGAGGGATGTGGAAAACTTGTGAGCTCGGAGGAGGGTATCAATCACGGGCTCCGAGTAACCCCTCTTCTTCAATCTAGCCCTCTCAAGGGCCATACCGTAAGAGAGAATTGAGCCGGATCCTCGTGAAGAATGGGACCTTGATGTAGAAGGTCCCGGAGAGGAGGCAGGGGAAAGGGCTCCCCTGCCAGTAGTCTTCTCATGTCCGCGTACCAGGGTCGTCTTGGCCAGTCTGGCGCCACTAGAAGGACTAGGCCCCGGTGTCTCTGAATCTTGCGGATGACATCGCCTAGCAGAGGCCACGGAGGAAAGGCGTACAGTAGAGTCCCTGGAGGCCACGGCTGAACCAGGGCATCGATTCCGTGTGAGCACGGGTCGCGCTTACGGCTGAAGTATCTGGGTACTTGAGCATTGGACTTGTCTGCCAGTAAATCCATGTCCGGAAACCCCCAATGATCCACAATCATCTGGAAGGGCCGTGGGTGAGAGCTGCCACTCTCCCGGATTCAGGCTTTCCCTGCTGAGGAAGTCTGCTGTGGTATTGTCCTTCCCGGCGATGTGGACGGCGGAGATGTCCTGAAGATTCACCTCTGCCCAAGTCATCAGAGGGGCGATCTCCAGAGATACCTGTCGGCTTCTGGTTCCGCCCTGACGATTGATGTATGCCACCGTGGTGGCGTTGTCGGACATCACTCTGACTGCTCTGTTCTGCAGTCTGTGGGCAAATTGAAGGCATGCCAATCGGACAGCCCGGGCCTCTAGACGGTTGATGTTCCACGCCGACTCTTCTCTGTTCCACTGCCCTTGCGCGGTGAGTTCTTCGCAGTGTGCGCCCCAGCCGCTTAGGCTGGCATCTGTGGTGAGCAAAATCCACGTGGGTGAGGACATCTTCGATCCCCTGCTCATGTGGTTGGACTGCAACCACCACCGTAACTGGGTCCGCACTCGGGCTGGTAGAGGTAGGTGCGTGGAGTAGGTCTGTAGACGGGGGCTCCAGCGAGAGAGCAGGGCGTGTTGGAGAGGTCTCATATGGGCCCGCGCCCAGGGCACCACTTCCAGGGTGGATGCCATGAGACCAAGAACCTGCAGATAATCCCAGGCGGTGGGTCGACTGGCTCCCATCAAATACTGGATACGCTGCTGAAGTTTCAGCGTCCTCTTGGTGGTGAGACTGACCGTGTCTGCCCGGGTGTCGAACTGTACTCCCAGGTATTCCAGTGACTGGGAAGGCTGTAGGCAGCTCTTGCCGAGGTTGATAACCCAGCCCAGGCTTTCCAGAAAGGCTATCACTCTGTCGGTGGTCCGAAGGCTCTCCTCTCGAGACTTTGCCCTGATCAGCCAGTCGTCTAGGTAGGGATGGACCAGAATTCCTTCCCGCCTGAGCGCCGCCGCTACTACTACTACTACCTTGGTGAATGTCCGTGGCGATGTCGCCAACCCAAAGGGCAGAGCCCGAAACTGGAAGTGGCGGCCTAGAACCTTGAAGCGTAGGTAGCGCTGATGATCCGGATGGATCGGGATATGCAGGTATGCCTCTGACAGGTCTAATGCCGTGAGGAATTCCCCTGGCTGTACTGCGGCCTTGACGGAGCGTAGAGTTTCCATGCGAAACCTCGGGACCCGTAAGTATCAATTGACAGACTTGAGGTCCAGGACAGGCCGAAAGGTACCCCCTTTCTTGGGTACCATGAAATAAATGGAATAATGTCCAGAATTCACTTCCCAGGCAGGTACTGGGATGATGGCTTTCAAGGACAGGAGCCTTGCCAGGGTAGCTTCCAATGCTGCCTTCTTGTGTATGGGACACGAAGATTCCACAAACTTGTCCGGAGGGAGATGATGAAAGTCCAGATAATATCCCTCCCGGATAACGGCAAGAACCCACTGGTCCGATGTAATCTCGACCCATCTGGGGTAGAAGAGGGTCAACCTGCCCCCTATGGCTCCGTCCCCCAGATGAATCGGCGGATTCTCATTGGGAGGCGCGGCCGGGACCCGAGCCCGGGCCCGCTCCCCTCTTGCGCTGCTTGGTCCGAAAGGACTGATTCCTGGCCGGAGGACGTGGTGCCTGGTAACGACCCCTGTAAGGAACGAAACGCTGGGAACTCCTGCCCCTGGAGGGCCTTGGAAAGGCGCGCTGGCCCCTTCGGAACCGATCTTCCGGCAATCTGGGCACTGGAGAGGCGCCCCATGCACTGGCCAGTTTATCAAGGTCGCTGCCAAATAGAAAAGAGCCCTTGAAGGGCAATCTGGTGAGGCGGGTTTTAGAAGGCACATCCGCCGACCATCTTCGGATCCAGAGCTGCCTCCTAGCGGCTACGGAGGATGAAATCCCCTTAGCTGTCGTCTGGACCAGGTCAGATGCCGCATCCGTAAGGAACGAAAGAGCGGATTCCATGTCTGCCGCTGGAGCGTTGTTTCTAACCTATGACAAACAGGCACACGTCACCACTGTGCAGCAGGTGGCGATCCGTAAAGATAAAGCTGCCACCTCAAAGGCCTGATGCAGAATGGCGTCCAGTCGCCGATCATGCGGCTCCCTGAGGGCCGTCCCCCCTTCAACTGGAATGGTAGTGCGCTTGACCACAGCGCTAAGCAAGGCGTCGACCTGAGGGCACGCCAGCAGATCCTGGATAGCCGGTGCCAATGGGTACATGCTCGTCAGAGCCCGACCCCCTTTGAAGGCAGCCGCTGGAGCCACCCATTCTAAATCGATCAGTTGTTGCGCCGCCTGTAAGAATGGAAAATGGCGGGCCGTAGGACGAAGACCTTCCAGCAGGGGGTTCTGCGCAGAAGGTACCGAAGCGCTGGGACCTGTAATATCCAATTCTGCCAGACACTGAGACACCAGGTCGGAGAGATCCTCCTTAGGGAAGAACCGCCTCATGGTTCGATATGGCTCAGTCCCTGGAGGGAGGTCTCCCTCGTCCGGGAGTTCTGACTCGTCCTGTGAGACCTCCTGGTCTGACTGATCTGGGCTATCCATCGGTGGGAAGTCCCGCTTGCGATAAGGTTGTGATGGTCCAGGAACCGGATCCGCAGGAGCTGCTACCAGAGCAGCCGCCGCAGGCGCAGCCACCACAGGAACTACAGGAACCGCAGGGCCTGGATGGGCAGCCGTTTGCATCTGTACAAAAGCATGAATTCCCTTAAAGAGATCCACCCAGGAAATGGAAGCAGCCTCTAATCGCCGGGGTACAAGCTCCCCCGGGATGCCTGATTGGTCGAGACTGCCCCCTAACTCCGGGGTAGCCCCTGGGGAACTGTCCACAAATCGTGGTTGAGACAGGTCCTGGCCCGAGGGTCGCACGGCCCCCTCACATTGGGCACACAGAGAATCTGGCTCATCCCTGCGCGTGGCCCTAAGGTGGCATGCTGAGCAGAGGCCAAGGGCTGCAATGCCTGAAGCAGGCGGCGCCGTCGCTGAAGACTCTGCAGCTTTCTGATCCATTGAACAATAGGCGCTCAATAATAATATGCGGCAGCAATAGGCGCTCAATACAACAGGCGCTCAATAATAAGAGGCGGCAGCAATAGGCGCTGAATACAACAGGCGCTCAATAATAATAAGTGGCAGCAATAGGCGCGTAATACAACAGGCAATAAGCGCTTAATGTGCCCTCAATAGGCTTTCAGCAATAAGCGACCAGCAATATGCTCGCAATAGGCATTCAATAAGCTTTCAGTAATAAGCGGTCAGCAATATGCTCTCAATAGGCATTCAATAAGCTTTCAGTAATAAGCGGTCAGCAATATGCTCTCAATAGGCATTCAATAAGCTTTCAGTAATAAGCGGCCAGCAATATGCTCTTAATAGGCAGTCAATAAGCTTTCAGTAATAAGCGGCCAGCAATATGCTCTCAATAGGCATTCAATAAGCTTTCAGTAATAAGCGGCCAGCAATATGCTCTTAATAGGCAGTCAATAAGCATTCAGTAATAAGCGGCCAGCAATATGCTCTCAATAGGCATTCAATAAGCTTTCAGTAATAAGCGGTCAGCAATATGCTCTCAATAGGCATTCAATAAGCTTTCAGTAAGGAGGAAGAAAGCCGCGCCTATTACGGGCGCGGAGTACCTGAGCAAGGCCCAACCAGGGCGTCCTCCACGGCGTGCCACGCCGCCGATCCTCTGCGCTTCGGAGACCCGTAGGAAGAGACGTACTCCTTACCAGCTTCGGCGCTTCCCGGCTGGAACACAGGCGGTCTCCGGCTGCGGGGGAAGGGAGCACCTCGCCACCGCAATTGAGGGAATGCACCCGCTACCTCGTCCCCACCGGGACCGAGGGCCTCGTATACCTCACGCGGACTGCGTCCGGGGACTGCGTCACTGCCGCGCTTCGGCAGGACCGAGGACTTTCCCACTGGGGGAGCACGGCAATCACCCCGGGAGCTCGCTGCGGGAGGAACCCTTGGGTATCTACCGCAGGAGCGCGGGGCTCTAAGTCGAATAGACAGCAAAACGAAGTAGAATCTAGAATGATAAGAAAAGAGAAAAATTAAAGTAGTCTTGGAAAGCACGCTCAACTAGCGTGCAAGCACTCCAAACTGCTTTGGAGACGGAAATTACTGAATAGCTACGCTTCCTGTGGGGATATATACGCCCCCGTGGTGACGTCAGATCCGTCTCCAACTGCTAGCACGAGGATACTATCCCATTTGTTCTGAGTCCATCTGGCTACACGCCAGGAAATATTGTATTTTCATCTGTAAGATGCTTCTGGTGCCTGAGTAATAATAGACAAAAAAAAAAAAAAATCAGATAATTGAAAAACCTGTAGAGAAAATAGAACCTTCATGCAGACGTATCAGATCTAGTACGGGAGGGTGTCTGGACTGAGCCGTGGTACTACAGGAATGAAAATTAGCAGGTAAGAACCAATTTTCCTTTCCATGTACACGTACCTGGATCAGTCCAGCCCGTGGGATGTACCAAAGCTTTTCTAAACAAGGTGGGACCGAGATAGTCCCGCTCGAAGAACCTGCTGCCCGAAGAAACCAAAAACTGGAGTCTGCACATCAAGGCGGTAATGACGAGCAAAAGTATGCAGGGATTTCCAAGTAGCTGCCCTACATATTTCCTGCGGAGAGACTCTCCGCCCAAGAACTAGCCTGAGACCGTAAGGAATGAGCTTTTAAGCCTTCCGGCACTGGCTGACCCTTGCAGATGTAAGCCAACGCAATGGCCTCCTTTAGCCAATGTGTGATTGTGGCCTTGGAAACCTTATTACCTTTATTTGGACCACTCCACAGCACAAACAAGTGGTCAGAGACCCAGAACTCATTTGCAACCTGAATGTAACGCAGCAAGACCCGTTTCACATCGAGGCGCCGCAAATCACCCCCAGATGTATTTGTTACTTCTGACGAAGAAAAAGCCGGGAGTTCCAGGGACTGATTGACATGAAAGGAAGACACGACCTTTGGTAAGAAAGAGGGTACCGTCTTAAGGGATACCCCTGAATCAGAAAAACGTTGAAAAGGTTCCCTGCATGACAAGGCTTGGAGCTCTGAGACTCTTCTGGCTGAACAAATGGACACCAATGGAGAAATTACTTACCTGATTATTTCATTTTCCTTAGTGTAGACAGATGGACTCAGGACCAATGGTATAGTGTGCTCCTGATAGCAGTTGGAGATGGATCAGATTTCAATCTGATGTCAGCCCTAGTACATATACCCCTGCAGGAAGCTCTGTTCCTCAGTATTTTCTTTGAAAAGCAATTGTGGATATATGTGTGACTGAACAAATTGATTAACTTGGTTAACTTTGATTAACTTGAACTGGCTGATGTGGTTATATCTGGAGACTGCCAGTGCACTCAACAGAGAAACGCCAACACCCGGAAGGAATGGGTGTCTTAATTAGAGGGAAGCTTGGCTTACCCATGTTTGTCTTGCTCTTGGTCACCCGAGGTTTCTGTGTTTGTCGGCAGCTAAGGAAAATGAAGTTATCATGTAAGTGATTTCTCCATTTCCTAGTGTGTAGCAGATGGACTCAGGACCAATGGGATGTACAAAAGCTACTCCCGAACTGGGTGGGAGGGTGCCCGTGGCCCTTGCGAATGCTGTGTCCTCCCAAGCCTGAATGTCCAGGCAGTAAAACCTAGAGAAGGTGTGAATGGAGGATCATGTTACCGCCCAACAGATCTCGGCAGGTGACAGCATCTTGGTTTCCGCCCAGGACACTGCCTGAGCTCTAGTGGAATGGGCCTTGACTTGTAGAGGTGGAGGCTTGCCTGCCTCTATGTAGGCCACTTTGATAACTTCTTTGATCCAGCGGGCTATGGTAGCCCGGGAGGCCGCTTCCCCTTGTTTCTTCCCGCTGTGAAGGACGAATAGGTGGTCCGTCTTTCATACGGATTCCAACCTTTCCAGGTATCGGACTAGGAGTCTGCCGACGTTAAGATAGCGAAGGCGGCGAGATTCTTCCGAGTCCTTATGCTTGTCTGGTGATGGCAGCGAGATAGTTTGGTTTAGATGGAAGTGAGAAACCACTTTTGGGAGGAAGGAGGGGACCATGCGTAGCTGTATGGATCCCGGTTTGAACCTGAGGAACGGTTCTCAACAGGACAGTGCTTGAAACTTGGAGATGCGACGGGCCGAACAGACTGCCACTAGAAATGCAGTCTTCAACGTTAGTAGTTGGAGGGACAGACCGCGTGTGGGTCTGAAGGATGCTCCTGCTAGGAAGTCTAGGACTAGATTGAGATTCCATTAGGGTACCAGCCACTTTAGGGGTGATCAGATCTGTTTGACCCCTTTCAGGAAGTGGGAGACGTCCGGGTGAGAGAGGCTAGGCTGCCACCCTCCAGCTTGGCTCTAACGCAGGCCAACGCGGCCTCCTGCACCTTGATGGAGTTGAAGGACAACCCCTTCTGTAAGCAGTTCTGCAGGAATTCCAAAATCGTGGGAATTTTGACTGTCCACGGAAGGAGGTCGCGGTCTTCACACCAGGCTTCGAATATTCTCCATATTCGTTTGTAGGTTAGAGATGTGGAAAACTTGCGTGCTCGGAGCAGAGTGTCAATCACCGCCCCTGAGTATCTGCTCTTCTTCAGGCGTGTCCTCTCAATGGCCAGACCATAAGAGAGAATAGAGTTGGGTCTTCGTGGAGGATCGGGCCTTGTTGGAGCAGATCCCTGTGTGGAGGTCGAGGGAGAGGGCTCCCTGTCTGTAGTCTTCTCATGTCTGCGTACCATTTATTTATTTTATTTATTTATTGTTTTTGTTATACCGAGTTTCATGATAGGCATCACATCAACCCGGTTTACAAATAACAAGGAGTGTAAAGCATAACGTAACGTAAAAAACAATATTTTCAATAAGAACCTTGAACTTTAAATACAGTGAATCAGAAAAAGGGAGAGGGAAAGTTACAAAAAACAAGGAAAATAAACTTGGGATGGAAGGGGAGAAATTGAACAGCACAATATTTACATTTCAGCCTATTGATACATTAGAATAGCAAGTGAAAAATGAAACGGTACATAGGTAATCAAATGAATAAATATGACAGTTGTGAATGGTAATAGTATGATAAATATTCAGCAGGAATTAGTGAGAGAGGGTTTGAGGTTGGTTGATTCGTGTTTACATTCCATTATTGCATACGAGTTAGTGCTAGTGAGAGGAGGTTTTATTCAAGGCTTGGAAATGCTTTTTTTGAAAAGCCAAGTTTTTAGTCTTTTCCTAAATGTTAAAGAGCATGGCTCTTGTCTCAAATCAGGTGGGATCGAGTTCCAGAGAGCTGGACCTGCTGATGAGAAGGCTCTGAGACTCAAGGATTTATGTTGGTAGGTTTTGGCCTTTGGAATTTGGAGTGACTCTTTGTAGTGTTCCCTGATAGGCCTGGCGGAGGTGAATTTTTTAAGTGGTATTTGTAGGTCAAGTTGCGTGTGTTGGTTGATAGTTTTGTATATGATGTTAATGGTTTTGTACATGATTCTATAGTGGATCGGAAGCCAATGGAGGTTTTTGAGAATAGGTGAAATGTGGTCAATTTTCCTGGAATTTGTAAGGACTCTGGCTGCAGAGTTCTGAACCATTTGTAAAGGTTTGGTGTAAGAAGCTGGGAGGCCTAATAGTAATGAGTTGCAATAATCTAGTTTGGAAAAGATTATTGCTTGCAAGATTGTTCTGAAGTCCTGAGTGTGAAACAGCGGTTTTATTCTTTTCAGGATATGTAATTTGTAGAAGCAATCTTTGGTGGTTTGGTTAATGAATGTTTTGAGGTTGAGACGATTGTCTAGGATGGCTCCTAAGTCTCTTACGTGGGTTGTTTGAAGGAGTGTGGGTGGTTTAGGAAGTGTGTTATTGTTTTCCGGTGATATGAGCAGGAATTCTGTTTTCGAAGCATTGAGTACAAGGTTTAGACTGTTGAGGAGAAGTTTAATTTCTAATAGGCAACTGTCCCAGTATTCCATTGTTTTTGAGATTGATTCTTTTATAGGGATTACGATCTGTACGTCGTCTGCAAAAAGGAAATGTTTCAGGCTTAATTTTGTTAGTAGTTGGCAGAGTGGTAGCAGGTAGACATTGAAAAGGGTGGGTGAAAGTGATGATCCTTGCGGCACTCCTCTATTAGAAGGGTGGTATTGGGATTCTTTATTATGAATTTTGACTCTGTATCCTCTGTTTTCTAGAAATGTTTTGAACCAGTTTAGTGTGGCACCTGTTAAACCAATGTTTGCCAGCTGTTTTAGAAGAAGGGCGTGGTTGACGGTGTCAAAGGCCGCCGAGAAGTCAAGGAGGATTAGAAAATATGCTTGGCCTTTATCAATACCAGAGAGTAGGTAGTCCATGAGTGAAATTAGTAGCGTTTCGGTGCTTGCGGCTTTGCGAAAACCATATTGGTTTGGGGACAGAATACTGTGGTCCTCTAGGTAGTTGGATAGTTGGGTGTTTACCAGTTTTTCCATGATTTTAGCTATAAATGGTAGGTTGGAAATAGGGCGGAAGTTGTTGGGATCACATGCATTTAGATTTGGTTTTTTTAGCAGTGGCTTGATTGAGGCAGTTTTTAGGTCATCTGGGTAGATGCCATGTGATAAGGAGCAGTTTATAATATCTGCTAGGGTTTTTGCTATTGTGTCCGGGATAAGAAGAAGCATTTTGGTAGGGATTTGATCAAATGGGTGTGATGACGGTTTCATTCTTTTTAATACATTTTGTATCTCTGTGATTGTGATGGGTTCAAAGGCATTAAGCTGGATGTCTTTATTTTGGGGAAGATATGTGTTATCTGGAGACGTAGTGTTTGGAATCAGCTGATTAAGGAGATCCGATATTTTTTTGTTAAAATGAAGAGCCAATTCGTCTGCTTTAGTCTGGGCTTGTTCGGGTGGTATATCTGGAGTGATAGGTTTAGTGAGGCTGGAAACGAAGGCGAATAGAGCTTTTGAGTCAAAGCTGAGATGATGAACCTTTCGGGCATAGTAGTCTCTTTTGATTTTCAACGTGGTACTTTTGTAAAGATGGAGTGATCGTTTGTAATCAGAGAGTGAGGCTGGTGAAGGGGCTTTGCGCCATTTTCTTTCTTTTTGCCGAAGTAATTGTTTGAGTTTTCGTAGTTCATCATTATACCAGGGTTGACGTTTGGATGTATTAGCAGACCTTGTTTTGGTTGTCAGTGGGCAGAGAGTGTTTGCTATAGATTTTGTTATTTTGGACCAGGATTGGAGGGCAGCGTTAGGGGTAGATACTTCAATGAGTGGTAGATCCAAGGTTAGAGCTTTACTTAGATGTTCCGAGTTGCAAGGTTTTCTGTATAGGAAAGAGGGTCTTGAGTTGAGTTTGGAGTCTGATCGAGGTAAGGAAAAACTGGTGGAGATTAGAGAATGATCTGACCATGGGACTTTTTTGCAATTTGGTTGTTTTGTAAGAGAAATACCAGTGTTTGTAAAGAGTAGATCGAGCGTGTGGCCTGCTTTGTGGGTGGGTTTATTGATTTGTTGTCTGAATCCCATCGCTGACAGTGCGGTGAGGAGGGCTTCACAGTTTGTAGAGAGGGGAACTTTGTCAACATGTAAATTGAAGTCACCCAGGATTATAGCAGGGGAGTCAAGATTGAGATGCAGAGTTATGGTTTCGATGATAGGAGAGGAGTCTGACTCTAGTAAGCCTGGCGGGGCGTAGACTAGCAGGATTTGGAGTTGTTCTGATTTGAACAATCCTAGTTCTAGTTTAGTTACTGTACTGATGGGGTGGTGTGAGAACCTTAAGGATTTTTTTGCAGCTAGGAAGATACCCCCTCCTCTTTTTTTTTGTCTTGGGATGGAGAAGAAATCGTAAGTCTGCGTTGGTAATTGGTTAATGAGTGTGATGTCCGTGGATTTGAGCCATGTTTCTGTTATGGCGCAAACGTCTGGGGTTGTGTCCTGCAGTATGTCGTTGAGTATAAGAGTTTTGTTGGTGAGAGATTGGGCGTTGAATAGGATTATGGTGAATAGGGTGAGTCCTAGTAACTGTGTAGTGGGGGAAATCATGATTGGGATGAGTGATTTGTAGGTGCGTGGTCTGTAGTACATTATTGTTCAGGTTGGATCGGTGCTGGATGAGTGCTACCGGAGCTTGGATGTGCTGCTAGAGACTGGATGTGTGCTTCTGTAGCCTGGATGAGTGCTGCTAGAGATTGGATGCGTGCCTCTGGAGACTGGATGCGTGCCGCAGGAGACTGGATGCGTGCTGCTGGATGAGTGCCTCTGGGGACTGGATGAGTGCTGCTGGATGAGTGCTGCTGGATGAGTGCTGCAGGAGACTGGATGAGTGCTGCAGGAGACTGGATGCGTGCTGCTGGATCAGTGCCTCTGGGGACTGGATGAGTGCTGCTGGATGAGTGCTGCTGGATGAGTGCTGCAGGAGACTGGATGAGTGCTGCAGGAGACTGGATGCGTGCTGCTGGATGAGTGCCTCTGGGGACTGGATGAGTGCCTCTGGAGACTGGATGAGTGCTGCAGGAGACTGGATGGGTGCTGCTGGATGAGTGCCTCTGGGGACTGGATAAGTGCTGCAGGAGACTGGATGAGTGCTGCAGGAGACTGGATGAGTGCTGCTGGATGAGTGCCTCTGGGGACTGGATGAGTGCCTCTGGAGACTGGATGAGTGCTGCTGGATGAGTGCCTCTGGAGACTGGATGAGTGCTGCTGGATGAGTGCCTCTGGGGACTGGATAAGTGCTGCAGGAGACTGGATGGGTGCTGCATGAGACTGGATGAGTGCTGCTGGATGAGTGCCTCTGGGGACTGGATGAGTGCTGCAGGAGATTGGATGAGTGCTGCTGGAGACTGGATGAGTGCTGCTGGAGACTGGATGGGTGCTGCTGGATGAGTGCCTCTGGGGACTGGATGAGTGCTGCAGGAGATTGGATGAGTGCTGCTGGAGACTGGATGAGTGCTGCTGGAGACTGGATGAGTGGATGTGTGATCGCTGGATGGATGGATAAGGGTGGGTAATGGATCTTGCTCTGGGACGCTCCAAGGAGCGCACTAAGGGGCAGGCCCCTTAGGTTGCGCTCCTTCGGGTGCGTGACGCCTGGTGCGCGACGCCCCAGGGAGTGTCTGCAATTTAATGGCCTGAAAACAGTGCTGGGCTAGACGGCTGGGTTGGGGGTGGGAGCAGTATCACTCACCACGTGGTCCTGCTGCTTCTCTTTATTTTGCAGGTTTCTGAGCCCTCTTGTCTCTTTTTTTCTCTTAATTTCCCGGTTCACTGTTCACTGCTGGCTCACAGAAGGGAGGGGTGAGCGGGCTCTTGCCCCGACTGAGCTGTGCCGACCGCACGAGCCCCTGCAGTGGAGGAGGACAGAGACTGAGAAAGGATCCTGGCAGAAAGAGGGACGCCCAGGGAAGCGTCTGTAATTTAAACACCTGAAAACAGTGCTGGGCTGGGGGTGGGAGCAGTATCACTCACCACGTGGTCCTGCTGCTTCTCTTTATTTTGCAGGTTTCTGAGCCCTCTTGTCTCTTTTTTTCTCTTAATTTCCCGGTTCACTGTTCACTGCTGGCTCACAGAAGGGAGGGGTGAGCGGGCTCTTCCCCGACTGAGCTGTGCCGACCGCACGAGCCCCTGCAGTGGAGGAGGACAGAGACTGAGAAAGGATCCTGGCAGAAAGACCATGGCCATGGCCTTCTTGGCCACTCCAGGGCCACTAGCAGTACTGTGGTGTTCTATCTTGTGGTTGATCCCGCCCAGTAGCGGCCACGGATGGAAGGCTTATAGCAGGGTTTCCTGTGGCCAGGCCTGGACGAGTGTATCGATCCCTTGAGATTGTGGTTCCCGTCTGCGACTGAAGAATTCGGGAACTTGGGCGTTGGACCGGGTTGCAGGAGTTCCATGGCTGGTGTTCCCCAGCGGTTTACTATCAACTGGAAGGCAGCCTCCATTTCCCTGGGTCTAGACTTTCTTTGCTGAGGTAATCCACAGTGACGTTGTCTTTTCCTGCGTTGTGGATGGCTGAGATCTCTTGTAGGTGTGACTCCGCCCACGCCATTAGGGGGTCTATTTCCAGGGACACCTGTTGGCATCTGGTTCCTCCCTGGCGGTTGATGTAGGCAACTGTTGTGGCGTTGTCTGACATGAATCTGACCGATTCGCTCCGCAGTCTGTGACTGAACCGTAGGCAGGCTAGCCTGACTGCCCGTGCTTCCAGTCGATTGATGTTCCATCCCGACTCTTCCTGGTCCCATTGCCCCTGGGCGGTTAGTTCCTGGCAGTGGGCTCCCCACCCTCGTAGACTCGCATCTGTGGTGAGCAGGATCGCCTTACTCTCTTGCTCAGATGGTCTTGTAGCCACCATTGTAGTTGGGTTCGAACTTCCTCCGGGAGCTGGAGGCGAATGGAGTAGTTCTGGGACATCGGATTCTATGAGCTCTTGCCCATGGAACCACTTCCAGTGTGGATGTCATGAGACCGAGGACTTGGAGGTAGTCCCATACCTTGGGACGAAGACTGCTTAACAGGTTTTGCAATTGGTTCATCAGTTTTGTTCTCCTTGTAGGAGTCAGTCTTGTCTGGTGTCGAACCGGACTCCCAGGTATTCCAGAGATTGGGAGGGCTGCAGACAGTTCTTGTTTGTGTTGACCACCCACCCGGAGGTTCTCCAGTAGAGTTTTGACTCTGGTGGTCGCCTGATGACTTTCCTCTGGGGATTTTGCCCTGATCAGCCAATCGTCCAGATATGGGTGTACAAGGATTCCTTCTTTCCTCAGAGCCGCCGCAACTACAACCATGATTTTGGTGAACTTTCGGGGTGCTGTGGCTAGCCCGAAGGGTAGTGCCTGGAACTGGTAGTGGTGGTCCAGGATCGCAAAGCATAAGAAATGCTGATGCTCGTGATGGACTGGGATGTGCAGGCAGGCTTCTGACAGATCCAGGGAATTAAGGAATTCTCCTGGCTGTATCACCCTTATGACCGAGAGTAGGGTTTCCATGCAGAAGCGAGGTACCGTCCTCTTGAAAGGGTCCTGGCAGGGAGATTTCACAAACTTGTCCAAAGGGATATTGTGGAAGTCCAGATAATATTCCTCTCGAATGATAATTAGGACCCACTTGTCCGAAGTTATCTCGACCCATCTTTTTTAGAATAGGGCAAGCCTGCCCCCTATGGCTTCTTCCTGTGGATGGGTCAGCTGATCTTCATTTTGGGGTGCGGCTGGGGCCTGGACCCGCGCCAGTTCCCATCTTGCTGTGTTTGTTCCGAAAGGACTGGCCCCTGCCTGCGGGGCGAGATGCTTGATATGTACTTTTGTACGGTTTGAAGCGTTGTGATCCCCCTGCCCTTAGATATTCTGGGGGAGGGGCGCTGGCTTCTCTTGTTCTTGTCCTCCGGTAGCCGCAGTACTGGGGATTTGCCCCATTTGTCGGCTAACTTATCCAGCTCGCTTCCGAACAGGAGGGTTCCCTTAAAAGGCATTCTCGTGAGTCTCGTCTTGGACGTCATGTCGGCTGACCAGTTTCGAAGCCAGAGTTGCCTTCTGGCTGCCATAACAGACGAAATGCCTCTGGCTGCGGTGCACACCAGGTTAGAGGTTGCATCCATGAGGAATGATACCGCTGGTTCTAGTGCTTCGATGGGTGTGGTGGTGTTCCTGGTCTTTGATAAGCAGGCGCGTGTCACCATGGCACAGCAGGCCACAATCTGTAGTGACATAGCTGATACGTCGAATGACTGTTTGAGGATGGATTCCAGACAACTGTCCTGGGCATCCTTGAGGGCCGCTCCTCCCTCGACTGGGATGGTAGTTCGCTTTGAGATCGCTCAGACCATGGCATCCACTTTGGGGTATGCCAGGAGATCTTTGGCAGCGGGGTCCAGGGGGTATAGGGCTGCTAGAGTCCGTGCCCCTTGAACGTGGCCTCTGGAGCCTCCCATTCCAGGTCAATCAGCTGTTGAACGGCTTGCAGCAAAGGGAAATGGCGGGAGGCCTGACTGAGTCCCTCGAGGAGGGGGTTCGTCTTCGGTTCTCCTGTGGCACTCATACATGGGATAGCAAGCTCTTTCAAGCTGTGAGCCACAAGGTCTTATAGTTCATCTTTGGCGAAGAACCGCCTCATGGTTCGGTACGGTTACGTTCCTGGAGGGATTTCCCCTTCCTCCAGGGAGTCTTGATCCTCGTCCGAGGTGTCCGTGTTCCCAATGTTGGGGCTTTGAGGTGGGAGGGGCATTTATCTGGGTTTAGAGGGTACCGGGATGTTAGGGTCCTCTGGGGGAGGCTCTGGTTGTGTCATGGGGGCGCCAGTTGCATGTGAACAAAGGTATGTAGGCCTTTGAAGAATTCAACCCAGGAGAAAGATGCTGGGTCTAAATTGAGAGGCACTGCGTCCTCGGGGAGCCCCGTTTGAGGGAGGCTCCCGCTGGGGGTAGCCAGATCCGGTGTACCAGATCCCAGTGCTGGTTGGAGAGGACCTTGGCCTGGTTCACCCGGAACCTCCTCGCACTGTAGACACAGGGCTGTGGCCTCTTCGTGCTGCGCTGCTCTAATGTGGCATGCTGGGCAGAGGCCCAGGGCCTTGAGCTTCTTGTCTGGTGGTGCCATGGTTTGTGCGCGTAGGATTACAGAACACTCCGGTTTGTGCGTTCAAGCGTATGCCGGGAGGCTGAGTTATGCGCTCCGCATGCGCCGAAGTTGTGCGTGTAGGCCGGATGCGCACTCAATAAGATGCCTGCACCGCTGTGCGCACGGGCTTTACTTATGCGCCTGGCACAGTTGAGTGTGTGGCTGTGCGCATCATTGTGCGCACGGCACTTATGCGCGCGCAGCTCACCTCTGTGCGCACGGATCGAATTGGCGGACAGGACGGCGATCAAGTGAAAATGGCGACGGCGACCACGCGAGCAATAAGGCAACCACCTTGGAGGGTCTCCACGTGGGAGGACCCTCGTATCGGACCGAGGTCTAGCCCGGATAGGGCTTATCAAATCGGTAGCAGTGACGCCGGCTGGCAATCTGTGCAGCTATTCGAGCCTCGGAGACCGGAGACTTTTAAGAAGTTTTCTACCTTACCTCATCTCGGCGTTTCCTGGTCTCATTCCGGGCGGTCTCCAGCTGCGGGGGGGGAGAGGGAAAAGTACCTTCACCGCCGTGCTCGAAGTTGCACCCGCTGCCTCTCAGCCGCACCTGTTGCTGGGAGCTAAGTCCACGTTGGGAACCGGCTGCCGGACCAAGGCTTACCTCTGAGGGATCGCAGAAATCACCTCAGCTATTCTCAACTGGGGGAGGGACCCGTAGGTATCACCGCAGGACAGCGGGGCTCGTCTGTAGAGGTAAGTTTTCTTCTTTGTTTTAGATTTCTTTGGTTAGAATACTCTAACGCTGTGCAAGCGTGTTTAGAGTCCCGAACTGCTATGGAGACGGAAAATACTGAGGAACAGAGCTTCCTGCAGGGGTATATGTACTAAGGCTGATGTCAGATTGAAATCTGATCCGTCCCCAAATGCTATCAGGAGCACAGGAGTCCTGAGTCCATCTGCTACACGCTAGGAAAGAAGACGGTTCCGAGAGTCAAATCCTTAAGCATGGCTCTCTTTAAAGGTTCAAAAGGAGCTTCGCGGAGAACCAAGTTAAGACTCCACGAGGGACAAGTAACCCGGACTGGAGGATTCAAGTGCTTGGCTCCCTTGAGGAAACAGACGACATCTGGATGAGCCGCCACTGAATAACCATCAATGGTACCTAAGAGGGAACCGACAGCGGAGACCTGCACTCGCAAGGAACTGAAAGACAAACCCTTGGCGAGACCGTTCTGGAGAAAAGAAAGGACCTGGGAAACCGGAGCCTTACGAGCCGATATACCTGAGGTGACACATGCACTTTCAAAAACCTTCCATACTCGGATATAAACAAGCGAGGTAGTTGGATTCCTGGCCCGCATTAGAATGGATATAACTTCTTCCTTATATCCCTTCTTTCTCAATCTCCGCCGTTCAAAAGCCAGGCCGCGAGACAGAAGCGATCCGCCTGATTAAAAAATATGGGACCCTGACGAAGAAGATGGGAAAGATGACTGAGGCGGAGAGGACCGTCCATGGCGAGATTCACGAGGTCCGCAAACCACGGTCTGCGGGGCCATTCTGGAGCCACTAGAATGACGGGACTGCAATGAAGCTCGATTCTTCGGAGGAATTTGCCCACTAATGGCCAGGGAGGGAACACGTACAGTAGAACGACACGGGGCCAGGGAAGGACCAGGGTATCCACCCCTTCCGCGCAATGTTCCCGTCTGCGGCCGAAGAACCGAGGAGCTTTCGCATTGCTCATGGTGGCCATCAGATCCAAGTGAGGGGATCTGATGGCCACCAATTCCCAATCGCCGAGGTCTAACCTCTGGCGACTGAGGAAATCTGCCTGAACGTTCTCCTTCCCCGCAATATGGGATGCAGCTAAGCACTCTAGGTGACGTTCTGCCCATGCGAAGAGCTTGCTGGCTTCCAGAGCGACTAGGCGACTCCTGGTGCCCCCCTGTCGATTGATGTAGATTACAGTGGTGGAATTGTCCAATAGCACCCGCACCGCCTTCTGGAGGAGTAGGGGAAGGAGGGCTTGAGAGGCAGTCGAACTGCTCAAGCTTCCAGTCGACTGATGTGCCAGCGAGATTGGACTGGAGACCAATACCCCTGGGTAGACTGGGTCTGGCATACAGCTCCCCAGCCGGAGAGGCTGGCGTAAGAAAATTATTCCTTACCTGCTAATTTTCGTTCCTATAGTACCACGGATCAGTCCAGACAGTGGGTTACGTCCTCCATCCAGCAGATGGAGTCAGAATGAAGCTTCGGAGGGTGCTGCCACATAAGCCAGTGCACCCTCAGAGAAGTCTCAGTATCGAGAATATCAAAGCCTTAGAAAACAGCGGTGGATCAAGTTATATATAGTTAACAATCATGACTAAAACTGAGAGGAGAGGATCACCTTGATGGTGGCTGAAAGGAATCAGTAAGTTTTTGCTTGGGACATTGTCTTTCTTAATAGTATTGGGGTAAAGTTAACTATTTGGGAATATTATTTAGTGTGTGTGTGTTTGTGCTTTTAATAGTCAGTAAGACAGTGAATAAACAAGTTAGACTGTTTGTATTTTTAAATAGTAAGTCAATAAGACAGCTAGTAAGCAGAACTGAGTGTTTGTATTTAAAAAACAAAACAAAACAAAAAAAAGTAGCCAGGAGCAGTGTATACCTAAGTAAAACGGTTGAAAAGTTCAGTTCAGTTACTCACCTTTGAAAGGTGTTGAGGTAGTGTGACTTGGTTTGAATAGGTACCAACATTTGTTAATCAAGAGAGCAGTGAGTCACTCTGGCTGACTAACTAAAGTTAGACTGTTTGTATTCCCAACCCTCCTGCCCCTAGCTCATCCTTTAATTTATAGACAGGTGCCACTTTCATAAAAAAAAAAACCCAACTACAACAACAAAAACTTTATTGAGAATTTATTCAGACCCCAGAAGGCCACTACCAGACATATAGTGAATTCACTAATACATTTGAAGGACATCAATTAGACACATTCCTACTCCCATAGCAACCTAAAACTTAACTAGGAACTGATTAAAACTGAGATGAAGGCAGCAGTCCAGCAGCAAGAGGGGGGCTTCCTAGTCTTTTGCATCGAGTGTCACATGTATGAATTTTTACCCACCAGTGAGAAGTTGTACATGTGCATGCGATGCAAAGAGCTCCTGGCTCTCGGAGAACGAGTCTGATCTCTGGAGGCTAGAGTTGCAGACCTGGAGGAGCTGAGGCAGACAGAGAGGTATATAGATGAGACCTTCAGGGACATAGTAGCCAAGTCCCAACTTCAGACTGGCAGCCCTGGTGCTGCCTTGGAGGAAGAAGGTCTCATGATTGGCGAGCATCAACCTGGTGTAGCAAGGACCTGCTCTCCAGGTGATGCACTATCCTTTCGTACCGAGGATATCTCCCCAAGGCTACTGCCCAGGAGGGAAGGGTTAGGTCGGCCGTCATAGTTGGTGACTCGATTATTAGGAATGTAGACAGCTGGTTGGCTGGTGGGTGAGAGGATCGCCTGGTAACATGCCTACCTGGTGCGAAGGTGGCGGACCTCACGCGTCACCTAGATAGGATTTTAGATAGTGCTGGGGAGGAGCCGGCTGTCGTGCTACATGTGGGCACCAACGACACAGGAAAATGTGGGAGGGAGGTTCTGGAAGCCAAATTTAGACTCTTAGGTAGAAAGCTTAAATCCAGAACCTCTGAAATGCTCCCTGTTCCACGCGTAGGTCACCAGAGGCAGGCAGAGCTCCGGAGTCTCAATGCGTGGATGAGACGATGGTGCAAGGAAGAGGGATTCAGTTTTGTTAGGAACTGGGGAACCTTTTGGGGAAGGGGGAGTCTCTTCCGAAGGGATGGGCTCCACCTTAACCAGGGTGGAACCAGACTGCTGGCGCTAACCTTTAAAAAGGAGGTAGAGCAGCTTTTAAACTAGACAAAGGGGAAAGCCGACAGTCGCTCAGCAGCGCATGGTTCGGAGAGAGGTATCTTCAAAGGATACTAATGATGCATTAGAATTAGGGCATCCCGACAGTGAGGTTCCAATAATAAGAAAAGTAGTCCAAATGCCTGTAACTAAAAACTCACCTGAGCTAAAAAATTCTAACTTATCCCTATCAATTAAAAAGCAGAATGAAAATACAAACAAAAAACAAACTTTGAAATGTTTGTATGCTAATGCCAGAAGTCTAAGAAGATGGGAGAATTAGAATGTATAGCAGTGAATTATGACAGACTTAATTGGCATCTCAGAGACATGGTGGAAGGAGAACAACCAATGGGACAGTGCTATACCGGGGTACAAATTATATCGCAATGACAGCGGGTCCGGCCATTTGGAATAACATGCCCACAGACCTCAGGCTAGAACCTTGCCCTCTAACCTTTCGAAAAAAACTTAAGACCTGGCTCTTCCTCCAAGCCTTCCCTTAACTTTCAAAACCATCCATTTTCTACCAGAACATAAGAACATAAGAAAATGCCATACTGGGTCAGAGCAAGGGTCCATCAGGCCCAGCATCCTGTTTCCAACAGTGGCCAATCCAGGCCATAAGAACCTGGCAAGTACCCAAAAATTAAGTCTATTCCATGTAACCATTGCTAATGGCAGTGGCTATTCTCTAACAGGTCGATACAGTAACGTGCAGTTAAAGATTCCCCGTCTGTAACGTGCTGGGAGCGCACAATACAGACGAGTAAGGCGGTCCAGCAATACAGTCTCCAGTTTCACGCGTCCTTAGCGCTTCCTAAAATAAACACATAACCCTTTCCGCACCCAGCATGTAAATGAACGAAAAAGCTGTATAATGAAGGAATTAGCTATTCCCCTCCGATACTGTAACGGGCGCTGATATTATCTCCTCAGTAACCCGCTGTTCTGCCGCAGCCTTAACGTGCTAGTTTACCGCCTCCCCCTAGTAGGTGTTGGTGTAGTGTAGTGTAGTGTAAAAAATTGCTTACCTGCCCTGGTCCCCGGTCCAGCCATCCGGTGTAGCCCCAGTCCGGTCTCCTGCAGCCCCGTCCGGTCCCCTCCTCCCGAATCAAAAAAAAAAAAAAACCGAAAAAGTAGCAAGGCTCGGGCCTGCTACGGTAGTCCCTTCTCCCTTCCTCCCAATTTCGCGGGTAAGCGGCAGCGGCAGCAGGGGGGGGGGGAGCAAAGAAGCAAAAAAAGCGGCATCCGGGATCCGGGGGCAGCAGCGGAATTGATGCCCGTGCGATTTTGGCGCTCATGCCATGAGCGCCAAAATCGCACGGCCATTCATCCAGGCAGAGGGAACCGGTGGCGAAAACGGCCCACGGTTCCCTCTGCCTGGATGAATGCACGGCCCCCGCTGGAATGGATGCCCGTGCGATTTTGGCGCTCATACCATGAGCGCCAAAATCGCACGGCCATTCATCCAGGCAGAGGGAACCGTGGCGAAAACGGCCCACGGTTCCCTCTGCCTGGATGAATGCACGGCCCCCGCTGGAATGGATGCCCGTGCGATTTTGGCGCTCATACCATGAGCGCCAAAATCGCACGGCCATTCATCCAGGCAGAGGGAACCGGTGGCGAAAACGGCCCACGGTTCCCTCTGCCTGGATGAGTGCACGGCCCCCGCCGGAATGGATGCCCGTGCGATTTTGGCGCTTATGGCATGAGTGCCAAAATCGCACGGGCATTCATCCAGCCGGACACGCGCCCATCCAGGCAGCGGCGTGAGCCGGACACGCGCCCACCCGCCCCCCGGGATCTGAAGCCATCAGCAGGATCGTAGCTCCCACCCGACGAAGACGGCCGCCTGCACGGGGGAAAGCGTGCAATTGGCCGCTGAAGACGTGACGTCACATCCCGTGACGCCAAACGTCGTGACGTCACGTCTTCAGCGGCCAATTGCACGCTTTCCCGTGCAGGCGGCCATCTTCGTCTTCATCGGGAGGAGCTACGATCTTGTTCCTGATGGCTTCAGAAAAGTAAGTTACTTTTGCAACTTACTTTTGGGATCTTGACAGATCCCAAAAGTAAGTCGCTTTTGGAAAAAACCAAAATTGTCGCTTTTAAAAAAATTGCTTTTGGTTTTTTTTTCCTTCTCTGCCGCCGCTGCTGCCGCCTACCCGCCCGATCGCCTTTGGTTTTTTTTTTTGCTTCGCCGCTGTGTCCCACCTCCTCCCGGAGCAAGGCTGCTTTCGCGCCCTGCTCCGGGAGGAGGAGAGATACAGCAAGAAGTAAGTCGCTTCGCTGCTTCTCTCCTCCCGGTGCCTGTCATTCCAAATGTCATTTGAAATGACATTTGAAATGACAGGTACCAGCGCACCCAGGTTACTGTATAGGTGCTGTATTAAGCGCCTATACAGTAAAATGGGTTGCGCGGGCATAACCCTTCCCTATCGCTTCACAGCCGCGGCATGCATTTGCATGCAATTAGAAGAGAGTATCGGGGACTTAGTGAAGAGAACTGTGCGTGCGGGGAGGAAGGGTGCGCCTGACACTGCCGCACTGTTTCTACCGCGGCCTTACTGTATCGACCTGTAAGTGAACTTAATAGCAGGTAATGGACTTCTCCTCCAAGAACTTATCCAATCCTTTTTTAAACACAGCTATACTAACTGCACTAACCACATCCTCTGGCAACAAATTCCAGAGTTTAATTGTGCATTGAGTAAAAAAGAACTTTCTCTGATTAGTTTTAAATGTGCCACATGCTAACTTCATGGAGTGCCCCCTAGTCTTTCTACTATCCGATAGAGTAAATAACCGATTCACATCTACCCGTCCTAGACCTCTTATGATTTTAAACACCTCTATCATATCCCCCCTCAGTCGTCTCTTCTCCAAGCTGAAAAGTCCTAACTTCTTTAGTCTTTCCTCATAGGGGAATTGTTCCATTCCCCTTATCATTTTGGTAGCCCTTCTCTGTACCTTCTCCATCGCAATTATATCTTTTTTGAGATGCGGTGACCAGAATTGTACACAGTATTCAAGTTGCGGTCTCACCATGGAGCGATACAGAGGCATTATGATATTTTCCGTTTTATTCACCATTCCCTTTCTAATAATTCCCAATATTCTGTTTGCTTTTTTGACTGCCGCAGCACACTGTACCGACGATTTTAATGTGTTATCCACTATGACACCTAGATCTCTTTCTTGGGTTGTAGCACCTAATATGGAACCCAACATTGTGTAATTATAGCATGGGTTATTTTTCACTATATGCATCACCTTGCACTTATCCACATTAAATTTCATCTGCCATCTGGATGTCCAATTTTCCAGTCTTAGAAGGTCTTCCTGCAATTTATCACAATCTGCTTGTGATTTAACTACTCTGAACAATTTTGTGTCATCTGCAAATTTGATTATCTCACTCGTCGTATTTCTTTCCAGATCATTTATAAATATATTGAAAAGTAAGGGTCCCAATACAGATCCCTGAGGCACTCCACTGTCCACTCCCTTCCACTGAGAAAATTGCCCAATTAATCCTACTCTCTATTTCCTGTCTTTTAGCCAGTTTGCAATCCACGAAAGGACATCGCCACCTATCCCATGACTTTTTACTTTTCCTAGAAGCCTCTCATGAGGAACTTTGTCAAACGCCGTCTGAAAATCCAAGTATACTATATCTACCGGTTCACCTTTATCCACATGTTTATTAACTCCTTCAAAAAAGTGAAGCAGATTTGTGAGGCAAGACTTGCCCTGGGTAAAGCCATGCTGACTTTGTTCCATTAAACCATGTCTTTCTATATGTTCTGTGATTTTGATGTTTAGAACACTTTCCACTATTTTTCCTGGCATTGAAGTCAGGCTAACCGGTCTGTAGTTTCCAGGATCGCCCCTGGAGCCCTTTTTAAATATTGGGGTTACATTTGCTATCCTCCAGTCTTCAGGTACAATGGATGATTTTATTTATTTATTTATTATTTATTTAACACTTTTTTATACCGACCTTCATAGTAAAAAACCATATCGGATCGGTTTACATAGGGTATAACTGAAGCAATAAATAAAAGTAATTAACAAGAGAAGTGAATAAGGTAAAGTTACATTTAACAAGGAGTAAAAAACTTGGGAAGCTTAAGAGCTGGAAGAAAGTTAAAGGCAAAAGGTAATTAAAGAAGCATAATACAAAAGGGAATTTGGATTAGAGCAAAAGATGCTTTAATCAGTGAGTGCCAGAGTCCTTCGTTTGAATGGTTGGAGGACTTTAATCTTCTACGTCCAAGTGAGGAAAAAGAAGACTAAGGATTGTCTGGAGGATCATCGAAGGCTTGGTGGAATAGCCACGTCTTAAGTTTTTTTCTGAACGTAATGAGACAGGGTTCTAATCGGAGGCTTGAAGGAATGTTGTTCCAAAGTTACATTAAACAGGACATAAGCAAACTTGGGCTGTACAGGAAAAATAGTAAAGTGTTACGGTACCATAGAGCTAGGTTTTAAAAGTGGGTGAGACTTTCTTTATTGAAGCTAATTCAGCTTTAACTTCAGCCAGCAACTTTTTCAAGGGAGAGAGTTCCGAACAGATGGGGCAATCCCTAAGGTAAGTTAAGTTAAGTTAAGGTAAGGTAAGCAATCCCTAATGATAAGTTACAATTTTTTAATAATAGGTCTGAAATTTCATTTTTTAGTTCCTTCAGAACTCTGGGGTGTATACCATCCGGTCCAGGTGATTTACTACTCTTCAGTTTGTCAATCAGGCCTACCACATCTTCTAGGTTCACCGTGATTTGATTCAGTCCATCTGAATCATTGCCCATGAAAACCTTCTCCATTACGGGTACCTCCCCAACATCCTCTTCAGTAAACACCGAAGCAAAGAAATCATTTAATCTTTCCGCAATGGCCTTATCTTCTCTAAGTGCCCCTTTAACCCCTCGATCATCTAACGGTCCAACTGACTCCCTCACAGGCTTTCTGCTTCGGATATATTTAAAAAGGTTTTTACTGTGAGTTTTTGCCTCTACAGCCAACTTCTTTTCAAATTCTCTCTTAGCCTGTCTTATCAATGTCTTACATTTAACTTGCCAATGTTTATGCTTTATCCTATTTTCTTCTGTTGGATCCTTCTTCTAATTTTTGAATGAAGATCTTTTGGCTAAAATAGCTTCTTTCACCTTCCCTTTCAACCATACCGGTAATCGTTTTGCCTTCTTTCTACCTTTCTTAATGTGTGGAATACATCTGGACTGTGCTTCTAGAATGGTATTTTTTAACAATGACCACGCCTCTTGGACTTTTTTTACTTTTGTAGCTGCTCCTTTCAGTTTTTTTCTAACAATTTTTCTCATTTTATCAAAGTTTCCCTTTTGAAAGTTTAGCACGAGAGCCTTGGATTTGCACACTGTTCCTTTTCCAGTCATTAAATCAAATTTGATCATATTATGATCACTATTGCCAAGCGGCCCCACCACAGTTACCTCTCTCACCAAGTCCTGTGCTCCACTGAGAATTAGATCTAAAAATGCTCCCTCTCTCGTCGGTTCCTGAACCAATTGCTCCATAAAGCTATCATTTATTCCATCCAGGAACGTTATCTCTCTAGCGTGACCCGATGATACATTTACCCAGTCTATATTGGGGTAATTGAAGTCTCCCATTATTACTGCACTACCAATTTGGTTAGCTTCCCTAATTTCTCTTAGCATTTCACTGTCCGTCTCAGCATCTTGACCAGGTGGACGGTAGTATACCCCTATCACTATAGTCTTCCCCGACACACAAGGGATTTCTACCCATAAAGATTCAATTTTGTATTTAGTCTCATGCAGGATGTTTATCCTGTTGGACTCTATACCATCCCGGACATAAAGTGCCACACCTCCTCCCGAGTGCTCCTCTCTGTCATTGCGATATAATTTGTACCCTGGTATAGCACTGTCCCATTGGTTATCCTCTTTCCACCATGTCTCTGAGATGCCAATTAAGTCTATGTCATCATTTACTGCTATACATTCTAATTCTCCCATCTTACTTCTTAGACTTCTGGCATTAGCATACAAACATTTCAAAGTTTGTTTTTTGTTTGTATTTTCATTCTGCTTTTTAATTGATAGGGATAAGTTAGAATTTTTTAGCTCAGGTGAGTTTTTAGTTACAGGCACTTGGACTACTTTTCTAATTATTGGAACCTCACTATCGGGATGCCCTAATTCTAATGCATCATTAGTATCCTTTAAAGATACCTCTCTCCGAACCATGCGCTGTTGAGCGACTGTCGGCTTTCCCCTTTGTTCTAGTTTAAAAGCTGCTCTATCTCCTTTTTAAAGGTTAGCGCCAGCAGTCTGGTTCCACCTGGTTAAGGTGCAGCCCATCCCTTCGGAAGAGACTCCCCCTTCCCCAAAAGGTTCCCCAGTTCCTAACAAAACTGAATCCCTCTTCCTTGCACCATCGTCTCATCCACGCATTGAGATTCCGGAGCTCTGCCTGCCTCTAGTGACCTGCGCGTGGAACAGGGAGCATTTCAGAGAATGCTACCCTGGAGGCTCTGGATTTAAGCTTTCTACCTAAGAGCCTAAATTTGGCTTCCAGAACCTCCCTCCCACATGTACCACGACAGCCGGCTCCTCCCCAGCACTGTCTAAAATCCTATCTAGGTGACGCGTGAGGACCGCCACCTTCGCACCAGGTAGGCATGTTACCAGGCGATCCTCACGCCCACCAGCCATCTACATTCCTAATAATCGAATCACCAACTATGACGGCCGATCTAACCCTTCCCTCCTCGGCAGTAGGCCTTGGGGAGATATCCTCAGTGCGAAAGGATAATGCATCACCTGGAGAGCAGGTTCTTGCTACAGGATCCTTTCCTGCTACACCTGGTTGGTGCACTCCCATCATGAGACCTTCTTCCTCCAAGGCAGCACCAGGGCTGCCAGTCTGAAGTTGGGACTTGACTACTATGTCGCCTTGGAACTCTTCTTTGGTCCAGACCAGAGGACCAAAAGATGATCGGAGAGACGAAAATCATTGGTGACCTAGAGGTATCGGATCAATATGTGCTTGACATCGAGTCTGCGAAGATCCCGTGAGTCATCCCTACAAAAAGGAAGGCAATTCTACTGTCTGGTTCAGGTGAAAGGCCGAGACCACCTTGAGCAGAAAGGAGGGCACTGTGCGTAAGGACACGACGGAGTCAGTGAAACGGAGATAGGGTTCCCTGCATGATAGCACTTGTAGCTCTGAGACCCGACGGGCAGAGGAGATAGCCACCAGAAAAACCATCTTGACCGTGAGGTCCTTGAGAGTGGAGGAATGCAGTGGTTCAAAGGGAGGTCCGGCCAGAGCGCGGAGAACTAAGTTGAGGCTCCAGGAGGGACAAGGAGACTGGCTTGGAGGCTTCAAATGCTTCACCCCCCTGAAGAAACGAACTATGTCGGGATGAGAAGACAGGGACCTGTGTTCCTGCAACAAGGACCCCAGGGCCGTGTCTTGGACACGCAAGGAGTTGTAGGTGAGACCTTTGTCCAACCCATCCTGGAGAAACTCAAGTATCTGAGGCACCGAGGCCGAGCTCGGCCATGTAGCATGCGACCCGCACCAGACCTCGAAGACTCTCCAGACCCGAACATAAGCGATGGATGTTGAGGTTTTCCTAGCCTTGAGCAGCGTCGTGATTACAGATTCCGGATACCCTCGGCGTTGGAGCCGCCGCCTCTCAAAAGCCAGGCCGCAAGACAGAAGCGTTCTGTCTGATCGAAAAATACTGGGCCCTGATGAAGAAGACACGGCAAGTGCCCCAGGTGTAGTGGACCGTCCACCACCAGGTTGATCAGGTCCGCAAACCAAGGCCGACGTGGCCATTTCGGCGCCACCATAATCACTGCTCCCTGGTACCCCTCTATTCTTCGGAGGACCTTGCCTACTAGTGGCCACGGTGGGAACACGTAGAGTAGAAGATGCCGAGGCCATGGGAGGACAAGCGCGTCCATGCCCTCTGCGCCGTGGTCCCTTCTGCGAATGAAGAGTCTCGGAGCTTTGGCGTTGCTCGAGGTGGCCATAAGGTCCTGGTGTGGGGTCCCCCAGCGACAGACGAGTAGTTGCATCGCCGGAAGAGAGTTCCCACTCCCCGGGATCCAGACGTTTTCGACTCAGAAAATCCGCCTGAATGTTGTCCACGCCCGCAATATGAGAGTCTGCTAGACGAGCGAGGTGGATCTCCGCCCAAGCCATCAAGAGGTCCGTTTCCAGGGAGACGTGACGGCTCCTTGTGCCACCTTGGCGGTTGATATACGCTACTGTGGTCGCATTGTCCGATAGAATCCGGACTGCCCGATGCCGCACAAGTGGAAGGAACTGTTCCAGTGCCATGCGTACTGCCCTCGTCTCCAGGCAATTGATGGGCCACGCGCTTTGGGTCTTCGTCCACTGACCTTGTGCAGATCTCACCTGACAGACTGCCCCCTAGCCAGACAGGCTGGCATCCGTGGTGATCTCCACCCACTCTGGCACATCGAGGGACATGCCCTGCGCCAGGTGACATGGGTCTAGCCACCATAGGAAGCTGTCCCTGCCAAACTGGGGGAGTGGAAGGACAAGCTGGTAATCCTGTGAGACCGGCTTCCAGCGCGAGAGCAGCGCCCTTTGTAAGGGGCGTAGATGGGCAAAGGCCCAGGGTACGAGATCGATAGTGGAGGCCATGGATCCCAGGAGCTGAAGGTAGTCCCAGGCTGTGGGCTCGAGGAGCGCCGAGAAGCCCACACCTGTTCTCGAAGCAATTCAGCCCGATCGACTGCAGGCCTCTTTCGACTTCCGCAGGGGGAGATCAGATGAAGAACCGATAGGTCTCGAGCAAATTCTAATGCGTAGCCTTTTTCTATCACCTCTAGGACCCACTGATCCATCGTTATGTTGGCCCATTCCTCGAGAAACTGGGACAGTCGTCCACCTAAGTTTTGCACGGAGGAATGAGCCGGCCCCATTGCATTGGGAGGAGGACTTGGTGGCAGAGTGTTGCTGGCTACTATCCCTGAAAGGCCGGCGTCCCCGAAAGGAATGAGACCAGGATTGAGATCGGGAAGCATTAATCCTCGGGAAAGAACTCCGTGCTCTGGTATTAAAACGATGCTGCCCCCTAAATTGAGTGCGAGAGAGGGTAAGAAAGGTTTAGACTGTTTCGGGCGGTCCTCCGGCAACTTATGAACCTTATACTCTCCCAGAGATTTGATAAGTTGCTCTAGATCCTCACCAAAAAGCAACTAGCCCTTAAAGGGAAAGGTTCTCAACTGCGCTTTGGAAGAGGCATCCACAGACCAATTTCTCAGCCAGAGGAGGCGCCTGGCCGAGACCGCGAAGACCATTGCCTTGGCTTGCACTCACAGAAAATCGTAAAGGGCGTCCACCCCATATGCAATCGCTCCTTCCAAGCGATCCGCCTGCTCCGCCTCTGCAGACGGGAGGTCTTGGCTGCTGAGTAATTACTAAACCCACCTAAGGCTTGCCCGCTGCATGAGACTACCGCAGATTGTCGCTCGACTACCAAGGACAGGGTTTGAGGTTCAACTGCAACTTGCGGTCCTGGACATCCTTCAGAGCCGTAGCCCCAACCACTGGGATGGTAGTGTTTGGTGACCATTGTGACAGAGGAATCCACCTTGGGCATCTTAAGTCCTCAGGGAGGGGGTAGAGTTTGTCCATAGCCCTACCCACTCGGATTCTTGCCTCAGGGGACTCCCATTCCATAAGGAGCATCAGCTTATGCATAGCGTGAAAAGGAAAAGTACATGAAGAGCCCTAAATCCCGCCAGAAGCGGGTCCATGTTGGGAGGCATTGCGTCTGTAACCGTATCCGCCAGGGGGGGGGGAGCTCAATTCCTAGTTCCTGCAAAATGAAGGGAATGAGCGGTTCTAGTTCCTCCTTTTGAAATAAGCATAGAACCCGAGGATCGTCCCCGTCGGGGGGGGGGTTAGGAAGCAGAGGATCAACATCTGGATCTGGAGTTGGGACCAGGGGCAGCTGTGGGGGACCCGGAGGCGGCGGGACCCCCAGAACCACCCTAACTGAGCCCTATCCCTCTGGCGCCTTTGGAGGGGAAATTCGCGGGTTTTTTGGTGGGGGTGGGGGGGGAAGGGAAAAGTCAGGCACCCCTTGTGGATAAGGAGGACAAACTCCGTGGAGAAACAAGACTTAGACTTCCCGGGGGGGGGGGGGGGGGGGGGAGGGAAAGGTCAGGCACCCCTTCCGGGGGCTCAAATCCGGAGAAACTACAGAATCGGGCTCACTTTCTTCCTGCACATCCGATTCTGCATTAGAGCCTGCTTCCAAGATGGCCACCATTCCCGTGGTTTTTTGGGCCGGGAACGGCCTGGCCATGCGGCGGGGAACTCACCCCCGGGTTGCTGTGGGCAAGGGGACCGATGAGGTACCTGCCCCACCCGGCAGGCACCCTGAACAGAGGCCTCCGCAGGAAAGCCTCGTGGCAGGCTCTCCACATGCTTTACAGGCGCTGGAACGTAGCATCAGCGCTAAAGAAAAAAAATCGATAAACTAAAAACAGCTAAGCTGTGCAGGGCTGAAGCCGGTCAGCGGAGGCAGTGACTGAACTCTGCATGCTGCCGGAGCTGTCCACAGTTCTTAAAAGGTAAAAAAGACAAGCAACTTACAAAAATACAGCCCTGCCTGTACCCTTTTTTTTTTTTTTTTTTTTTAAGTCAAGGGGAAAAACACTCCCCCTCAAGCCAGAGGGTACTGTTCTACAGTGGACAGCTAGACAATGGGGGAGTGACTGGACCACCAGTATCACCCCAGATGGTCACTGGGAAAAGGGAGCCTAGGATAAAAAAAAAAAGGGGAGGGCAAGTCCCCCCCTTGGCTCCCAGTAGAGTGAAGAGACCGAACTATCTCTGTGAGAAAAAAAAAAAAAGGAGAAAACTTTCAAAGTCCTCTTTTTTTTTTTTTAAAACAAGAATTAATGTTGCTCCGGGCTCCTCCCACTCACGTCCGGCTGGGGCGGGGAGATGGTCCGGTCCCGGAAGAGGGGCCCAGCAGTCTGGTCTCCGGCTCTCCTTGAACGCCGCCGCGGCGATTTTGTTGCTCGCGGCTCCTCCCACTCACGTCCAGCTGGGGTGGGGAGATGGTCCGGTCCCGGGTGCGCACGGCTTTGTCCGGATTAAGACGGACTAGAAGGAGGAAGTCTCTTTGTTCTAGACTCCATAACTGAGAACATAGGAAAACAGGTACCATTAAAGCGTTCTGATTACTGGTTTTGAAATTTGTTTCCCTTAAGAGTTATTATGCCAGCCAAAAGAAAGGGGAAGGTAAGGGTGTTTCCCTCAGAACCCCTGCCTCCCCTCTTACAACTAGAGATAGACCGTTTTATGACACAGTTAAAAAAGGAGGATACCGATGAATCCTTTGGAGGCCTCTTGGAAGGAGAACAAGCGGCCTCCCAGGAAGAGGCTTCCCTTAGTCCTGTCTACCGTCCGTCTCCCTTCCAACGTGGAACAGGCGGAGGAGCTGCAACTTTGTCCACCGAAGAGGTGGAACAAAAGACTGCATCTGAGGGAGCAAGCCCCGCCTTGATATCGGGAGTGAAAGGAGTTGAGGAGATTTCTCCTGTAATAGGGGAACCCTCAACTTCAATTGAAGGTCCACAACAACGATCCCCCCAACCCGAAATATCCGTGGATGTACAGCCATCAATAACTAGGCCCGAGACGGTTACATTGGGAGCTATTTGGGACTTGGTGAGTGGCTTGAATGCCACAGTGAACAGGCTGGAGGGGAAAATTGATAATGTTTCTTCTAATCTACAACAACAGGTTTCCACTATGCAAAATCAAGTAACTGGACTCACTACCAGAGTTGAAGAAATAGAGAGAAATATAGAAGTGGTACAGTCTGTCAATAATATGTTGATTAGAGATCATGTAATTTGTTCCAAGCGCTTAGAATATCTTGAAAATAACGCTAGACACCTAAATGTAAGGATTGTAAATTTCCCCAAAATTATAGGTGAAACTGTATTTGTTTCCCTAAAGAGATTTCTGTCTGAGATACTTGGATTTTCTGAAAATGATATTCCTTCTGTGAACTCATGTTTCTTTGTAAAGAAAAGATCTTCAGATCCGATAGTAACTATTCCAGAAAATCTTACTGGTTTTCTGGAAGATTCAACTTTACAGGTCCTTGAAAGAAACACCTTAATAGTGTCCTTTGTAACTACAGGGGATATTACTAAATTAATGAAGAGTTACTTTCAAAAGTTTCCGATTTCATATATGGGACAAGATGTTAAAATTTTCCCGGATCTTGCACCAATTACTCGTAGTAAACGAAGAGAATTCTTGGTTTTAAAACCCAGAGTTATATCTCTGGGTTTCTCTTTTCTTCTGAAATACCCGTGTAGATGTATAATTAAAAGGGGGAATGAGTCCTTTAGTTTCACTTTGGTGGAACAATTCAGGGGTCCCCAACCACCGGTCCGCGGACCGGGACCGGGCCTTGGGAGTTTTTTGCCGGTCCGCGGCGCCGCCAAACACCGGCAGGTGTGTCGCGCGCTCCCGGTCTCTCCCGCTGCTCTTCCTTCCCTGCTGCCATTGCCGCTGGGCTATTAGCACGTTCAAGCCCAGCGGGAACGGCAGCGGTGCAAAAAAAAAAAAAAAAGCCGTGGCATCCGCGGCTGGCCTTTTCTTCTTCCCGCCCCCCTCCCTCTGACCCGGAACAGGAAGTGATACGTGGTGCGCGGGAAGGAGAAAGAGCCGTGCCGCATGAAAAAAATAGCAGCGGCGACAGCAGCATCGGCCCCCGAGCAATCGAAGCAGCTGATAATAGGGAAAGGAGACAGCAGCGTGAGCCTCCCGCGGCCGATGGGATTCTTCTTTCTTGGCCTGCGGGGGCTGGAGGAGGAGGAGGTGCAGCTACCGTTTGTGCTCGGGGGGGGGGGGGGGGGGGGGAGAGGAAGTGAGTGAGAGAAAGAGAGAGAAGCAGGCAGCCAGCATGTGTGTGATTGACTGGTCAGAGAGCTGATGTGTGTGTGTATGTGAGAGACAATGAAAGTGATTGTTCAGGGAGATGACTGATGTGTATGTGAGAGTGTGAGACATTAGTCAGGGAGGTGACTGATGTGTGTGTGTGAGAGAGAAAAATGAGAAGTCTGGGAATGTGAGAAAGCATGGGCGTAAGAAGCCTGGTGGTGTGGGGGTGAAAGAAAGCATGGGAGTGAGAAACCTGGGTGAGTGTGCATGCATGAGAGAGAGAGACTGCTTGGTAAGGTGACGGTGTGTGTGAGAGAAAAAGACTGGTGTGTGTGAATGTGAGAGCATGTGAGAGAATGTGATTCAGGGAATGAGAAGCCTGTGCACGTGGAGAGTGAGCATGGAAATGAGAGAGACTGGTGTGTGTGTAACAGAGAGAAAGTGATTATGGGAATGAGAAGCCTGTGCATGTGAAGAGAAGTGAGCATGGGAGTGAGAAACCTGGGTGTGTGTGAGACACAGCATAGGAGGGAGAAGCCTGTATATCTGAAAGAGAACATGGGAGTGGGAAGCCTGTGTGTGTGTGTATGCATGAGCGAGATCAGGTGACGTGTGTGTGTGAGAGAGAGAGAGAGAGAGAGAGAGAAATAAAGTGATTATGGGAATGAGAAGCCTGTGCATGTGAAGAGTGAGCATGGGAGTGAGAAACCTGGGTGTGTGTGAGACACATCATGGGAGGGAGAAGCCTGTATATCTGAAAGAGAACATGGGAGTGAGAGACTGGTGAGTGTGTGTGTGTGTGAGAGAGAGAGACAGAGAAAGTGATTATGAGAGTGAGAAACCCATATATGTAAGTAGAACACGGGAGTGGGAAGCCTGTGTGTGTGTATGGCATGAGAGAAACTGTTCAGGAAGGTGACTGGTGTGTGTGTGCCAAAGACTGTTTGGGAGATGATTGGTGTGTGAGAGACAGAAACTGGTCATGGGGGCATGACTGGTATGGTGTGTGTGTGAGAGACAAGGGCACTAAGGAAGAGGACCATAAGTATAGAGCTTAGCTTCTACTGCTGCTTCTGGTGTGTGCCACGGCCTGCAGGGAAGGGGAGTAGGACAGCTGCTGGAGGGGGTAAGTAAAAGTGGCTTTTTAAGTTTATTTTTCTTGACTGCCATTTTAATTGTGTGATGTCTGCTTTTTTGAAATATTTTATTGGTGTTTGGAGAATGTTTAATAGTTTTTATGAGTTTTTAATTGTTTGATATTATTCTGTTCATAGCTGTTTTGAAACATTTATTCTGCTTATTAGTATAGTTTTACAATTATTTCTGTGTGGGGATCTATAGCTGCTTGCTAGTTCTGTTTTCCTAATAAGAGGTGTATTGGTTTTTAGGACCTGATTTAATATTTGTAGTGTTGCCTTTTCATAGATAGGGTTGCTCCTGTTTGCGTGTATTCCATAATACAGGTGTAACTGTGTGCAGATTAGTTTATGTGCATTACTACAGATCCTGGGAGTATGTTAGGTCGGTTCTGTGTCTGTTACTGAGATGAAATATTTTGCTAGCATGTAAGCGTTTGTATCGGTCTTATTTGTTGTGTTTTCTCAAGAGGACATGCATTGGTGGTAAACTGTTGTCTTTTCATAAGTAGGGCTATTGAGCCTGGAAGTTGAAGGAGTTTGAGTTACTGTTACTGAGATGCCACCAGAACATCTTTTTTGTAGGGTGAGTTGTATGGGGAATGTCAGAATTCTGCTTTACATCCATTATTGTGGGTCAGGGGGGTTCCCGTGGATACAAACTGTACTTTTACATCTAGCCCCATGACGATCATGGGTCAGTGTGCCATGCATATGAGAACCTATGGTGAGTTGAGTCACATTCACATTATAAATGTCATAATTAAATGATAAGTGTGCACTAAAATCCAACCCCCTCCATAACCCCGCCGTCATATGACCAAAGCCCCGCCCCTGCCCCACCCTGCCGGGCCATGGAAAAATGGTCTTGCTTGAAGCCAGTCCCTGGTGCAAAAAAGGTTGGGGACCACTGGAACAATTGATTCAATTCATTGTGGCTAGAGAACCAATCACCTCCTCCCCAGTAACAACCTAGGTGTCAGGCAGAATATAATTATAACTGTGAAAGTGTACCTTATCCTTAGTAAAGTATTTTCAGGTTAATTATCTCCATTTATCCTCCCTAATGATTCTCAGATGTAGTATTAATACTCCTGATGAAAAATTCAATTCACAATGATGGTATTTCAACATAAGATTACTTGTTTATCCAGATTGTTATTTCTTTATTTGATTATTTTAGTATGTTGAAATGAGGAAATTGTATTTCAAGTGTTATATTTGAATGTATATTATGTGAAAAAAACAATAAATAAATAAAAAAAAACCAAAAACAAAAACAAACAAGAATTAAATACTTGCTTGATCCAGACCAAAAAGGAAAGAAGATCCCCTTCGGGAAACTATGGGAAGAAAAAGAAGGGGAACCGTTGGTTCAGCTGCCTGCATCTGCTGGAGATAGACCAATACTGAAGGGGTGTAGGGTAGGCTCTGTCCTGATATAGGATACCCTCACAGTTTTGGTCTGTCTCTGAAGGGGTTCAATTTCGTGGCCCCCCGAAGAATGAAACAACTGAAAGTCTTCTGACTAATCATGCCAGCAGTGAAACGCACAGCCATTTTGAACGTACTAATGTTTGCAACGCAAATGACACGTAATGCGTAGTGACGCAGTTGCGCACTAACACGTAACGTAACGTAACTCCATTTTGGAATAATAATTTGTATTGTATTAATACGAATGCCGCTGTAAAATGTCTAACACGTCAATTAAATGACGAAACGATAATATGATCATAAGCTACACCTCCTAGAGGACCACGCTAGCTAATGCTTGTTCAGCAGTTTGTGAATTGTTTGTTCAGCAAAAATCAGAACGCATGTGTGAAAGATAAGAGTTGTAAAGTGCATAAAAGTTTGCTCCCGAGGGGGCGTGGCATGCAGTTGTACTGAGCCTTTGTCTTAGCTGCATCTTGCTGGCAATAAAAGTCTATCTTTACGGATCAGTTGTCTGGGCCTCCTTACTGACTAAAAGAGACGGTTACATTTGGCGAGCCAGCCAGGAGGTACCGGGGACGCTATTTTAGCCCCCCAGTGGGTCCGGTAGGTTGGTGGCGGAGCGATCCCCCATACGCACCTGGTGAGTGGCCACCGCTGAGTTCAGCGATCAGGTTTCTGAGGGGACCGTTCCACAGACATTCTTCTGAGACCTCTGGGCTGGTGATCCGGGAAGAAGGCTTTCGTGACGATCGGAAGAACCCTGCAGGCGAGTATTGTGGGAGAAGTGAAGGATAGCTAAAAGAGTAGCAAATAACCGGTCCATCCCCAAGCGGACCGAGGGGGCTTTGATCACACCCCACGCCGTGGGTTAGTAGGAATCGTATTCCGAAAGCCACGCGCATAAAAAGGAAATTATAAGTAAAGTGTATAATAGCGGGAATAGGTTTCTTGTTGTGTGAAAGAGAGTGAATGGCCTCGCAGTTCTAGTCGGGGCAATTGTGACCCTTTTGTGTCTGGCGGATACGGACCCCTTACCTATCCGTCTTCCCTTCCCTTCTCTGTCTGTGATTCTATCCTAATGGGAGGGGGCTACTCAACTCCGCTAAAAGCTATGACGGAGCACTATAGTGAAGTGTTCGATAAACGTAAATGTACGAAACCCGGAATGATTCAGCGATGCACCCATAGGTGGCCCAGTTTGTGTGTAAATTGGCCTCCGGCAGGAACTTTCAATTTCCAAACGGCCACAAGGGTCCTGAATATAGCCCTGAAACAGGGGGATACGGGTTGCCCTGAGGATTTACCGTACATAACTGCTTGGCTTGCAGTCATTGAGAATCCTCCGTCATGGGCAAAGAAGTTAGTGGAGGGAGCCGCCCTCGTAATGGTGGCGCAAGTGAACAAAATGGGAGACCGGAAGTCCCCAAACCGGAAGAGAAAGGGAAGGGCAGCCATCTTGGGAATACAAGACCATGCGTCAGCTGCGGCGGCCATGTTTGTAGTGCAAGGGAATGCAAGGACTCAAGAAAAAAAAATTAAACCCCTGCCGTCCGCAGTACTGTCTGACGCAGAACATCTTCTGCCGCCACCGTATGTCCCTAGCTACCCTCCAGCGTACAATGCGCCACCAGGTCCCTCAGCCCCCGCCAATGCCCAAGCTGATCCTGAACTAGTGCCGATTCCCGAAGCACGGCTTGAAGCGGCAGCGGCAAAAGTTGAAGACGGCGGCGAATCGTCCGTGGCAGGCGGTACTCGCAGTAAAACCCAAGCCGCAAGCTTGCAGCTACCAATTAGGGAAACGACCACCGTAGTTCCCGTGGTCCCGACTGAAGAAAACGAATATCATACTACGCAAACAATAAAGTTATTTACCTACATACCTTTTACTTCCAGTGATCTTTTTAACTGGAAACAGCTTGGCCCCTCTTACGCTGATAAACCAGATCAGATGATAGATTTTTTAAGGGGAATTTTTGCAGCCCATAACCCCAACTGGGCTGACATTCGGCATCTAGCCTCCATTCTTTTTACCACTGAAGAGCACCGACAAATACAATTAAATCTGGAAGAGGCAGCTCGATTAGGAGCTGGGGCAGACGGTAATCCTGATGAAGTAGTAAGAGCACAAGCCCCGGTTGCCGATCCCAACTGGGATTTCCAGACCGCAGCAGGGCGCGAGCGCATTGCTGCATACCAAATCGCCTTTCTTGAAGCTTTAAAGAAAGGAAAGAAGAAAGTTGTGAACATGGGAAAGATCCAAGACGTGGTGCAACGGAGAGACGAGACCCCCGGAATCTTTTTGGAGCGATTGATGGACGCATATCGGCAATACAGTCCGTTTGATCCAGAGGACCCCAAAAGTCAGTCCGTCATAGTGATGAGTTTCGTCGGACAGTCTTATCCCAATATCCGCCGGAAGTTACAGAAGTCAGAAGGATTCGAGGGAATGACTATTAGCCAATTAAAAGCCATGGCCGACAAACTCTATGTAAACCGAGAGCCGGACGGAGAAAAGAAGGAAAAGAAAGAAAGTAGAAAGTTAAGAGAAAGTGTTAGTCTGTTAGCCGCAGCGCTGGAAGAAACTAATTTCGGGAACTCGTCCAGGCACTACCAAGGATATCCTGGACCGAGAGGAAGGGGCAGGTCGCCCT
Organism: Rhinatrema bivittatum; assembly: GCF_901001135.1. NCBI lineage: Eukaryota > Metazoa > Chordata > Amphibia > Gymnophiona > Rhinatrematidae > Rhinatrema > Rhinatrema bivittatum. The sequence continues at coordinate 248,079,474 of NC_042622.1, read as the reverse complement.
CGAGGGGGCCGCCCAGAGGACGAGCAAGTAGAGGAGGATCGTTCAGAGGTGGAAGGATGCCGTTGGGGGCCAATCAATGTGCATTCTGCAGACAAGAAGGACACTGGAAGTCTGAATGCCCGGAGTCCCTGCAAATGAAGCAGGAAGGATATACTCCGTCCAAACCAAAAGAAGCTGAATGGCAGATGGCCGTAGGGGAAACTTCTGGCGAAGACAGTGAAACATGACTAGACAGGGGAAATCTTCCCCTGGATCCCTTAGTAGAAATCAAAGTAGGGACTGAGACGTTTAAAGGATTGTTAGACACCGGGGCACAAAGATCAGTCATGACTACCGCTATCACCACGCCCACTTCAAAAAATATTTCCATCGTAGGAGCCTCTGGAAAGCCACTCATCGCTCCTTTTCTCCAAAAACGACAGGTTCGAGTAGGGGGACAATTAGTATCCCATCAGTTCCTCTATGTCCCCGGATGCCCAGTCCCACTCATAGGGAGAGACCTTCTTTGCAAATTAAGAGCCAATTTACAATTCGAATCTACTGGAGAAATCAAAGCCTCCTTCGCTGATAACCCAGTCTCTCTCATTTGCCCGCTCCAAGAAGAATGGAGATTACATCTTCCTGTAGTTGAGCACATCATTACGCACCGCTATGGAGAGAACACCATCCTTAACGAAAAGCGCAGACAGCTGATGGATAGTGTACCTAAAGTGTGGGCCGAACAAAACCCAGGAGGAATAGCCATCAATGCTACCCCTATTTGGATCGAGATGAAACAGAATGCACAGGTGATCAATCAACCTCAATACCCCATTCCATATATGGCCAGGCAAGGAATCCAGATACATCTGCAGAGACTGTACGATTTGGGCATTCTCCGACGCATCCGATCTGCTTGGAACACCCCTTTGTTGCCCGTAAAGAAACCTGGATCTGATGATTATCGACCAGTACAAGACCTGAGGAAAGTGAATAGTCAAGTAGAGGATCTAGTAGCCCTCGTGCCAAATCCATATTCAATCCTAGCCCAAGTCTCCCCTGCATCAAAGTGGTACAGTGTCATTGATCTCAAAGATGCCTTCTTCTCCGTCCCGGTGGCGGAGGAGTGTCAAAAGATTTTCGCTTTCACATGGGAAAATGCACCTACTGGAATAAAGCAGCAGTACACATGGACTCGTTTGCCTCAAGGGTTTAGGCACTCACCTACGCTGTTCGGTGAGCAACTGGCAAAAGACTTGAAGATGTACCAAGTCATGTATGGGCCAGTAATACAATACGTGGATGATCTTCTGTTGTTTCGAGAGACGTATCTCGAATGTGCAGTATCCACTCTTCAGCTGCTAAAGACGTTGTACTCAAAAGGATATCGTGCAAGTAAAAAGAAAGCGCAAATCTGTGAGTTGGAAGTAGAGTATTTAGGCTTCCAGATCCGTGGAGGAACCCGTTGTCTGGGAATTTCTCGCACCAGTTCGATAAGAGGTCAACCTGTACCCACTTGCAAGAAAGAACTCCGAGCGTTCCTTGGAGCTGCAGGATACTGTAGACTGTGGATTGCTAACTATGCAGTTATTGCTCAACCCCTGTACGACAAATTGCGGGGTAAAGAAACTGAGTCCCAACCTTTTCAGTGGGAAGGACATGAACTAGCAAGCTTACGTCAATTAAAAGAAGCCTTAATTGAACCACCTGCTCTAGGATTGCCAGATGTAATGAAACCATTCCATCTATTCGTCGATGAAAAAAAGGGAATGGCCATTGGGGTATTGACTCAAACTTTAGGCTCATGGGAGTGACCTGTTGCATATCTCTCAAAAGGAATGGACAATGTAGCAAAAGGATGGCCTGGGTGTCTTCGAAGCATCGCGGCTGCATGTTTACTCATTCCAGAAGCAGTCAAATTAACTTTTGGTCAAACTCTGAACGTAACAACTCCCCATACCATTCAAGGACTGCTAGAGACTCATGGGCCAAAATGGATGACTAATTCACGTCTCGTAAAGTATCAAGCTTTGTTATGTGAAACTCCAGAAATTCAAATACAGGACAGTAAAAATCTGAATCCTGCAACTTTACTCCCAACTCCCACTTCAGTCACTCATAAGTGTGAGGAAATCATGGCTATAGTACATTCCAGCCGACCCGATCTACACGATCAACCTTGGCAGGGAGCCTGGACTTTGTTCACTGATGGAAGTAGCCAGGTTCTAAATGGTGCCCGGGTCGCTGGATATGCTGTGGTCTCCGAGGACGACATTATCGAAGCAGAGCCCCTACCCCAGGGGACGTCAGCGCAAAAAGCAGAACTCATTGCGCTCACCAGGGCTCTACAGTTGGCAGAGGGAAAAACTGTCAACATTTATACTGACTCAAAGTACGCTTTCCTTACTATCCAAGTACATGGAGCCTTATACAAGGAACGCGGATTCCTAACTGCTGAAGGGAAACAACTAGCTAATGCATCTGAAATACATCAATTGCTAGATGCCGTGTGGGCACCAAAGAAAGTAGCTGTCATGCATTGTAAAGCCCACACCGGGAAATCAGATCCCATCGCCAAAGGAAACTAATGGGCAGATAAGACAGCAAAAGAAGTAGCACGTGCACGTCGATTACACACCTCAACTAAAACTTGCCCACTTCTGCAATTTCCGGTTGAAATCCCTGTCTATTCGGCAGAAGAAAATGACTGGGCACAAACTGAACAATTCCGCCAGCAGGATGGTTGGTGGATTGTGCAAGGAGATCGGGTGTGGATACCCGACGCACTGGCTTGGACCATCGTCAAAGAAGCCCACAATAAAACTCATCTTGGTCGCGATGCATTAGCAACTCTATTGGCAAAAACTTACTACATTAACAGACTCATACAGCTAACTAAATATGCTGTCAATCAATGTGTCACCTGTGCAAGAAACAATCCAAGAAATGGACCTGGTCCAGCCCCTGGACATATACTACGAGGGACTACTCCGTTCCAAGTTTGCCAAATCGACTTCACCCACATGACTCCTTCAAAAGGATACAAAGCAATGCTGGTAGCTGTCTGTACTTATACTGGATGGATCGAAGCCGTACCTACGCGAACTGAGACTGCCAAGGAGGTAGTGTCTTTGCTTCTCCATAAAATCTTGCCACGATACGGATTACCACGACAAGTAAATTCAGACAACGGACCAGCCTTCACCAGTGAAGTCACACGACGACTGAGTCAAATTTTGGGTGTCCGATGGCACCTGCACTGCGCTTGGAGACCTCAGAGTAGCGGAGCAGTTGAACGAGCTAACAGGACTTTAAAGAATCAGTTAGCTAAATTGTGTCAAGAAACAAAAACTAAATGGCCAGACATCCTGCCATTAGCTTTACTACATGTTCGATGCACTCCAAGAAAGTCTGGTCTAACACCTTATGAAATGATGTATGCAAGACCTCCACCCCTTCCATCTTTTCCTGAATCATTGCAGATACAAGGGGAGATGTCTCTCAGTAACCAACTCAAAGGACTATATAACACAGTCAATGCAATTCAAAATTACACCTGTGACACTGAGCCATTAGTCCTGCTAACCCCGATCCACCCATTCCAGGTTGGGAATTCTGTGTGGATCAAAGATTGGGATGAGTCTGATTTCCTCCAACCCCGATGGAAAGGACCGTACACTGTGTTACTGACCACTCCAACAGCAGTTAAAGTCTTTGGATGCCCTTCATGGATTCATTGGTCACGAATTAAACCAGCTGCATCCAGTTGGCAAGTCTCCAGGATTGGGGACCACAAGTTAAGATTCACCCAAGGCAGGCACAATGCTAGTCCTGAGCAAAAGACCTCAGTAACTTCTAAACAATATTAACGTGTCCATTTCTTTCCTTCCTTTCAGACTCCATAACTTATGACTGCAACTGTCTACATCATACAGCAATGTCACAGATACCGACTTCAAAGATCTACGCGGCAACTACCTTCTACAGGAAATTGTCAATCAGCCTACAAATTTCTTTACTACTCTTCTGTACTGACTACTACCTCTCTTTTCCTGCCTCTGAGCAAAAATTGTACAGAATGCATCAAGCTAATCCGCACTACAACTCAAGATGGATTCCAAGTTGTATCAACAATCATCCACCAATCTCAACCTCCTACGTCCTGTGCCACACTACCTGCTTGTGCCTTGAATACTACTCAAGGCTATCAATCTTTCCATCGATGTCTAGAGGGTAGCAAAATCATTTGTCATACCCCAACTACTCCTAAGTACTACAATGTTACCCTCACTGCTGGATTACCAAAAAGCTACACATCAAGTATTATCCCCGAAGGAAAAGGTATCTTGTACTACATCAACTCGACCAAAGTCCTTATGGGAGGAGAGTCTACCGTCACAATAACCTTCGATGCCTGTGAGGCCATTGATAAACACCCAAATGCACTCCATTGTGGGTCTCAAGCCTGGAAAAAATCCTATGTGTACAATCACAAATACCTTAGTCCATACAATCGAGCCGCCAATCCATCCAGTTGGATACCATGTGGAGGGGACCTGACCCTGTCAGGATGGGCTCTAGTCTGCGACTATACTGGAGGAGGTTACCATGGCTGCCACGGCATAGGCCGGCTAACTGAAGTAACTGGTAACACTGTGTCTATACAATGGCCTATAAGAAGTGAAGGATTCCCCTGGCAAGATACTTGGGGATTTGGTATCGATGGAACTGGAAAAGACCCCATGACCTACATTACTATCACGCAGCGGAGAGACAAACCTCGTCCAATTATTCACCAGACCACTGTAGTGGGCTACCAGTCTTTCTTCGATGAAATATCTCATGTGACTGAGGAATTGAAGAAACATACAATTTCTCAGCAAGCAAAGAACATGTTCGTTAATTTGGCTGAGAATATTGCTCTCTCTCTGGAAGTCAAGAACTGTTTTGTATGTGGAGGAACAAATACAGGAGAGCAATGGCCTTGGGAAGCCAAAGAAACATTTCAATCTGATCTTAATACATTGAACACAACTGTTACTTACAACCGTAAAACTCATCCATATGAGTGGGCCCTCCAGACTGATGTGATTGGCAGACAATGTATATCTCGACAACGTTCGCGTATCTATACCATACCTGTTGGAAACTCTCCATGTACTGGAGTTCTCACAGCCAATCTAACTAACCATACATGGTGGCAGACGGAAAATTCCACCATGCCTGCTCCCATCTGGACTGAATCAACTTTAAACAAGACATGGACTGCTGCAGGCGTACCCACCACCATCTTCACTGCCCCAGATGGCTACTATTTTGTATGTGGGCGAAGAGCCTATGAACAGTTACCCACACACTGGTACGGAACCTGTTTCTTGGCTACTATACGACCCAGTTTCTTCTTACTTCCAATCACTGCTGGAGAAACCCTAGGAGTACCAGTATACAGTCCCATGCGACCAAACAAACGTCGCAGAAATTCCAAAGTAACCATTGGAGACTGGAAAGATCAGGAGTGGCCTCCTGAAAGAATTGTACAATATTATGGCCAAGCAACGTGGGCTGAGGATGGTTCTTATGGGTATAGAACCCCTATTTACATGCTCAATCGTATTATCAGACTACAAGCTGTATTAGAACTCCTAACAAATGATTCTGCCTTGGCTCTCAACATCCTCGCCAAGCAGAACACAAAAATTATCACCGCTGTTTACCAAAATCGATTGGCTTTGGATTACCTCCTAGCACAGGAAGGAGGTGTATGTGGAAAATTTAATCTTTCTAATTGCTGTTTACAGGTCGATGACAAGAGTAAGGTCATTGAAGAGATCACTGATCGAATGATCCGACTGGCACATGTTCCAGTACAGACGTGGTCTGGGATTCTTGATTGGACAGCCTCCTTACCCAACTGGCTTACCTCCATCCCAGGACTTAAGGAACTCTTCCTTCCCTTCCTATTTCTTATTTTAACTTGTATTCTATTTCCTCTGTGTCTACCTCTTATTTTCAGGAATCTCCGATCCATGATTGAAAATATTGCTGATCGACGAGCGGCTGCCCACGTCATGATGATTAATAAGTATGTGTCTGTTTCCACATTCCCTTCATACGATTCATCTGACTACGACACTACCGATGATTCAGATATTCCTGATGTTGATTCTGATCATGAGTACCTAACCACTAACTTATAATTTGCATAACTTCTGAGTAACTAACATTACTGAGCCACTTTGTTCGCTGTGGTAAGTCGGGCTACAAAGGGGGGTGACACCAATAGGGTCCACCCGTCTCAAACCCGTGAAGCAACCAACGACACAGCAACACATTAGGGCTCAAATCTAATGACACTGGTATTAATTCTTGTTTGTCATTTCAGTTACTACCCAGACGATGAAGTGTGATACTTCTGCCTTCTACCCGAAGTTGAAGTATCAAAGGGGGGAATGAAGGGGTTCAATTTCGTGGCCCCCCGAAGAATGAAACAACTGAAAGTCTTCCGACTAATCATGCCAGCAGTGAAACGCACAGCCATTTTGAACGTACTAATGTTTGCAACGCAAATGACACGTAATGCGTAGTGACGCAGTTGCGCACTAACACGTAACGTAACGTAACTCCATTTTGGAATAATAATTTGTATTGTATTAATACGAATGCCGCTGTAAAATGTCTAACACGTCAATTAAATGACGAAACGATAATATGATCATAAGCTACACCTCCTAGAGGACCACGCTAGCTAATGCTTGTTCAGCAGTTTGTGAATTGTTTGTTCAGCAAAAATCAGAACGCATGTGTGAAAGATAAGAGTTGTAAAGTGCATAAAAGTTTGCTCCCGAGGGGGCGTGGCATGCAGTTGTACTGAGCCTTTGTCTTAGCTGCATCTTGCTGGCAATAAAAGTCTATCTTTACGGATCAGTTGACTGGGCCTCCTTACTGACTAAAAGAGACGGTTACATCTCCATCTGCTGGACAGGAGGCTCAACTCACGGTCTGGACTGATCCGGGTACGTACAGGGAACTGGGTGCTACCCTCAAGAGCCCTTTCTGCCTTTCACCTGATAGAGTGTACTCAGACTCTTTGATCCCTTCGATCACCATCCACGGGTGGTCTTCCTTCAACCGGGGTGGACCCTCGAAGTTGGTCTTGCGATATTCTAGGACGTAGTGATCAATTTTATTGTCCTCATCGGGCATTCTCCAGACCAGCGTCACACAGTTATCGGCCACCAGGGATTCAGATGCATCAATTTCTGGGGCACTGGGAACTGGAGAGGGAGAGAAGAGTCATGGAACGAGAGCTATTGTAAGCAGTATCAAAGCAGCTATCACTGAGATGGCTATCATAATAGCCACATCCTGAGCAAGGCTTAAGTAAGTCATATCACACTCATATAATCCTGTCCACGGAAACCTTTAAGATAATAATCAGTCCCGAGAAAGGCTACCCTGTACAAGACACCAAAGAACAGACGTAGAAATGTCACCCAGGATTGGAGAATATTTGGTCAAGTTTTTGGTTCTTCTTTTAGACATATGCCCCATGGTCTGTTCTGCTTCTCATTCCCAACGCGTACGCACACCCCCACCCCCACACACTCTCCCTCAACAGCTTTGTGTGTGTCAGACCTGGCAGAAATTTTAGGGCCTGGAGTTGCCGCCGCTCCTGGGCAAAGTCTACCATCAGGTGAGTCATGTTATCGCTGACCTTGGCCTTGAGTGAAAGCCGGAATGCAGAGGCCATTGTGACACTGCAGAGAGAAGTTGGGGGCGGGGGGAGGAGACACAAAAGGTGGCAGGAGTCAAATAAGAAGGGATTTCCCTTTCTAACTGAATTGTAGACAGAAAGATGCCCTCCACTGGAAGCCCCCGTCCTGAGGTACAACATCAACAAGATGGCGCATAAAGGAGTTTCTGTTCCTCTAACCAGACCCAGAACATGCTCAAGGGATTTCCCCACGGGCCTAGGTAGATGCCCTCCATATTTCCCACCCCGCACAGACAGAGCATAAGGACATTTTTTAAAGAAATTCAGAAAACATGGAGGCTGGCCTTGGCATTCCTAGAAATGATCTGCTAGAGCTGATGTCTGGTTGGTGAGCAGCTGCCTGGCTTGGAAAACACCATGTGAAGGCTTGGTTGTGAAAATTTAATAAAGAAGCACTTTAAAAAATAAAAGACATTTTAAGGAGACAAACCAAACACAGACCAGGGGATGGAAAGGAAATGGTGGGATCAGCTAACACCTGAAGTCCAGGAAATGAGAGGCTCTTTCCAGCACCGCTCCCCAGAAAAGGTGCACAGGTGGAGGCAGAGAAGAGAGGGGGAAAAAACCAACAAAAAAACAAAGCAGACATGAAAGCGCAAGACAGAAAGAGGCGAGCGTGGCAAGACAAAGAAGAGAGCAAGACAGTGTGAGTTTTGCTTTAGAACTTATTTCAGTTTAATTCTAATGCTTAATGTTAGCATAACTTTGCCAATCTTTTAATATTATCATTTTTTTTTAGCACAGTCAGATTACATGGTGGCTGTTATGGTAATCAGGGAGATTCCCAAGGGCCGACATCCTATTGTAGAACCAGAGCTGGGTCCGTCCCCTTCCTCAAAAGCTCTGGCTTGGCAGGTTGGATCCCAAGCTAGACACAAATCCCTGGTTGTGTAAATACCCATCTCCCCCAATTTGGAGAGCTCAGAGCCCCGAGGAAATGGGTTCAGGCAGGAGGCTGAAAAGCCAAGAAGCAACAGCCGCACATCCTGGGGCTTGCTTCTTGCCGGGCTGAGCCCAAGATGCTGCAAATTGTGACGGGCCGTATCGGTCGCTGCTGTCCTTATACAGCTTTTTGCAAATTAAAAGAAAAGAGTGACCAGATTCCAGTACCAATCTACAGCAGCCGTTCAGTTTGGCAAACTTCTGAATTTGTTTTAGTTGACTAAAACTTTGCTGCTGGGGCTTAAGTGGCACAAAGAAAACCAAAACTGGAGGAATGTGGGCGGGGAGGGGGGTTATCAAGAAAATATAAATAAGGGGAGAGGCACAGCTCGTTCCCCCTGTCCTCTAGATTACGGAGCTTGAGAGTTTTTCCTGGTGCCCAGGGGAAGTGGAGGGAGACTACGGTAGCACTATGAGGAGGAGGAGCAGGGGAGCTCAGGGGAGGTGGAGTGTGACACACAGCACTATGTTAGCATTATGAAAATGGGGAGGCAGAAAGTGAGCCACTGCCACCTGTTAATACTATGGTAACGGAGCACTCACGAGCAGAATGAGGTTACTATGGGATGACAGATGAGATGAGGAGGAGGAGGAGGTTGGTACTGTACCTATCTTTGATCTGTTTGGCGGCCTTCGAAGCACAACAAGAGAGAGAGAGAGAGAGAGAGAAAAGGGGAAGACAATAAGACAAGACAAGGAAGCTGCAAGCAAAGCTTCAGTTATCCTTCTGGAAATCCAGCCCAGTTTTTTCCCCCCAGTACGTGGGCACAAGGCCTCCGACCCTTGTTTAACTCCACCCCGCCTCCTACCATCCAACCTGCAGCAATGGAAGGAGTCACATCTTAAAATATTAAATGGATGCATTTTCCAGATCAGCACAGTGGGAAAAACTAAGATATTTTCTATTTTTGAGGGATGAGGTGGGGAGAGGTCCCATCTGATCTTAGCCTTTGCCTCCTCCCCCTTCACCCCTACTATTTTGTCTCTAACAACCTGGTATGCAGCAAAGGCCCAAGATGCCCAGAACATCGTTACCAAACATATCAGGAAATTCTGTTTTGTTCCCCAGCCGTTTCCTCCTGCTTCTTTAGGTGGTGCTTCCAACTCAGATGGAACCAAGCTCAGATTGGGTGCTATAAGCATTCATTCACAACTACCTGGGGTCTTTATCCCCTCCTGACCTACTTTTGTTCCATCACTGCAGAGCCCTAATTTGGTCACTAAGTGCTGCCAGTATGCAACGACTGGGACACCCTCACCCACCAGGAGCTACGAGATCTGTCTCCACAGCATCCCTGGCTGGTCCGGGGAGTGGAAGGTCCTGAGCCGAGAATTGAACCCAGCTCCCTCCTCATGGCAGCAAGAGCCTGGAAATCTGAGAGGGTGGTGGGTATCTGAAATCCCCCACCAGCAGAGATGGTGCTGAGTGAAGCATGCCAGGGACACAGAGGGAGGTGGAAAGGAGGAGGGAGGAAGGGAGGAAAGTGGCCGGGATGGACTGGAGGCTGCCATGACACCATAGGCAGGGCTGGGGAACTGGGTGAGCTGAGAAGTCACAGTTGCTGACAAGGGCCATGTTACTTCTCAGCAACCATGTGTACTTCACTGGCAGAGGGGAATCTGTCTTCTCAGAGGCTGAAATGTCACCCTTACTTCTTCACCGTCGGCTGCTGCTCACCTCCATCCTTGTGGGATTTCATCGGGATATTACCAGCACGAATCTTTAAGGGTGACCTTTTCACAGGGCCATGCTGGCTTGACATGAGGGACTTCGGGCACCTTGCTTTTATTCCTTGATATAATCTCCCCCACATCCCTTCCGAATGTAACTTCACCTCTCTGTCCCCAGGGGCTTTCTGGCCTACCAGTAGGTACTCTCTCTCCTGGTTAATGCAGGCATTTCTCACGTCTTACCCCTGAGGGCTGAGGAAGTACTGCAGAGAGGGGCTCTGCTTTACCTGAGAAAAGCTGTCGCTCTCAGCCACCTCCAGCGTCTGATTGGCCATTTCCAGCAACTCCTCGGAACTTTCCAGGGCCTTGGTACAGGCTGCCAGCTGGTTCTATCCAAGAGTCAGAAAGAGAGAGAAAAAAATCAGTTGTAAAGAAAGAATCACAATGAACCCATCAACAGGCCTCAGCCTCTGCTTCCCTCCATGGATTTACATCTGACCTCACAGACTTAACTCCAACTCATCTCCCTCCATATCTGTCTGGCTTTTACTGGCCCTGAAAATCACTATTAGTTTTACTGTCAGGAAGAAAGGGGAGGAGGGAGCAGGGAGATTGTGGAGGAGGGAGATAACTGAGCAAGGATCTGCTCCTACCTGTAGCTCGTAGGTCCTGCTCGCTCGCTCCTGTTTGATCTTCATCACCATCCCTTCCTTCAGCTCATCCAGAATGCTGTAAAGTGACTGGAACTCTGCCTCCAGATCCTGCTGCACCTTGATGGAGTTCTCCTGAGGTCAGAGAGGCAGCAGCAACAGCAGATGAAATCCTATCCACCAGATCCACGCAAAGACAGGAGGACAGGGCCCTAAGCCAGTTCTTACCGGTGCCAAATGGGTAATGGTTATAAAACTGCTGGCAGCTTGGTAACAAAACCTAACAGTAGTACATTCACAAAGCTAATTATGCAAATATACATCTGCAGGACATTCTTTGTAGACTCCTGGGCACCTGGATGGACAGTATCCTATCCATACAATTAGTGTGTAACCTCTATGGCTCCCTGCTCAGAATCTCACGCATGTAAACGGTTCTCATCACATGGAGCTCTAAGAGAATGGGGAAGAGGGAAAGGAAAGAGAAGGAGAGAAAGGAGAGGCAACAGTGGGGGCAAAGGGCAGACAAGGCACTGATTCTTCATTCCAGTTCTCAGGGCCCTCAAACACCTCTGGATTTCAGGGTAGCAAAAGTATGCAAAACGAACCTACTTCTCAGAATCAATGTTTGCAGATCTCTCTCATGCATATCCATCATGAATTGCCTAAAAGCCAGACCTGACTGGGGTCTACAAAGATTGGTGTTGGGTATCCCAGAACTAGAGGGTAGCAATGGAAGGGAGAGAGGAAGTTGGGATGAGAAAAGCAGGACAGAAAGAAAAAAACCAAACAACCCAGAAGGTGGACCTGAAGAAAGGTAGAGGAATACAAACAGAGGAGAGCAGTGGGGACAAGGAAGAGAATGGGTGCACTGTGAGAAGAACAGTGACATGCATGCTCCACCCTTACCTCTACATTCTGCAGCATCTGCTTCAGGGTATAAATAAAATTCTGGATTTCCTCATTCTTAACAGCCAAGGTAGTTATGATCTTCTTTAGAGACTCCTATTTCAAAAGTTAAAGGAAGAAAAGGAAAAAAATAACACCACCACCTCAAGAGATGACAGTACCTGGAAATCCAGCCTAGCGACCTCACTGCGACTTTTCACCTCTCTATCACAGAGCTAATTTTGTCTATCACATGCTCAGAGTAAGAAAGCCACTGGATTTTGTAGCTTTGGACATTCTCACCAGAAGCAAAATGTTCTCACTGGAGCCCCCTGGCCTCACATGCACAAGTTTCTCTGTGAACAGCACAATGGTAAACCTCAAGCTGCATCACACAGCAACTTCCCCAGTGACTGCATGAAAAGAAAGGACAAAAGGCTGCCAGGAAAACCTGAGAGCTCCACCAAAGCTCTGCTGAGGCACATTAAGGCTGTGCATTTGTTTAAAAACGAATTGTAATCTGAACCGAAAATGGGCATTTTTGTTTTGTTTCATTAACTCTGAAATGAACTGAAAATGGCCCCTGAAATCACCAAAACAATTTATGAAACAAATCAAAATGAAAATTTTTGGCCGCCATGCACATCACTATGGAGTCAGAGCAGATGTGTCCAGGGGTAAGCTTTTCTTGAGAGCATGGGTTACATTTTAAGACTGGAGCCAAAAAGGCCAAAGCAAGGGGGCAAACAGAGGGTCATCCGATTTTCTGCATTTCTCTGCTTACCCCTTGCTCCTGCCCTGTATTCATTTACAATACCTCTTGAGATACCCAATAAGTTTGGCTGTTCACAAAATGGTCTGAGTTTTGCCTCTTTTGATCTTTAAGGGATCTGGACAATCAGTGAAAAGTTCAAGATGACCCCACTGCAAGGGGGCAGAGCGGTGGGCAAATAAAAGAGATCGCATCATCTGACCATCTGAAAAGGAAGGAAATTGGCTCGAGGCCTCAAAAGGTCAGAAATTCTTCAGGTGTTCAAGATAAGAGTTGACAGGTGGCCTAAACAGAGGCTGAGGCAATGCAAAGCAAGCATTATTTATTTATTTATTTATTTAACAGCTTTTAATATACCGGTGTTCGTGCGAGCACATCACGCTGGTTTACAATAAACTTGAGAAAGGAGGAAAGTTACAAAAAACAGGGAGCGGGTGATGGAGCAGGCTCGAAAAAAGGAGGGGAGGGGGAGAAGGGGAGAAAGTAAAGGAGGAAGGGATAGCAGCTGAGAAAGCACAGGAACTGAGAGGTAATTACAAGAGATTAATTGGAGGTTTAACGTGGGTTAAAACATAGTAGGTTGGTTACATAGTAGCTTAATTTATGCAACCTGCGCGCATAGTAGCTTATTTTGTGCAACCTGCGCGCACCGAGCCCAGCGCATGCTGCCTGTTCCCTCCGAGGCCGCTCCGATTTCGGAGCGGCCTCGGAGGGAACTTTCCTTCGCCCTCCCCCCACCTTCCCCTCCCTTCCCCTTATTACATAGAAAAGATTCTTTACCCACTGTGCAGCACATGATATTTCTAAAGTGTGGCACGCAGGAAGCAATACTCACCCTGCAAGAATGAAAACTCTAACTTTTACGGTCTTTTCTATTTCTTTCCGCTGGACACAGCTGCGTTTACACATGTCATTCTTTGCATGAGACTTCAGTGTGTCTCGGCCAGGGCCAACACAATCGGACATGACATACAGAAACACATCACAATGCTTTCTAGACATGCTGGACCTCCCCAAGGGTTCAGGAAAACAGCTACAAAAAAACCCTCTGGAAACTACTATATAGAAGTTAAGGGGTAAATTTGCAGCAGGCCACTAGGTGGATTATCACACAGAAGCTCCCCAGATAGTTTCTGTTTGAAAATCTGTGTAATGTTAACGTGGATACTTACACTTATCCAGGCTATTTCTGGGGATGGACCTATCCCGCAAAAGATGATGCACAAATATTTGAAAATTCAAACTACGCACATCGGTTTTTTCCCCCAATCTAAAAACATCAGCCAGGAATGACATTTTTTTCCGCAATAAAAAAAAGAAACAGATAATGGAATATATGTACAATTTGTATTTATTTGTTTGTTTTTAAATGTGTATCCCGCACTATTGTAATTCTAAGCAGGAATACTTTTCAGTTGAGACAGCATGTGGTATTTTGCACTGGATGTGTAACCTCTACACAGCAGATGGTAACCACCATTTTTGTGCGTTAAAAATAAAAACTTCTGAGCAAAAAGATTCCCCCAGAGAATCATATCAAGTAGAACAGGTGTCCATGCTCAATGTCCTCCAAATCGAACACAATTTTGCACGGATGTTCTCTAGGGTCTCAAACAAAAGTGTACTAAACTTTTCACCTGGATCTCCATTGGTTGGAGAGCTAGAGGCAGTTGAATGGAGGTCACCTCTGAGTACCATGCTCTACGCAAACTAACATGGTCATTTTGTCCAGGTGCTGCAGCCTGACAACACCTCTCAGGGGCCTGAAATTTTGTGGATTATTACAACCCCTGGTCATAAATCACAGTGCAAAGTTTGGAACATAACGTGAGCTTGCCTCCCTTATTATGGGCCAGCAAAGTATGTGAAAAATTTTACAATAGAAATATAGGGGCAGATTTTAAATACTTGCGCGAGCGCATACTTTTGTTCGCGCAGCAGGCACGAACAAAAGCACCCTGGATTTTATAAGATACACACGTAGCCGCGCGTATCTTATAAAATCCGGGGTCGGCGCGAGCAAGGGGGTGCACATTTGTGCAACCTGCGCGCGCCGAGCCCAGCACCTGCTGCCTGTTCCCTCCGAGGCCGCTCCGATTTCGGAGCGGCCTCGGAGGGAACTTTCCTTCGCCCTCCCCCCACCTTCCCCTCCCTTCCCCTACCTAACCCCAACCCCCCGGCCCTATCTAACCCCCCCCCCTTTACCTTTGTCGGCAAAGGTGCGCGCGTCGGCCGGCTGCCCCGCTCCGTGGTCCAGTCCGTGGTCCAGTTCTGGAGGCCGCGGCCACGCCCCCAGAACGCCCCCGGGCTGAAACCACGCCCATATCACCGCCCCCAAAATGCCTCGCCCCCTAAACGCCGCATCATCCCGCCACGCCTCCGCCACCCCCCCCGACTGGAAGCCCCGGGACTTACGTGCGTCCCGGGGCTCTGCGCGCGCCGGCGGCCTATGCAAAATAGGCGCGCCGGGGTTTTAAAATCCGCCCCATAATGCTCCTAACCCAGGGGTCCCCAACCACCGTTCCGCGGACCAGGACCGGGCCGTTGGGGGTTTTTTGCTGGTCTTCGCCACCGCCGCAGACCAGCACTAAACACTGACTGTGTGCTCTGCTCTATGGCGGCTCAGAGCACACTTTGTGGGGTGGATGCTGCTGAGCAGTGAACTACTTCTGTGCTGTGTGCCGGATACACACAGCAAGAAGATCAGCAGGGCCGTTTTGGAGCTCACGTCACCACGGTCCGAAGAAAAAGGTCGCGTCTAAACGTGCAGGTGCTCCTCCTCCTTCCTGCCCACACGGCCCCGGAAGAAAAACGTTGCCGGAGCCGTGAGGGCAGGAAGGAGGAGGAGCATCAGCCGCATGCAGAAGAGGAGCAGCGCGGCCCGAGAAGACCAGGGCTGCTGCTGAGCCCATCCTGTGGCACCCGTAAAGAAGAGGCCCAGAGGTGAGAGAGCGGCTGAGTGTGTATGTGTGCGTGTATGAGATGAGTTGAGAGATTGTGTGTGAGAGTGAGTTGAGAGACTGTGTGTGGGAGTGAGGACCTGAATGTTTGCAGAGAAAGCATGTGAGAGCCTCTGTGTGTGTGAGTGAGACAGCATGTGACAGTGAGAGCCTGTGCTTGAGCAAGACAGCATGTGGGAGTGAGAGAGAGCCTGTGTGTGTGAGAGTCAGACAGCATGTGCCAGTTAGAGACTGTGTGTATGAATGACTGTATGAGAGAGAGCATGTGAGAGAGAGAGAGAGAGAATGTGAGAATGGAGAACCTGACTGTGTGTTTGAGGGAAGAAGACAGATGGAGAGTAAAGAAATAGAAAAAAAAGACAATATAAAAGGAATTGACAAAAAAATAAGAAAGGCAAGGTGGTAAAAAAAAAGCCTGTGACAACCGATTAGAAAACTAAGATCAGACAGCAAATGGAAAAAAAAATAAATTACTTTTTACAGATTGACACATGTAATCTTTCGGAATGTGCAAGAGTAGCACTTTCTCTATGCGGATCTCACAATGTACGAGATCAGCATGGAGGAACTGGAAGCCCACGGTGCCTGCACAGAGGAGGCAGCAAATGGGCTTCAGAGCCAGTAGCAGCAATCAGCGTCCCCGCAATAGCCATGCGGCAGCAGTGACAGTGGCAGCAGAAGAACGAGAGAGGCTCAGAGATTGCTGGCAAAAGAAAGAGAGGGGGTCTGCCTTTAGTGTGTGCATGAGTATGAATGGGAGTCTGCCTGGTGGTGTATGTGTGTGAATGCATGGGTGCCTGCCTGAGGGTGTGTCTGTGTATGAGAATGAATGGGTGTCTTCCTGGGGTTTGCTCACAGCCAGGGGAGGTCATGAGAGGGAAGGCGTCAGGTGGAGGAGAGAGGTGTGAAGTTTGGAAAACAAGGAAAACAAGCTCCCACTCATTCTGAACCTATGGTGAGTTGAGTCACATTCACATTATAAATGTCATAATTAAATGATAAGTATGCACTAAAATCCAACCCCCTCCATAACCCCACCCCATATGACCAAAGCCCCGCCCCTGCCCCACCCCCACCCCGCCCTGCCAGGCCATGGAAAAATGGTCTTGCTTGAAGCCAGTCCCTGATGCAAAAAAGGTTGGAGACCACTGTCCTAACCTATACTTTGATTCAGGCCCTGACTTATACGTATATGCCCATGGCATATACGTATAAGATTTGCACTAAGGAGTAGATTTTCAAAAACGGCGCGTTCGTGTACTTTTGTTGGCGCTCCAGGCGCCAACAAAAGTACGCGGGATTTTAGTAGATACGCTCATAGCTGCGCGTATCCGCTAAAATCCTGGATCGGCGCGCGCAAGGCTGCCTATTCCGTGTAGCCGGCGCGCGCCGAGCCGCGCAGCCTGCCACCGTTCCCTCCAAGGCCGCTCTGAAATCGGAGCGGCCTCGGAGGGAATTCGCTAACGCCCTCCCCTCACCTTCCCCTCCCTTCCTCTACCTAACCCACCCCCCTGGCCCTGTCTAAACCCCCCCTACCTTTGTTGGGGGATTTACGCCTCCCAGAGGGAGAAGTAAATCCCCGCGCGCCAGCGGGTCGCTGGCGCGCCTAGACGCAACCCAGGGGCGGTTCCGGAGGGCGCGGCCACGCCCCCGGACCGCCCCGGGCCGAAACCATGCCCCCGAAACGCCCCCTCGGAAAACCCTGTGACTTACGCGAGTCCCGGGGCTCTGCGCGCCGGTAGGCCTATTGAACATAGGCGCACCAGCGCGCAGGGCCCTGCTCGCGTAAATCCGGGCGGATTTACGCGAGCAGGGCTCTTAAAATCCGCCCCATAGGCTTTACAGGTAACTGGAAGCAGATACAATTACATAAAAACTTCATGTCACTTTTTTAATGCAAATTTTTGCCAATTTTCAGGTGCAAATATCTCTACCATGTTGTTTTTAAAGCTTTTCTTTTTTATGTCACTTGAAAGAGCATCTTTTTTTCAACAGAAGTCGCACTGTCATTTTGGACCCGATCTTGCTTTGGTCACAATTAAGGCCCCAATGACCTGCATCATTTGAATACATGGGCGCGCTATGTTAAAAAGAGGCATCCCTGGCACCTTGCTGTGTAACATGCAAATGAGCTAGAGATGTGAAACTTTACAATGCGGTGAAGCTTTTAGCTTCTGACATCTTGTTTCGACACTTTTATAAATACCCCTCAAAATGGATATTTTATTGTGCTGTTATTTACTGCATGCAAAAGTATCACCTTCACAAGGAACTATGGTAATGTCATGTTAAGTGTGTTGTGGCAAAGATTTTGGGAACATGCCCTGGTCTGTGACACCATTGTGCCCTTTGTGGTATCAAATTTTTTTTGTGCCAAAGGAGGACATTGAAGCAATCAGACCTGTTCAGGATGAGAGGTTTAAAAAGGTCATACAGTTGCTGGCACAAAGGAAAATCATCAATTCAAGCCCATTGATGGAACTAAAATTTGCATTAGCAAAATTTTGAATGATGTTGCCTGTCCTTCAAGTATTCAGCTGCCAACCTTCAGGCCGATACAATAAAACGGCAAAATTGAGCGTCTGGTTTTCAAACCACGAGCCAATTTTAAATTTATTATTATTTTTTTAAATTATTTTTAACTTTTGGGACCTCCGACTTAATATTGCCATGATATTAAGTCTGAGGGTGCACAGAAAAGCAGTTTTTACTGCATTTCTGTGCACTTTCCTGGTGCCAGCAAAAATTAGCGCCTACCTTTGGGTAAGCGCACATTTCTGAAAGTAAAATGAGCGGCTTTGCTGCACATTTTGCTTTCTGTATCGTGCAGGAATGACAAATAGGGCCATCAACATGCATTTGCATGTTGCAGGTGCTATTAGTTTTGGGGGGGTGGGGTTTGGATGCGCGTTTTCGAAGCGCTATTACCCCTTACTGAATAAGGGGTAAAGCTAGCGCGTCGAAAACGCACATCCAAACGCGGGTTAACAGTGCACTCCACCGGAGCGCACTGTACTGTATCGGCCTGCTAGTCAATATTTAGCTTGCATCTATGATAATTCCTGGTGGACTGGCCATATATGCAAAGTCTCAAATGAGGAACATGTCATTTTGGTCAATTTCTTGCACCCCCAAGGTCCTGCCAGGTCATTTTACGAGCCCGCCCCATAGAGGCACCTGGGGGTTCCAGAAGAGCACATTATTGCTACTCTTGATGCACCCATAACAACTTCTTCAGGTAGGCAGTACATTTATTCACAAGCCACTTTGTCATGCATCGATGGGACATACAAAAGCATGTGCAAAGCAGGAAAAAAGACTAAGTGAATTTTTGTGAAGTCTGTAGTTTAAACAATTTTCATATGCAGTATCTTGCTTTTTCTTGTTTTGTGCTTAAATAAAACCTGTGGCTGGTACCTTGTCTGGCTGTCTGGAGTGGCTCCTAGGCAACGGGGTTGTCAATTTTGATGCAATGGCTCAGCCACCACTGAACAAAGCAAGGCAACTAATCAGCATACAACGTTTTTTGCAGACTTTGATGACTAATTTTTGAAAATATGTCTAAACAAATGTGTGTCAAAAGCTAAAAGTGTGGTAAGCATCATAAACTGAGCTGTATTGTAAAATGTCACATCTCTAGCTCATTTACATGTTTCACAGTTGGGTACCAAAGATGGCTCTTTTTAATATAATGCATTCACGCATGCAAATAATGGTCTTTTGAACAGTAATTCTGACCAAAAGAAGGCTGGGTCCAAGACGAAACACTGAGAGGGAACACTGAGAGGAGAGGATCACCTTGCTGGTGGCTGAAAGGAATCAGTAAGTTTTTGCTTGGGACATTGTCTTTTTTTAAAGTATTGGGGCAAAGTTAACTATCTGGGAATATTATTTAGTGTGTTTGTGCCTTTAATAGTCAGAAAGGCAGTGAATAAACAAGTTAGACTGTATTTTTAAATAGTCAGACAATAAGGTAGCTAGTAAGCAGTAGATAGTGTGTTTATTTTTAAAAGTCTGCAGAACTGAGTGTTCTGCAGACTTTTAAAGAACTGAGTGTTTGTATTGAAAAAAAAACAAACCCAAAACCAAAAAGTAGCCAGAAGCTAGAAATAAGCTAGGAGCAGTGTATACCTAAGTAAAAAAGTTGAATAGTTCAGCTCAGTTACTCACCTTGGAAAGGTGTTGAGGTAGTGTGATTGATTTGAATAGGGACCAACATTTGTTAATCAAGAGAGCAGTGAGTCACTCTAGCTGACTAACTGAAGTTAGACTGTTTGGATTTTCCAACCCACCCACCCCTAGCTCATCCCTTAATTTATAGGCAGGTGCCACTTTCACACACAAAAAAAAAAAACATCAACAAAAACTTTGAGAATTCGATCAGACCATGGGAGGCCACTACCAGACACATAGTGAATTCACTAATACATTTAAAGGACGTTACACACATTCCTACTCCCATAGCAACCTTAAACTTAACTAGGAACTGATCAAAATTGAGATGAAGGCAGCAGTCTAGCAGCAAGAGGGGGGCTTCCCAGTCTTTTGCATAGAGTGTCACATGTATGATTTTTTACCCACCGGTGAGAAGTTGTACATGTGGATGTGATGCAAAGAGCGATCTCTGGAGGCTAGAGTGGCAGACCTGGAGGAGCTGAGGCAGACAGAGGTATATAGATCAGACCTTCAGGTCCATAGTAGCCAAGTCCCAACTTCAGACTGGCAGCCCTGGTGCTGCCTTGGAGGAAGAAGGTCTCATGATGGGAGAGCACCAACCAGGTGCAGCAGGAAAGGATCCTGTAGCAAGGACCTGCTCTCCAGGTGATGCATTGTCCTTTCGCATTGAGGATATCTCCCCAAGACCTACTGCCCAGGAGGGAAGGGTTAGGTCGGCCGCCATAGTTGGTGATTCAATTATTAGGAATGTAGACAGCTGGGTGGCTGGTGGGCGTGAAGATCGCCTGGTAACATGTCTACCTGGTGCGAAGGTGGCGGACCTCACGCGTCACCTAGATAGGATTTTAGACAGTGCTGGGGAGGAGCCGGCTGTCGTGCTACATGTGGGCACCAAAGACATAGGAAAATGTGGGAGGGAGGTTCTGGAAGCCAAATTTAGGCTCTTAGGTAGAAAGCTTAAATCCAGAACCTCCAGGGTAGCATTCTCTGAAATGCTCCCTGTCCACACGCAGGTCACTAGAGGCAGGCAGAGCTCCGGAGTCTCAATGCATGGATGAGACGATGGTGCAAGAAAGAGGGATTCAGTTTTGTTAGGAACTCGGGAACTTTTGGGGAAGGGGGAGTCTCTTCCGAAGGGATGGGCTCCACCTTAACCAGGGTGGAACCAGACTGCTGGCGTTAACCTTTAAAAAGGAGGTAGAGCAGCTTTTAAACTAGAACAAAGGGGAAAGCCGACAGTCGCTCAGCAGCGCATGGTTCGGAGAGAGGTATCTTCAAAGGATACTAATGATGCATTAGAATTAGGGCATCCCAACAGTGAGGTTCCAATAATTAGAAAAATAGTCCAAGTGCCTGTAACTAAAAACTCACCTGAGCCAAAAAATTCTAACTTATCCCTATCAATTAAAAAGCAGAATGAAAATACAAACAAAAAACAAACTTTGAAATGTTTGTATGCTAATGCCAGAAGTCTAAGAAGTAAGATGGGAGAATTAGAATGTAAAGCAGTGAATGATGACATAGACTTAATTGGCATCTCAGAGACATGGTGGAAAGAGGATAACCAATGGGACAGTGCTACACTGGGGTACAAATTATATCGCAATGACAGAGAGGAGCACCCGGGAAGAGGTGTGGCGCTTTATGTCCGGGATGGCATAGAGTCCAACAGGATAAACATCCTGCATGAGACTAAATACAAAATTGAATCTTTATGGGTAGAAATCCCTTGTGTGTCGGGGAAGACTATAGTGATAGGGGTATACTACCATCCTCCTGGTCAAGATGGTGAGATGGACAGTGAAATGCTAAGAGAAATTAAGGAAGCTAACCAAATTGGTAGTGCAGTAATAATGGAAGACTTCAATTACCCCAATATTGACTGGGTAAATGTATCATTGGGACAAGCTAGAGAGATAACGTTCCTGGATGGAATAAATGATAGCTTTATGGAGCAATTGGTTCAGGAACCAATGAGAGAGGGAGCAATTTTAGATCTAATTCTCAGTGGAGCACAGGACTTGGTGAGAGAGGTAACGGTGGTGGGGGCGCTTGGCAATAGTGATCATAATATGATCAAATTTGATTTAATGACTGGAAGAGGAACAGTGTGCAAATCCAAGGCTCTCGTGCTAAACTTTCAAAAGGGAAACTTTGATAAAATGAGAAAAATTGTTAAAAAAAAAACTGAAAGGAGCAGCTACAAAAGTAAAAAATGTCCAAGAGGCGTGGTCATTGTTAAAAAATACCATTCTAGAAGCACAGGCTAGATGTATTCCACACATTAAGAAAGGTGGAAAGAAGGCAAAACGATTACAGGCATGGTTAAATGGGGAGGTGAAAGAAGCTATGTTAGCCAAAAGATCTTCATTCAAAAATTGGAAGAAGGATCCAACAGAAGAAAATAGGATAAAGCATAAATGTTGGCAAGTTACATGTAAGACATTGATAAGACAGGCTAAGAGAGAATTTGAAAAGAAGTTGGCTGTAGAGTCAAAAACTCACAGTAAAAACTTTTTAAAATATATCCAAAAGCAGAAAGCCTGTAAGGGAGTCAGTTGGACCGTTAGATGATCGAGGGATTAAAGGGGCACTTAGAGAAGATAAGGCCATCGCAGAAAGATTAAATGATTTCTTTGCTTCGGGGTTTACTGAAGAGGATGTTGGGGAGGTACCCGTAATGGAGAAGGTTTTCATGGGTAATGATTCAGATGGACTGAATCAAATCACGGTGAACCTAGAAGATGTGGTAGGCCTGATTGACAAACTGAAGAGTAGTAAATCACCTGGACCAGATGGAATACACCCCAGAGTTTTGAAGGAACTAAAAAATGAAATTTCAGACCTATTAGTAAAAATTTGTAACCTATCATTAAAATCATCCATTGTATCTGAAAACTGGAGGATAGCAAATGTAACCCCAATATTTAAAAAGGGCTCCAGGGGCGATCCGGGAAACTACAGACCGGTTAGCCTGACTTTAGTGCCAGGAAAAATAGTGGAAAGTGTTCTAAACATCAAAATCACAGAACATGTAGAAAGACATGGTTTAATGGAACAAAGTCAGCATGGCTTTACCCAGGGCAAGCCTTGCCTCACAAATCTGCTTCACTTTTTTGAAGGAGTTAATAAACACGTGGATAAAGGTGAACCGGTAGATGTAGTATACTTGGATTTTCAGAAGGGGTTTGACAAAGTTCCTCATGAGAGGCTTCTAGGAAAAGTAAAAAGTCATGGGATAGGTGGTGATGTCCTTTCATGGATTGCAAACTGGCTAAAAGACAGGAAACAGAGAGTAGGATTATATGGACAATTTTCTCAGTGGAAGGGAGTGGACAGTGGAGTGCCTCAGAGATCTGTATTGGGACCCTTACTTTTCAATATCTTTATAAATGATCTGGAAAGAAATACGACGAGTGAGATAATCAAATTTGCAGATGACACAAAATTGTTCAGAGTAGTTAAATCACAAGCAGATTGTGATAAATAGCAGGAAGACCTTGTGAGACTGGAAAATTGGGCATCCAAATGGCAGATGAAATTTAATATGGATAAGTGAAGGTGATGCATATAGGGAAAAATAACCCATGCTATAATTACACAATGTTGGGTTCCATATTAGGTGCTACAACCCAAGAAAGAGATCTAGGCGTCATAGTGGATAACACATTGAAATCGTCAGTTCAGTGTGCTGCGACAGTCAAAAAAGCAAACAGAATGTTGGGAATTATTAGAAAGGGAATGGTGAATAAAAAGGAAAATGTCATAATGCCTCTGTATCGCCCTATGGTGAGACTGCACCTTGAATACTGTGTACAATTCTGGTCGCCGCATCTCAAAAAAGATATAATTGCGATGGAGAAGGTACAGAGAAGGGCTACCAAAATGATAAGGGGAATGGAATAGCTCCCCTATGAGGAAAGACTAAAGGGGTTAGGACTTTTCAGCTTGGAGAAGAGACGGCTGAGGGGGGACATGATAGATGTTTACAATTATGAGAGGTCTAGAACGGGCAGATGTGAATCGGTTTACTCTTTCGGATAGTAGAAAGACTAGGGGGCACTCCATGAAGTTAGCATGGGGCAGATTTAAAACTAATCGAAGAAAGTTCTTTTTTACTCAACGCACAATTAAACTCTGGAATTTGTTGCCAGAGGATGTGGTTAGTGCAGTTAGTATAGCGGTGTTTAAAAAAGGATTGGATAAGTTCTTGGAGAAGTCCATTATCTGCTATTAAGTTCACTTAGAGAATAGCCACTGCCATTAGCAATGGTTACATGGAATAGACTTAGTTCTTGGGTACTTGCCAGGTTCTTATGGCCTGGATTGGCCACTGTTGGAAACAGGATGCTGGGCTTGATGGACCCTTGGTCTGACTCAGTATGGCATTTTCTTATGTTCTTATGAAACAAGGTGACTTTTTTTTTTTTTTTTAGCTAAAAATGTGCTCTTTCAAGCGACATTAGAAAGAAATCAAATTAAAAGCTACACAATTTTCATAAAAAGGTGACATCATGTCTTTATATACCTATACCTGTGCTTCCAATTGGATGCAAAGCCTCCTAGTGAAAATCCTAGATATATGTCATAGGTCATGACTACTGATCCAGTTATGGCGTGAATTGAAGTTTACATCAGGAGCAAAATAGGCCTTAAATTTCTTTTGTAAAATTTTTTGCATACTTTGCTGGTAAATAAAAAGGGTGGCAAGCTCAAAACTTTACATAGGAACTTAGCACCAAAAGTTGTAATAATCCACAAAATTTCAGGCCCCTAACAGGGGTTGTATGGCTGCAGTGCCTGGACAAAGTGGCCATTTTGTGTTGCACAGAGCACAGTACTCTAAGAGTGACCTTCATTCAGCTGCCTCTGGCACTTGAACCAATAGAGATCCAGCCGAAACATTTTGCAGAGTTTTGTTTGAGGCCCTAGCGAACATCCACACAAAATTTTATTCAATTTGAAGGAGGCGGAGTGTGGATGATTTCTAATTTTATCCACTTATGTCCCTTATGCATCCTAATTAGGGCTGCCGATTGTCCTGATGTTTTTCTGGACTGTACAGATTCTGGAGGTACTGTACCGAAAAATGAGGGACAGCTAAAATATTCAGCAATGTCCTGATTTTAGCCTTCCAGCTACAGGTTACCATCCAATTCTCCCCTGCAGTTATACTATATTGCAGGCACTTTGATAGCTACTCTGTATTCAGTATGGGGCAGATTTTAAAAGCCCTGCGCGCATAAATCCGGCTAGATTTACGAGCGCAGGGGGGATTACATGCGCCGAGCCTATTTTGCATAGGCCAGGCGACGCGTGCAAGCCACGGGACGCGCGTATGTCCCAGGGCTTTGAAAAAGGGGCAGGAAGGGGGCGAGGGTGGGGCACCGGTCCAGGGGTGGTTCAGGGGCGGGACCGAGGCCTCTGGCACAGTGGCCGTGCCAGGGGATCACGCGCCGGCTGCAAGTTACGCCTGCCACAGGCAGGCACAAATAGCAAAATAAAGATGGGGGGGGAATTTAGGTAGGGCTGGGGACAGGTTAGATAGGGGAAAGGGTGGGAAAGGTGGGGGGGGAGCGGAAGGGAAAGTTCCCTTCCCTCGGAGGGAACGGAGAAAGCTATCGGGGCTCCCCTAGGGGCTCGGTGCGAGCAAGGTGCACAAGTGTGCACCCCCTTGCGTGCGCCGACCCTGAATTTTATAACATGCTCGCGGCTGCGCGCGCATGTTATAAAATTGGGCGTAGATTTGTGTGCGCTGGGTTGCGCGCACAAATCTACACCCGCGCGTAGCTATTAAAATCTGGCCCTATGTGTTGAATACATTTTGTATCATTTACGTAGCCTTCAGTCCACCGTTTACTGAGAAGCCTAAAAAAATTTTTAAAAATATAGTTTGGCCCTCTCGGCTGATAGAAGCAAACCTTTTTCAGACCAAAGGAACTCCTCGCAAGAGTGAGGGGAAAGGTAGAGATCAACTGGGGTCTATGGTATTTAGGGCCGGATTTAGGCACAGGCAAGTGCTGAGGGCACCAAATTCTGAAGATGCCCACAAATTGGGTCTTCTCCTGTTGCTCTTTCATTTCTAGGAGCAAAACCCCCTGCCTATGTGCACCATACACTCTTAAATCTAGCTCTGATGGCACTGTAGTAGGAACTAAACTGGGCACAGTAGATAGAATACAATGGCAGATACTGACCTATGTTTCTCTGTTTTTCTAATCATGGAAGAATATTAATTTGTGAAAAACTCATCAGAGAACATATTAAACTGCATTTCCAAGTGTTCGGAAATCCGATGGTTGAAAGTTTGCAACCTTAATCGCGATGCAATCCTAGCTAAATGTGGATTTTTTTTGTTTGTTTCTGAAAGCCCGCATCATTGTGTATTATCTGCACTGACAAAAGGGATGCGTGTGGGAGAAACACTACATGCAGGGTAATCGAATTAACATTATTATTCGGCTACAGCCCTGACTCATGTAGAGACTGGATGGAGCATACAGGATATAGGATTCACGTCTTCCTTTACATCCTGTCCTTTGATGCACTCCTAAAACTGCAGGAAGCTGCTGGGTGGGTGGTGCAAGGCTCCTGGCCGGCTGCATCTCTCTAAGCATTACCTGAAAAGAAACGCTCCCCTCCCTATCCCAGCACAGAGCGCCTTGAAACAGCAGGAGCACCGCCCACAGCCTTGTCAGTCCTCCCTACATCCCTGATTACCTTCTGATCCCCCATGCTTGGATCTCCCGGTCGCCGGTCCTCGAGGACTACTGTTTCCCTTCGCTATTGTCCAGGCGGTGATATGCCAGGTTTGCCCAGATTGTGGGGCCTCCCCAGCTCACTGCGCAAGCGCAGTTTACCGTTGCACGCCGGGAATTATAGTCCTGCGCCCCGGACACGAATCTTACCCGGTGGCTGCAGCTTCCAGGGCATCGGAGACACGTGGTCCACTTTCCAGGGCGTGTACAGGATTTGGGGTTTTTTTGTCTCCTTACAAAATTTAAATTGTTGTTCATTTTATTTTGATAAGTATGCCTAATTGCTTGGTCCTTGTTAAAAAATACCATTTTGTCTCCTTAAAAAATTTAAATTGTTCATTTTATTTTGCTAAGTATGCCTAATTGCTTGGTCATTGTTAAAAAATACCATTCTAGAAGCACAGTCCAGATGTATTCCACACATTAAGAAAGGTGGAAAGAAGGCAAAACGATTACCGGCATGGTTAAAAGGGGAGGTGAAAGAAGCTATTTTAGCCAAAAGATCTTCATTCAAAAATTGGAAGAAGGATCCAACAGTTGAAAATAGGATAATGCATAAACGTTGGCAAGTTAAATGTAAGACATTGATAGTTTAGTTTATGGTTTATAGTTTATATGGGTTTTCTATACCATTACATCAGTCTAAAAGACCATCACAACGGTGTACAATCAACATAAAATACAATAATCAGAAATACAATTAATATCGCAAACCATTAAATTATCATAAAATAATAAAATCATTAATATATCCTTAAAATAGTATACATAAACAACTTGGCCATTATCTTCGGGACTTGGGTCCTCCTGCTCAACATTTGGCAGTGTTTAAAGCTTTGGATGGTTTTTTTCACTTTGACCATTTTATTATAAGAGGCTGGCATGTGGTACCCCCAAGGAGTCCTGTCAAGTTTCTGTTGATCGCTGGAACCGAGACGGAGCATTTTTGATAACACTTCTCATTTTCTCCTATAGTTTACGGAGTGTACTTCCTCTCTCTGGCAATATGTACTTTCGGGAGATGCATTTAAAATTTTTACGTAGGGCATATCTCGCTTCTCAGATTGCATATAAAGCTGGTATTGCCAACACTGATAAATGTGTACGCTGCCAGATGTGGTTGGGGACCCTGGCTCATGTTTTTTGGGAGTGTCAAAAAATAGCAAATTATTGGCGACAAATTGCTGGTTATTTAAAGTCGCTGGTGGGGGTTCGTCTACCGATGTCACCATATCTTTGGTTATTTCATTGTGTTACTCGACACCTGGTGGTGAATCCTAGTTCACGAATTTTGCTAAAAAAGGCTGGACTGGTGGGGAAGAAGATCACTCTCCTTCATTGGCGTGATAAAGAGCCACCCTCCTTTCGGACTTGGAGGATCCATTTCCATAAACTAATGCAGATGGATGCTTTCTATGCTCGTACTTCACCCAAAAGATGGAAGATTTTTTTGCTTACCTGGGAACCATATCTACAGTCTTTGCCCCATAGAGCTAGAAGTCTGGCTCTCAATGATTGATTATGTATACTTGGGGAGTATCTGGACAGTGTTTGATTTTGGGACTAGGTCTCCAGAGGGGGAAGGGGAGGTTTAAGGGGGGGCGGGGAGGGGGAACAGTTTAGAACATTCATGGTTCACTATGAAAGGAGTGTAGAGTTACTAGTCAACACGCGGTGTACTCTTGCTGTGCTTTCATTTTCTGGCATTTTCGTTGTTGCTTTGCTTCTGTACCACTTGAGCGAATTCACTCAATAAAAATATATTGAACATAAAAAAATAGTATACATAAAATTCATAAAATAATAAAATCAAAAACTAAATAACAAATAAAAGATAAGACAGGCTAAGAGAAAATTTGAAAAGAAGTTGGCCGTAGAGGCAAAAACTCACAGTAAAAACTTTTTAAAATATATCCGAAGCGAAAGCCTGTGAGGGAGTTAGTTGGACCGTTAGATGATCGAGGGGTTAAAGGGGCACTTAGAGAAGATAAGGCCATCGCAGAAAGATTAAATGATTTCTTTGCTTCGGTGTTTACTGAAGAGGATGTTGGGGAGGTACCCGTACTGGAGAAGGTTTTCATGGGTAATGATTCAGATGGACTAAATCAAATCACAGTGAACCTAGAAGATGTGGTAGACCTGACTGACAAACTGAAGAGTAGTAAATCACCTGGACTGGATGGTATACACCCCAGAGTTCTGAAGGAACTAAAAAATTAAATTTCAGGCCTATTAGTAAAAATTTGTAACCTATCATTAAAATCATCCATTGTACCTGAAGACTGGAGGATAGCTAATGTAACCCCAATATTTAAAAAGGGCTCCAGGGGCGATCCGGGAAACTACAGACCGGTTAGCCTGACTTCAGTGCCAGGAAAAATAGTGGAAAGTGTTCTAAACATCAAAATCACAGAACATATGGAAAGACATGGTTTAATGGAACAAAGTAAGCATGGCTTTACCCAAGGCAACTCTTGCCTCACAAATCTGCTTCACTTTTTTGAAGGAGTTAATAAACATGTGGATAAAGGTGAACTGGTAGATGTATACTTGGATTTTCAGAAGGCGTTTGACAAAGTTCCTCATGAGAGGCTTCTAGGAAAAGTAAAAAGTCATGGGATAGGTGGCAATGTCCTTTCGTGGATTGCAAACTGGCTAAAAAACAGGAAACAGTAGGATTAAATGGACAATTTTCTCAGTGGAAGGGAGTGGACAGTGGAGTTCCTCAGGGATCTGTATTGGGACCCTTAAATATATTTATAAATGATCTGGAAAGAAATACGACGAGTGAGATAATCAAATTTGCAGATGATACAAAATTGTTCAGAGTAGTTAAATCACAAGCAGATTGTGATAAATTGCAGGAAGACCTTGTGAGACTGGAAAATTGGGCATCAAAATGGCAGATGAAATTTAATGTGGATAAGTGCAAGGTGATGCATATAGGGAAAAATAACCCATGCTATAATTACACAATGTTGGGTTCCATATTAGGTGCTACAACCCAAGAAAGAGATCTAGGCGTCATAGTGGATAACACATTGAAATAGTCAGTTCAGTGTGCTGCGGCAGTCAAAAAAGCAAACAGAATGTTGGGAATTATTAGAAAGGGAATAGTGAATAAAATGGAAAATGTCATAATGGTGAGACCGCACCTTGAATACTGTGTACAATTCTGGTTGCCGCATCTCAAAAAAGATATAAATGCGATGGAGAAGGTACAGAGAAGGGCTACCAAAATGATAAGGGGAATGGAACAGCTCCCCTATGAGGAAAGACTAAAGAGGTTAGGACTTTTCAGCTTGGAGAAGAGACGGCTGAGGGGGGATATGATAGAGGTGTTTAAAATCATGAGAGGTCTAGAACGGGTAGATTTGAATCGGTTATTTACTCTTTCAGATAATAGAAAGACTAGGGGGCACTCCATGAAGTTAGCATGTGGCACATTTAAAACTAATCGGAGAAAGTTCTTTTTTACTCAACGCAAATTAAACTCTGGAATTTGTTGCCAGAGGATGTTGTTAGTGCAGTTAGTATAGCTGTGTTTAAAAAAGGATTGGATAAGTTCTTGGAGGAGAAGTCCATTACCTGCTATTAATTAAGTTGACTTAGAAAATAGCCACTGCTATTACTAGCAACGGTAACATGGAATAGACTTAATTTTTGGGTACTTGCCAGGTTCTTATGGCCTGGATTGGCCACTGTTGGAAACAGGATGCTGGGCTTGATGGACCCTTGGTCTGACCCTGTATGGCATGTTCTTATGTTCTTATATCTTTAAGATTATAATATGTAGTCACTTCCGGAGATCAAAGAAAATGGGAATGGGGTGTATCAATCAACTCCGATTAAAATTAAGGAAAGTGGGATAATACAGCAAAGAGTATTAAACAGTCAACAGCCCTAAGGTGTACATCTTTGTTGAGACCCTGCTGTCACTCAGGATGAATCGAGGCTTTTTGGTGGCTCGCTATGCAGGCTTCCTGAGGCTTTTCGGTGGCTCGCTATGCAGGCAGACTTGATGACGGAACATCTGCGGCGACAAAAAACAGCTTTTATCGTCCATCTGATCGCCAGCGTCCTCCGTCTTCTGTATATCCTGCCCACCAAATTCACTTGCGGTTATAGAGTTTGACTTCCTCGAGATGGAAAATAGCAGCATCTTTTCCACTCTCTCAGGCTATTAAAAGATTCAGATAATTATTAGCATGATAATTTGGTGAGTGCGCGCATGTGTGTGTTACGCCTGTTGGTGTGTGTTACACCTCTTTCTTCACATCCCCGACTCCATTGGGAAGACTTGCGGCCTCAGCCAGCCATCGCTGGCCTACCTACCTCTCCCAGGCTTCTCAGGGCGGCATGGACGCCGCCGACCGCCATCTTGCCTTTGGAGTCACTTAGGCGCACGCGCATGGGCCAGTCTTAAGCATTTCATGGCGGAAACCTCAGGGGCGTCCCTTCTGGATGATGTCAATCCTCCTGCACATTTAAGCCGGCTGGCCCTGCCTACCTACGACTTGGCAATGAGTTCCCTCTTGCTAATTCCGCTTCGCTCTCTTGAAGGACCCTTCATTCCAGCTTCAACTTCCGTGGAGTGAGACGTCCTGGGTAGCCACTCCTAGGGGGCCTCTCCTTCATCTCTGGCTATCCGCTCCTCGGAGGGCCTAACGCCTTGGACTTCTGCCTGCCCCGTTCCCCGGGGCTTCCCTGGAACCATCACTACTCCAGTCATGAGTGCTCCGCTCTGCGGACCATTACCTTCTCTAATGAGGACCTCTCCAGTGTACCCCGCTCTGCGGACCATTACCATCTCTACAAAGGACTTCATCGGTGTACCCCACGTAGTGGACCATTACCATCTCTACAGAGGACTTCATTGGTGTACCCCGCTCTACGGATCATTACCATCTGTTCTGAGGTACCCTCCTTGGGTATCCCCCATTCCACTGACCAGTAGTACCTCAGTGTCTGAGAGACTTTCTCTGGCACCCTCCTGCTCCGCGGGTAGTGCTGCTCTTTCTCTTTAATAAAGACTCTAGACTTGTACTGTGTCTGATGTCAGCTGAGACCTCGCCTCCCGATGGTGAGGCTCACGGGGCTCCTCCCCATGGGCAGTACCACCTCTCACCTCGGCCCAGGGTCCACACACCCACTAATCCTAACAAATTGCCAATTCTTGGATCCAGCACAGGTCTCAGCAATTCAGGCCATCCCTGGCCTGGCCCAGCGAATTACAGAACAGCAAAAGATTCTAGAGACTTTGGCTAGCGCCATAAACCAACTGAGCAATTGGCTGGACTCCGTTCAGACGCCTGCCAAGCCTAATTCAGCTTCACATGCGTCACCCTTCTGGCCTCCAGTGCCCCTGCCGGCACCTCCTCGTTTTGCAGGTGACCCCTTGTTGTGTAGGGGCTTCCTGAATCAGTGCAACATGCACTTTTCTTTACAACCTGCATATTTTCCAAGACTACGTATATTTTATCCCTTCTGGACGGAAAAGCATTGGCCTGGGTATTGCCTCTGGGAGCGAACGGACCCAATTCTCAATGACCTGCTGGGCTTCCTCACCCTTTTTTGCTCCGTATTCGATGACCCAGGTAGAAAGGCCATCTCCGGGACTATGCTCCTACATTTGCAACAAGGTTCCAGATCATTGACTGATTATGTCATCGAATTCAGGACTATTGAGTCTAAGTTGCACTGGGTCCTGGGCTGCCTACATGACATATTCCTTGAAGACCTGAGTCCGCGTATCAAGGACGAGCTAGCTGCAAGAGAATTCCCTGAGGCCTTGGACTCCCTCATAGACCTCGCCGGTCGCATAGACCGCCGTCTGCGTGAGCGGTCCCAAGAGGTCAGAGGAATCAAGAGGATAGCTTCCGGTGCTACACTCACTCACCCTACATCATCTACCCAGATCGCTACCACTGTACGCACCGAGGATGAGGAACCAATGCAAATGGGCCGTAGTCATCTATCCTCAAAGGAGAAGCATCGCCGCCAGAGGTCTGGCCTCTGCATGTATTGTGGACAATCAGGTCATGCGGTATCCTCCTGTCCACTCCGTCCAGGAAGCTCCCAGGCCTAGGATCTGCTGGAGGACTTCTCCTAGGCCTGACTGCACCCTCTCCTCCGTTAACCCTGCCTGTCTCCATGAATTCAGACGCTCAGGAATTTCACACCCTGGCATTGGTGGACTCCAGAGCCGGTGGGAATTTTATCCTCTGTCAATTCGTGGACCACCTTTGGATTCCCACCATCCGTATCCCGACGCCATTACTACTCTCCTCTATTCATGGCGAACTGTTACCAGGTAAAGTTGCCTTCTCCACGATTCCCATTCGACTTTGCACAGGATCTCTGCACATGGAGACCATCTCCTTTCTTTTTTTTTTTTTTTATTATTTATTTATGCAGTTTTAACAAATTATTCAAGAAAATCTTGTACAGAATCAGGGAAAACAATATATCTTAGTCGGTACTTATAACATCAGTATCGTCTAAATTTAACCAAAGAGAATAAAGGAAAAGAGACATTTCTCCTCTTATTGTTTCACTGAAGAGATCCACAAAGGGGAGGACGGATCTTACCAAACCTATCGAACACAATACAATCATACCAAAATAAAGGTAATTCCGGATGTTACAGCACCATACATTATTTGTGAGAAAATATGGAGGATCCTTCAGGGTATATCATCTATGGTCACTGGGGTCTTACCAACCAAGAACTGTGTTAACTGGGGCGGATTGAAAAAAACATAAGTATTTTGCAAATATTTGTCCACACACTTGCATGGAAATTTAAGGAAATATCTAGCCCCAATTAACAAGACCTGAGGTCGCAAAAGGAGAAAGGCCTTCCTTTTCTTCTGTGTCTCACGAGACAAGTCAGGAAAGGCTCGGACCATTAAACCAAGAAATCTCTCATTTCTATGTTTTATGCTCAGTCTCAGAAGTCTGTCTCTATCTGTATCAGAAGCAAAAATCACAATCAGAGTTGCGGGAACCGCCATTTCAGTATCCGATGTTTCCAGCAATGCTGTTATATTCAGAGGTTGATCAATCACTGGTGTTTCCATCTCTAATCCATTTCCTTGATGTTCTGCCGATGTTCTAGGCTTTGGTAGGTAAAAGGATTTTAAAATCATTGGACTTTGTTCAGCTGGGATTTTTAATACTTCAAGCATATATCTATTAAAAACTTCCCTTGAAGACCTCACTGGTAACTGTGGGAAATTTATATATCTAACATTCCTGCTTTTTGCATAATTTTCTAAGCTCTCAATCTTTTGTCCCATAATTTTATTATCTTTTATAATCATTGCTTGCGCTTGTTGAATCGTTTTTATCTCAGTCCTGATAGTCACTGATTGTTGGTCTGCCTCCGTATTAAACTTTTCATACACCTCCAACTTCTCTTCAAATTTCCTCAGTTGCTCCATTGCTGGGGTTAGTTGTTGCAAAATATTTGTCCTCATATCATTAATGGCTTCCCATAAAGTTTCAAAAGAGAAAATCAGAGGTCTTACCATTGCTGGTATTGCCCTCATGGTAGAAACTGTAGCAGCCATAGCGTTTCCCTCCGTTGGTATTCCTCCTCCTTCACCGCCGTGCCTCTGATCGTCTGTTGGGCTAGAAGCAGCCGTCGGCAGCACTCCTGCTCCTGCTGAGAGGAACTCATGACCACTCCGGTTCAGAGTATCCTCCCCAATCTGTGATGCCTCTCTACCGGCTGCTGGATCTAGCGGTGGAGTCCTCACTGCGGGACTCAGAGGTGACATAGAACCAGGCAGAGAGGGGAGCTCTGCTTCCCCTCCCCCACTCTGCAACGGTTGGTCTCCCGCTTCTCGAGTGCTGCGTGTGACATGGGCATCCATCGGGCCGGAGGGGGTGCTCACCGAGGGATCAGCAGGGTAAGATGTCCTCGGTTTGCGCTTCCTTCCCATGCTAGGTAAATGTTTCGCAGGAAAAAAGAAAATTCTTTAACAGTTAACTCGAGGACGCTCTAGTCACGACATCTCATCCGGCGGCCATCTTGGATCCGCCCCCTGTGCCGAGACCATCTCCTTTCTGATACTGGACAAGGCTATGCATCCCGTGGTTCTTGGACTACCATGGCTGAAACTACACACTCCATAATTTGATTGGAGCACTCTGCAATTGTCTCAATGGGGTGACTCCTGCCACAAAAAATGTTTGGAGGTCGTGTCACCGACGCCCTGCCTAGCCACCACATCCTCCATTCCGGGACTTCCGCAGCAGTATTCCTCCTTCCAGGATGTGTTCTCAAAGAAAGCCGCAGATACTCTACCCCCTCATCGCTCTTTTGATTGTGCTATAAATTAGGGATGTGAATCGTGTGATCGATCGTCTTAACGATCGATTTTGGCTGAGGGGGGGGAAATCTGATCGTCATTGTTTTTTTGGTTAAAAAATCGTTTTATCGGGGGAGGGGGGAGGGTGGGAAAACCGGCACACCAAAACAACCCTAAAATCCACCCCAACCCTTTAGAACAAATCCCCCACCCTCCCGAACCCCCCCAAAATGTTTTAAATTACCTGGGGTCCAGTGGGGGGGGGGGGGTCCCGGCGCGATCTCCAGCTCTCAGGCCACGGCTGCATTAATAGAAATGGCGCTGGTGGCTGACATCGCCCGCATGACATAGTGAGGGCAAAGGTAGCGCCGGCACCATTTTGAATATTGGTAACACGGCCCGCGTGCAGGAGGTCGCTCCCGGACCCCCGCTGGACTTTTGGTAAGTCTTGTGGGGGTCAGGAGGCCCCCCAAGCTGGCCAAAAGTCCCTGGGGGTCCAGCGGGGGTTCGGGAGCGATCTCCTGCACTCGTGACGTCGGGTGCCAGGAACCAAAATGGCGCCGGCGCTACCTTTGCTATCATATGACAGGGCCCTTTGCCCTGTCATATGATAAGGGCAAAGGGCCACCGGCGCCATTTCTATTAACGCAGCCGTGGCCAGAGAGCAGGAGATCGCGCCGGGACCCCCCCACTGGACCCCAGGAAATTTAAAACATTTTGGGGGGGTTCGGGAGTGTGGGGGATTTGTTTTAAAGGGTCGGGTGGGTTTTAGGGTTGTTTTGGTGTGCCGGTTTTCCCGCCCTCCCCCGATTTACGATTTTTTGACGATAAATCGGGGTAATTGCTATTGTATCGTGGCTCTAACAATTTTTGACGATTTAAAATATATCTGACGATTATTTTAAATCGTCAAAAAACGATTCACATCCCTACTATAAATTTACTGCCCAACACTGAGCCTCCTCGAGGAAGAGTCTACCAACTTTCACCGACTGAGACGAAGGCCATGTCCGAGTATATACAAGAAAATTTGGAAAAAGGAGCAGGATTCTCTTTTGTAGGGAAAAGAATGGCTCCCTCCAGCCATGCATAGATTACTGTGGCTTAAATTAAATTACACAAAAGGATCGCTACCCCCGAACTTTTAGACAGGATCCGGGAGCCAAGATATTTACCAAATTGGACCTCAGAGGGGCTTACAATTTGGTCAGGATATGCCAGGGCGATGAATGGAAAACTGCATTTAAACCCACGACGGCCATTTTGAATATCTGGTCATGCCGTTTGGCCTCTGTAACGCTCCAGCGGTGTTCCAGAATATGATGAACGAAATCTTCAGAGACATGCTCAACAGTTGTGTTGTGGTCTATTTAGACGACATCCTGGTTTTCTCGCAGGACCTCCAGAGCCACCAGCAGGACATTGCCCACGTTCTGCACCGCTTAAGGGACAATCAGTTCTACGCCAAGCTGGAGAAATGTTCTCTCCACAAGGAGTCTGTCCCTTTTCTGGGCTATGTGGTCTCTATTTATTTTATTTATTTATTTAGGTTTTTTATATACCGGCATTCATGACCAGGTCACATCATGCTGGTTTACATAGAAACAAGGGGTGCATCGAACAGTAGAACAAAACTGGTGCATGGGGGAAGCAGTTACAAAAAACAGGGGTATAAAAACTGGGAGAGGAAGAAAAGATGAACGGGGAGGAGTAAAAGAACTGTATGGGGATAAAATAAATAACTTATTTTATAAAATAAATAACTAAATTATTCACAGTACCAAATGGAAGCATTGTTATAGGAATTTGAGGCGGTTATGAGTTGTCCGGGAAGGCTTGTTTGAAAAGCCAGGTCTTCAATCTTTTACGGAAAGTTGGTAGGCAGGGTTCTGAGCGCAGATTTGTGGGGATGGAGTTCCAAAGAGAGGGTCCGGCTGTCGAAAATGCCCGATCTCTTGCCGTTGTGTGTCTGGTGGATTTTGTGTTTGGTACCTGGAGGGCTCCTCGGTGGACTTCTCTGATTAGTCTTTGCGAGGTATGAAGGCTAATAGGATGTTGAAGGTCCAGGGATGTAAGGTGATGGATTGCCTTGTAAATGATGGTGATGGATTTGTAGATGATTCTGGCTTGGATGGGGAGCCAGTGAAGATTTTTTAAGATGGGTGAGATGTGGTCTCTTCTTTTGGTATTTGTGAAGATTCTAGCCGCTGTGTTTTGTACCATCTGTAGAGGTTTGGTGTGTGAGGATGGAAGGCCCAGAAGTATGGCGTTGCAATAATCTAGTTTTGAGAAGATTATTGCTTGAAGTATGGTTCTGAAGTCTTGAAAGTGGAAAAGAGGCTTAATTCTTTTCAATACTTGTAGTTTATAAAAGCAGTCCTTGGTGGTGCGGTTTATAAATGCTTTCAAGTTCAAATTATTGTCGATAATGGCTCCTAGGTCTCTTACTTGAGAGGGGAGAGGGATGTTTGTTGTGAGAGTGTGTTGATTGCTGTTTTCCGGAGTAATGAGAATTAGTTCGGTTTTGGAGGTGTTTTGGATGAGATTTAGGCTGGAGAGGAGGTCATTAATTTTTGATTGGCAGGATTCCCAGTATTCGAGTGTTTTGACTAGTGATTCTTTAATTGGAATTACTATCTGCACATCGTCTGCATATATGAGGTATTTGAGATTGAGATCCGCTAGAAGGTGGCATAGAGGGCGTAAGTATATGTTGAACAAGGTAGGTGATAAGGAGGATCCCTGTGGTACTCCTATGGGGGCATTGAAACGGGAGGATTCCTTGTTGTGTATTTTCACTTTATAACCTCTCTTGTTAAGGAAAGTTGTGAACCAGGTTAGGGCTGTGCCTGCAATTCCAATGGATGAGAGTTGTTTTATGAGGCTGGCGTGGTTGACCGTGTCGAAGGCTGCAGAGAGGTCCAAAAGGATCAACAGGAATGAATGGCCTTTGTCAAGGCCCAGAATCAGGTGGTCCGTTAGGGATACCAGGAGTGTTTCTGTGCTGGATGCTTTGCGAAACCCGTATTGTGAGGGGTAGAGGAGTTTGTTGTCTTCAAGGTAGTCTGAAATTTGCGAGTTGACCAGGTTTTCCAATATCTTGGCTAAGAATGGGAGATTGGCGATTGGTCTGAAGTTGTTCAAGTCATTGGGATCCGCGTTTGGCTTCTTTAGAAGCGGTGTAATGGCTGCCATCTTGAGGTCATCTGGGTAGAGGCCCTGTGATAAGGAGCAATTAATGATGTCTGCTAGCTTTTGAGATATGATTTCTGGGATGGACAAGAGAGATTTAGTGGGAATATGGTCAGCAGGGTGAGAGGAGGGTCTCATTTTGTTCAGGATAGATTGGACCTCTTTGGCTGATGTGAGTTCGAATTGATCGAGATGCGAGACTTTATTGTTTGCAATTGGTGAGGAGGTCAAATCAGACGATGTGGTCAATTCCGGCGATGAGGTCGATTCCGGCGATGAGGTATAGGGTAGTTGTGTTACAAGCTTGCGGACTTTGTCATGGAAATACTGGGCCAGTTCTTCTGCTTTTGATTGCGCTTGGATAAATGGGATGGCTAGTGTAGTGGGTTTTGTGAGGTTTGAGACAAAGGAGAATAGGGCTTTAGCGTCGTAGACTAGATCATGTATCTTATTTGCATAGTAGTCCTTTTTGTACTTAGCAGTGACGGTTTTGTACTGGTGGAGAGCCTGTTTGTAGGCGCCCAGGGTGTTCGTGGAGGGATCTTTACGCCAATTACTTTCTTTCTTTCTTAAAGTAAGTTTCAGTTTTCTTAGCTCATCAGTGAACCAGGGTTGTTTTTTTTGCAAATTGGAGTTGGATTTTTTTGTTGTAATGGGGCAGAGCTTGTTGGCTATGGTTTCTGTAATTTTATTCCATGACCGGAGGGCTGTGTTAGGGTTGGTGAGATCTATGTTGGAGAGTTGCGGGATTAGATGTGCGCTGAGGTCTTCTGTGGAGCAGATTTTTCTATATTGGAAAGAAGGTTGTGGTTCGTGATTCAGGCTGGTTTTATTTGTGGAGAAATTAGTCGTGATAAGAGAATGATCCGACCAGGGAATCTTCTTGCACTTAGGGGGAGAAGGATGCTTGATGCCTGAGTTGATGAATATTAGATCAAGCATGTGGCCTGCTTTGTGGGTGGGTTTTTTGACTATCTGGTTAAATCCTAAGGCAGATAAAGCCATAAGGAAGGATTCGCAGCTGTGAGATGGAGTCGGAACATCAACGTGTAAATTGAAGTCTCCCAGAATGATTGCTGGAGCGTCCAAGTTGATAGTGGTAGTGATTAATTCTATGATCGGAGAGGTATCTGTTTCCAGGAGCCCAGGGGGGGCGTAAACTAAGAGTATTTGGAGATGATCTGAGGAGAAGAAGCCGATTTCCAGCTTGGGTTCAGATGTCACCGGGTGAAGTTTAAAGCCAAGGCCTTTTTTTGTAGCTAGTAGGATGCCTCCCCCTCTTTTTTTTTGTCTGGGGAGGGAGAAGATGTTGTAATCCTGTGTGGGAAGTTGGTTTATTATTGCAGTGTCTGTGGGTTTTAGCCATGTCTCAGTTATGGCGCATATGTCGGGTTTGGCCTCTTGGAGGTAGTCATTGAGTAAGAGGGATTTTTTTGTGAGGAATTGGGCATTGAAAAGACTGAGGGTAAATAAAGTAAGACCTAGGAGTTGGGTAATTGGAGCAGTTAAAATAGGAGTCAGAGTTATTAGTGAGCATTTTCTAGCTTGCCTGTAGAGTTTCCCTGTAGTATGGGTGTGGTGTTGAAGGATGGGAATAAAGGCGGCTGTGTGCGTTTCCATGATCATGGAGTGTTGGGCGTATGCAAGCTGCGTGATTTGGATTGGTGTAGTATTGGGATAAGGGAGTGTCTCTAAGATGTCGGAAGAGGGCTAGGAGAGAACTAAGGGGCAGATGATTTTGGGGTCTGCCTCGCGGTTAGCAGGGCGGAGGTTGTCACTGTGGTGATGCGTTAAGGTGTGCACTGAGTTAGAGTCTCCTTGTTCCCTCTCTATAGATTGCCACTTGGCGGTCTGTGATTTATTGCTAGCCCGGAGGGCTGAAGAATGGTGTCGGGTCTGAGGTGGGCGGAGTCTCGCTGTTGATATGCTGAGCGGCCGAGGCAAGAGTGTGAACAAGGTCTTACCTCGTCTGGTCTCGGCGCCGGCTGCGCAAGCCTTGCACAGTCTTGTTTCTGGCCGGGAGGCCGGAGAAGGGAAGATGGCGGCGGTAGTGGTCTGGAGGTCAAGCTTACTTAAGATTGCTGGTCGGCGGGGGTCTCCTGTGCTGGGTTCCTGCTTTTATTTCTTCCTTGTGGCTGCTGCGAGGCCGGTGTCGGGATGGGTTGCAGAAGATGAAGCAGCGTGAGGGAGAGCTCTGGCAGCACTTCGGGGCTGCACGAAGGGGCGCACAAAGGGGCGGGCCCCTTTGTCGCGCTCCTTTGTGCGCGCGACGCCCGGCGCATGACGCCGGTAGGAGACCGAAGATTTAAATGCCCAGGAGGCGGCAGCTGCAGATGAGGTCACCCCAGCGCCTGGATGGAGATTGGCTGTCTCTAGCCAGGGATTCCAGATGGATCCACAAAAGACTAAGAGCATCCGGAAGTGGCCCCAACCCATGGGTCTTAAAGCACTCCGAAGATTTCTGGGCTTTACCACTCACAGCTATGATATGAAAAGGAGCCAAAACCTCCGTGAAGTCACCTGAGGCCGTCTCCGCCTTCCAGAAGCTTAAAGAGGCATTTTTGCAAGAGCCATGCCTGCGTCATCCTGATCCCCGATGACCTTTCATCATCGAAGTAGATGCCTCCGACGTTGGTGTTGGTGCAGTCCTCAGCCAGCATTCTTCTAACCACACCTTGCACCTGTGCTCGTTCTTCTCCCAACGCTTCTCCCCAGTAGAGCAAAATTATGGAATTGAGGACAAGGAATTGCTGGCGATCAAATTAGCCTTTGAAGAGTGGCATCCCTGGCTCAAGGGAATGCAGCACCAAATAACAGTATTCACTGACCACAAGAACCTTGAGTACCTACACCATGCTCAACACCTTAACCACAGGCAAACCCACTGGTCTCTTTTTTTTACTCGGTTCAATTTCTTACTTCGATACCGGCCAGCCAATAAGAACATCCGAGCCGATGCCTTCTCTCATTTGTTCACCACAGATGATGTTCCAGATGTCCCTCGGCACATCATTGATCAGACTAAAGTACTCCTCTCCACCATACTCACAGTGCCAGCTGGGAAGATGGTGGTACCACGACCCCTTTGTAAAATAATCCTCTGATGGAAGCAGGATTCCTTACCTTCAAGTCATCCCGGACAAGCTAGAACACTCTTCACACTCCAGAGGTTCTATTGGTGGCCAACCATGAAGAAGGATGCCCAAGCATATGTGGAATCATGTCCCACTTGCGCCCGTCAGAAGACGCCGACAGGCCGTCCTTGGGGTTTCTTACAACCTCTTCCTGCACCTAGTGAGCGGTGGACACACATAGCCATGGATTTCATTGTGGACCTACCCCCTTCTGTTGGGTTTGTGGCATATTGTGGACTCTTAGTCGAAGTGGCGATGTCTCCTCCCATGGGGAGGGGCCCTGTGGGGAACCACAACAATAGGCTAGAATCAATAGCAAGCGCACACAGAGGAAAGGAAGCTTTATTATTCCGCTGTGATGAAGATGATCCTTGTCCGAGGAATGGACAGTGCTGTAGTCCAGCGATATCACAGTAAGGCTCCAGATAGTCTCAGTAGTAATGTAGTCGATGATCTCACCCAGATGTAGCAAAGGTCCAGTAGTGTTCCGCAGCGCGGGATAAGCCGTGAACCTGAAGGGTGGAGTGAGGAGAACTTGGAGCGTAGTAGTACTCACTGGATAGCAGCGATGATAGCTTCCTTCGGAAGTCGAGTGAAGAGAAGGACCCGTGGTCCGAGGTGCAGGATACCCAGAGCAGGATAGGCCCTCCAGGAGCGAGTACCTAGGAGCACTGAAGGTACCTGGAATAAAGCAGACAAGACCCCCGAGGGACGGGTGTCCTGAAGGTTAGGCTGAATAACCCCGGAAGGCAAGTAGAAGCGAGGGGCCCCCGAGGAGCGGGTACCCAGAGCTTCAATAGGTAGCAAAATACCCCAGAGGGTAGTGAGGAATCCAAGCGAGCAGCTTAGAAGTGGTCAGAGTAGTAAAACCGAAGTCCTTGCTAACTCATTGTATTGGAGCGGAGCGGAGGTTTAAATACCCGGAGGAACTGACGTCATGTGGTGGGGCCGCCCCCCCCGAGGTTCCTGCCATGATGTGTTTAAGAACAGGAAATGTCCAAGTTAAATCTTTATTTAAGAGCAGACGTATATTTTGTACTTGTGCCCGACTCAGGCCGAGTTTCGCCCCACCAGGGGCTGCCTCAGGGGCTAGAATTAGAGATGTGAATCGTGTCCTCGATCGTCTTAACGATCGATTTCGGCTGGGAGGGGGAGGGAATCGTATTGTTGCCGTTTGGGTGTGTAAAGTATCGTGAAAATCGTTAAAAATCGTGAGCCGGCACACTAAAAAACCCCCTAAAACCCACCCCGACCCTTTAAATTAAATCCCCCACCCCTCCCGAACCCCCCCCAAATGCCTTAAATTACCTGGGGGTCCAGCAGCACACTAAAACACGGCACACTAAAACCCCCTAAAACCCACCCGACCCTTTAAATTAAATCCCCCACCCTCCCGAACCCCCCCCCCAAATGCCTTAAATTACCTGGGGGTCCGTAGCCTTAATTACCTCCATAGCGGCGGGTCCATAGCTAAATCGGGGGGAAGGGGGAGAGCAGGAAAAGGCGGCACACTAAATCGTGTAGTCTTCAGCCGGCGCCATTTTGCAAAATGGCCGCCGCAAAATGGCGGCGGCCATAGACCCAAAACGATTCGACGCAGGAGGTCGTTCCGGACCCCCGCTGGACTTTTGGCAAGTCTTGTGGGGGTCAGGAGGCCCCCCCCAAGCTGGCCAAAAGTTCCTGGGAGTCCAGTGGGGGTCCGGGAGCGATTTCCTGCCGCGAATCGTTTTCCGTACGGAAAATGGCGCCGGCCATACGCGTATGGCCGGCGCCAGGTAATTTAAGGCATTTGGGGGGGGTTCGGGAGGGTGGGGGATTTAATTTAAAGGGTCGGGGGTGGGTGTTTAGGGTGTTTTAGTGTGCCGGTTTTCCTGCCCCTCCCCCTTCCCCCGATTTACGATTTTTTTGACGATAAATCGGGGGAATTGGTATTGTATCGTGGCCCTAACGATTTTTGACGATTTAAAATATATCGGACGATATTTTAAATCGTCAAAAAACGATTCACATCCCTAGAATTGACAAATAAATAGACAACATGAACAATACCGGACATACAAAAATCAAATTAAAATATAGTTTAAAAACATAACCAATATATAAAAAAGGTAACACATGAATACATTAAAACAATTAAAATCACAGACAACACTTGATAAAAAAAGACATAATGAATATGGTTTCATCATTTTACCTGTATGTAGGTGATCACTAAATGAGCCAGAAAATTTGTTTAACTTAAGTGCGCCAAAATTCACACACTCTTTTGGACTGCAAAAAATTAAAAAATTACAAAGAACAGAAATCTGATACAACTTTCAGTCAAAACATCCAAAAATAAAAAATAAAAACAGGCGGTGGTAATGTGGGACAAACACAGTTGCAAGATCTCACACTATGGCATCTATGTAAGACTCAAAATTATAAAAACTTACTTCATGCACATTTAAATACAACTTCTAAATAATTAAAAATTGTTTTTGATATAGTCACTAGGGCTAACTGTAAAATAAAGCAGCAATTAATTATCTTCATGTCTCTGTTACAAAAATGTGCCTTCCAAATCGGTAATGTAAAATTGTTAAAAATTATCTATAAAAATAATTTTTATAGATAGCTTGTATACAGCACATTCTGAATGTTTCCTTTTGAGAGTCCAGCCGTGACCATGTTCTTATCGCTCTAATTTTCGAGTCATTATACGTTTTCTCCGTTCTGTTTACATTACCGATTTGGAAGGCACATTTTTGTAACAGAGACATGAAGATAATTAATTGCTGCTTTATTTTACAGTTAGCCCTAGTGACTATATCAAAAACAATTTTTAATTATTTAGAAGTTGTATTTAAATGTGCATGAAGTAAGTTTTTATAATTTTGAGTCTTTCATAGATGCCATAGTGTGAGATCTTGCAACTGTGTTTGTCCCACATTACCACCGCCTGTTTTCATTTTTATTTTTTATTTTTGGATGTTTTGACTGAAAGTTGTATCAGATTTCTGTTCTTTGTAATTTTTTAATTTTTTGCAGGCCAAAAGAGTGTGTGAATTTTGGCACACTTAAGTTAAACAAATTTTCTGGCTCATTTAGTGATCACCTACATACAGGTAAAATGATGAAACCATATTCATTATGTCTTTTTTTTATCAAGTGTTGTCTGTGATTTTAATTGTTTTAATGTATTCATGTGTTACCTTTTTATATATTGGTTATGTTTTTAAACTATATTTTAATTTGATTTTTGTATGTCCAGTATTGTTCATGTTGTTTATTTATTTGTCAATTCTAGCCCCTGAGGCAGCCCCTGGTGGGGCGAAACTCGGCCTGAGTTGGGCACAAGTACAAAATATACGTCTGCTCTTAAATAAAGATTTAACTTG
Organism: Rhinatrema bivittatum; assembly: GCF_901001135.1. Classification (NCBI taxonomy): domain Eukaryota; kingdom Metazoa; phylum Chordata; class Amphibia; order Gymnophiona; family Rhinatrematidae; genus Rhinatrema; species Rhinatrema bivittatum. The sequence goes on along the minus strand of NC_042622.1, from coordinate 248,034,880 downwards.
GACATTCCTTGGTGTCTAATCCACATTATTTAAAAAAGCTTTCCCGGACACCGATTAATTCTATTCAGCCAGATTCTACCACTTCCACATGTAAAAATGTTATTACTAATGTAAATACCTATACCTAATGTATTCTCTCCCTTTTTCTTCTCTCCTCCCAGTTCTTTTACCTTGTTATTTGTAACTGCTTCCTTCTACACAAATAGGTTATTGAATTGTTCACTGTACACCCCTGTTATATGTAAACCGGCATGATGTGTTTGCAACATGAATGCCGGTATATAAAAATTTTAAATAAATAAATAAATAAATTATTGCCTAAACGGCTTTCTTAGACAACCTACCCTCCTGTTTTATTGGTGTTTAAGAACAGTGGTAGTGTGTGCGCGCGCGCCCGCGCCCTAGGAGGCCTCAGGAAGAAGCATGGCAGACGGGGACGCCCATGTTGGCTGTTATAATTAGTGAGGTTTGGGTGGACCCTTGGACACTGTGGCAGCTGACCACACCCACGGGGGGAAGTCCCATGAGGGGCCACAGGTCAGGCTCAGCTCTGGACACAGAAACAGATATTTCTTTATTTAGACAGTTTGAGAAGCCACCAGAGGTGGCAGCAGTGAGTAGAAGATATAGCTCGGGAAGGGGGGGCGTGGCCACCGCGGAAGATGGCTGCTTGAATATGGAGCTCTGTTCTCCCCCGAGCTGCAATTAAGACAGATAGCTTGCTAACTCTGCGAAACTCCACAAAAAATAGTGATCTGTAATTCGGATGCCATCATGTGTCAGATCGCTAAAAAAAAGACTCCCGATCTCAGGCAGTTCTCCTACAAACCCGGGGAGGACAATTCAGGGCCTAGTGCAGCAGTGAGCCGAGGAGTGGAGCACATGGCGTCTGGTGCAGCTGTGGAGGCCCCGGAGTTGGAGGTGGGTGGCATTCCCTCTCGGGAGGAGTTTAGAACATGGTTTAGAGAAATAACTGAAATGTCTGCTTTTAAACAAGAAATGAGAGAATTAATAACAGACATGAAAGAAGAAATCTCTACCCTTGGCAGGAGAGTGGATAAGTGCGATATGAGACAGCTTTCCCCCATGACAAAGGGGAAAGCCGACAGTCGCTCAGCAGCGCATGGTTCGGAGAGAGGTATCTTTAAAGGATACTAATGATGCATTAGAATTAGGGCATCCCGACAGTGAGGTTCCAATAATTAGAAAAGTAGTCCAAGTGCCTGTAACTAAAAACTCACCTGAGCTAAAAAATTCTAACTTTTCCCTATCAATTAAAAAGCAGAATGAAAATACAAACAAAAAACAAACTTTGAAATGTTTGTATGCTAATGCCAGAAGTCTAAGAAGTAAGATGGGAGAATTAGAATGTATAGCAGTAAATGATGACATAGACTTAATTGGCATCTCAGAGACATGGTGAAAAGAGGATAACCAATGGGACAGTGCTATACCAGGGTACAAATTATATCGCAATGACAGAGAGGAGCACTCGGGAGGAGGTGTGGCACTTTATGTCCGGGATGGGATAGAGTCCAACAGGATAAACATCCTGCATGAGACTAAATACAAAATTGAATCTTTATGGGTACAAATCTCTTGTGTGTCGGGGAAGACTATAATGATAGGGGAATACTACCATCCACCTGGTCAAGATGGTGAGACGAACAGTGAAATGCTAAGAGAAATTAAGGAAGCTAACCAAATTGGTAGTGCAGTAATAATGGGAGACTTCAATTACCTCAATATTGACTGGGTAAATGTATCATTGGGACAAGCTAGAGAGATAACGTTCCTGGATGGAATAAATGATAGCTTTATGGAGCAATTGGTTCAGGAACCGACGAGAGAGGGAGCAATTTCAGATCTAATTCTCAGTGGAGCACAGGACTTGGTGAGAGAGGTAACGGTGGTGGGGCTGCTTGGCAATAGTGATCATAATATGATCAAATTTGATTTAATGACTGGAAAAGGAACAGTGTGCAAATCCAAGGCTCTCGTGCTAAACTTTCAAAAGGGAAACTTTGATAAAATGAGAAAAATTGTTAGAAAAAAACTGAAAGGAGCAGCTACAAAAGTAAAAAATGTCCAAGAGGTGTGGTCATTGTTAAAAAATACCATTCTAGAAGCACAGTCCAGATGTATTCCACACATTAAGAAAGGTGGAAAGAAGGCAAAACGATTACCGGCATGGTTAAAAGGGGAGGTGAAAGAAGTTATTTTAGCCAAAGGATTTTCATTCAAAAATTGGAAGAAGGATCCAACAGAAGAAAATAGGATAAAGCATAAACATTGGCAAGTTAAATGTAAGACATTGATAAGACAGGCTAAGAGAGAATTTGAAAAGAAGTTGGCTGTAGAGGCAAAAACTCACAGTAAAAATTTTTTAAAATATATCCGAAGCAGAAAGTCTGTGAGGGAGTCAGTTGGACCGTTAGATGATCGAGGGGTTAAAGGGGCACTTAGAGAAGATAAGGCCATCGCGGAAAGATTAAATGATTTCTTTGCTTCGGTGTTTACTGAAGAGGATGTTGGGGAGATACCCGTAATGGAGAAGGTTTTCATGGGTAATGATTCAGATGGACTGAATCAAATCACTGTGAACCTAGAAGATGTGGTAGGCCTGATTGACAAACTGAAGAGTAGTAAATCACCTGGACCGGATGGTATACACCCCAGAGTTCTGAAGGAACTAAAAAATGAAATTTCAGACCTATTAGTAAAAATTTGTAACTTATCATTAAAATCATCCTGAAGACTGGAGGACAGCAAATGTAACCCCAATATTTAAAAAGGGCTCCAGGGGCGATCCGGGAAACTACAGACCGGTTAGCCTGACTTCAGTGCCAGGAAAAATAGTGGAAAGTGTTCTAAACATCAAAATCACAGAACATATAGAAAGACATGGTTTAATGGAACAAAGTCAGCATGGCGTTACCCAGGGCAAGTCTTGCCTCACAAATCTGCTTCAGTTTTTTGAAGGAGTTAATAAACATGTGGATAAAGGTGAACCGGTAGATATAGTATACTTTGATTTTCAGAAGGCGTTTGACAAAGTTCCTCATGAGAGGCTTCTAGGAAAAGTAAAAAGTCATGGGATAGGTGGCGATGTCCTTTCGTGGATTGCAAACTGGCTAAAAGACAGGAAACAGAGAGTAGGATTAAATGGGCAATTTCCTCAGTGGAAGGGAGTGGACAGTGGAGTGCCTCAGGGATCTGTATTGGGACCCTTAGGGGCGGATTTTAAGAGCCCCGCTCGCCTAAATCCGCCCAAATCCGGGCGGATTTAGGCGAGCAGGGCCCTGCGCGCCGGTAAGCCTATTTTACATAGGCCTACTGGCGCGCGCAGAGCCCCGGGGCTCGCGTAAGTCCCGGGGTTTTCGGAGGGGGCGTGTCGGGGGGCGGGCCTGAACCGCGCAGCGTTTTCGGGGCGTGTCGGGAGCGTTCCGGGGGCGGGCCCGGGGGGCGTGGCTACAGCCTGGGGCGGCCCGGGGGCGTGTCCGCGCCCTCCGGACCCACCCCCAGATTGCGTCCCGGCGCGCTAGCAGCCCGCTGGCACGCGGGGATTTACTTCTCCCTCCAGGAGGCGTAAATCCCCCAACAAAGGTAAGGGGGGGGTTTAGACAGGGCCGGGCGGGTGGGTTAGGTAGGGGAAGGGAGGGGAAGGTGAGGGGAGGGCAAAAGAAAGTTCCCTCCGAGGCCGCTCCGATTTCGGAGCTGTCTCGGAGGGAATGGGGGTAGGCTGCGCGGCTCGGCGCGCGCCGGCTATACGAAATCGATAGCCTTGCGTGCGCCGATCCCGGATTTCAGCGGATACGCGTGGCTACGCGCGTATCTACTGAAATCCAGCGTACTTTTGTTGGCGCCTGGAGCGCCAACAAAAGTACACCTATTCGCGGTTTTTGAAAATCTACCCCTTACTGTTCAATATATTTATAAATGATCTGGAAAGAAATACGACGAGTGAGATAATCAAATTTGCAGATGATACAAAATTGTTTAGAGTAGTTAAATCACAAGCAGATTGTGATAAATTGCAGGAAGACCTTGTGAGACTGGAAAATTGGGCATCCAAATGGCAGATGAAATTTAATGTGGATAAGTGCAAGGTGATGCATATAGGGAAAAATAACCCATGCTATAATTACACAATGTTGGGTTCCATATTAGGTGCTACAACCCAAGAAAGAGATCATAGTGGATAACACATTGAAATCGTCGGTACAGTGTGCTGCGGCAGTCAAAAAAGCAAACAGAATGTTGGGAATTATTAGAAAAGGAATGGTGAATAAAACGGAAAATGTCATAATGCCTCTGTATCGCTCCATGGTGAGACCGCACCTTGAATACTGTGTACAATTCTGGTCGCCGCATCTCAAAAAAGATATAATTGCGATGGAGAAGGTACAGAGAAGGGCTACCAAAATGATAAGGGAAATGGAACAACTCCCCTATGAGGAAAGATTAAAGAGGTTAGGACTTTTCAGCTTGGAGAAGAGACGACTGAGGGGGGATATGATAGAGGTGTTTAAAATCATGAGAGGTCTAGAACGGGTAGATGTGAATCGGTTATTTACTCTTTCGGATAGTAGAAAGACTAGGGGGCACTCCATGGGGCACATTTAAAACTAATCGGAGAAAGTTCTTTTTTACTCAACGCACAATTAAACTCTGGAATTTGTTGCCACAGAATGTGGTTAGTGCAGTTAGTATAGCTGTGTTTAAAAAAGGATTGGATAAGTTCTTGGAGGAGAAGTCCATTACCTGCTATTAAGTTCTCTTAGAGAATAGCCACTGCCATTAGCAATGGTTACATGGAATAGACTTAGTTTTTGGGTACTTGCCAGGTTCTTATGGCCTGGATTGGCCACTGTTGGAAACAGGATGCTGGGCTTGATGGACCCTTGGTCTGACCCAGTATGGCATTTTCTTATGTTCTTATGTTCTTATGTACTGAAAAGACTCTCTCCTGCCTCAGAATCTGGGGGCATTCCCTTTTTGAAATGTACTATTTGCCTGCAATGGAAACATCTTGCCTGATTAAGGTCCCACTCTCCTGGGACACCCGGACTCCCACTGAAGCCTCTACCTCCCTGGCCTCAACCAGCTTCCCCTAACTTTCCCTCTGCCATGTTCGTTCTCTCTATCTTGTGTCTCCCGCTTTATTATCTCATTTACTGTATTTACCATTATTTTTAGCCTTCTGCCTTTGCTTTTCTTCCTCCCACCTTACAAACACTTTCTGAGCTTCTTTTAATGTCCTCTATTGGTTTCTCATTCCACCCTTCTATTTTCAGTAACTTTGAATATCTGGCCAGGACTTTGTAACAAAGTTGATTATTTTAACAATCACTGACTTATGGGGTCATCTAGTGTCCATCCACGGTATTGTCTCATCCTAGCTCGAACTCGTTCCAGGAACGCTGAAGGGGACTCTTCACGCTCCTGCTGGATTTCAAAAAGGGAATAGAACAAGGAGCTTACTTCAGGGGAACTGAAATGAAGAAGTGAAACAGGGACTAAAAAATATATAATCCCCTGCAGAATGATGTAAAGATGTGCCTACTATTGTATGACAGCCATGCTTGCAAGCTCGTGAAAAAGAAAATAAACTTCTAAGTGACGTTTTACTGACTCTTTGTATGTTCACTAACTAACACTAACTAATCATTCCCAGAGAGGAATTTGTTGTTTCTTACACCCGGGGGTTTGGTTTGGGTGGGATCGGAAAATAATGAGTATAGATTGTATTTTCAAGTCTAAGCACATTATTTTCCACAGAAGATCTACCCGCAAAAAGAGCAAGTGTAAAAGCAGTTTCAAAGCAAAAATGCCTGGACGCACTTTCTCTCGGAAATGTGGCATAAAGCCTGGGGGCAGACTGCGTCCCAAAGTTGACAGTCTGAAATTGCTCCCTGGGTAAGTATACCAGTGCTGCCCCTAGGCCCTTTCCCCCTCCTACCCTGGTCTCAGACCTTCCCCACCCCACCACAGACCTCCATCCTGTGAATCCCATTTCCCTGCCGCTGCTCCCAGGGCTGGTGCAAGGGGATTAGGCGCCCTAGGCGAGCCTTCTCCCTTGCGCCCCCCCCCCCCCCCCCCCCCGGTCTTGGCCCGAACTCCTACATCGTTCTCGATCACGCCCACCGGCTGTGTGGTTTTCTGGGTTGTGAGCAGGTTGGGCACTGCTTGCGGCCCGCCAAATCTCCACTACTCTTTGCCGCCACTTGCAGCCCCATATGGTTCGCACCCAGTGGCGTACCAAGGGTCTCTGGCACCCAGGGGCTAATGCATTTGTGTGCCTTTCCAGCATCCCCCCCTTAATCCTTCTTGTACTAATGCTTAAGGTCACAGAAAATCAGTGGCATCTCTAGACAGAAGAATCTTTTTGTGGGGGGGGGGTGAGAGCCAAAATGACATTTCTTCATCACACCCACCTCTATAGCATGGATCCTGCTTTAAAATTGGTTTTAAAAAAGTGTTAATAAAAAAGTTTAAAGGGTCTTCTGCGTAATTTTAAAAAGCTGGCCAGTTTCACACTTCTAGTAAAACTACTATAAAATTATTTGATAGCCTCATTCGACTAATTCTATATGGCTATGAGAGTGAAGTCTGGAATATATAGGAAGGGATAGAATGTCAATATAAATCCTGCACCTCCAGTTCTCTAACTCTGTGCATCCACTGAAAATTCCCCCACACAATGGAGCTTGGATGTTTCCCTTACAGCTCATCATAGTAAAAGATATTTTCAAATTCTGGTGTCACCTCACAGTAACAGCAGCACAAACAGCTTCCACTGCCAGGCACATTGTGAACTAACACAATTCCCCACAAAAAAAAGACACTCAAAATCTATACTGCAATCCCATCGTAACATAACAGTAATAACACCAAGAACTCAAACAACAATAACCCTACCTGTGAAAAAGCAAGGGTAAATATTACACTGGGTCCTAGAATACCAATACACCACCTACTGAGGAAACAAAACAAACCTGATTGCTATAGATCCCTATACAGACACTACATGCTAGCAGAATCTCTCATCACGGTCACACATACAGAGCAGAGACAGACTATCACCAAAAACAGAATACAAAATGAAGGAGCACAAATTAGACAAAAACTGAAATGGAAACTCCAAGAAGCCAGACTCCATGTATTAACAATAGAAAAATAGAACCACCATTCCTCATAAAACAAATAAAATCAAGAAACATAAAGCATCAGTTATAATAGTAAAACCACAATAAAAAATATTTTAAAACTACTGATAAATAGAATTTCTATTAATTAAAATCATATAAATTTTTTACAATTTCCCAAACACCAATAACATATTTCAAAACAGCTCATATATCAAATAACATTCAATAATTAAAACTAATAAGGATTTTAAAAAGCCCCTGCTGTCCCCTTTTGTGGGAGCTCTTGATTTCCAGTCACCCTGACACTGACACACTCTCAGGCTCTAAGACACTCTCACCCCCATCCCCACACACACAAACTCTTACTCCCTTGGATTTTCTCATACACACTCATGCTTTCACACTCACTGGCTCCCTCACATACATACAAACACACACACCCAGGCAAGGTCCCAGTCATTCTCACACACACACACTGACCCCCAGGCAGGCTCCCATTCATTTTCACACCACTTCCTCCCGATCCCCCAGGCATGCACACATTCATTCTCACACACACAGACCCCCAGGCAGGCACCCATGCATTCACACACATACACTCCCAGGCAGAGTCCCATTCATACACATGCACACACTAAAGGCAGACCCCCCCTCTCTTTCTTTTGCCAGCAACCTTGGAACCTCTCTCATTCCTCTGCTGCCACTGTCACTGCTGCCACATGGCTATTGGGGAGGTGCCGATTGCTGCTACTGACACTGAAGCCCATTCTGCTGCCTCCTCTGTGCAGGCCCCGTGGGCTTCCACTTTCTCTATGCTGATCTCGTACATTGTGAGATCTGCATAGAGAAAGTGCTACTCTTGCACATTACCAAAGATTACATGTGCCAATCAGTAAAAAGTAATTTATTTTTTTTACATTTGCTGTCTGATCTTAGTTTTCTAATCGGTTGGTCACAGACTTTTTTTTCCCACCTTCCCTTTCTTATTTTTTTGCCAATTCCTTTTATATTGTCTTTTTTTCTATTTCTTTTCTTTCCATCTTCTTCTCTCAAACACACAGTCAGGTTCTCATTCTCACATGCTTTCTTTCTCACACACACATAGGCTCTTACTGTCATATGATCTCTCTCATACAATCATTCATACACAGTATCTCACTGGCACATGCTGTCTGAGTCTCACACACACAGTCTCTCTCTCACTCCCACATGCTGTCTTGCTCAAGCACAGGCTCTCACTGTCACACGCTCTCTCTCATACAATCATTCATACACACAGTCTCACTGGCACATGCTGACTGTCTCTCACACACCCAGGCTCTCTCTCACGCCCACATGCTGTCTTGCTCAAGCCCAGGCTCTCACTGTCACATGCTCTCTCGCATAAAATCATTCATACACACAGAGGCTCTCACATGCTGTCTTTGCAAACATTCAGGTCCTCACTCCCACACACAGTCTCTCAACTCATCTCATACACGCACACACACACACACACATACACACACACACACACTCTACAGACCCTCAGCCTCTCTCTCACCTCTGGGCCTCCTCTTCGCGGGTCACCGCAGGATGGGATCTGCAGCGGCCCTGATCTTCTCGGGCCGCAGCGGCCCTGCTACCGGGCCTCTTCCTCTTCTCGGGCCGCTGCGACTTGGGATTCGCAGCAGCCCGTAAGCGCCGCTCCTCTTCTGCATGCTCCAGCAATGTTTACTTCTGGGGCCGCGCAGGCAGGAAGGAGGAGGCGCATCAGCGCATTTAAACGCAATCTTTTTCTTCGGGCCGTGGTGACGTGAGCTCCATCACGGCCCTGCCGATCTGCCTGCTATGTGTCGCTACTCAGCCGCCAGTGGGATGAAGTCCACTGGCGGCCACATGAGCTTCCTGCGCCCAGGGGCATTGGCTCCCCTTGGGATACCACTGCTCACGGCGCCCCCTAATACTCGGCACCCTAGGCTCAGGCCTAGGGTGCCGAGGCTGGTGGAAACCAGCCCTGGCTCCTCCCTGCAGTCCTCTGATTCGATTCCCAGTCTAGAAGGGAATGAGTAAGTTTACCACTGGAATAAGTAAATGGAGAAGAGGGAAGATAAATCCATCAGAGCGAAGGGCGGATTTAAACGGAGGTGATCCTGTAACCCTGTGGAAAAAGAATTTCCCGCTCTTCCCCCCTCTGCCAACCGGTGGGACTGATGCAGTCAACTGGATTCCTAATGGCAAAGTAGTTAATCAGAAAGGGGGGACAGGGGTGGATTTCATTATAATCATGTCTGATTCATATGAGGAAGCACCAGGGGGCTGGTGGAGACAGAGGGGCTGATGCAATAAAGTTTATGCGCAGTTGAATGCACATTTTGGACAGCACCTGAAGCAATAAGGAGATTAGCGCATCCAAAACCTTGCCCAAACAAACGCATAGCAGATAGCGCTCACCACATGTAAATTCCATGTAGATGAGGCTATTAGCTATTACCACCCCCCCCCCCCCCACCCCCCCCCCCAGATGCACAAAATTACTGGGCGCCCAACGCACACTGTTTAATGCACCAAATTTTAACTCCATCCTCGGAGCTGGTGTTAAGTCAATCTGCGAGTCAAGGGCTCAGGAGATATTTTAAAAAATACTGTCCTCTATGGTTCCTCTTACTTAGTATTGCTGCCATACTTAAATCTACTGCTTGTGGTGTTTAAGAATAAAGGTATATTATAAAGGCTTGATGAAAACAAAAAATATTCTGGACACACAATATACATACACAATAGACACGCTCCAGGATGATTTCGCCCCTTGCTATTGTGCATGTATATTTTGACTGTATATTGGGCAAAATCAATCTGAAGCGGGATAAAATGGATGCTCGTATTGAGTGCCCATTGTGATTGTGGGCGCCCAATGCATTTGAGTGGTAGGGATGCACAATTCTTCCCTAGCGCCTCCTTTTTAATGCAGCATCTCATTTAAATATTGCATCAAGCACCCAGGAGACGTGGCTGTGCGCGCGTTAGGAAAATAGATGCTCAATACAAGTGCCCATTTTAATGCAGGTCTTATTGCATCAGCCTGAAGGTGAGGAGAAGAGAGGAAGAGTACACGAGATACAGACAGCAGAATGGAAAGAGGCAGACAAAGGGCTTGGGATATTAACAGATAAAGTGAATGAGAGAGATAGAGATGTCACAGACAAAAGGTCTTTTCTCTTCTTAGAGTTATCTCTGGGATTCAGGAGAGAAGAGGAGAAGGAGGCTGACCTCCCTGGCTCCCTGAGGGGCTCCCTGAAGGCCCAGGATCTCATGCAGTCACTGATCAGGGACACGTCTTACATGATGGGTCCTCCAGTAGATCCATTGCATGTTCTGGATGATGCCTCTGAGACATGTTCATTCTGCTCATCCTCCTCCTCCTTCCCCTACCCCACTGCAGGAAGGAACCTGGTCCTGGAATGCACGAGCTTTCTAGATCACACAGGCCCACTGCTTAGATGTGAGGGTATCCTTTCTAGATTATGGTTGGATTACCAGACATCATGCCAGGCTAGGCATCTCCTCTTCACTGACACCATGCCAGGCTGGAACTTTCCTTGGGCACTGGAGAAATATCAGGCTGGATCTCTCCTAAGGTAATTACCTATGCTAAGATTAGTTTCTCCTCTGACACTGGGTCCATGCCAGGCTGGGTCTCTCCTCTGACTCTGACACAATGTCAGATTGTCTTTCCTGTCACTGATTCCATGCCAGGCTGGGTCTCTCCTCAGGCACTTACACCACATGGAAGATTTGATCAGTGTCAGCCCTGGATTCCTTGAATTCTGCCTCCTCTTTCTACATCTGACAGTCAGGGTGGCAGCAGCTGCTTGCTCATTAACTCCTGTAACACTTGCGAAAATGAGCACGGTGGTGGTGTTGAACACTCATGTTTATTCAGCGGGGTTTGATGTACATGTCTTCTATCTGCCAGCTGTGGCCTCTTTTCCTCTCCTCCACAAGCCATCCTTCATTCTGTTTGATATAAAGCAGATTGCTGAGTGGTGACATTCCACCAAACAATAACCTCCCTTACGGTAACAGCCTGGCTACCTGATGCTTTGGAGCTGGCTTTCATAGAAGGGTCTCACAAAGAAGGGGAAAGAAGGATATGAACAAAAGGTAATGTTGCAACACAGCCATGGTCAGCCCGCATGTGTTGATTCTGTCCTGATTTTCAGGAATGCCAGTCCACTGTTTTTCGGGCCTAGCCCTTTACCAAACAGAAAATGTTCTAGAAGACTGTGGGATGGGGTTTAAGACTGACCTGGAAACACTACAGACAAACCCAAAAGCTCTTAGTGAAGAGAGAGGGACGGAGAAGGGAGATGGGGTGAAGGAAGGAGAGAGTGGGAAAAGAAAAACAGAGCCAACCATTCAAGCCATTCAAAAGCAGCCATCATATTTGTTAGCGATCTCAGAGACACTACACATTGTGACTGGCTTCAGTGTCAGCCCATTCAAATTGCTGTTTTACTTTTAATTGTTACTCTTGTCGCCTTCTTTCCACCCTAAATATGTGGCGAACAAGCAAACAAGAGGCCATTGCAATAGCCTGTGCATTACAACTGTGCGCTGAAATTCAGCGCAGTTTCTTAACGCACAGATTAAAATGTTTCTTAGCTCCTGATGCAGCAAGCTAATGCTATGCTAATGCATCAAGAGTTAAAAAAAAAAGGGCACAGACTGGAAAATGTGCGTTCAGCACAGGCTGAATGCACATTTTAAACCTAGATGATGTTCCTTTAAGAGTGTTGGTTGGGGGGGGAGCGCACTGAGAGAAAGGAGAGAACAAGAGATGTCAAAGGTGTGCACTGAAAGAAATCAGGCTTGGTAGGGTAGAGCAGAAAGACAAAAGTTCTCTGCAATATTTTGGTTGAAAATTACATGACCAGATGCTGCAGAAACCTAAGATTGGCTGATTTGAGACTCAAGCAAATGTCCGTTGACGTTTTGCCACACTGGAGTCGTTTAGCTTCCAGGAAGGAGCATAAGCAGGCATGATAATGAATAGATGGGAGGGACAAAGAAAAAGAAACGAGAAGGAGGAGGGAGACTGTTGAGTGAGAGGAGAGAGAGAGAGAAAGGGATAGTGAGCAATGGAGGGTACACTTCTCTAAGCAGATTACAAATGACACATTCCCCTGCTCTTCTCCTAAATTCAGATAATGAATTGATTTCTATTACTGTAATTTGGCTGCTGGCAGAGCCCTGCTCTCCATCTTCCTCTTCCCCACTGGTTTCTGGGCTTTAATTTCCCAGGCATTTATGGAAGTGCAGCTGAGCATCTGCCGATCCTCTGCCAATTACCTGAGCTGCCCGAGGCGGGCTGCAGCACTACACTCCACTTTTTGTGTAGAAGGGCTGTTTTCCTTGTCTCTGGGGGAGGGAGGGGGTCAGGTTGAAGGAAGGTGAGGAAGAAGCCTGAGGAGGAAGGGGACAGAGATATGGAGAAGAGGAGTTACTGGTGGCCTAGCTCCTGTTGATCTGTCCACACTCGGTTTGCTGTTCTTTATAACAGGGATTTTTGTAGGCTGCATTTCCTTGCATATGACAGACATGAGAATTATCCACAGATGTTGGTGCATGTGAATTTTTGAGACCCTATAGGTCTTGATTCGGATAACAGTGACATGGTCTTGTGTCACGAAGCTGGCTACTAGACAGCCCCTCTGCCAGCTAGGGCCCTCATTGGGCCATGCTCGGACCCTTGAAGCTGCATGACACAGCAGCTTCAAGGGTCCTCCCTGACAGCTCACTCCCCGCCTTAGCATGGAGTCTCCTCTCTGACCTTGGCCACTTGTTCTTGGACCTTTGCCTGTTTAACCTTGCCCTCGTTCTGTGTATAGATCCTGCTTTGTTTAGGCCTTCTTGCCTGACCACCCTGCCTTGTCTTTGTCTTGGTTGGGCCCATCCTGTTCACTTGTATTCCTTGTCCTGTCTAGCTCTCCCCTCCCCCCCCCCACCCCCCGGGCCCTCCTGTTCCCTGTGGGTCTCCCAGTGGTTCTCTGTTCTCTGTGGGCCTTCTAATGGCTATCCTGTGTCTTGTCTGGGCCTCACAGTGGCCTATCCTGTTTACATATATTCCTTCTTTCTACTTTGTTCCTGCCTGTGTGTTTTAGCTTGTTCCTTCCTATGTGCTCTACCCTGTTCCTGACTGCCCTGGTTTCTGCCAACCTTGACCACAGCCCACCTTGTGTCTTTCCAATGCACTCCTGTGAGTATCCTAGTATGGATCCTAGAGTTACGGACTGGGTTAGAAACTGGCTGAGTGGGAAGCAGCAAAGGGTTGTGGTAAATGGAGTTTTCTCTGAGGAGGAAGTTGTTACTAGCAGTGTGGCTCAGGGATAGGTCCTTGGTCCAGTTCTTTTCAATAATTTTGTGAGTGACCTAACAGAAGGGTTGTTGGGAAAGGTTTGTCTTTTTGCTGATGATACCAAAATCTGTTTCAGGGTGGCAGCCAGAAAGGAGCGGAAAACATGAGGAGGGATCTTGTGAAGCTTGAGAAATGGTCTAAGGTCTGGCAGCTAAGATTTAGTGCTAAAAAATGCAGAGTAATGCATTTAGGATACAAAAACCCAAGGGACAGGTACAGTATTAGAGGTGAATTTCTTCTGAGCACAAAGGGAGACTGGGATCTGGAGGTAATTGTATCTGATGATTTTAAGGAGGCTAAACAGATGGATAAAGTGACAGTAAAAGCCAGAACGATGCTTGGCTGCATAGGGAGAGGAATGGTTGGCAGAAAAAGGAAGGTGATATCACCCCTGTATAAGTCCCTGGTGAGACCTCACTTGGAATACTGTGTACAGTTTTGGAAACCACACCTTCAAAAAGGATATAAAAGGATGGAGTCGGTCCAGAGAGTGGCTACTAAAATGGTGTTGCGTCTGTTGGTTGCAGACGGCTGCAACTGCTCTGCCTTACCTCTTTTTCTCCCCTTTCCCTCTCTTTGGGCAAGATGGCTGTCTCCGGTGCCGAGTGCCGTGGGCCTTGGTGTTCTCAGACCAGCATGGGTGTCCCCATCCGTCATGCTCACTCCCGTGGCCTCCTAGGGTGCGAGCGCACACATCTCTGATGCTCAAATACACGTCATGGTGGGAACCTCGGGGGCGGCCCCACTGCATGACGTCAGTACCTCCGGGTATAACTAGCCTCCGCTTCCGCTACCAAATTGAATTAGCAAAGACTTTGCTTCGCTACTCTGCCTGCTCTAAGCTGCTAGCTTAGACGCCTCCTTGCGCTAAGGGCCTCACTCCAGCAGAAGCTTTAGACACCCGCTCCTCGGGGGTCTCTCGCCTCCAACTTCCCTTCAGGGTCCTCACTAACCTAGACAACTGCTCCTCGGGGGCCTTTTCTCTTATTCATTTCCAGGATATTGGTCTATTGGGTACTCGCTCCTCAAGGGCCTATTCGCTTCATATCCTGCACCACTGATCTTCGATCCCACCATTCTACCATCAGGAAGACGCATTCACTCAGTGAGTACCTCTATGAACTGGCGCTCCAACTCCACCCACCAGCAGTGGCGTTACCCGCACTGTGGGCTCCCACCTATCGTGAACATCTGGGTGAGACTACACTTCTGAGCCTGTTGAGCATATTGGCGCCTCGTGGATCAGTGCCTTACCTTCCTACTTTACCAATTGGCAGTACAATAAATCCATTCTGTGTCTGCTAACTGTGTCAGCCTATCGCATTGGTTCCCCACGGGGCTCCTCCCTGTGGGCGGAGTCATCAAGGGTCCACAATGCCTCAATCACCACAAATGGTCACTGGTCTTCATTTAAAGCATATGGGGACAGACTTAAAGATCTAAACATGGACTGTTAGATGATCGAGGGGTTAAAGGGGCACTTAGAGAAGATAACACAGAAAGATTAGATTTCTTTGCTTCGATGTTTACTGAAGAGGATGTTAGGGAGGTACCCATACCGGAGAAGGTTTTCATGGGTAATGATTCAGATGGACTGAACCAAATCACGGTGAACCTAGAAGATGTGGTAGGCCTGATTGACAAACTGAAGAATATTAAATCACCTGGACCGGATGGTATACCCCAGGGTTCTGAAGGAACTAAAAAATGAAATTCAGACCTATTAGTAAAAATTTTTAACCTGTCATTAAAATCATCCATTGTATCTGAAGACTGGAGGGTGGCTAATATAACCCCAATATTTAAAAAGGGCTCCAGGGGCGATCTGGGAAACTAGACTGGTTAGCCTGACTTCAGTGCCAGGAAAAATAGTGGAAAGTGTTCTAAATATCAAAATCACAGAACATATAGAAAGACATAGTTTAATAGATCAAAATCAGGATGGCTTTACCCAAGGCAAGACTTACCTCACAAATCTGCTTCACTTTTTGAAGGAGTTAATAAACGTAGATAAAGGTGAACCAGTACATGTAGTGTATTTGGATTTTCAGAAGGCTGACAAAGTTCCTCATGAGAAGCTTCTAGGTGTTGCGCTCGGGGGTGGACCCTTGTCCTAGGGCAGAGATGGAATGCCTTCTGAAAGGGAACAAGAGGTAACTGCCCCCAGGGGGTGGAGCACTGGAGGAGACAGAAGCTGGGAAGAGCTTCACCACTGGAAGCTCGAGGTCCCCTGGGGAGGAGGTGGGCCTCGCAGGGTCTCCTAAGAGAATGAAAGTCCGGCATGCCCATGGAGACAGGGGGGAGCGCGATCGGGTTCAAAGGTGGCTGCTGGTTGGACCAAGGAGAACCAGAATAGAGTTAGTGATGACAAGGCGAGGAACAGAGCCAGAATCTGGAGACAAGGTCAGGCAGGCAAAGGTCAAGATCCAGAGGTCAGTCCGAGGAATGGTCAGCAAAGCAGGGATCAGGTACCCGAGGTCAGACGAGGTCAAAGGCAGGCTGAGGTCTTGAGGCAGGTGGCAGGCAGGCAGGCAGGTCAGGAACAAGCTGTGGTCTTTGATGCCAGCAGCAGGCAGGCAGGTCAGGAACAAGCTGTGGTCTTTGAGGCAGGTGGCAGGCAGGCAGGCAGGTCAAGAACAAGCTGAGATCAGTACCAGTAAGACAGTCTGAGGGTACTACCTGAGTAGACAGACAGATGAACACAAGAACAAGCAGGACACGGGAACTAGGATGCAGGAACAAGTCAGGAACAGAACTGGAACAGAAGGATCCTGGAACGAGTCTAGGAACAAGCAGGAACAGGTACAAGTGCAGAGGCAATCTTAGAACAAATCGACCAGATTGCCAAGGCAAGGAAGCAGAGACATGAACTTCCTTATATCGAGGGATCATTCAGGGTGCGCTGCGGAGCTAGGACCCGCCCTTGGCCCTACATGAGTCTTGGCAGTCTGCGCGCACGCGTGTATGGGCATAGCTAACATGACCGAGGACGCCGAACCTCGGCGTGAGGCCTAGTGCTCAGTGGAAGGTCCGGCGACCGTTGCCACGGGATGCTGGGGCCTGGCAGGATTGGCAACTGCTGCGAGGGAAGTCGTCCCGGGACCCGCTATGGAACCATGAAGGTGAGCAGGCCCACGCGCAGGATGGCCACAGGCGGGGCGCGTAACAGTACCCCCCCCCCCCTTCTAGGCCTCCCCCTACGTGGCTGTGCTTTCTCAGGGTACAATCTATGGAAGGTCCTCAGAAGATCCTTATCAAGAATGTTTTGGGAGGGTTCCCACGAATTCTCCTCGACCCATGGCCCTCCCAGGCTAAGAGGTATTCCCACTTGCCTCGGCGTTGCTGGACGTCGAGGACCTCTCTTACCTGGAGAGAGGTGTCAGGTTCTGCAGAGAACCTTTGCATGAGGGCCAGGAGAGGACCAACGGCTTCAACAGGGACACGTGAAATATGTTGTGGATACCCAATGAACGAGGTAGCTGGAGTTGAGACGAGACAGCTCCCACTCTTCGGATCACAGGAAATGGTCCGATGTATTTCGGAGACAGACGGTGAGAGGGAAGTCTCAGTCGAATGTGTCGAGCACTCAGCCACACTTTCTGGCCAGGTCGAATGAGTGGAGAGGGTTGTCTATGAAGATCAGAAGTGCGCTTGGTGCGTTCAGCAGCTCATGAAAGTCGCTCTTTTACCCGGGTCCACACTTGGTGAATGGTTTGAGCCATGGATTGAGCTGCCGGAGACGGAACCGTCAGAGGAACAGGAAGAGGCAGTCGGGGCTGCCATCCGAAGACTACTGCAAACGGGGATGTGTTGGTGGCTGCTGCGACAGCTCAGCCCTGGGGAGAAGATCCAACCAATTGTTTTGCTGATAATTTACATAGGAGCGTAGGAATGTCTTCAAGATCTGATTGGTCCTTTCGGCCTGCCCATTGGCCTGGGGATGGTAGGCTGACGTATAACTCAGGGAAATGTCGAACCTTTGACTCAAGGAACGCCAATACTTGGCGGCAAACTGTGGACCTGATCGGATACAATCTCCTTGGGGAGTCCGTGGAGGCGAAAGATGTTCTTCAAGAAGAGCTTTGCCAGTTCCGGGGCTGAAGGAAGGCCTGGCAAGGGGATAAAGTGACCCATTTTTTGAGAAGCGGTCGATGACGACCCAAATCACTGTGTTATTCTGGGAAGGAGGTAGATCAGTAATAAAGTCCGTCAAAATGCTGGACCATGGCTTGGTAGGTGCTGGGAGAGGCTGGAGCAAGCCCTAAGGATTCCCCGTTGGTGGCTTTTGCTGGGCGCAAGTGGGACATGAGTCCATGTAGTTTCGTGAATCTTGCACCATAGTAGGCCACCAATATGGGCCCTCTTTAAGACGCGTTCACATAGTTGGCAGGGAACGACGGTCTTCCCAAAAGGGACTGTGGTAGTCGCAGCAAGGGAAATACAAGCAGGGTCAATAATGAAGCTAGGAGCTTCCAGGACGTCCTCGGCTCGAATGATCTGGACAGCACATCAGCGCGCACGTTCTTGGAACCAGGACGAAAGCACAGGTTGAAGTCAAATCTTTCAAAGAATAAGGCCTACCGAGCCTGACAGGGTTTCAAAAGTTGAGCCTCTTTGAGATGTTTGAGGTTCTTGTGGTCAGTGAAGATGGTAAACGTATGTTGCGCCCCTTCTAACCAAGGGCACCACTCTTGCAGTGCTAGTTTGACCGAAAGGAGTTCGCGGTCACCCACGGTGTAATGCTGTTCCATGGGGGAAAACTTATGAGAGTAAAACGAGCAGGAAGTTAGCTTGCCCTGTGGGGGAGTGTTGACTCAGAAGGGCTCCGGCGCCAATTGCTGAGGTGTCGACATCCACAACAAAGAGACGTTTGGGATCCGGATGAAAGAGACAGGGACCGGAGCTGAAGGCTTCTTTAATCCACTGGAAGGCAGCAATTGCTTTGGGTGTCCAAACTCGGGTGTTAACCCCTTTCCTAGTCATAGCAGTGAGTGGGGCAACTATGGAAGAGTAATTCGCAATGAAGCTCTGGTAATAATTGGTGAAGCCTAGAAAGCGTTGCAATGCTCAAAGGCCTACTGGCTGAGGCCAGTCGCAGATTCCCTGAAGTTTTTCCGGGTCCATTGAGAATCCACGATCAGAGATGATGTTTCCCAGAAAGAGTAAGCGATTCTGTTCAAACAGACATTTTTCCAGTTTTGTGTACAAATGGTTCTTTCTCAGACGTTGGAGGACGATGCGGATGTGTTCATGGTGGTATTCTATGTCCTTAGAGAAGATCAGAATGTCGTCGAGGTATACGACTATGAAATTGTACAGGAGATCTCGGAAGATTTAATTCATGAGATGTTGAAAGACAGCTGGAGTGTTGCATAGCCCAAAAGACATTACCACGTATTCGTAGTGGCCGTCTCTGGTATTAAATGCCGTCTTCAAAATGTCATCAGGTTAGATGCGTACCAAGTTGTACGCACCTCTCAGGTCCAGTTTGGAAAAGATTCATGCCCCTTCGAAGCGATCGAACAGATCGCTAATGAGGGGTAGCGGGTATTAATCCTTACAAGTTATCACATTGAGCCCCCTGTAATTGATACAGGGACATAGTCCACCGTCCTTTTTCTTCACGAAGAAGAACCCCGCTCCTGCGGGGTAATCAGATGGATGAATAAAGCCTTTCTCTAGATTCTCTTTAATATATTCCAACATAGCCTGAGTCTCAGGCTGGGATAATGGATAGGTTCTGCCTTTGGGAGGTGTAGTGCCTGGCAGAAGTTCAATAGGACAGTTGAACCTGTGTAATGGAGGTAAGGTATCCGCTTTCTGCTTAGAGAACACATCGCTGAAGTCAGAATACTGCGGAGGTAAGCCTGGAAGGGTAACTGATTTCAAGACAGGTATCACGGGGGATACCGGGTGCAGACAAGTCTTTTGGAATTTTGGGCCTCACTGTACCAACTGCAGGGACTGACAGTTGAACTGGGGTTCATGGACCTGGAGCCAGGCTAACCCCAGGATTACCGGATGAGTTGAGCGTTTTAGGACGTAGAAGGATGTCTCTTCCTCATGGAGGGTACCTACAGTGAGATGGATAGCCACTGTCTGTGAGTAATGAGACTTAGAAGATGTTCCCCCTGGATGGAGGCAATACGAAGACTCACCTCTAAGGGTTGGAGAGGTATTTTCAAGAGTTTGACGATGTCGTCCGTAATGAAGCTACTGCTCGCTCCGGTATCGATGAGAGCAGTGGTCGCAAAGGTGTGGGCCTTGATGCTCAGGGATACAGGAAGCAAGAGTTGAGGGCCAGAAACAGTTGCACCCAAGCTCGGGACCCCCGCCGGGCTCAGGTGTTGCAGTTTCCTGGACAGATGGGGCAAAACTGCAGACGATTTCCAGAAGTGCCACAGTAAAGGCAGGGCCCCTCCTTTCGCTGATGGAGATTTTCGGTCGGAGACAATCGCCCATGATTCACTTCCATAGGTTCTACCATGGAGGAAGGTGATGGTGCAGGAGTCTTCGCTGGAGTGCAGGGTGCACTTGTGGGGTGAACTGGAGGAAGGCGGGGAGCCTTTACTTCTAGGCATATTTGCCGGAGGCGATGATCAATCCTCTCGGCAAGGGAGATCAAGTCTTTTAGAGACGTGGGAGTCTCACGGACAGATAGCTCATCTTTCAGAGCACAGGAGAATCTATCTAGGAAGATGGCTTGCAGACAATCTTCTTGCCACCCAAGTTCTGTGGCCAAGGTCCGAAACTCCACTGTGTATTCGGAGAGGGTCCTTGACCCTTGACAGAGGTGGAGTAAGCTATGACTAGCGATAGCCATACGACCTGGGTCTCCGAAGGTCTGCTTGAAGAGGGCAATAAAGTCAGATAGCTTGGAGAGAATGGGATCAGAACGTTCCCATAATGGAGAGGCCCATGCCAGAGCCTTCCAAATGAGACAGAATGAAGGTGACTTTAGTGATCTCCTGCAAAAACAATGAGGGTTGTAGAACAAACTGCATAAAGCACTGATTAAGGAAGCCATGACAGGAGCATGGATCCCCATTATGCCTGGGGGGTGCAGGAAGTGCCAGTGTTGCTTTGGCCATTGCTGTTTCTTGTAGTTGAGAGCACAGTTCTTCAACCGAAGAGACCAGCGTCTCTAAAGCTTGATGATGTTGTTTCTCTGTGGCGGCCAGTCCTGGTAGGGCCCTGGAGGCGGGAGACTCCGCTGAGTCCATGGGCTTGGCAACTTGTTGCGCTTGAGGGTGGACCCTTGTCCTGGGGCAGAGGTGGAACGCCTCCTGAAAGGGAACAGGAAATAACTTCCCCCAGGGTGCAGAGCACTGGAGGAGACAGAGGCTGGAAAGAGCTTCACCACTGGAAGCCCGAGGTCCCCCCGGGAGGAGCCCGTAGGGACCCAGGCCGCTTGGACTTAGGAGGGCCTCACAGGGTCTCCTAAGAGAATGAAAGTCCAGCGTGCCCACGGAGACAGGGTGTGCACGATCGGGTTCAAAGATGGCTGCTGGTTGGAGCAAGGAGAACCAGAATAGAGTTGGTGATGACAAGATGAGGAACAGAGCCAGAATCTGGAGACAAGGTTAGGCAGGCAAAGGTCAAGATCCAGAGGTCAGTCCGAGGAATGGTCAGCAAAGCAGGGGGTCAGGTACCGGAGGTCAGATGAGGTCAAAGGCAGGCTGAGGTTTTGAGGCAGGCGGCAGGCAGGCAGGCAGGTCAGGAACAAGATGCAGTCTTTGAGGCAGGCAGCAGGCAGGCAGGCAGGTCAGGAACAAGCTGTGGTCTTTGAGGCAGGTGGCAGGCAGGACAAGAGCAAGCTGAAGTCAGTACCAGTGAGAAAGTCCGAGGATACTACCTGGGTAGACAGGCAGACGAACACAGGAACAAGCAGGACACAGGAACTAGGATGCAGGAACAAGTCCGGTACAGAACTGGAACGAGACTAGGAACAAGCAGGCAGGAACAGGTACAAGCGCAGAGGCAATTTTAGAACAAACCAACCCGATTGCCAAGGCAAGGAAGCAGAGACAGGAACTTCCTTATATCGAGGGATCAATCAGTGTGTGCTGCAGAGCTAGGACCCGCCCTTGTCCCTACATGAGTCCGGGCAGTCCGTGCGCGCATCGTGAGAACATAAGAACATAAGAAAATGCCATACTGGGTCAGACCAAGGGTCCATCAAGCCCAGCATCCTGTTTCCAACAGTGGCCAATCCAGGCCATAAGAACCTGGCAAGTACCCAAAAACTAAGTCTATTCCATGTAACCATTGTTAGTGGCAGTGGCTATTCTCTAAGTGAACTTAATAGCAGGTAATGGACTTCTCCTCCAAGAACTTATCCAATCCTTTTTTAAACACAGCTATACTAACTGCACAAACCAAATTCTCTGGCAACAAATTCCAGAGTTTAATTGTGCGTTGAGTAAAAAAGAACTTTCTCCGATTAGTTTTAAATGTGCCCCATGCTAACTTCATGGAGTGTCCCCTAGTCCTTCTACTATCCGAAAGAGTAAATAACCGATTCACATCTACCCGTTCTAGACCTCTCATGATTTTAAACACCTCTATCATATCCCCCCTCAGTCGTCTCTTCTCCAAGCTGAAAAGTCCTAACCTCTTTAGTCTTTCCTCATAGGGGAGTTGTTCCATTCCCCTTATCATTTTGGTAGCCCTTCTCTGTACCTTCTCCATCGCAATTATATCTTTTTTGAGATGCGGCGACCAGAATTGTACACAGTATTCAAGGTGCGGTCTCACCATGGAGCGATACAGAGGCATTATGACATTTTCCGTTTTATTCATCATTCCTTTTCTAATAATTCCCAACATTCTGTTTGCTTTTTTGACTGCTGCAGCACACTGAACCGACGATTTCAATGTGTTATCCACTATGACACCTAGATCTCTTTCTTGGGTTGTAGCACCTAATATGGAACCCAACATCGTGTAATTATAGCATGGGTTATTTTTCCCTATATGCATCACCTTGCACTTATCCACATTAAATTTCATCTGCCATTTGGATGCCCAATTTTCCAGTCTCACAAGGTCTTCCTGCAATTTATCACAATCTGCTTGTGATTTAACTACTCTGCACAATTTTGTGTCATCTGCAAATTTGATTATCTCACTCGTCGTATTTCTTTCCAGATCATTTATAAATATATTGAACAGTAAGGGTCCCAATACAGATCCCTGAGGCACTCCACTGTCCACTCCCTTCCACTGAGAAAATTGCCCATTTAATCCTACTCTCTGTTTCCTGTCTTTTAGCCAGTTTGCAATCCACGAAAGGACATCACCACCTATCCCATGACTGGCGTGCAGTGGAAGGCCCGGCGACTGCTGCTGTGGGACGCCGGGGCCTGGCAGGAATGGCAACTACCGTGAGGGAGGTCGTCCCGGGACCCGCTATGGAACCATGAAGGTGAGCAGGCCCACGTGTGGGACGGCCACGGGCGGGGTACGTAAATCTAGGAAAAGTAAAAAGTCATGGGATAGGTGGCGATGTCCTTTCGTGGATTACAAATTGGCTAAAAGACAGGAAACAGAGAGTAGGATTAAATGGACAATTTTCTCAGTGGAAGGGGCAGTGACGTGCCTCAGGGATCTGTATTGGGACCCGAACTTTTCAATATATTTATAAATGATCTGGAAAGGAATACAATGAGTGAGGTAATCAAATCCGCAGATGATACAAAATAGTTAAATATAAATCCACATAAAACAGGCTATCAACATGTTTGTCCCATGGCTCACTAATTATATTATACAGGAATAATCAATCACCTTTTTAATGCAAATATAAAGAATTTTTTATTTATTAAATCATAAATTCTTAAATCCTTTAAAGGTGTGCATGAATGAGGTAAAGATGTGAATGGAGTATGCAGGTATGAATGAAAAATTGGGATATGTATTGAATTAGATTATGGATTGAATTAGTATGTATTGAATTAGATTATGGAGAAGGTACAGAGAAGGGCTACCAAAATGATAAGGGGAATGGAACAACTCCCCTATGAGGAAAGACTAAAGAGGTTAGGACTTTTCAGCTTGGAGAAGAGACGACTGAGGGGGGATATGATAGAGGTGTTTAAAATCATGAGAGGTCTAGAACGGGTAGATGTGAATCGGTTATTTACTCTTTCGGATAGTAGAAAGACTAGGGGACACTCCATGAAGTTAGCATGGGGCACATTTAAAACTAATCGGAGAAAGTTCTTTTTTACTCAACGCACAATTAAACTCTGGAATTTGTTGCCAGAGAATGTGGTTCGTGCAGTTAGTATAGCTGTGTTTAAAAAAGGATTCAGCTTGGAGAAGAGACGGCTGAGGGGGGATATCATAGAGGTCTTTAAGATCATGAGAGGTCTTGAACGAGTAGATGTGACTCGGTTATTTACACTTTCGAATAATAGAAGGACTAGGGGGCATTCCATGAAGTTAGCAAGTAGCACATTTAAGACTAATCGGAGAAAATTCTTTTTCACTCAACGCACAATAAATCTCTGGAATTTGTTGCCAGAGGATGTGGTTAGTGCAGTTAGTGTAGCTGGGTTCAAAAAAGGTTTGGATAAGTTCTTGGAAGAGAAGTCCATTAACTGCTATTAATCAAGTTTACATAGGGAATAGTCACTGCTATTAATTGCATCAGTAGCATGGGATCTTCTAGGTGTTTGGGTAATTGCCAGGTTCTTGTGGCCTGGTTTGGCCTCTGTTGGAAACAGGATGCTGGGCTTGATGGACCCTTGGTCTGACCCAGCATGGCAATTTCTTATGTTCTTATGTTCTTAGGATTGGATAAGTTCTTGGAGGAGAAGTCCATTACCTGCTATTAAGTTCACTTAGAGAATAGCCACTGCCATTAGCAATGGTTACATGGAATAGACTTAGTTTTTGGGTACTTGCCAGGTTCTTATGGCCTGGATTGGCCACTGTTGGAAACAGGATGCTGGGCTTGATGGACCCTTGGTCTGACCCAGTATGGCATTTTCTTATGTTCTTATGGAGAGAGTTATGCATATATTCCCATTCAAAATCTTTAAAGGAAAATATTTATATAAGAATTTGTGATTTAATAAATAAAAAATTCTTTATATTTGCATATATTTGTATTTGTTTTCATCAGTGGTACCTTGTGTTTGTCAATAAGTTTTTTAATAAGTCTCTAAGGGGTGGATTTATCAAAATGCAGTAAGTACCGCATGTGATAGCAAAAGGGGTGTGTTTTATGCTAATATAGCATTTATCTGTGTGAAGAGCTAAGTTAGTGCAAATTGTGATACCATTTCAGATTCTGCAATAACTGTTGTATTTCTGTCATTCAACCACCAGGGGACCATTGTTAATGGTCCTAGACACATATGAGAGAGAGAGAGCACCTGGCCACAATATCATGGCCCATAGGTAGGTAATTCGAGGTGGGGTTTAGGTATGAGTGTAGGGGGTTAGGGGCCACTTTGACATTCTACGTGACACATATGAACAGAACAGTGGTCTCTTGTGAA
The DNA here is from genome assembly GCF_901001135.1 of Rhinatrema bivittatum. Taxonomy (NCBI): domain Eukaryota; kingdom Metazoa; phylum Chordata; class Amphibia; order Gymnophiona; family Rhinatrematidae; genus Rhinatrema; species Rhinatrema bivittatum. The sequence continues at coordinate 248,009,822 of NC_042622.1, read as the reverse complement.
GATCTGATGGCCTTCGGAGTGAGGAAACTCACTCCAAGATGAGATTTGGGCAAGGTTCTCTCCATCTAGCTTGATGTTACCCAGGTAGAGAGTCCATCAAGCTAGGTTGAGAGAACCTTGCCCAAATCTCATCTTGGAGTGAGTTTCCTCACTCCGAAGGCCAGCAAATCTTCACAAGAGACCACTGTTCTGTTCGTAGGTGTCACGTAGAATGTCAAAGTGGCCTCTTACCTAAACCCCACCTCGAGTTACTAGGTGGGCTTACCATAGGGATACAAATACCTACCTATGGGCCATGATATTGTGGTCAGGCTCACTCGCTCACTCACTTACCTGAAATAGGACTTACAGGAGACATCACAAATGGCAAGGAAGCCTTACTGCACAATCATGGCAGCTATCGCACAGCCTAACACAATTGAAAGAGGTGTTGTTAAAATCAGCATTATGGCTGTGCAATAGCTCTTCACAAACAGGCTAACCCAGCCCACTCTCTGCTCCTAACTCCTCCCATTTTCTGAATTTGCATCACACCATACAATATGATACAATCGCATGCGTTAAACACGTTTTCGCATACGTTAACGGGGCTTTTCGCATGCGATAAGCCCTTAACACATGCATAAACACCTTATCGCATTTTGATAAATGACCCCCTAAGTTTGTACTTATCTAATTTAATTGGTTTTTAATTTATTTATGTATGTCTTTCATGGTTTTATTTTTATTGATATTATGTATTTATCATTTGTAGCCCCTGAGGCAGCCCCAGTAAGGGCGAAACTCGGCCTGAGTCGGGCAGTTGTATGAATTCACATCTCCATTCTAATAAAGCTTATAATTGGACTATACTTGGCTTCTAACCTGCTTTGTTGCCCAAACGGCATTTTTAGATAGCCTTCCCTCCTGCTTCATCAGTAAGTGCAAGGTGATGCACATAGGGAAAAATAACCCATGCTATAGTTACACAATGTTAGGTTCCATATTAGGAGCTACCACCCAAGAAAGAGATCTAGGTGTCATAGTGGATAACACATTGAAATCGTTGGTTCAGTGTGCTGTGGCAGTCAAAAAAGCAAACTGAATGTTGGGAATTATTAGAAAGGGAATGGTGAATAAAACGGAAAATGTCATAATGCCTCTGTATCACTCCATGGTGAGACCACACCTTGAATACTGTGTACAATTCTGGTTGCATCTAAAAAAAGATATAGTTGCGATGGAGAAGGTACAGAGAAGGGTGACCAAAATGATAAAGGGAATGGAACAGCTTCCCTATGAGGAAAGACTAAAGAGGTTAGGAATTTTCAGGTTGGAGAAGAGACGGCTGAGGGGGGTTATGATAGAGGTGTTTAAAATCATGAGAGGTCTAGAACAGGGAAATGTGAATCAGTTATTTACTCTTTCGGATAATAGAAAGACTAGGGGGCACTCGATGAAGTTAGCATGTGACACATTTAAAACTCAACACACAATTAAACTCTGGAATTTGTTGCCAGAGGATGTGGTTAGTGCAGTTAGTATAGCTGTGTTTAAAAAAGGATTGGATAAGTTCTTAGAGGAGATGTCCATTACCTGCTAGGGATGTGAATCGTGTCCTCGATCGTCTTAACGATCGATTTCGGCTGGGAGGGGGAGGGAATCGTATTGTTGCCGTTTGGGGGGGTAAAATATCGTGAAAAATCGTGAAAAAATCTAAAAAATCGCAAAACCGGCACATTAAAACCCCCTAAAACCCACCCCGACCCTTTAAATTAAATCCCCCACCCTCCCGAACCCCCCCCAAATGAGTTAAATAACCTGCGGGTCCAGCGGCGGTCCGGAACGGCAGCGGTCCGGAACGGGCTCCTGCTCCTGAATCTTGTTGTCTTCAGCCGGCGCCATTTTCCAAAATGGCGCCGAAAAATGGCGGCGGCCATAGACGAACACGATTGGACGGCAGGAGGTCCTTCTGGACCCCCGCTGGACTTTTGGCAAGTCTCGTGGGGGTCAGGAGGCCCCCCACAAGCTGGCCAAAAGTTCCTGGAGGTCCAGCGGGGGTCAGGGAGCGATTTCCCGCCGCGAATCGTTTTCGTACGGAAAATGGCGCCGGCAGGAGATCGACTGCAGGAGGTCGTTCAGCGAGGGTTCCGGCGCCTCGCTGAACTACCTCCTGCAGTCGATCTCCTGCCGGCGCCATTTTCCGTACGAAAACGATTCGCGGCGGGAAATCGCTCCCTGACCCCCGCTGGACCTCCAGGAACTTTTGGCCAGCTTGTGGGGGGCCTCCTGACCCCCACGAGACTTGCCAAAAGTCCAGCGGGGGTCCGGAAGGACCTCCTGCCGTCCAATCGTGTTCGTCTATGGCCGCCGCCATTTTTCGGCGCCATTTTGGAAAATGGCGCCGGCTGAAGACAACAAGATTCAGGAGCAGGAGCCCGTTCCGGACCGCCGCTGGACCCGCAGGTTATTTAACTCATTTGGGGGGGGTTCGGGAGGGTGGGGGATTTAATTTAAAGGGTCGGGGGTGGGTTTTAGGGGGTTTTAGTGTGCCGGCTCACGATTCTAACGATTTATAACGATAAATCGTTAGAATCTCTATTGTATTGTGTTCCATAACGGTTTAAGACGATATTAAAATTATCGGACGATAATTTTAATCGTCCTAAAACGATTCACATCCCTATTACCTGCTATTAATTAAGTTGACAGAAAATAGCCACTGCTATTACTAGCAACAGTAACATGGAACAGACTTAGTTTTTAGATACTTGCCAGGTTCTTATGGCCTGGATTGGCCACTGTTGGAAACAGGATGCTGGGCTTGATGGACCCTTGATCTGACCCTGTATGGCATGTTCTTATGTTCTCCCTAGAAGAAACATATAGAAATGAAACATAGAAATGACGGCAGAAGAAGACCAAACGGCCCATCTAGTCTGCCCAGCAAGCTACGCACTTTATCCATTTTTTCCCTTTTTCTCTCTCCCACCTGTTACTATTGGCTTCCAGTACCCTCCAGCCCTAATTCCCCTCCACCCCACCACCAATTTAGAGAGCAGCGCCATATCTGCATCCAAGTGAACATCCATCTCAATTAGGGGTAGCAACCGCTGTAACAAGAAGATGTGGTCAGAGAAGAAAGGCGAGATAAGAGAGATATGATAGAGACATTCAAATATAGCAAAGGTTTCCATGCAGAGGAGGTGAGCCTTTTTCAATTGAAAGGAGGCTCTAGAATGAGGAGTCATGAGATGAGGGTGAAAGGGGGTACACTCAGGAATCATCTTAGGAAATATTTCTTTACAGAGAGAGTGGTGGATGCATGGAACAGCCTCCCAGTGGAAGTGGTGGAGACAAAAACAGTTTCTGAATTCAAGAAATCTTTGTTCATCCTTTACTTACTTACAGAAATTTTTACTTAAAGAAATCTTTACTTTACTTACAGAATCTTTACTTTACTTACAGAAATCTTTACTTACAGAAATCTTTACTTTACTTACAGAAATCTTTTACTTTACTTACAGAAATCTTTACTTACAGAAATCTTTACTTACAGAATCTTTACTTTACTTACAGAAATCTTTGTTCATCCGATGAACTTCACGAACACCTTGTCCTAGAACTCCCTCATATAGACATCGCTACTCCCAACTCAGCTCTCCACTCCTGGTCCAACATCACATTATCGGCAGCAAATAAACTCTGCCCACTGGCAACAAAAAAACCGAAACGGAATGCCCCCAAAAAACAACCTTGGTTTAACGAAGAACTCCAAAAACTCAAACATTCCCTTCGACAAAAAGAAAGTAAATGGCGTAAAGCACCATCACCGACCTCCCTCTCAGCTTACAAACTCGCCCTTCACATTTACAAGAGCACTACATTAAAAACAAAAAAGGACTACTACGCTCACAAGATCCACCACCTCATCTTTGATTCAAAAGCCCTTTTTACTTACGTCTCCAACTTAACTCAAGTCAACCCTCCAGACATTCCACTGAACCAAGCGCACGAAAAAGCAGAGGAGTTGGCCATCTTCTTCAGTAACAAAATTTCGAATCTACAATCACAGCTGAAACCGAATACCCTAGCTCCACCCAGCACATACCTCCATCACTGCAAAAATATTTCTATACAAGCCTTCGAACCCATTGCAACATCAGAGACCAAATCAGTATTGAAGAGAATGAAACCCTCATCTCACCCATTTGACCATATCCCTTCCAAACTACTGCTGCTAATTCCAGATACCATCTCCAAAACCTTGACTGACATTATCAATTGTTCCTTAGCCCAAGGAATCTATCCAGACGACCTGAAAATTGCTTCTATCAAACCTCTATTAAAAAAACCTAATTTAAATCCCAAAGATCCCTCCAACTTTCGCCCAATCTCCAACCTCCCTTTTATAGCTAAGGTAATGGAAAAATTAGTCAACACCAGATTATCAGAATACCTTGAAGACAACAATATATTATTCCCCACTCAATATGGCTTCCGAAAATCCTTAAGTACAGAATCACTTCTCATATCCCTGACAGATTACCTAATCATGGGCCTTGATAAAGGTCATGCCTACCTGCTGATACTCCTCGACCTATCGGCCGCCTTTGATACTGTAAATCACTCCCTTCTCCTAAATCAACTAGCGAACATCGGAATAACAGGCTTTGCACTTGCCTGGTTCAAATCATTCTTGGGAAACAGAGGATACAAAGTCAAAATACATAACAAAGAATCACAGTTTTATCCTTCCACACTAGGAGTCCCACAGGGCTCCTCTCTTTCCCCCACGCTCTTTAACATTTACCTCCTCCCCCTATGTCAACTCTTAACCAATCTGAACCTCAAATACTTTCTATACGCAGATGACGTCCAGATTGTCATCCCCATCAAAGAATCTCTCATAAATACTATTAAAATCTGGGAAAACTGCCTTCAAAAAATTGACAACCTCCTCTCCAGTCTAAATCTAATACTAAACTCTTCAAAAACCGAACTACTCATAATTTCTCACGAAAACAGTAACCTCGCCTCAAATCCACCAACCGGCTTTCAAACAGCACAAGTAAGAGACCTAGGAGCAATCATTGATAATTGGCTAAATCTAAAATCTTTTATAATTCAAACCACTAAGGACTGCTTTCATAAACTGCACGTCTTAAAAAGAATTAAACCACTTTTCCACTTCCACGACTACAGAACAATCCTGCAATCAATAATCTTCTCTAAGCTAGATTATTGCAATTCCATTCTATTAGGTCTACCGTCTTCCCACACTAAACCCCTCCAGATGGTTCAGAACACGGCAGCCAGAATTTTGACAAACACAAGAAGAAGAGACCACATATCCCCGATTCTCAAAGACTTACATTGGCTACCAGTTCACTATAGAATTTTATATAAGTCCATTACCACCATCTACAAAGCTCTCCATCAACTCTCTCCACTTAACCTCCAAATCCCATTTAAAAAACATACCTCCGACAGACCAATCAGAGAGTCCTACAGAGATTCACTACAGGCTCCTCCTGCCAAAACCTTTCACCATAAGACTCTCAGAGACAGGGCTTTCTCCACAGCAGGACCTACTCTGTGGAACTCTATCCCACCAGAACTGAGACAGGAACCCTGCCTTCCAACATTTAGAAAAAGACTTAAAACTTGGCTATTTAAACAAGCCTTCCCAGATCCTAACTAAATGATAACAATTTTATAAGAGATAGTAATTTATTCAAGAAACTTCACAGTATAATGTATATAATGTAAATAAGGTAATCCTTACAGTTCTACTCTCTTATTCTTATCTCTCCTCCAAGTTTAAGACCCTTGTTGTAATGTAACTTTTTGATCTCCTTGCACTTGTTTATGTTCTGTTCTTTGTTCTCACCCCTTGTTACATGTAAACCGGCATGATGTGGTTTCTAACCATGAATGCCGGTATAGAAAAAACGCAAATAAATAAAATAAAATAAAGAAAGCATGAGATAAATAGAGGGGATCTCTAAGGAAGTCATGTTTCTATGTTTCTGTTCCCGACCCTGTGCATCACCCTCAAGAAGACCTGCCAGCCATCAGCACCGGAGAGTCCAACCTGAAGGGAAGGAAGCTGGACCGACAGAAGATCTTCACTGGTCCTGCCTGTTCCTGACTCCTGCTCCCCCCCCCTACTTGGGGGCATCCCCAAATCAGCCTTCACAGCTGTGACAGTCTTGAAAGCTCACAATATATATTTTTTGGATATATAATCATCTTTATGTTGGGTCAGTAAAAGGTGCCCCAGCTTGAGGAGAATTCAGTTTTCTCCAGGACTAATGCAGTTATTAAACTGGAAAGTTGTTTCTAAGATCGAGCCCCCAGGAATTGCCAGATTAGTCCATCACTGGACCAGACATTCGTGGAGCACTGTGTTTTGATCCCATCCTCCCAAGTAATGTCACTTTCTCCCTCACTTCTGACCACATACTGACTTGAATCCAGCCATAAAGGGAGTTACAAAGATCAGGAAAGTCAGGTTCCCTTACATCCCTTGACTCTGGAGTGACCCTGCTCCTCCTCAACGAAAAGCTTATGGATAAAAAAAAAAAAAACAACCCAAAACTGGAGGAGCAGGCAAAGAGCCACTGATCAAAGAGAAGTCTGGAGCTAAGCAGGAAAACCAGGGATACTGGGGATGTGTGGTGAAAGCAGACACAGAGCAGACAACAAAAGCTGTGCTCCAAGTACCCCCATCAGCTGATCCCGGCTTCCTTAAGCATTTACATTACCAAAAGAGGAGAAGTCCCAGAACTCCCAGAAAAGAGACATAAAAAAAAACCAAACCATGGTGGGCCCACCGGATTGCATTTGGCATGAAGAGAAAGGGGAAAAATCACAGCTAAAGAAGAGGAAAAAAGAAAAAAGGAAGATACATGCCAAGAGAAAGAAAGAAAAAGAAAGTAAATACGGGAGAAAAAAAGGAGAACTGCCTAACTCTGCTGCTCCCTGAAGCCAGGGATGCATAATTGCTACAGACAGTCAGGCCTTGAGCTCTCTCAATAATTCACAGTGGAGAAGTGCCAAGTGTGTGTAATAAATAATATATCAGACAAAAGGGCCTGGTGGACTTTGCAGTACACAGGCTGACACTTTTATAAATACTTTCAGGCTCTGTGATGACTTCAGATTCTTTGCTGCAGCTATGGAAAAGGAGTGGGCTCCCCCACCTTGACGAGCTTCACTGCTCCAATCTTGCCTTCTAGCCACACCTGGTTCTGATGGTCTCTAGCATCTCTATAAGCAGTGACAAGGGGGCAGCAAACAATGGGGCCTCTCCATTAGCCACAGGAGAGGTTAAGCTTGTCAATGAAGGTAATTTATTTATATTTCACAGTGCTTCAAAGTAGATTACATGCAGGTATTTCTCTATCCCCAGAGGGCTTACAATCTAGCAGGTCTATCCAGTAAAGTGCAGCTGCGTTTACCCCGCTCCTAACCCGCATTCTACTCACTTTCCGGCCGCGTTAGCCCTTCCTGCGATCCCGAATTCCCTTTAACCTACTCCTACCGCGTCCTAAAATCCCCGGGCAACCCCTTCCGCACGCGGCATGTATATTGCATGCAAACGAGCGAATTAGCTATTCCCTAGCATCCCGTAACCCGCGCCCCGACTATCGCTATCTTTCCCTGCCGTTTTGTCGCGCGTTTAACCTGCTAACTTACCGCCTACCCTTACCCCTGCGGTAGAGGCAGGGGTAAGGGTAGGCGGCAAGCTTTCCCCCAGCCCCCGCTCACCTGCCCCAGCCGCGATCATGGGTGCCAGTCTCCAGGGCAGCCCCAGTCCTCTCCCCTCCTCCCGAAGCAAAAAAAAAAAAAAAAGCGAAAAAAACATTGCAGCCCCCTCCGATGTCTGGAGGGGGCTGCAAAAAGTAAGTCGCTTCGCCGCTTCGTACTGCCAGCCCCTTCTTCCCTCCTCCCGGAGCAAGGCTGCTTTTCGCGCCCTGCTTCGGGAGGAGGGAAGAAGAGACACTGACAGTGTGAAGCGGTGAAGCAACTTACCTTTTGCAGCCCCCATCGGACCTCTCCTGCCTCCCGCTGCGCGACTTACTTTTTTTTGCAGCCCTCCGGCCATCAGCAGGAACGGATCGTGGCTCCCCTGCCTCCCGGTGAAGATGGACGCCTGCAGCGGCCAATTGCACGCACAGGGGCCGCTTTCCCCCGTGCAGGCGTCCATCTTCGCCGGGAGGCAGGGGAGACATGATCCGTTCCTGCTGATGACCGGAGGGCTGCAAAAAAAAGTAAGTCGCGCAGCGGGAGGCAGGAGAGGTCCGATGTCTGGAGGGGGCTGCAAAAAGTAAGTTGCTTCGCCGCTTCACACTGTCAGTGTCTCTTCTTCCCTCCTCCCTGAAGCAGGGCGCGAAAAGCTGCCTTGCTCCGGGAGGAGGGAAGAAGAGACACTGACAGTGTGAAGCGGCGAAGCAACTTACTTTTTGCAGGCGTCCATCTTCGCGAGCAGCTGGAGGCAGGAGAGGTCGTCCGATGTCCGGAGGGGGCTGCAAAAAGTAAGTCGCTTCATACTGGCAGTCCCTTCTCCGGGAGCAAGGCTGCTTTTCGCGCCCTGCTTCGGGGGGAGGGGAGGGGGGACTGGCAGTCCCGACTTCCTGGTATCTGTCATTTCAAATGACATTTGAAATGACAGATACCAGCGTGGCGTGAAGCGTTAGGCCCGCGCACCCAGGATACTGTATAGGCGCTCTATCCAGTAAAATGGGTTGCGTGGGCCTAATGCTTCACGGATCCTTCTTAGACGCAGTTTACATTTGCATGAAATTATAGTTCAGGATCAAGCGGTAGGTGAGCTGCACTGTGCCTGCGGCAACTGCAGGTGCGCCGGGCATTAACACAGCTCTTCCTACCACTCTGTACTGGATAGACCTGTAAGTTTGCACCTGAGGTAATGGAGAGTAAAGTGACTTGCCCAAGGTCACAAAGAGTGACAGCAGGATTTGAACACTGGTCTCCTCATTCATAGCCCACTGCTCTAACCACTAGGTTATTCCTCCACTCTGTAATCTCAGGAGCTCTGTAGGATGGGGAGTTCATTGCCTGGTGGATCAAAGATTTCCATCTGCCCAGCGCTGTCTTCCTGGAAGCAGCAGTCATTCACCCTGTGCCCCCGTATACTGTATGTAGGGACCTTCGTTTTCAGTTTTTATTTTATTCTTCCTAGGAATTTCAATGTCACAAAAAAAAAAAAAAAATCAGTGGAACAGTGATTGTTCTCCTGTTTCTTATAACAAAATCATTTCTCCACTATTTTTTTTTTGTTATAACATTGAAATTCCTAGGAAAAATAAAATTAAAAAAAAAAAAGAAAATAATAAAAAACTGAAAACAAAGGTCCTTAAGTATATGCCATGCACATTCAGCACATTGAGGTGCTGAATGTTATCTGCTCAATGGGCTTTCAGCTGAGGACTGTTTAGTGTAAGTCACTTTTTCTCTTCTTGGGTAAAAATTTGTACCTTTGGCATGGCTATCTCACCTTTAGAAATCTCAGCTTGCAGACCCAGAATGCAAGACCCCAGTCCAGGGGTGGGCAAGTCCTGTCCTCGAGAGCTGCAAACCAGTCGGGTTTTCAGGATACCCCTAATGAATATGCATGAAATAGATTTGCATACAACTGAGGCAGTGTGTATGCAGGTCTCTCTCATGCATATTCATTAAGGATATCCTGAAAACCCGACTGGTTTGCAGCCCTCGAGAACCGGAATTGCCCACCCCTGCCCCAGTCACTAAGCCCCTTACCTTCCGGAATCTGGAGAGCCAATAATGTAATATATATCTACAGTGCTCCTCTCCCCCCTCCCCAGACCCCATAGATCTTTCAAGTCAAAAGGAGGCACAACCAGGGGACAGATTGTTGAGGACTGGTTTTAATCAGCAAAATCTGTCATGTCCAGCCATGACTACAATGTCTTGACCCCGGTCAGGAGAAGGTGTAGCAGAGAAGTTGCCCCAGTTAGAAATGACCTATGACCAGATGGAATAGCCCTATCCCCACCCTATACAGCAACAGAAAGCCTCCTGCTGGGGCACTAACAGAACATTTGTCAGGGGTATGGGGGAGGGGACACATAGGGATGTTTAAAAAGGAAACCAAGAAACAGTTACAAAAAACAATTAGTCGTTAAAATCCAGAGGGGGCAAGAACCCTCCTTGTCATTCCTCTTTGATGGGTACCCATGCCTCCGCCCCCCCCCCCCCAAAAAAAAAAGAAATCCCATCCCCACTCTCCAGCTGTGTCCTCCTGGGCACATTACTCAGCAAAACAACCTTCATTTAAATGAAAATTAATGAGACTTTTTAAGGTCAAACCCAAGAGCGGCGCAGCACTGCCATTGTTTTATTGCAAAGCATCTTTCACCTTGAAGTGACAGTAGGCAGGATTGGTAGGCTTCCAGTTGCCATGGAGACAGAGGTCCTCCAGAAGACAGGACTGGGATAGAGCCAACAGGAAAAAACCCACAAAAACAAAACAAAAGAAAAGAAAAAAAAATGCCAGTACATGGCTTACAAGAGATGAGAAATAGCAAAGAGAAAGAATCCGAAAAAGTATCCTTGAGTTTGTCACAGATTCAAAACTTGCGCAAGACACTCCTTTAGGCATGCTCACCCATGACTAGCTGGTGAACACAGGGACTGGGAAGAGCTCTCGGAGGCCAGTGACCTTTTATTGACTGTCCCTTCCTCCCCACCACAACCCTCCTCCCCCCCAAACCTATTCTGGCACAAGCCAATAAAACATGCAAAGTCAGACTTGTCCAATTCAAAGTGAGCATCACCTCCATCTCCACCAAATGCCTTGCTTTGCTCCATGTCCTCAGATTCCTGAAACTTTCTTGGCACAACAGTCAGTCCATGTGCTGCCAAAGTAATGCATAAAAGCATACATTTTAAATAAAGTGCCTAATGGAGTAGCACCAGCAATACTTTGCAGCCTGCACAACCCAACAAGATCTTCCAGGGGCGGTTCTATAATGAGGCAGGGTGAGGCAGCTGCTTCAGGTGGCAGAATTTGGAGGCGGCAAAAAATGCCCCTCTCAGAACGCCGCTGTGGCATCTGCTTCACACTGCCTGCCCCTGCCGCGGCTGCCTCACACTCATACCTGGGAAGTCTCCGGATTTGGCCCAGAGACTCCGGAATTCTGAACGAATTGCTGTGTCTCTGGGCCAACATCTGAAAACTCTGGGTGCCTTGCTACTGAAGGCCGGAAGAGAAAGGGCCTGGAGCAGTGCACACTCGAAGAAGGAGGAGCATCAGCACCTGTGCCCCCAGAAGAAAACGTGAAGCCCTGTGCTGCACGGCAAGAAAGACGAGCAGGAGCGTCGCCCTCCTCCATGGGAAATGGAAGAAGCAGTGTTGGGCTGCGTGCCAAAAATAATATAAGGGCAGAGCGGGCCAACGCTACTAGAGGAGGAGGAGGAGGAAGTAGAGCGCATGTCCTGTGGGCCTGGGGAGAGGAGGCTCTGTGGCTAATGAGAATCGAGGTGAGAAGAGAGTGCATGTGTGTATGGAAGAGGGAGAGAAGTGAATAAGTGTATATGTGTGTATGCATGTATGTGTGTGTGTGTGGAAAGGGAGGGGGGCAGAAGGGGGTGGGGTGGGGGCGGGCGGTGGGGTGCCTTCTCATCCCTCGCCTCAGGCAGCAGATTGCCATGAGCCTCCACTGAGATCTTCGAAAACAAAGTGCCCAAGAAGTTGGTATTTGAAGATATATTCAATTCATTTAGTTTTATGTTCATTACACTAAATGTTAAATGTAAACCGGGTTGATGCGACTACTAGTCGTGAAAGCCGGTATAGAAAAATATTAAATAAATAAATAAATATATGGACAAAATTCAACATTTATCCCAAATTGGTGACAGAAAAGAATTACCAAACTAGACTTCCTGGCTTCTGGTGATGTTCAGTGTATGGTTTCTGGGGTATCTGCTGAGGAAGTGCATTTTCTGTGTACCATTCCCTTAAAGAACTGGGAGGTGTGACTCTGCAATTTCCCAGAGGGCCAAGTCGTAGGGATGTGCATTTGTTTTCCATGAATGTGCAATCCACCACACATAAGTCCCTATTCGTTGTATTTGTGGGTTCACGAAACGCATGGCGATCCCCCACGAATAAAACATATCATGTTAGTTTCATTCTTTTGGTTCGCAGTGATTTCTTAGCGGCCATTTCAAATAGGAGAAGGCCATGTGGGAGTATCCATAGCAAAACCCAGCCCTTTCCTGTGAGTCATAAGTGACCTCACAGCCCTGTCATAGAGTGGGTCAGACAGGTTGGCAAGGAGACGAGAATGCAACCTATCAGAGTTAAGCATTTTTCTAATCGCCGCTCTCACTCAGTGCTCAGTGCTCTGTGATGCTGCTCCTGATGACGTTATACTATTTATACCTTAAGCACACGGCGTGCCATGCTCTTTCTTTGCGGGGGTGGTCCGTGGAGGTGGCTTTACTCAGAGCTAGTCTGAGTGTCTCAAATCTGTATTCAATTGCTAGCTACTTTGATAGAATTTTCCATTGAAAAAGATATTTCTTCGTTTGTGCTGCTGTGTCAGCCATGCTTTTTTTTAACTGCACATTTTTTTTTTTTTTATTGAACTCAGACTGTCTCTGAGGTAGGTTGCAAGCAGAATTTGGGTGTTGTGGGTGGGAGATATATTCAATTTCTAGCTAGTTTGATAGAATTTTCCATTGAAAAAGATATTTCTTTGTTTTTGCTGCTGTGCAAGCCAGGCTTTTTTTTTAACTGCAGTTTTTTTTTTTTATTGAACTCAGACTGTCTCTCTGTGCTCTTTTAAGCCAAAAAGCAGTGCACTGGGCATCTGTGGGCAGTTTTGCAGACTCACAGTTTTGCAGTGCTCTTTTAAGCCAAATCCCCAGTAGGCCTCTTCTGTAGTTACAAGTTTGGTGTGTGCACATACAGTGATCCCAGTTGTAGTGAACATCCAGGCACTGCATCGTGGGCCTGTGGGCAGTTTTGCAGACTCACATATATTGGGACAACGGTGCTCTTTGAAGCCAAATCCCCAGTAGGCCTCTTTTGGATATAATTATTTTATTTGAAATCCCTAGTAGGCAGTGACATTAAATCCATGATGTCAGGGAAAACTAGACATGGTTGAGTGATTGGGACTGGCAAAGGAGGCACTTCAAAAGGCATTGCCAGTCCCCCATTAAAGTTAAAAAGGGACCTGTTCCAATCTAAAATCTCTGGAGAGGCAGGCAGTTCCATCCGGAAAAAAATGAAATTTAAAGATGATGCATCGCCACCACCTGTTTCTGACCCGATAGTTTTGGAGGTGAGGGAAGGGGAGGCTGAGTTATGCAAGAGAAAAGGGCGAGACCCAAAAGCAGCAGTGCAACAGCAGACTCGACTTAGCGTTGAAAATGTAGCGCAGGCACTGTTTGCTTCTGATTCCGATGAAGAATTACCTTGTGTGGGATTGTCATCATCAGAAATGGAAGACGTAATAGCTGAAGAAGGTTTAGGAGGATTAGTTAGTTCTATCTTAGCCTCCACTTCAGTGCTGCGGGGGAGAGATGAAACTGATGATGAGGAGGAGGAAGAGCAGTCAGCGCAGGCACAGAGTGTGACTGATGCCCCTGGCATTGCTTCTCAGGGTGCACCCACTAGTTCAGCTCCAGTGCCAGCATCCACCCCAAAGGCTATAGAGAACATAAGAACATAAGAACATAAGAAAATGCCATACTGGGTCAGACCAAGGGTCCATCAAGCCCAGCATCCTGTTTCCAACAGTGGCCAATCCAGGCCATAAGAACCTGGCAAGTACCCAAAAACTAAGTCTATTCCATGTAACCATTGCTAATGGCAGTGGCTATTCTCTAAGGGGTAGATTTTCAGACGAGCGCGAACAGCCTACTTTTGTTTGCGCTCCAGGCGCAAACAAAAGTACGCTGGATTTTAGTAGATACGCGCGTAGTCGCGCGTATCGGCTAAAATCCTGGATCGGCGCGCGCAAGGCTATCAATTTCGTATAGCCTGCGCGCGCCGAGCCGCGCAGCCTACCCCCGTTCCCTCCTAGGCCGCTCCGAAATCGGAGCGGCCTAGAAGGGAACTTTCCTTTGCCCTCCCCTCACCTTCCCCTCCCTTCCCCTACCTAACCCACCCGCCCGGCCCTGTCTAAACCCCCATCCTACCTTTGTCGGGGGATTTCCCCGCGCGCCAGCGGGCCTCCTGCGCGCCGGGCCGCGACCTGGGGGCGGGAACGGAGGGCGCGGCCACGCCCCCGTACCCGCCCCCAAAACGCTGCCGACACGCCCCCGCAACGCCGCGCGCTCCGGCCCCGCCCCCGACACGCCTCCCGACACGCCCACTCCGAAAACCCCGGGACTTACGCGAGTCCCGGGGTTCTGCGCGCGCCGGTGAGCCTATGTAAAATAGGCTCACCGGCGCGCAGGGCCCTGCTCGCGTAAATCCGCCCGGTTTTGGGCGGATTTACGCGAGCAGGGCTCTGAAAATCCGCCCCTAAGTGAACTTAATAGCAGGTAATGGACTTCTCCTCCAAGAACTTATCCAATCCTTTTTTAAACACAGCTATACTAACTGCACGAACCACATTCTCTGGCAACAAATTCCAGAGTTTAATTGTGCGTTGAGTAAAAAAGAACTTTCTCCGATTAGTTTTAAATGTGCCCCATGCTAACTTCATGGAGTGTCCCCTAGTCTTTCTACTATCTGAAAGAGTAAATAACCGATTCACATCTACCCGTTCTAGACCTCTCATGATTTTAAACACCTCTATCATATCCCCCCTCAGTCGTCTCTTCTCCAAGCTGAAAAGTCCTAACCTCTTTAGTCTTTCCTCATAGGGGAGTTGTTCCATTCCCCTTATCATTTTGGTAGCCCTTCTCTGTACCTTCTCCATCGCAATTATATCTTTTTTGAGATGCGGCAACCAGAACTGTACACAGTATTCAAGGTGCGGTCTCACCATGGAGCGATACAGAGGCATTATGACATTTTCTGTTTTATTCATCATTCCTTTTCTAATAATTCCCAACATTCTGTTTGCTTTTTTGACTGCCGCAGCACACTGAACCGACGATTTCAATGTGTTATCCACTATGACACCTAGATCTCTTTCTTGGGTTGTAGCACCTAATATGGAACCCAACATCGTGTAATTATAGCATGGGTTATTTTTCCCTATATGCATCACCTTGCACTTATCCACATTAAATTTCATCTGCCATTTGGATGCCCAATTTTCCAGTCTCACAAGGTCTTCCTGCAATTTATCACAATCTGCTTGTGATTTAACTACTCTGAACAATTTTGTGTCATCTGCAAATTTGATTATCTCACTCGTCGTATTTCTTTCCAGATCATTTATAAATATATTGAACAGTAAGGGTCCCAATACAGATCCCTGAGGCACTCCACTGTCCACTCCCTTCCACTGAGAAAATTGCCCATTTAATCCTACTCTCTGTTTCCTGTCTTTTAGCCAGTTTGCAATCCATGAAAGGACATCGCCACCTATCCCATGACTTTTTACTTTTCCTAGAAGCCTTTCATGAGGAACTTTGTCAAACGCTTTCTGAAAATCCAAGTATACTATATCTACCGGTTCACCTTTATCCACATGTTTATTAACTCCTTCAAAAAAGTGAAGCAGATTTGTGAGGCAAGACTTGCCCTGGGTAAAGCCATGCTGACTTTGTTCCATTAAACCATGTCTTTCTATATGTTCTGTGATTTTGATGTTTAGAACACTTTCCACTATTTTTCCTGGAACTGAAGTCAGGCTAACCGGTCTGTAGTTTCCCGGATCGCCCCTGGAGCCCTTTTTAAATATTGGGATTAAATTTGCTATCCTCTAGTCTTCAGGTACAATGGATGATTTTAATGATAAGTTACAAATTTTTACTAATAGGTCTGAAATTTCATTTTTTAGTTCCTTCAGAACTCTGGGGTGTATACCATCTGGTCCAGGTGATTTACTACTCTTCAGTTTGTCAATCAGGCCTACCACATCTTCTAGGTTCACCGTGATTTGATTCAGTCCATCTGAATCATTACCCATGAAAACCTTCTCCATTACGGGTACCTCCCCAACATCCTCTTCAGTAAACACCGAAGCAAAGAAATCATTTAATTTATTTATTTATTTATTTATTTATTTATAATTTTTATATACCGGAATTCCTGTATGCAATACAAATCAATCCGGTTTACAAGTAACAAAAAGGTTGCCCTGGTCTGGGAGGTTAGACCGGGGTTTTTTACATAGAACATTGAACAATAACAATCAACCAATGAATATTATTACAAGGAACAGTGAAATATCAATAATATTTAACAAATAATAAATAACCGTGTTCGTGTTTTGAATAGTATGTGTGTGTTCCCCTTTTTACAATGGACTTTAGTAGCGTATATCGACTGCAACGGTTATATAATATGTCCTCTGTTAAATGACTGTTAAGTAGGCAATTTTAAATAGTTAAATGTTAAATAGGCATTGCGAATAAGCAAGTACGTGTAAGAAGTTAAGTGTCAAGCTATTCGTGACACCCTACAATGGTTGGATCTGAAAGACAGGAGGAGGTGCTTAGTTACACTCTGGGAATTGGAATGCTTGTCTGAAGAGCCAGGTTTTTAACCTTTTTTTGAATTCTGGTAGATTGGGTTCGAGTCGTAGGTCTGGTGGGAGCGCATTCCATTGGTGTGGTCCTGCAGTGGAGAGTGCTCTTTTTCTTAGTGTTGATTTGGCAGGAGCTGCGACTAATGTGCCTTTGTAGGCGCTTCTGATGGGTCTGGAAGATAAGTGTGGCTGAAGTTGAATTTGTAGAGATATAGGTGCGGCGTTATGGATTGCTTTGTGAATGATGGTTAAGGTTTTATATAGGATTCTCTGTTTGATGGGTAGCCAGTGGAGGTTGCTCAAGATGGGGGTAATATGGTCTCTTCTATTAGTGTTAGTTAGGATTCTGGCTGCGGCATTTTGTACCATCTGTAGGGGTTTGATGCTGTTAGAGGGGAGGCCAAGTAAGATTGAGTTGCAGTAATCAAGTTTCGAAAAAATAATGGATTGAAGAACGAGGCGAAAGTCATTGAAGTGAAGGAGTGGCTTTAGCTTCTTTAGGACCTGTAGTTTAAAGAAGCAATCCCTGGTGGTTGTGTTAATGAATTTTTTTAGGTTAAGTTGGTTGTCAAGCCATGCTCCTAGATTCCTGACGTCTGCAGAGAGCTCCATGTTTTGTGCCAGGCTGGGTGCGTGGGTGTTCGGTTTGTGAGAAATCAGTAGCAACTCTGTTTTGCTGGAGTTTAGAATCAGGTTCAGGCTGGAGAGTAGATGTTTAATTGGTTGAAGACAATTCTCCCAGTAGGCGAAGGTTTTTTGAATTGATTCTGTGATGGGGATGAGGATCTGGATGTCATCTGCATAGAGGTAATGAGTAAGCTTGAGTTGTGATAGGAGATGGCAGAGGGGGAGGAGGTAAATGTTGAACAGGGTGGGAGAGAGGGATGAGCCTTGTGGTACACCTTGGTCTGATAGGATGGGGTCAGATTCCTTGTTGTTAATTCTGACCTTGTAAAACCTGTTTGATAGGAACGATTTGAACCAACTGAGAGCTGTGCCTTTGATTCCTATGTTTGATAATTGTTCTAGTAGTTGTGAGTGATTTACCGTGTCGAACGCTGAAGATAGGTCTAACAGGACCAGTAAGAATGACTGTTTTTTCTCCAGGTTCAAAAGTAAATTATCTGTGAGAGAAAGCAAAAGAGCCTCTGTGCTTAGTGATTTACGAAAACCATATTGTGCAGGGGAAAGAATGTTGTGCTTTCCGCGATGGCCTTATCTTCTCTAAGTGCCCCTTTAACCCCTTGATCATCTAATGGTCCAACTGACTCCCTCACAGGCTTTCTGCTTCGGATATATTTAAAAAAGTTTTTACTGTGAGTTTTTGCCTCTACAGCCAACTTCTTTTCAAATTCTCTCTTAGCCTGTCTTATCAATGTCTTACATTTAACTTGCCAATGTTTATGCTTTATCCTATTTTCTTCTGTTGGATCCTTCTTCCAATTTTTGAATGAAGATCTTTTGGCTAAAATAGCTTCTTTCACCTCCCCTTTTAACCATGCCGGTAATCGTTTTGCCGCCTTTCCACCTTTCTTAATGTGTGGAATACATCTGGACTGTGCTTCTAGAATGGTATTTTTTAACAATGACCACGCCTCTTGGACATTTTTTACTTTTGTAGCTGCTCCTTTCAGTTTTTTTCTAACAATTTTTCTCATTTTATCAAAGTTTCCCTTTTGAAAGTTTAGCACGAGAGCCTTGGATTTGCACACTGTTCCTTTTCCAGTCATTAAATCAAATTTGATCATATTATGATCACTATTGCCAAGCGGCCCCACCACCGTTACCTCTCTCACCAAGTCCTGTGCGCCACTGAGAATTAGATCTAAAATTGCTCCCTCTCTCGTCGGTTCCTGAACCAATTGCTCCATAAAGCTATCATTTATTCCATCCAGGAACGTTATCTCTCTAGTGTGACCCGATGATACATTTACCCAGTCTATATTGGGGTAATTGAAGTCTCCCATTATTACTGCACTACCAATTTGGTTAGCTTCCCTAATTTCTCTTAGCATTTCACTGTCCATCTCACCATCTTGACCAGGTGGACGGTAGTATACCCCTATCACTGTAGTCTTCCTTGACACACAAGGGATTTCTACCCATAAAGATTCAATTTTGTATTTAGTCTCATGCAGGATGTTTATCCTGTTGGACTCTATGCCATCCCGGACATAAAGCGCCACACCTCCTCCCGACTGCTCCTCTCTGTCATTGCGATATAATTTGTACCCCGGTATAGCACTGTCCCATTGGTTATCCTCTTTCCACCATGTCTCTGAGATGCCAATTAAGTCTATGTCATCATTTACTGCTATACATTCTAATTCTCCCATCTTACTTCTTA
Organism: Rhinatrema bivittatum; assembly: GCF_901001135.1. NCBI lineage: Eukaryota > Metazoa > Chordata > Amphibia > Gymnophiona > Rhinatrematidae > Rhinatrema > Rhinatrema bivittatum. The sequence continues at coordinate 247,990,841 of NC_042622.1, read as the reverse complement.
GACTTCTGGCATTAGCATACAAACATTTCAAAGTTTGTTTTTTGTTTGTATTTTTATTCTGCTTTTTAATTGATAGGGATAAGTTAGAATTTTTTAGCTCAGGTGAGTTTTTAGTTACAGGCACTTGGACTACTTTTCTAATTATTGGAACCTCACTGTCGGGATGCCCTAATTCTAATGCATCATTAGTATCCTTTAAAGATACATCTCTCTGAACCATGCGCTGCTGAGCGACTGTCGGCTTTCCCCTTTGTTCTAGTTTAAAAGCTGCTCTATCTCCTTTTTAAAGGTTAGCGCCAGCAGTCTGGTTCCACCCTGGTTAAGGTGGAGCCCATCCCTTCGGAAGAGACTCCCCCTTCCCCAAAAGGTTCCCCAGTTCCTAACAAAACTGAATCCCTCTTCCTTGCACCATCGTCTCATCCACGCATTGAGACTCCGGAGCTCTGCCTGCCTCTGGTGACCTGCGCGTGGAACAGGGAACATTTCAGAGAATGCTACCCTGGAGGTTCTGGATTTAATCTTTCTACCTAAGAGCCTAAATTTGGCTTCCAGAACCTCCCTCCCACATTTTCCTATGTCGTTGGTGCCCACGTGTACCACGACAGCCGGCTCCTCCCCAGCACTGTCTAAAATCCTATCTAGGTGACGCGTGAGGTCCGCCACCTTCGCCACCTAGAGAAGGGATCATGAAAAAAATCTGCGATCTGGAGCCACTTTAAAATGATGGAGGACCCATGTTTTGCTCAGTGTAAGTACTGTGCCAGGGCTATTAGCAGAGGCAAGCAAATGGGACATCTAACTAACAGAAGCAACAGCCAACAGTACTGCCATCTGAGGATGGTGGCAGTACCAGTCAGGGGACCCCTTTTTCCAGGCATCGTAAAGTGGTTGAAAAGGAGTAGAGTCACCCCATGCCCTTAGCCCCTTCTAGCAGTCAGGTGGCGGGCCAGCAGCCCCCTGCCATGTGTCAGAAGCGACAACCCACCATGGGGTGGTGTTCGGTAATGCTATCCTGGGGAAGGAGGCAGGCAGCCTCAAAAGTTGTAACCAGGAGCATCGGGGAAATGATTGCCCTTGATGACCAGCCCTTGCAGATAGTGGAGAATGTGGGTTTCAATCATTTGCTGAAGGTCTTAGTTCCAAATTACAAAGTCCCCTCCAGAACCACATTTAGCAGAAAGGTCATCCCCAGCCTGTACAACCAGTGTCGCAGTTGCATCCAAGCACTGCTAGCTAAGGCAGAGGGGAGTGTGCATTTCACCTGCAATATCTGGACTGCACTGAATGCTGCACACTCTTACCTCTCCCTCAGGCCAATTCAGTAAAGTCCGCGGGAGAGCGGACGAACGCCCGCTCTCTCGGCGCACGCACCGGCCCTTCACCGGTGCGCGCGATTCTGTATTTAAATTAGGTGACGCGGTAAAAACGGGGAAAAGGAGGCGCTAGTGACATCCAGTGCTCCTACCATGTGACAGGGGCCGGCCAATGGCACGGATACCCTGTCACATGGTAAGGGCAAAGGGGCATCAGCGCCATTTTTTTTTTTTTAGAACAGCTGATGCCGAGAAATCTCCCCCCGAGGCCCCCCTGGACCACCAGGTAATTTTAAAAGGTTTTGGTGGGTCGATTTAAAGGGTCGGGTGGTTATTTTTTTTTTTAGCGGCGCGGGCCTCCATAAAAAAAAGGGTCGGGTGGGTTTTTTTTTTATCGGGCCATCGGCGCCATTTTAATTAGTGCCTGCCAAAATGGCGCCGATGGCCCGAGAGCGGGAGATCGTGCCGGGACCCCCCCCCACTGGACCACCAGGTAACTTAACATTTTGGGGGGGTTTGGGAGGGTGGGGGAGGGTAAGGAATTGGTTTTAAAGGGTCGGGGTGGGTTTAGGGGTTGTTTTGGTGTGCCGGTTTTCCCGCTCTCCCCCAAATAATTCCCGTACCCTATTTAACGATACAATACAAATGCCCCTGATGATAAATCGGGGGCATTTGTATTGTATCGTGCACTCTAACGATTTTGGACGATTTTAAAATTATCTGACGATAATTTTAATCGTTCAAAAATGATTCACATCCCTACCCAGCATCCTGTTTCCAACAGTGGCCAATCCAGGCCATAAGAACCTGGCAAGTACCTAAAAACTAAGCCTATTCCATGTTACGTTGCTAGTAATAGCAGTGGCTATTTTCTAAGTCAACTTAATTAATAGCAGGTAATGGACTTCTCCTCCAAGAACTTATCCAATCCTTTTTTAAACACAGCTCTACTAACTGCACTAACCACATCCTCTGGCAACAAATTCCAGAGTTTAATTGTGCGTTGAGTAAAAAAGAACTTTCTCTGATTAGTTTTAAATGTGTCACATGCTAACTTCATGGATTGCCCCCTAGTCTTTCTATTATCCGAAAGAGTAAATAACCGATTCACATCTACCCGTTCTAGACCTCTCATGATTTTAAACACCTCTATCATATCCCCCCCTCAGCCGTCTCTTCTCCAAGCTGAAAAGTCCTAACCTCTTTAGTCTTTCCTCATAGGGGAGCTGTTCCATTCCCCTTATCATTTTGGCAGCGCACTTCCACAGAAGTGTGAAGACGGGGCAGGTTCTCCAACAAAAGCAGACTGATTTGGAGATGCCTCACAAGCATCTTATTCAAGACATTGCCACCCAGTAGAATTCCACCTATCTGATGCTGCAGAGGTTAGTGGAGCAGCAGACACCCCTTCATGAACTTTCTGCGGCAATGGACATAGGTGTGCATAGTTCCCTAGGGCATCATGATTGGTTAGTCATGAGTCAGCTGGTAAAAATCCTGCAGCCCTTCAAGGATGCCACGGAGGAGCTGAGTTTCAGAAGTGCCACCTTGGATGAATCATCCCTATAGTTAATTTTCTGGAGGAAACTTTGGAGGGCTTTAAACAGGAAGAGGGAATGACAGCAGAGGTGCTGCATTGTCTGGACGTTTTGCAGAAGCAGGTGCAAGAGAGATTAAGGCCTTTAACAGAAGACCACACATATATGCTCGCAACAGTCTGTGATCCCTGTGTGAAAGGGAAACTCGCCCTATAGGATTGTCTCCTATTGGTGAAGGACCTGCTGTTAGTAAAAGTCCGTGAACAGGAGCGCCATAGGCAGAGACAAATTAGGCATGAAGCAGAGGAGACAACAGCGGGTACTTCAGAGAGTAGTGCTAGCCCAAGCAGGAGCAGCACTCTGTCAGCGACAGCTAGTACTTCCTCCTCCACTTCAGTACGCCAAAGCCATGTTGCCCATAAAAAATCATCTGTTCTGGAATGGGCTAGAGAGAAAGCAGCTGGCATGAGTGACTCTCAGCCCAGCCAAGCAAAGGAGACACCAGTACAAATGTCAGTGACACAGTATCTCTCAGAGCCCACAGAGGATATGCAGACAGATCTGCTGGCATATTGGGCACACAAGACCACTATCTGGCCACCCCTAGCCAAAGTGGCTCAGCGATATCTGTCATGTCCACCAACCAGTGTGCCCAGTGAACATGTATTTTCAATGACAGGGGATATCATGAGCCCTCACCGCTCAAGGCTGGCACCAGAGTTGATGGAAATGCTAGTGTTTTTGAAAATAAACATGCCTTTGTTTGGGTTTCCAAATTTTCTCTGTGAATGGCAAGATGAATAAAAGCAATTGAAAGCTTTGCAGCAGCTCCAACTGCCTCTTATGCTCCAGATAATATCAGCACATGTACCTGACCTGAAACGCTGTGCCAGTCTGTCCACTGTCCAGGCGAAAGTCCCTACAAGGGCTTGACCTCAAACGCTGTGCCTGTCCATCCAGGCCTTATGTCCCTACAAGGGCTTGACCTCAAACACTGTGCCTGTCTGTCAACTGTCCAGGCCTTACGTCCCTACAAGGGCCTGACCTCAAATGCTGTGCCTGTCCGCCACTGTCCAGGCCTTATGTCCCTACAAGGGCCTGACCTCTAATACTGTGCCTGTCCATCCAAGGCCTTACATCCCTACAAGGGCTTGACCTCTAGCACTGTGCCTGTTCATCCACTGTCCAGGCCTTGTCCCTACAAGGGCTTGACCTCTAATGCTGTACCTGTCCATCCAGGCCTTACATCCCTACAAGGGCTTGACCTCTAACATTGTGCCTGTCCATCCACTGTCCAGGCCTTATGCCCCTACAAGGGCTTGACCTCTAGCACTGTGCCTGTTCATCCACTGTCCAGGCCTTGTCCCTACAAGGGCCTGACATCTAATGCTGTGCCTGTCTGTCCAGCTTGGAGCTTGGATATTTTATATGCTCAATAGTTTTCATGACCTTCATAATACGGGCCATTTTCCCTAGATGTTTCTTAGGTGCCAACATTAATGTTTCTAGTGCTATAGAAAACTGGTGGTAGTCGTACTCTAGTTCATCCTCTGTGTTCCCATAGTTTACAGAGGCACTGTAGGGTACAAAGTCAACATAGGTTGATATTGTAGATTTGGACTTGAGTAGCAGTTTTCTTATTTTTCAGAGCTCTTCAAGTTCCTTTGTCATCAACTGAAGTGCACAAGTACAGTTAGTAGCTTCTGGGTATTCACTAGACGCCAACGGAACCACCAGACTCTAGGGACCAACCCATTCTAGGGAGCCATTTCCTGCGCAAAGGAAAGGGAACTCTCCCCAGGTGTAGCCAGCCTATCTCTTAGTACCCATTGACCCATGTTGAACCAGAACCGCTATTCACATGGAAACCTCCTCCACATCAACTCACCACGCTTGATGGCTTGTGCTCCACTCTAGGGGCCAACCCATTTCAGGGAGCCCTTTCCTGCACAAAGAAAAGGGAACTTTCCCCGGGTGTAGCCAGCCTATCTCTTAGCATCCGTTGACCCATGTTGAACCACTGTTCACATGGAAATCTCCTCCACGTTGACTCACCTTCAAAATTCTCATTTGTATATCTGCTATGTCCATCAGATTTTAAAAGACCAGCGAGAGCTCACTAGATGCCAAAGGAAACACCCCACTCTAGGGGCGAACCCATTCTAGGGAGCCCTTTCGTGCACAAAGCAAAAGGAACTCTCCCTGGGGCCAGCTTGTCTTGCCCCTATCAAAACCACAGGGTCCAGACTACCTCCGCTCTGCCAGCCTGTCTTGCCCCTATCAACTTTCTGCCACTTTGTCTTGTTGCCATACACCAGACGACTCACTCTATTCCTTGTAGTGTTCTTGCCACTATCATGGTTCCTCAGTGTGTTGGTGCTAGTTTTTCTGCTGCTTTGTCCCTTTATCGGCACCTTTTGGTTTTTTCTGGCACTCTTTCTGCTTGCTATGTTCCCCCTTCATTGTGCTGTAGGATGTTGATGCCACTTGTCTTGCCACTTTGCCTATCGTGCTACCTTCGAGGGTTCATGCAATTGATATCAGTGCTCTCTTTTGAAGCTGTGGTGTGTTTTTGACACTCTCGCTGCTGCTTTGCACCTCTGTTAAAGCACTCTTGCCACTCCTGGTACCCCTTTGCCCCTTTACAGTGCCTTAGGCTATTCATGCCACTTTGTTGCCACTTTGCCACAATCTAAGTACCTTGGAGCTCTTTTCTCGTTCTGATGATTGCTTCCCAGAAGTTTCAACAGAATTGATAAGAAAACCCAAATTCTGCAGCCAAAAATAGGCTGCAAATACTTCCCCCATTGACTTTAATGGGAAAACAGAAAACAAATAAAACTAATCAACGAATTCATTTTACCCCCTATTAAACTAATGCAACAAATTTGGATCCCGGCGAAATGAAAACCGAATCGAAACAAATTTTTTCCTTCTGAACATCCCTACCGAGTCGGCTCACCTGCCTCAAAATGCAGAACATTGAGAGGCACCGAGCAGTGCCATCCTTAATATTCCCTGCACACACAGCAAAAGGGATTAAAAAAACCCCCAACTTGCTTATTTTTGCAAGAAAAATCAATGGTTATTATTATTAGGTCCCCAGGGCATTTTTTAAAGTGCAGTGGGGCAGATTCCAGATGTGCAATATCCCAGGTGCCGAAAGGTACTCTGGCTTCATGTCTCACATTGCCTTTGGGATGTGTGTCAACATTCCTTTAACACACACCCTGAACGGAGTTATTGCCTGCTTATTAAATGTACACTATTGCTCTCACTGCATATTAGATTTATATTATATTTATTTAGGCTTTTTAGATAATATTTTTATGAAATGTTGCCCCAAGCTTTGAGTATCAAGTGGAAAAGCATGTAATTAAATAAATAAATATTATAATTGTCAGTGTACTGTTTGTTCTCTGATACGTAGGGACTTCATTTTCATTTTTTATTGTTCTTTTTTTTTCCAGAAATTTATCAAGGTTTATTATGACCAGAATAAAAATAGGAGAAAATCAGTTGAAAAAAATGACTCAGTATTTTTCCAGGTAAATATCAGAGTTTATTTTGGTGGACAGAAGCTAGGACAATAAAACAACATTAAGAGATTTTCCCCCTTACTCACCCAGCAGCATCCCCCATCTCCACCCCTTCTCTTTCCTAGCAAACCCCCCTTTCTCTCCTCCTCCCTTACCAAGAATCTCCCATGTTTGCCCCCCCAACACCCACCCCCCTGCTCTGCAACACTGCACTTCTGGGCCAGAAAGTGTGTCAGGAAGTACTTCAAATGCATTCATGGCACCAGACAACAAGCACTTTGGCTGCTTCTGGGGTGAGTAGGCAAAAATTGAGACATGGCATGGGCGGCACTGAAGAGTGGTGGAGGGTGGGACCAGGGCCGGAGAGAGCAGGAATTAGGCCCATGCTGGCTAAGAAAAGTAGGCCCCTATGTAAGGTTCTGATGTGATACGTAATAAGAGAAATCGTTTTCTAAATTTCCCAAATAATTTTTCTTTATTTAAGAAGGCTTTACAAGCTTTTTTGTTAGCAAATTCTTCAATTACAATTGAAATTTTTATTTATACATGTTAGAAATAGATATATTTAGCTTTTTAAAAAATTTTGCCCAACAAAAGTAGGCCCCTTAATCATTGTAGGCCATAGCCAAATGGCCCTGCTGGCACCCCCTCTCTCCTGGAGTGGGTGGGGCGTGAAACACAGCATGCACTTTGGCCCACACTGGCTTCTAGTAATGGCTGAAGGTCTTGAAACGCTGCCTCCGTAGTTCTGGAGCAGTTTTTTAATCAGCCTAAAATTAGGGTGAATAATATCATTTTAAATTGTCATCTTTGGAAAAATCTGGAAATTTATAAGTGAAAATTTGTTTTAAGTGGAAGAGGCTGCAGAGAATACCGAATCAGTAGGGTCCTTCGTTTTTAGTTTAAACCGTCTCTGTATCCCTAGAATATTACTCCCCGCTACCAAAAATGCCCTTATCATGTGCTGTGTGTCTGATTGCATGTGACGGATCAATGTGTATCTCCTGTCCCCTGGGGGAGGGAACAAACTTTCCAATCAGGAAAGAAGGGGCATGCCCCCCCCCCCCCACTCCTCAGGTCTGCTCTGAAGACAGGAAGGGGTAGCGGTAGAAGAATATGGTGAGAGCTTTTACACTGCCAGGTGGCCCTGCTTTAATGCTTACCCTAGTACAAACAGCCCTTATCATGCCTCACTTCCTCTGGGGACAATGAGCCATGAAAAACCTACAAGAGAAATGTCAGCTTTTTTATTCCAATAGCAGGGAACTGCCAGACAGATTTGGCACTTCCATGCAAAGCCTGCGGGAGGCAGAGGCGAAAAAAAAAAGAAAAATTCAATCAATGGAAAAGCGATGAGGTGAGAGAAGGGCCAAGCCAGAAACAAAGAGAGACATGCCCCCCCTTTTCCCCCCATCCCAAATAAAAGTCAGGTGGATGTGGAAGAATCAAACCCTAAGGAGGCAGGCACTTTGGGCTCCTGCCCCCAGTTAGGAATGAGGGTGGCACTGGGGAGAGAGACTGAGAGAGGAAAGGAGTGAGCTAAAGCCACCAGGGGAAAGGGATAAGGGTGGAAAGAATGCAGAGGAAAAGAAAGGAAAGCAACAGGTGGAAATGAAAGCAGAGAGAGAGAGGAAAAGAACAGAGAAAAGGAGTGTGGAATGGGAGGGGAGGGGAAGGAGTAGAGGCAAAAGAAAAGAGTGCCATTGACATAATACTTGGTTGTACAGTCAAGTTCTGTCCTAATAAATCAGGCAAAGCTAGTGGAATCTCCAGGGATACACCTTAAAGTGGGTGGTTCCAAGGCAGCTGGGAGGGCCGCCCGGGACACTCCCTGTTTTCAGCAGCTGTAGGAATGCACCTGGTGGAGGGGGAGAGAATATGGGGGTACCGAGAAGTGCTCCGCAGAGAAACCGAGGAAGCTATGTTTCTGTCATAAACACTTTTGACCAGCAGCTCCCTAAAAAATGAGAAGTTCTGGGAGTCAATACATTTGATGGAACCAAATCTGAAAGTATTTTTCATGTTTTCACATAGCAAAATAGTAAGGAGGCCTCAGTTTGAAAAGATTAAAAAATTAAACACAACAGAACAGTTATCAGACGTTCATGACATCCACCCTTTTTATGTCTGGGAGTAGCCCCTCTCCCAGCACCACTCCCCCAACACAATTAAGGTCAATAAAAGCCTGGGGGATGGCTAATTAACCATGGGAGGCTCAAGCTACTGTCAATGCCAGACATACAGTCAGAGGACAGGGCCGAGCAGTACAGATTTAGGAGTAGCTAAGTCCGGTCCTCAAGAGCTACAAAGGTTTTCAGGATATCCACAATGAATATGCATGAGATACATTTGCATACAATGGAGGCAGTGCATGCAAATCTATTTTATGCAGATTCATTAGAGACATGCTGAAAACCAGGCCTGTTTGTGGCTCTTGAGGACCAGAGTTGGTCATCCCCTGAGTTAGTGCTTTAAGACACTCCTTGTCACCCTGGGCAAGTCACTTTGGGGCCGATGCAATAAAAGTACACTGAAAGCGGGTGCTCAGTGTTAAGCGCCCGCTTTCCTAACATGCGCCCAGGCACCTCTCCTGGGGGCACCATGCAATATTAGGGGTCACACTGCCAAGGAGGCGCTAGGGTCAATTGCGCGCCCCTAGCACCTCCTTGGCAGCAGTCGTCCAGGAGAGGTCGGCTGTCTGTGGGTTAGGAAAGTGGACACTCGTTAACTGAGCGTCCGTTTCCCTAACTTGACCACCGGCAATATTTTTTTCTTTTTTTTTTTACCTTTTTAAACTTTTGGTTCCTCCGACTGGGCAACACATTTTCACAAAAGTCATGTTACGGAAATTAAATTAGTCAATTCTTATACATTTCCATGTGCTAAACACGAATATGACTGTGGAAATGCAAAATTGGCTCTAGTTCTTTTGTAATATGCAATAATATAATTACATCTTGAATTGTATGCCAATAGTAGGAGACCTACGATTAATACCGTTTGAAAAATGAAGTCATAGACTACATCTCAGATTTCTTTGCTTGTCTCTTGTACACCTGTTCGGGAGCATCTCTGCGGAGTGTCATATAGTACACTGCTGACGTCAGCTTACTCAGCAGCAGCATGGCAGTAGAACTGCATTGCATCAGAAAATGATGTAATAAACTCTGGATGATGTGTGCATGATGGTATTAGGCAATATGATGCAATATTACATCATTCTAGGCTTATTTACAGTCCTACTGGATAAATTTACATGACTAAACATAGAAAGTGAATATCTTCAAAACGAAAGCCAATAAAAACTTTTCATGGTCATATTCGTGTTCAGCACATCAAGATACTACAGAGTAGGACCTTTTTAGGTCAGTAACACTTTCATTGTTGCCCAGTGCGCCATGATATTAAGTCAGAGGATGTACAAAAAAGCAGTATTTTCTGAGCAGGCGTTAATTTCCGAGTGTAAAAATGTGTGGTTCCGGCACACTTTTTTTTTTTTTTTTGCTTATGGGGTGAATAAGTAATAGCCTAATCAACATGTATTTGCATGGATTGAGCACTCTTAGTTGTGTGGTGCATTGGACACATGTTGTGGATGCACTGATCTCCTTATTGCATAAGGGGCTGTGGACGTGCCTCCAAAATGCACATCAAACCGTGGGTTAAACAGTGCGCTTGGTTGAGCTCACTGTTTTGCATTGGCCCCTTTGTTTCCTGTTGCCTCAGGTATTCAATTAGATTGTAAGCTCCTTGGGGCAGGGACTTATTGTTCCTGAACTTAAATCATGATTTAAGTCACTTTGAGCATCATTTGGAAAGACCAGCTAAAAATCCAATAATGATTATTATTAAGAAATTCATCTATCATCAGTTGTGTAGACCTTTTGTAATCGTGTTGGTCCTGGAGAAATCCAAATGAGAATAAAAATAAAAATAAAAAACTGGGTCTCTTGGCTGCTGATAGACCCTGGTGGGAGTCACCACCTCTAGTCCTCTGCCAGCCCTGTCTATTCAGTCCATGCTCCTTATGTTCAATCCTGGGCAATCCATTCCACGTGCTTGCCAGCAGGACTCTCCCTCTGTGGGGACCTGCTCCCACATCTGGGTCCCCGCGGTCAAAGCCCAGGAAAGGTCAGACTGCTCCCTCGGTCAGAGGGTTTGTACCGGAACGGGGTAGAACAGCGAAAGGTGCTCAGCTCCCTTCACGGGCAGCTTTCTGCTGGTGTAGTGGTGGATGACCTCGCAGATGCTCTCAAAAGGAGCGCTGTTCTGGCCCAGGATGTATTTATTGTCCTTTGTCTTCGTAAATTTCATGTGCATGAAACCCTGTGTGCTCCTACAGAAAACAAAAAGACAGGATCCTCAGTGCGATTGTTAGCGGCACAGTAAGAAGATGCATTCCCAGGGTCACACTAATACAGTCAGAAAGCAGGACTTTTGATCTTTGTACAGTTTGACGGGGATGAGCCACCCTTTTAAAAGGATATGAAAACATCAGCGATATATGTCATGCTGTATTTGTATTGTTTCAGTTCAGAAATGAAGCAAAAACTGCATGACATATTTGTTTCAATTTAGTGCAGCTAAAGGGTTTCAGCTAAGTGCACACATTGTAACAATTATACATCTATATAAATAAAAATGTTAAATAGTTTGTACAAAATCGCTAATCTCAGAAACCACTGCACCGATTGCTTTCAAATTTGGACACAACCTTCCTTTCGCATACGGGAAGGTTCTTCTGTACTTACATTATATATATATGTCACACCTGTGACAGGTAAAAAAGGTTTAAAAATTGGTTCCACAAAACAGCGACATCTGGTGGACGTTGGACGTCAGCGCAACCTCTTATACCTTTCACAAACACTAACACACCCCCACACATGACAAATGTATTTAATTCACACACCCTCCGAACACACAGAAATCCACACTCCTCACACCCCCCCCCCCCCACACACACATGACAATTGGACTTACTTCACACACCCTCCCAAAACACACCAAAACGCACCAAATTCCAGGCTGCTACACCGGGGGGCCACGCACATGTCACATGTTGGCAATTCCCACACCCTCCGAACTCACACAAAAACACCCTCCTCACACCTCCCACGCACATGCCTGTTCTACTTACTGCCCACACCCTCCGAACACACACAAAAGCGGAAACAGGTCCATGCTGCTCCAGCGGGGGGCCAAGAACGGTCCGGGACACATCGCGTACACTACGGCCGTCGGCTGCCAGCAATAAAAATGGCGCTGATGGCCCGTTCCCTTACTCTGCCACTCGGAGACAACAATGGCGGCAGTAGCCCATGTGACATAGTAAGGGCGAGGGCCCGTCGACACCATTTTCAGGACTGGCAGCCAGCGGACCTTTGCCCTTACTATGTCAGGGAACCTAGCACTCCCATTACTCCTCCACAGTGACATAGTCAGGTCAAAGGGCCATTCGGAGCCATTTTCATTGCTAGCAGCCGATGGCCCAAACCCAAGACTTCGATCCCGAACCGAACACCCGCTCCACCGACTGACTGTTTGCACAGGTATCCGGGGGGCTGCACGGTGGGGGGCATAGTTATTTTCTTGTGTGCGTGTTCGGGGGGGGGGGGGGGGGGGTGTTTCGGTCATTCTGCAACTCTTGCGGGGGGCGGGAGGGTGGGTTACTGTATTTCGCCGGGTGTGGGGGGGGGGTGCATATTTAAACACTGCGTTTATGGTGGGGTTCTTTTGGGGTGGAAAGACGGAGGGCACACACAAACACACACACAAAACGTCCCTGATCTCGGAAAGGCACCAAATTAGCCCTCTACAAAACAATTAACTAAATAAAGAGTGCTAACTTGGTTAGCCATTCCCCTATTTTGATACAGAACACGCACAACCTCCCACTGACGGACCACGTTTACCACCACCAATTTCTATTTCGGTGTTTTTTTCTCAATCGGCATCCTAGCTGCTTCTTACAGTCTGGGTCCTCTTACCTAAGAAAGCATACATTTCAGGGGAGGGAGAATGAGGGGAGAGGTGAGTGTGAGGGGAGAGAGTTGGAGTGGGGTCAGGGGACGGAAGGGGGGGTGAGTGACCAAGGGGGAGGAGGATGAGTGACTGAGGTAAATGAGCAAGGGGAAGGAGGAGGAAGGGTAAAGAACCTGACTCTGCCACTGCAACATGTGGCCGGGTACCGCTAGTGCGAAATAAAAATATAATAAAAATATAAAACGAAACAAACCATACGCATGGGGAAGCAATTGCTATAAATGACCTAAAAGTGAAAGCGACAACAGAACACCACCAAGCATTTTTTTCATGCACACGCCTACAGCATGACAATAGGATTCTCAGTGTACATCTTCTCATGTATTTTACATTTTACAACTGGAAACATATCCTTTTCAGACATTTACTGGTGTAATTGTTTATCCCTATAAATGTTTGTTGCGTGCATGACCCATGCAATGTTTGCTAGAAGCGTGCATGGACCACCTGTGTAGAGCGTCTGGGTGTCTCCTGTTGTATATTTTAGTATGAGCCTTAAACAAACAGTGGAATTCTTTTGGGACTGGGGAAAGATGTGCCATCTTAGCATCAAAGGAATTGGCTCTCAGTTGCCTTATCCAGCCATAACCCTTGGTTACCTTAGCCCCCAAAGGACTTTCCCTATGTTCTGGCACTCCCACTGCAGATTAGCTCAGCAGAAGGAATGGACAAGAGCTAGGGGTTATTCAAGGCAGAAACCAGGCCGATGTAATAGAATGTGCTCAGGCTAGCACAGAGGTTAATCTGCAGTTGGATGCGTGTTTTGGACATGCGTCCATAACCCCTGATGCAATAAGGGAATCAGCGTGTCCAAAACATGCGTCCAAACCAGCGCGTCGCTAATAGCGCTCATCACATGTAAATGCCATGTTTATGAGGCTATTAATTAGTACCCCCGATGTACAAAATAACTGTGTGCCCGATGCGCACATTTTAACCCTCAAAAATTAATGCCATCACGGAGCTGGTGTTGTCTGAACAGAAAAGCAGAAAATACTGCTCAGTTTATGAATGTCCATTTTCCTAACCCATGGCTGTGCACAGATTAGGAAAACGGACACTTGTAAAATTGAGCGTCCGTTTTACTAACCCGCACACAGCCCACTCTCCTGGGCACCTGGTGCCATGGTTGTGCTAGGGATGCACAATTTATCCCTAATGCCTCCTTTCTAGCACAGTGGCTCATTTGCCTATCGCATTGAGCGCCCATGAGTGTGTGCAGTAAGAAAACGGGCACTCAGTTTGGATGACAGAGAGATACTGTCAGTTAAAGGGCTCAGTGTAATCAACTGGTGTAATCCCGACTTCCCAACTCCCCGATTCCTTCCCCTGTTGTTTTGGCTACTTCATAATAAGTACCATCAGAAGCAGAGCCTGGGAAATCCTGCGGGTATCCTAGCAAGAGAGGAAGAGAAAGGATGTTCACGTGTTGAAAGATCTCTTGGGGGTCCCCTTTTCTGCTCTCATGATCATGAGTCATGAGTGTGTGCTAGATCAAATATGAACATTAACATTGCTGAGTTTGAAAAGGGTTGGGTAAGTCCCTGGAGGACAGGTTCATAAATTATTATTAGCAGGATGGACGTGGGTGCCTCCACCTCTGCCGGGTACATGCAAGTGACCCGGATTGGCTACTGTTGGAGACAGGATGGTGAGTTTGATGGAACATGGTCTATCTTATGTTCTTATATCATTCTCATTCTAAGCTGGGAAATTATTCTGCACTTTTCCTTCCCTGGAAAAATATGAGGACCCGCAGACCAGTACTTCTGCCTCTCCACAAGCGCAGCCTTCATTAACAAGCAGCAGTGATTAAGGGCTGCCCCCCGCACCCTCCCCCTCCCCCCCAGAGGATGGGGAGAGAGAAGAAATGCCAGAGGGTAAGTCTTCAAGGGCATCTCTTATCTCCCAGCAAAGCCTTGGAAGAATGATCCTTAAGAGGAGACAGGAATGTCTGCCAATGCCCATCCCTACACCTGTCTTCTGCATCACCTCCGGAGCAACTTAAGGCCATCAGAATACTGTTCATGTATCGCAGAAGAGACCTGAACTCCAGACTTCAAAATTCATGCATGCACCTTGTGTGAGGTGGTTCTGTATGAGCATGTGCTGTTTACTGATATGTGAACTTTGCTCTGCGTTTGCTCATATACCATGTGTTCTTTGTGTGTGCACAAGCATGTGCCGTACCAAGCACTTTGCATGGATAAATGTATGTGCTTTTATGTTTACATCGCTCTGTGATTACTTTGACTTGCCGCACATATGCCATAATGTGTAATTTGCTCTGTGTGTACACATGTATGTGCAAGTCTATGTACTTTACATGTGCAAGTTAATGTGCTATGTGTATGTTGCTCTATGTGCACATAGGTGTGTCGATTCCATCTACTTTGCTGTGCATGCTCTTTATGTGTACTTCACTTTGTGTGTGTGCATGTGCACATGCTTGTTCCATATACACATGCATGTGTGGGGGTCTCTCCTCACCTGAGGGACAGAGAGTAGTCATTGCGACTGGTCTGGCTGTTCCGCACCAGGTAGCTGCACTCCTTGCATAGCACCAGCAGGTTCTCAGCATCGGCTCTGCTGATGGTCCCATGGTACCAGCTATAGGGAATAGGACACAATGCTGTCACTATCAGAGCACGGTGAGGGCAGTCAGAGGCCACCTCACTTCAGGATGTAGCATACCCAGAGGGCTGATCTCTCTCTTCCCCGGATATAATTATCCTCTCTAATAAGCAGGCAGTAAGAAGACATTTCTCTTTCCCTCCTGTTCTACAAATCTTGACCCCCTACCTTAGCCCCCACCAAAATGCAGAACCATGCAAATAGCAGTGTGGCACCTGCTTAGTTCTTCTATGTTGTTTTTTATGTTGCTTAGGGGCTAGGAAGAACATGAGGGCATGCCAAGTTTCCTTACCTGGGGGAAGCTTGAGATATTGCTAAAAGCGAGAACTGGCAAATAGTGTTTTGCATAACTGGAGTAGCATCTAAACACCAATCTCTGTTCTCAATTCATAGGCATCTTCATTTTCAGTTTTATTTTATGTTTCCTGGGAATTTATCAATGTTCATTACAACAAAAACAATAATTATATTTATCTGGAAAAATTACGAGTCTTTTTTTCCCACTGATTTTTCCCATTTTTGCTCTAGTTGTAATAAATAAATACTGCTAAATTCCAGGGGAAAACAAAATAAAATCTGAAAACAAAGATCCTTATCAATCCCGCATTTTCTGTGTCTTGCTATGTTCTGTCTGCTTCACTTTTAGGCTGAACTCCCATTGTCCATTGCCCTCCAGGCTGCCTCTGCTAAAATTACTGGGTAGCAGGAATATTGCATTGGGCAATAGGATGCGGTCACTCCTGCCACTAGCTCCCATACAACAAGGTGCGCTCAGCTGCATGTCAATGTTAACACACATTTCTGAGTGCATTTCTGTGCATACAGAGTTACTCACAATTTAACAAGGAGTTTAGCACCAAAAAATGTGCACTCAAATGTGAGCAAAACTGTGCATGAATTAGCGCTCCTCCATACACATCCCAGGTTAATCAAGGCATTAGCTATTACTTCCCAATGCAGAGAGGTGCGTAGACTAAACTCCTGTTAGAGATGGAGTAAAGTTTCTGGGGCCAGTGTTAGTCTGTGGGGCTGAATCCTGAGTTCATGCTGCACTTTCTGCTGATAAATCCTATTGTATGCATGCTAAGCAGGCCTTTGTGTGCTTTTTTAAAACTCCCGATGAATTAGCATACCATTAGCTTACTGTATCCGGAGTTAACATTTTTTTCAGCACGAGCAAAGAAAATGTGTGCTGCAGATCAATGCACGGTTTTTTACTCATGCTTTATTACATTGGGACCTCTGGGAGCATCATGAAGGAGTCTTGTACAATATCACAGAATTTGTAGTTTGTGAAGCCTTTCCTTTAAGAAAGTTTTCTGTTGCCAGTAGCAAACACTGGGATCAGAAATGGGGACGGGGATGGGAGAGAAGAGAAAATGCTGCTGCTTTTGTCTCCCCCTTCACCTTTTCTCCAGCAAGGTTTATATTTCTCATGAACATCTGTTCCCAAATTGTATTCACTTTCACCCGTTTTCCCCTTCTGGAAATGCCCCTCCATCCCCCCCCCCCCCCCCACACACAGACACTGAAATCCATGCATGCACAGGCACATCGCATGACATCGCATGCACTCCTGGATCTCTGGCAGCCAAGCCCTACCCTTGCTACTTACACCTGTTTCTCCAGCGGCAAAGAGAGGTCCACCCTCTCCCCAATGGTGGGGCCACGTTCGGGACTCTGGGTGGCTCTGCGGTACCTGCCACCTCCTGCCAACGGGCTCTTTGGCTTGACCGGGTGCAGGCACTCTTTGGAGGTGGGGGAAATGCGCTCCCACTTAGGACTTTCAAATTGCACTGTGGCAAAAATTAGGGGAGGAAAGGCGTCATTTCAACCATGTCTAAAATGATGTTTCATTCAGATCCCAACATTATTCCTTTAATAGAAATACTCTGTGCATGTAAGAATGTTCCTGTCTAATTCCTTAGGGGCGGATTTTCAGAGCCCTGCTCGCCTAAATCCGCCCAAAACCGAGCGGATTTAGGCGAGCAGGGCCCTGCGCGCCGGTGAGCCTATTTTACATAGGCCTACTGGCGCGCGCAGAGCCCCGGGACTCGCGTAAGTCCCTGGGGTTCTCTGAGGGGGGCGTTCGCGTGTCAGGGGGCGGGCCCGGTCGTCGCAGCGTTTCGGGGGCGTGTCGGCAGCGTTTTGGGGGCGGGTACGGGGGCGTGGCTACGGCCCGGGGTGGTCCGGGGGCGTGGCCGCGCCCTCCGTACCCGCCCCCAGGTCGCGGCCCGGCGCGCAGGAGGCCCGCTGGCGCGCGGGGATTTACTTCTCCCTCCGGGAGGCGTAAATCCCCGGAGAAAGGTAAGGGGGGGTGTAGACAGGGCCGGGCGGGTGGGTTAGATAGAGGAAGGGAGGGGAAGATGAGGGGAGGGCATTAGAGGATTCCCTCCAAGGCCGCTCCGATTTCGGAGCGGCCTTGGAGGGAACGGGGGTAGGCAGCGCGGCTCGGCGCGCGCCGGCTATACAGAATTCATAGCCTTGCGCGCGCCGATCCAGGATTTTAGTGGATACGCGCGGCTCCGCGCGTATCTACTAAAATCCGGCGTACTTTTGTTTGCGCCTGGAGCGCCAACAAAAGTACGCCAACGCGCCTTGTTTGAAAATCTACCCCATAGTGATCTTAAAGCAGCAGTGCACCATTGTTTTTCAATGGTCTTACTCCTACATCTTCTTCCTTATTTTCATAAAAAAGCCTGCAGCCTTTGTCATGGACACACACTTTTTAAACCTTCTTCCCCAACCTTCTTCACACAAGTCCACCCTTTCACGTTCATATTAGTCATGCAGGGGGTTAAACCCTGCATGGAGTCCTGATGAGGAGCAGCACAGCAACACCCCTGAATCGCTCAGACTCATAATGGTGGAAGGGGCTAAGAAGGAAGAACTCTCACAAACTATAAACCACTGTTGTATATTCAGATATGTAGCAAAAATATGAATGAAGCAGAAAAATCTTAATGATCTGGCACATTTTATCTGCCAACTAAATTATTAAAAAAGAATATTCTGCTTTAAAAGATGAGCAACCTCCTCTCCTCCCCACCCCCAGTATTAAAGATCTCGTTAAAAGTTTATGTAAATAAGAAATGGATTTTATGCCATTATAAATCCTAACTCCTTCCTAGCCTAATGCTACTGCTTTCCAACCTTTCTCTCCCCATCCCCCTCCCCCCCCCCAACTTCATCTGCTTCAGCGAATAATGAAATGGTTTTTTGATTACTAGTAAAAAGAGAGGGAGAAGGGACAGGGCCACTTTACACTGTGATGTGGTGATTACACAGCAAGCTGTCTGAGGCGGCGGGATTCTGTCAGATTAGGCTGTCAAAACCCGTCTGTCATCCTAAGTGAGGTTGTGAGAGAGGTTGGGAATGAGGGGGGATAAAGGGGTGCAGGGGAGGGGAGAGTAAGACAGAAAGCTACAGAGGGTGGGGGGAGGGGAGAGGCAGATTGATACCAAAATAGTAGACAGAGAGAGATAGCTGTGAGCAGCTGGGGAGGTGGTAAAGTTGCAAATCACCTTCATCACTGGTCAGAGAGCTGTCCGACTGGAGGTGGCCAGGGCAGGTCTTGCATGTCCTTAATCTCTACTGCAGCCGTGGGGGTGAGGAAGGGAAAAGGGGAGCAGAGTGAGGGAGGGGCACAAAAAGACAGAACAATGAAGACACAATGGCAGGGTGGATGAATAGGAGGCTCCTAACTCTGGCAGAGAACCCTGCTGGCACCCTGCGTAACCAAGGCCCAAGACCACATGCCATGCTGAGGGCAGGGAGCAGAACTAGAAAGGTCAAAAGGACAGAGGGAACAGGTTAGGAAGATCAGTAAAGAGGATTGGATTTAGCAGGAGCTAAATGGGGGTCAGGTTTTGGGGATGGAGAGACTGAATGGTAGATGAATAATAGATTCCCATCACTCAGACTTTTATGGATCTTGGGGACCCCTTTTTTCCTCTCCTCAAATTATCATCTCCCTCCTCCCTGGGGAATAGAGAATAGAAGGGACATGGGATGGAGAGACTCCTTGGTGCACTGCACTAAAACTCCTTCCGAGACAGGGCGTCTTAAGAAGAGGCCCGTGTGGCTCCACTGCTCAGATGTGCATTTGTTCAAAAAGAAAATGTCCCATTTCATTTCAATTTGTTTCTACAATGAAACAAAAGAAAAACCAACAGAAAGAATTTTCTGCATTGCTGCCACAAGCTCCCCCCCCCCCCCATTCCTCTCAGACCCCCTCGTAATCCACCCGAGCCCCAAACCCTTTCACCAGAGTTTAGCTGTTACACAGGGCAGGACGGATCCCTAGGCGCTCCTGCCTTGCCAGCGGTACGCTTAGAAACCGAGACTGGTGCCCAGACAGGGCATACTGAGGATCGCTCCTGCCAGTGTGGGAAAACTATGAGAAGAGGGTTTGGGGGGACCTCAGGGGGGGGGGGGTAGGAGGGAAATGGTTTCTTCTCTTATGGGGCCAACATTTTGTTCCGTTTTGTTTTTCCTTTACTTTTTTCTCCGTTTTTTAAATTTCATTTGTTTGAGTTGTTTTAATTGCACTAAATAAATGAAAAGAAATGAAACAGCAAACAAAATAAAAATCAAACAAACCTGAAACAAAAAAATGCCGGTGTAATGTATTACATTGTTTTGTTGGTCCTTTACAGGGTCTCACAGCCTTCTGAAATGTCAGTTTTTCCCAGTACCAATATGGCCACTGGAGCTAAACTCTGAAACAAGCCTTGATGCCCCAATAGCCATAAGTGCTTCCCAGGGATCCCCTGTAAATTGGTGTATGGGGAGGAAAGGTGCAGAAGTAGCCTCCAGCCAGGATCCCTTCAGCCTGCATGAGTAATTCATTCATCCAACCCTTCAATAAAGTCACACATCCTCCTAAGTGCAACCGCAGCTGCCCAGTTCCAGTTTTGCACAGCACAGGGATACAGATCCAAGGACCCAGACAAGTGGCGCAAGGGGGGCGCCATGCAATATGCAAATTAGGGGGTCATGCTAGCAAGGAGGCGCTAGGGTCACTTGCGTGAACTTAGCGCCTCCTTCCTAACGTGACCTCATGGTGCCTGCCACTTATGAAGACCGATGCTGGTAAACTTGGCGTCCGTTTTCATAACCGGCCATTTTCATTACTGGCAGTCGGCCTGTTATGAAAACCACGGCCGGTTATGAAAACAGACGTCGAGTTTACCGGTGTTGGTCTTCATAACTCAGCAGTCTGCCGAGATTTTTTTTTTTTTTTAATTGAAGAAGTACTGAAAAGCAGTTTTTTTTCTGCTTTTCTGTAATCCTTCTACGTGCACTCAGCTATTAATGCCTGCCTAGAGTAGGCGTTAATATCTGAGCGATAAATGTGCATCTGAGACGCATATTTATTTTTTTGAATGCAGAGTGAATGACTAATAGCCTCATTCACATGCATTTGCATGTGATAAGCGCTAAATCATTCACTCCATGTCGGACGTGCGTTAAATAGGCACTAATCCCCCTATTGCATTAGGGGGTGGATTAGCACCTATTTAACCTGCATCCGACAGCGGGTTAAACACTGCACTCATGTGAGTGCACAGTATTGCATTGGTCCCAGTGTGCTTCCAGGGCTAACTGAAGTAAGCACATCTTCTGCATGGGCTATTCGGATGGTCACCAGATTCATCATCTTCTCATTGAATCAGGAGAGAAAGAAAGAAGGATAGACAAAGGAACAAAAAAAGAGGACAAAGAGAGAGAGCAAAAAAAGAAAAAAAGAAAGACAGAGGGGATAAAGGAGTAGGAGAGAGAGAAGAGAGGGAGAAAGAAGAGGAAGAAAGAGATGGCAAGGGAGAGAAAACGAGGGACAGGGGAGAATTCTAGTGACACAAGTACATTTTCCCGTCTAATTAAGACTTGCAGAGCTCTTTCATGTCTGATATTCCCAGCCAGTGGCTGAGCTCCCAGAGGATCTGAATATAAAGAACCTTGGCAGGCTGCTCTACACATTCAATAAATGATCATTTTACAGGGGGCCAGGAGCAATTACACTGAACAAGAGATGGTGAATAGCTATAGAGAGAACACTAGATGGGATGGGGGGAGGGGAGGGGAGGGGAAGGAGGAGAAACAGAGTATTTTCTATTGGAAGATGAATACTTTCTCCAGGCAATTCCTTCTTTCCAGAAGTTGGCAGAGGTTGGCCCCTCCCAGTCAACCTATAACCCCCCTCCCCCCCCAAGGAAGGAGGCTCATACGATTAAGTTGCAGCAGGTCAGTTACCTGCAAAGGCTCTGGATATATGGTCTTTCTTCCATTCCCAGGGCTGGTCGTATTCATCCTCCGGCCTCTCATCATCCTGCGGCAATCGGCTCTCACGGGGCCTACTCCCCACAGGGCTCTCAGAGTCCGAATCCTCCCCACCATTCTCCTCGTATGGGGTGTCATACAGCTGCACCCCCTTTCTGGATTTCATCGCTCTACATCCTTCTGTATTGCCTTTCCACTGGAAGTCTGCAAGAAGGATGTAGGTGGTTATCTTTCACCCAGAGAGATGCAGGCAGCCATAAATGCATGCATCCCCACTTGAAGAAGTGGGTACAAATCTAATAAATGAAATGAAAGACGAACAAGACATGTAGAAAACCTGCTTCACGCAAATTCATCCAAGGGAGAAGCAGGGACATGCTCCTTCATGCAGGGACCACGGGACACATGAAGTTCTAGGCAGATACATGCAGGGTCTGCTTTTGGGGTGTGCAACCTATGTGGCTGTTCAGGTTGTCATGCACAAAGGGGCACTACCACACCCATCCACATTATGTGGGCAGGGGGAAAGAGAGAGGAGGTTGAGGGGGATAATGGTGCTGGGCAGAGGATGGTGGGGACAGAGATGAGGATGCTGTGCTGGAGCCACCACCTCTACCGAAGGAAGTAGCCCTATATCAAAGCTGCCAACACTAAATGTGTGTGTGTGTGTGTGTGTGTGTGTGTCGCGAGGGGGGGGGGGGATTTCAGTTTTCGCACAGGGTACTGATTAGCCCAGAACTAGGCCTGGACACATTAGACAAAAGCATAGACAGGAAAGAGGAAAAAAATGTCACAATAAAGCCTGAATGGAAAAAAATATCATTTATCAGATTTGATTAGTCACTCCATGGTGCAACCTTATCTTGAGTATTGTGTGCAGTTCTGGTCAAGAAATATATAGCAGAATTAGAAAAGGTACAGAGAAGATCAACCAAAATGATAAAGGGGATGGAACAACTCCGCTATGAGGAAAGGCTAAGGAGGTTAGGACTCTTCAGCTTGGAGAAGAGACGGCTGAGGGGAGATATGATAGAGGTCTATAAAATGAGTAGAGTAGAACGAGTAATAGTGACTTGGTTGTTTACTCTTTCAAAAAGTATGAAGACTAAGGGATACACAATGAAGTTACTGGGTAATACATTTAAAACTAATAAGATAAAATATTGTTTTACTCAACTCATAATTAAGCTCTGGAACTCATTGTCAGAGGATGTGGTGAAAGATGTTAATGTAGCTGGGTTTAAAAAAGGTTTGGACAAGTTCCTTGAGAAGAAGTCCATAAACCATTATTATTTTGGACATAGGGAAATCCACTGCTTATCCCTGGGATAAGAAATTTGGAATCTGTTGGCCTTTTGGGATCCTGCCATGTACATGTGACCTGGATTGGTCATTGTTGGACATAGGATGCTGGGCTTGATGGACCTTTGGTCTGACCCAGTATGGCTTCTGTCATTTTGTTTTCCCTTGTATACTTTTTCATTTGTGAGCTTGCACAACATAACACAAAACTAAATTTTGTTAGATTTTTGTGTTAATCCAAATGAGAAATGACACAAAACAAAACAGAAAATATCTCTGGTGTTTTCAGATTATCTTAAAGAAGTAGTACCTCTCTACTTCACCTATATACATTACAATCACAGGCAGGAAATCAATACAGAGTCCAGCACATGTAGAGATGCACACACCACTTTCTTCAATTCTCTTTCTCCTCCACCCAAACCTTCCTCCATCGGTTTTTACCCTTGCTTGGGTGATGCTCACCTGGTCCAGATGGGTGCTCAGGATGGGGTGCACCATCTGTTACTTTCATAATATATTCTGGCACCAGAACTCAGTGGCAAGTTGTACCAACCCCCTGCATTGATGAAAGAGCAAGGGAAGAGGAGCTGCATTTTG
Source organism: Rhinatrema bivittatum (assembly GCF_901001135.1). Lineage (NCBI taxonomy): Eukaryota > Metazoa > Chordata > Amphibia > Gymnophiona > Rhinatrematidae > Rhinatrema > Rhinatrema bivittatum. Next base: position 247,967,588 of record NC_042622.1, on the reverse strand, counting down.
GGGGAGATGGCATATTATTTTAGTGTTGAGGGATCAAACCTCCCCCCCAACCGGATGACTGTGCTTGATACTCCTGCCCCCTTTATGCCTGAGGCCCAGTAGCTCTGAAAAGCTTCCTTCCCTCACACCTTCTCTGAATGTGCGATATAGTGATTGGGGTCTGAGGAGACAGTCCTTGGCATTCCTTGGCAGACTGGCATGTGCTGACACCTCACCTGTCATGACCCTCTGAGCCTCATAGGGCTCCATGTAACCATTGTTCTCTGGTCTCTGGTCATCCTGTGTGCTCCCTGTGGACTCCTGCTGCACATCAAAGGGGTCTGAATACTCACAGTCTGTGGTGCCCTGAGAAGAGAGAGGATGGAGGAATGGTCACTGCATCTACAGGAAGCTCGGAAGTGAGTTTTCATCCCTCCTCTAATATTTGCAAAGCCCCTGCCTCAGATCCATTCTGCAACAACAGCTTTCATGGATTCAGTGCTAATTGGGAAAGAGCCATCCTTGAGGGTCTCTTCATGCAGGGCAGCTATCACGCTCCTCCTCCCACTTTATGGTCTTGTGGTAGATCAGACCCAGCTGTGTTTGCTTGCTCAGTCTTGTGGTTGTCCTGGAGAAAAGCACTGTACCAGCCCAGCAGTGGAAGCCTGTACCAAAAGACCCAGTGATCCAATCACCACTTAATCCACAAACTAGTGCCCTCTCCATCCCTCTTCAGCTTCCAGCTGTGACTCTCAACCTCCAGCCAGAAGCCCCTTCAGCCTGCATGGGAGATTCATTCATCTATCCACCAAGTATACAACCCTTCAATAAAGTCATAAATCCTCATTACTGTAACCACAGCTATACAGTTCCAATATCGCATAGCACAGGGTCACAGATTCCAGGAAATACACACAGTGCTTCCAGGGCTAATTAAATCCATCTTTTGCATGGATTATTCTGATGGTTACTCTTTCCATCATCATGATCCCCATGTGAGCTATCATCACCTATCATCACAAGAAATCAAAACTGGGAACTCCCTTAAAGCACCATGGTACAAACATGAGCTGAAAAACATCAAACATATACTCCGACAAGCAGAAAGAAATGGAGAAAAGATCCTAATCCAACCCACCTAGACAAATACAGAACAATACTTCACATCTACAAAACCGACATAAACCAGGCCAAATGAGACAACTATGCAAAAAAAAATCCATGATCACCAATACAACCCAAGAGCCCTCTTCAACTTTATCACAAAGCTTACCCAACCAATTCAAATCCCACCCTCCAACGAGAATGCCTCTATAACCTGCGACAAACTAGCACAGTTCTTCCTGGACAAAATCTCCAAACTCATAACGCCCACCCCCCAAACCACCAAGAATATCCAGACCTCCCAGCTCATGACAGTCCCCACCTGGACCACCTTTGAACCCACAGCCTCCACCGAGATAAAAACCATCATACAAAAAATAAACCCAGCCACACACCCTCTCAACCCCATACCTATCACAACCTTGAAACTAATCCCAGATATCATAGCCAAACCCATAGCAGACATCATCAACACATCACTAGAGCAAGGAATCTTCCCAGATGCCCTGAAATGCGCCATCATCAAACCAATACTAAAAAAAACCTCACCTTGACACCAATGATCCTACTAACTTCAGACCCATATCAAACCTCTCTTTCATTGCAAAAATCCTTGAAAAAACTGTTAACCATCAACTCTCCGATCATTTGGAATCACAAAAAATACTTTACCCATCACAACACGGATTCAGAAAAACCCTCAGTACGGAGACACTCCTACTGACCCTTGCCGACTCAGCACTCAGAGGTCTAGATGCTGGCCAATCCTTCATTCTTATACTACTAGACATATCCTCCGCATTCGACACCATCAACCACAGCATCCTCCTAACCAGACTAAGTGAGATTGGACTAAACAGTACAACAATCAAATGGTTTAGCTCCTACCTAACAAACAGAACATACAAAGTCACTGTCAACAACTAAGAATCAAAACAGTTCCCCCTTTCACATGGAGTCCCTCAAGGATCATCACTTTCCTCCACCCTCTTCAACATTTATATGCTCCCACTATGCAAACTCCTCACCAACTTGGGCCTACAGTACTTTGTATACGCCGATGACATCCAGATCCTCCTCCCCACGAAAGAAGACTTACAGAACACCCTCATACAATAGAACTCCATCTTAGCTCAAATACAAAAGCTCCTATCACAAATATCTCTCACCCTTAACCACACAAAAACAGAAATCTTACACATCTCCAACAACCCCCCTACATGGAACATCCAAGACCAATCATCCACACAAAACAAAAGCCAAATTGTCGCAACTGTAAGAGATCTAGGCATCACACTAGTCTCTGAGCTTAATCTGAAAACCTTCATCAATACAATATTAAAAGAAGGCTACTTCAAACTACAAGTACTCAAAAAGTTCAAACCCCTTCTTCTCACTTAAGACTACCGATCAATACTCCAGGCCCTCATCCTATCTAAACTTGACTATTGTAACTCCATTCTCCTCGGACTCCCAGCCTCCACCCTCAAAACCCTCCAGTTACTGCAAAATGCGACAGCCAGATCCCTCACAAACAGCAAGCGCTCCACACACATCACCCCTATACTAAAAGACCTCCCCATAATCCATAGAATTCAATATAAAACCCTCAGCCTCATGCACGAATCCATCAACAACGAAAAGACAGACTGGCTAAAGGACACCCTTCATCCATATACCTCTCAAAGAAACTTGCACTCTAAAAACACTGGACCTCTTACCATTCCCTCTATCAAACAGGCCCACCTCACCTCAACACGACAACGTGCAACATCAATTGCAGGCCCCACACTTTGGAACAAACTACCAGCAAAACTCCAGGCAGAACCCTCAGCACAGAATTTCAAGAAAGCACTAAAAACCTGGCTCTTCCGAAAAGCCTACCCCGCCAACAATTAACTCTCGCCACTGGGATCCATCCCAAACAATCGCTCTCCAACCCAGCACATAACCCACTAGAAAACTCATAACTCCCAAACCACAGGTACTCATTAACTCAATAACACTAGCAGTCACAATGTTAATTAAGTCGCATTTCTCATTCAATTTTCAATGTTATCCAGGTATAACAGAACACAATATTAAGATTAAAGCAATACATAGAAGCAGTTTTTCAAGCTACAATAATGTTGGCAGTCATAATTGTTAATCAAGTCGCGTTTGTCATCTAAAATTATAAAGTTATATTGTTAAAATTATATAGATACAATGTTAAAGCAGTACATTGAGGCAGTTTTTTTTACAAGTTACAATGTTACAATGTAAAGATATTATGACCTGTTGTCACACTATCACACAAGTTATCATGTAAACCGATGTGATACCCATGTTTGAATGTCGGTATATAAAAATAAATACATAAATAAAATAAAATAAAAATGTAATGGACATGCAAACCTCTGTCCATTGCATCCCTTAACTTCTGAAACAGACAGTAACAGGAGGTGAAATGCCAGCAGTGGCAGGTATGGAGAGGGTTATATACATTAAGGGTTTCTCAATATTAATTCATGGAAATAAAGGTCAACCAAAAAAAAAAAGATAGTCCCTTTTTATTGGACTAACTTAGTACATTTCTTGTCTAGCTTTCCGGATTTACACTCACCTTCATTGGGTCAAAACAAAATGAACAAGTAAGAGTAAAAGATGACATTGCATAAACATACAAATAAATCTTAGATTATTATATTACAATAGTGACGAGAGGCAGAATGGTCTAAAGGCAGCAAGAAAAGATGACCTGAGGGAGTATTAGCTCTCCAAAGCTGGTCCAGAAATGTATTATGCTATTCCAATAAAATGGTATCATCTTATATTTTTGTTTGCCTTTATGTCTGTGTATTCATATCTATATGTATCTAAGTAAGTATGTATGTGTGTGTGGTCATCAATAAATTATATCATCTACAGCTGGTCAGCCAATCCTGTTTTCTGTATCTTTGACAGGCCTCAGATGGCAAGTAGCATATTAATATTATTTTCTGCCTAGAGATGGTTATCGAAACCCCTAAGTCTCATCAATTCATTTTCATATAGCAAACAGGATTATGGACCATAAAGGACACTGTTCAGTGCATTTTCTCCTTGTCAAAATAACTTTGTGTGATTACATGCATCTGTGACTAATGAGTAAATTAAGAAAAGAGCATTTGCCTGCAGCCATCTCATGAGCTTTTACACTGTGCCACCTGCCAAGCAGAAGATGGCTGGTGAAATTGTTTGGGAATATGGGAAAAATGCAAATTGTCAAAAAGAATCTGGATTTTGTTTTGAAATGATGCATATGTTCAACTACCTTAAAGGTATAAATGATACACCAGAGGCAGACATTTAGAAAATTCCAGAACAAGACTGGGGTGGGGATGATGGCTATATGACAATCTCTCATGGGATGTGGTAGTGACAAAAACAGTGCTTACCCCACGTAATGGGTCAAATAGGAAAAAGACACTTCCTGCTCTCTCTTGCTATAAAGTATGGTGTGAGGTTGCCACCTTATCCCAGCTCTACTGCAGGCGGATTCAGGCCTGCTTTTGCCACACTGCAAGTGAACAGACGTGTAACTCTAATCTTCCCATTGGCTTCCCTAAGAAAACCTAAACTATAAATCCAGGCATGTATTGTGACTAAAGCAAGGACTGGATCTTCCTATTTGGTTGATTGGGAATGAGGAGGCAACCTTCATAGCAAGTAACTCTGTTTCTGGGGAAGAACTATAGACCAGAACTGGTGATTTTCCCAGCCTCTCCTGCAGTGCTGATGTAGCAAGATATTAAAACTTAAAAAACTTAATAGAACAGGAATGATTAGGTGGCATCTTTATATTATTATTCATCATTATTGAAACTAACATCTTACTGCTAATACATGAATGTACAACAAGCGATTCTGTTTCTGTGTCTCCTCCACCTCCCCTCCCTCTCTCAGAGGTAACCTTGGCTCCCACTTCTATGAAGTGCTATTTCAACCACTCTTCTTGGTCCCCAAGGTCCGGGGGATGAAGGGAAGAGGCGCACTCATGCCTGGCTTAGCGTGTTTTAATGACAATTATTATCCATGCAGGGTGGCTCATTAGCAGCTCTGCTAGGGATGAAATCCCCAGCTAGAGGGAAGAATGGCCAACGCCCTTGGCAAAGTGACCAGTTCTGCAGTGGTGGGGTAGGATGGGACGGGGTGGAGAGAAGGGGGTCTTTACACTCTCAGTATTCTCAGCTTTCTCCTAATTTATCGCCTCTGATCTGAAGGGGTGGGGGATAGCGAAACCGTGACCGTTCCGGGGAGATTTCACAGCTGACTCGCCACCAGTCAGAGCCCCGGGCTAGTAATCAAACTATGGATTCGCTTCTGTCCCTGTGCCGACACCGTAAAGCATGTGTCTCACTTCAGATACGATAAAAGGCAGCATTGGCATCGGATCTGAGCTTTGCTGTCCTGAGACTGTGGGAATTCGTTCCTAAAACTAAGACACCCCCCCCCCCAAGTGCTGCTAAAGAAGGACACAACCATTGTCGTTTAGGGATCTTTAGCAATAAATTTTCTGGAAGAGGGGGACACAGAAACAGCGAAAAGCTAGGAAGAGGAGGGTTGGGGCAGCTTAGACAATGCTGGAGCACTGAATAGCAAATAAATGTAAAAATCCTGAACTCTTTGGGGCCGATGCAATACAGTCAGTGCGTTTAGCCAAGTGCACTGTTAACCTGCAGTCGGATGCGGGTAGAACAGGCGCTAATCAATCCCCTAATGCAGGGGTCAGGAAACTTTTTGGCTTAGAGAGCCATAAACGCCACATATTTTAAAATGTAATTCCATGAGAGCCATACAATATGTTTAAAACTAAATACAAGTAAATGTGTGCATTTTATGTAAGATCACACTTTTAAAGTACAATAAGTCTCTGAAAATATTACACCAGGCCTTAAGACACCAATACATCTCCTATTAGGAAAACGGACCAAGTCAGGCTGCTATAGAGTCCTACACAGAAACTACATGCCAGCAGAAAACCTCACCTGAATCACGTGCTGTCCCTCACCTAACATAGAATAAAGAGACCAAACAGCATAACAAGAAGCATGCAGAAAAAAACTGAATTGGAAACTGCAACAAGCCAGAGTCTCTGTATGCAGTGTAACAAAGGAAAAAAGAAACATCACACATCCTTATAAAACAAATCAAGAAATATAAAATCATCAGCAGTAAACTGTACTAACAAAAA